>NC_052624.1:245468037-246207412 GCF_016161935.1 Mauremys reevesii
AGTATAGGGCTAAGCAGAAGGAGCAATATCTACCTAAGCTCTTTCTAACACACACACACAAATGGAGAGTTTGACAGCTGAGATCCAGGTTGAGGGTTGAACTAGTTCATTTCACCCACTTCTCTTTTCCTAACCAATTTATAGATCCCTAATGATCTTTTTTATGGATCCTCTGTCTAAAAACACTTAAAAATGAAACATATATGACTCTAGGGTATCCAATATGCAAATATACAAGCCGTTTTTGGTAATAAATGCTCTGTGCGTATAGTACATATTTCCAGATGAAGAGTTAAAAGTATCTGATTACATGAAAAGTTTAAAAAAAACATATTTTAAATGCCTGCTTTGTATTTTTTGTTTTAGAGATTCAAGTTTTAAAGTATAAACTACTTTGCCTTGAAGGAAAAAAATTGATCTGCATCAGATACAAACCACTCCTAACACTAGCAATACTGCCATCCATTTTCCAAGAAAAGGACAAGCGCAGGCCATCAAGTTGCTAACATTACCAAAAACCCAGCTCCCTTCCTTAGGCACTTAAAAATCTTCCAAAGAAATGTTAGTTGGAGCACCCCTTACCTTTAGTAGGAAAAGGTTGTTTCCCTCTAAAATATATTTCCCTCTTTGAGCCTTTAGAATCACCTGCTGCAGTTAATGATGTCTCTCTGTGTATCTATATCTCTCAGATTCTCCCTGCAGGTTGGTTCAAACATTAACTACATTGATTACTATTGCTCCATAATGACTAGGTGTGGCATGAAATGGCAGCTATGAAAGGAAGTAGTATAGCCATGAAATAACCTACTCCTCTTTAAGCATTTTTATTTACCTTTGGATTTTCAAACTGAACTCTGCTTTTGAATAAGAGAGCAAGGAGCTACGGGTAACTAGTTACATAGATAGGAATAATTTCTCCTCTCAGCCTCTATCTGTAAGAGAGGAATTGGAAAGGAATGTACAAAGGGCACTGTCCTTCTGGGGAGATACTCTCTCTGTCACTTTGTTAGTAATGACGATGACTCAAGGTCAGAAGACAAGAACTTGGACATGAAGGTGACCTGTCTTTGTGACTGTTGATCAATGCTGAGCGAAGAGAGTCTGTTCACTAGGAATAGTGCACCCGACTGGGACTTCAGATATTTGGGTTCAAATCCTAGCTCTGGCACAGATTTCCATGGGCTTGACTTTGGGCAAGTCATTGAATTCCATCTGGAATTATGGATAATATTTCCTTCATCCCGCCCTTTGCCTTTCATGTCCATATAGATTGTAAATGCTTCAAATTGAGGAATATCTTTTACTTTTTGTATGTACAACAGCTAGCACAATGACATGTTGAGTTCAGTTGGGGCCTCTAGTTGTTACTGCAATACAAATAATAAATCAAATAGCATTGAAACTCTTCTCAGGAGGAACAGTAGTTTTTAAAACTCTACCATGCAGTGCTCTAGGAATCTTTTTATTCTAATTATTTAATTTGCTTTTTATTTCATATATTTTGCGTCCACCGTAGGTTTACATTCTTGTCCAATATTTTGAAACAAAGATGCAGATGTTAATGCTTATCCAGATTTTAACTTCCATGTTAGCTTTCCTAAATATCCTATCACACTCTTCTTTGTTGCTTTATTATTTCTGTAATGTCTGAAGCATTTCCTGAATTCCTATTCTATATTTTAAAAAAAAAATTAAATCAATTGCAACTTTATGGTGTACAGTGCTATAAAAGGTTAGCTTTCTGTTTGGACTCCAGATCACAACCTCAACCTGAAATCAATATTTTAATATTTATTCCTGAAGGAAGAGAGTTTTGATTTATTATAGATTTTAACATGCTTTCCAGCAAAAAGTGTACGGTGTGTCATATTCCCATAGACTCCTAAAAGATGCTGATCCTCTCAAAAGCTGCACCTCATGAGCAAATTATCTTTAGAGCACAATACAAAACCAACTCCTTCCTTTATCCATTAGATCACTCTTTAAACTACTTAGAAGTAGTATAATATTATATATATTATATGAGTGAGACAAATCCATTCCTGGTGTAAATAGCTTGAAGTCACATGTCTTACCCTAAGTCTGAGTCTTTTTTATTACAGTCACAAGTGAATAAAACAGTAAAGCAATTTTCAATATAATGCATTATATTTCAAAACAGTGAAGTCTCACTGGCTATAACAATCAAGTGCAGATAAACAAAGGACCGAGTGTCAAAATTAATTCTCTTTTACGGTGATATACATTCAGAATAACTCTTGAATTAAATTAAATTACATATGCGTAAATGAGAGTCAACTTTGGCCCTAAAACTCTAAGATGCCTATTATTAGGAGCTACAAGATGATTCTATTCCAGAGATTTAAGTTGCAAGTTCTGTTTAACTGAATGCATATCCAGTGAGAGCTTAGAAAAATGTTTGTTGTTGATTGTGATGTACTTTTCAGACATCATGGCATATTGTCAGCAAAGTCTGTTAACCCCCTTTGTCTTTCCCTGACCGGAGTATTTTCTTGGGTGCAAAGCTACTGCCTCCTGGTTGTACCCACACAAGAAAAAAAAAGTCATGATGTCAAAAACATTACGAAGTCCAGAAGCACTTAAGGTTTTTCAGCAGTCATAACATGGTGCTACAGATTAAATTGCAACAAGGAGAAACTCAATAGGGAGGGTGGTTTCTTGATCCAGCTGTTTCTTTCAACAAATGTGCTGGAAAAAAAAGCCAAGTGTTTAGGTATTTATTATGTGATTCATTGTTAAGTGAGTCAGTTTTTCCAGAGACAGCTCTTCCCACATCTTTGCTCATATCCTCCTCACCCTATCCATTTTTCACCTTTGACATTCCTCCCACTCCTCTACTTCTCTTTTGCTATTCCATTTTCTTTTATAGTTTTACCACTCTCCTCAGTTAAACTGTTATCATTGTTGTACATCCCCCTCTTGCACAATTGGATGGCCCTCTGTAATCACAGCATCTTGTCTTATCTGCTTATATTGAGACTATTGTTACTTTTCTGAAACCTTTTCAAAATGTGTTGTGGAGCACATTTCTTTTATAGTAGCCGCATTATGATTTGCAGCGAGCCGGCACCAAAGAAGGAGGTGATAGACTTTAGATGTTCTTATTATCCATGCAGGTTGTCATGTAATGGAGCCAAATAATTCTTTTGGAATAAATAGTGCATGTTCCAGTGACTACTGTTATTTACACTATTTATTGTAAGAGCACCAAAGGAGATTAAAAGCTTGTGTTTCAGACTGAAGTTACACAGAACAGCAGCACTGTGCATTAGAGAAATTCATTTTCTTGAAACATTCATGTGACCTCTGTCTAATTCAAGTCTGCATTTGGAGTGAAGTATGCAGATCAGTTATGAATTGAGTAGTTCCAAGTTTATTACCAGCGTATATATCCAAACTACGATTTTTTTGTTGTTGTTCCTATATGCTGGAGAGGCAACTTTTTGCAGCCACTGGGCATTTTGCATTTATGAAAAGATGTCTCCAAATGTTGTGAAATTCAACACATATCATGGAACATATTATAGAATCAGAACAAAATAAAGGGGCAGCTGCTGCTCCCAGTCACACTAGGTTAATCCTGTTTAGAAAGCAGAGATACTATATTATGACCAGAAATGATCTCGTGAACTGAGACTGGCCTTCATTTACACTTATTTGATTATAATAATGTACACCACTGAAAATGCAAGGGCAGCTGGCCTTTAGGATCCAGGATGCCCACAGCTTGTGAGCGGTCCCTGATTTGGGTGACCCGAGTGCCTAGGTGACCCTCTCATCCTTTTCCTCATCAAAATAACCCTCAAAATGCAAACTGATCTTTAGGGTTGAAATTTTGCCACTGCAAATTTTCCTAAAGTTCATGGAATACTCATAGCCCCACTAGTTGCCCAGGTCTGGACTTTGGGACCCATGAGACCTAAAGCCATAGGTCTTTTGATTTACATAGGGAACTCAAAATATTCCGCCTTTTTAGGAAGGAGGGGTTTGAGGCCGAATTAGAGGTTAGAGGCACCCCAAGCTCCTTCCCCCCTCGCTGCTTGCAGCAACCACTGTAACCTTTAGCCACAAGATCTAAAATTTAATGGTATAAGAGGCAGCCTGGACTAGCAGACTAAGCATGGGATGTAGAGCAAGGGACTCCTGCATGCTAATCCCAATGCATTAAGATCAGGGTTGCCCCCAAAGAAGCATTTATCTGACCCACCCCAAAATCCTAGTCCTGTTACCATGCATAGCAGGATAATCACAGTAGACGGGTTAATTACCTTTGGGTGGAACCTGTAACATTGTTACCCACTATAAACATCAAAGCCTGGCTCTGACAGTGACAGCAATGGGTCAATCCAAAGCCCTGCTCAGCTCATTTCAACTGCATTCTGCTTAGTCTTCTAAAATGACGTGATTTATTTTCATCATACTGATATAAATGTACTAAACTATACTAAGAATTAAACATGGAAACAGAGCTTCCAGCACCTTTACAAGAGACCAGCTCGAGCCACTGGGTTAGTTTAAAAAAAAATCACAAGATTTCCCCCATCAAATCTGGTTGTCGGGGTCCCCCTGAGATGGGGGCCGTGTGCAGGTGCACTGAGTGCATATTGGTTCATCCATGCCTGAGAGGTGTAGACCTACAGGAATTCTGAATTGCAATGAAGGTACTGAAAGCGTAACTGGCCAACTCGTCGCTCATTTCAATGAGTGTTCCATTAAGAATAATGGACCAGTGAACATAAATTCATTTCTTTCGGAAAAATATCTGCTTATCAATTCTGTTGCCTCTAACGCGAGTGGAAATGTGTGCTCTAGGTATAGCTGTGCACATCATCTGAAACGTTATGCACTTTAGCAGGATTACTATATGTGGACCAGAGCCCTATTGGGAACTGGCAGAATGCTAAAAAGAACATAACAATATATGGGACTTAAACCACAAATCAACAATTGGATCGATTCTCAGCCTGAATTTTATGTATTGTAAGATAATTTCTATACAGTACAGGCCTTGCCTAGCTCAAATTATCTACTTTTGTGATCAAGGCCTATTCCCCTGTGTATGCATTTATGAGGGGAGGCCCTTATTCTACAAGATTTTCTTTTCTATTTGTGTGCACATTTATGCTTGCAGTTATTTAAAGTGGACATCATTTAAAGTAGCATTTGCAATATTTCCTTTACTTTCAGGGAAATACCACAAATCCCACAATAATTTTAACTACCGCCTTTGGTAAATATCCAGTTTTTCTTGGCTGACTGTATACAGGCTATTGAGTGAGATCCTGTGGGACTCCCCATGTGAGTAAGGATTATTCATATGAGTAAAGATCTGTGTTACTGGGCTAGCTATACCAGTACATTTTTTATATTCACTTTCTCTGGATTTTCGAAGATTAGTAATGCAGCTATTTTAGTTCATTCTCTGTCTCTGGTTTTACTTGGATGGAAGTCATAAGTACAAACACGCTGGCTGATGAAAATTAATGTAACCTCCACATCTTTAGCATGTTGTACTTTGTGTTCATTGTATTTAGAGCTGGCCAGATAATGGAAAAACCTTCCTATGAAATATGTTGTGGTTTTGAAAAATGTTTCATCCCGAACCAAGATAAAAAGTAAAAACAATTTTTTTATTTTTTTATTTTTGTGGGAAGGGATTTCAAGAAAAAAAGTTTGGTTTCCTGGCTGCCCCCAAGAAAGAGTCTTGTCAGTTTCACTTTCTGCTCCACCTCCCCACCAGCTCCAGCTCCCAGCGAAGCAAAAAGCCCGGCTGCTCATTCTCCCCACAAACCCCCCATTGGAGGGGCAGAGAACTGAAGTGGCCTGTCTCTTTGGCCTTGAAGCTGGGGATGAAGCATTGAAGCAGAGTCAGGGCACTCAGCCTCATCAGGCCTCCTAGAAGTCTGTTGTCCATTTCACTTTCTGCCAGCAGGTGAAAGCCTTCTAGTGGAGTCTGGGGCAGCTCTAGGCATTTTGCCACCCCAAGCATGGCAGGCAGGCTGCCTTCGGCGGCATGCCTGCGGAGGGTCCGCTGGCAAGCCGCTGAAGGCAGGCTGCCTGCTGCCCTCGCGGCGACCGGCAGAGCACCCCCAGTGGCTTGCCGCCCCAAGCACACGCTTGGCGTGCTGGTGCCTGGAGCCGCCCCTGAGTGGAGCAGCTGGGGAGCCACCTTTCCGATTTTCCCCACGAACAATCAAAAATTTTCAGCAAAATTGAAATGTTCCCATGGACAATTTTGACTTTTTGGAAAAGGGCATTTTTGCCTGGGAAAATTATTGTGACAGAAAATGCCCAACCAGCTCTAGTCATAGTCTATTACTTTGTAAGGCAAATAGGCAGTAATTTAAGACTGGGTATGCATTTGTCAGCTAATATACACTCACATCTTCATTGCATCTCAAGACTTAATACAACCACGTGGCTAAATTCTGCTTGAATGCAGCACAGCACTTCAAGGAGATTACACCAGTGTAACAGACAGCAGGATCTGCCTTCTGGGGATAAATGTAGACACTAGACCAGTGGTTTTTCAAACTTTTTTTTTGGAGACCCAGTTGAAGAAAATTGTTGATGCCGTGACACAACGGCGGTGGGGTGAGGGGTTTGAGGTGTGGGAGGGGCTCAGGGCTGGGGCAGAGGGTTGGGATGCGGGCATGGGGCATGGGGTTGGGGAATGGGAGGAGGTCAGGGTTCTGGGCTGGGAGTGCAGGCTCTGGGGTGGGGCCGAGGATGAAGGGTTTGGGGTGCAGAAAGGGACTCTGGTTTGAGGAGGCGCAGTGTTGGGATGTGGGCTTACCTCAGGCGGCTCCCAGTCAGCAGGGGTGCTAAGGCAGACTTTCTGCCTGTCCTGGCACTGCGGACCGAGCTGCGCCCCAGAAGCAGCCAGCATCGGGTCCAGCTCCTAGGCAGAGGCGCTCAAGTGGCTCCACGTGGCTCTCACCAGCAGGCACTGCACCTGCCCCCACCCCATCTCCCATTGGCTGGGAACTGCGGAGCCAGTGCTCGAGGTGGGGGCAGGGCACAGAGCCCTGTGGCCCCCCAGCCTAGAAGCCGGATCTTCTGCTGGCCTCTTCTGGGAGGCAGCACAGTGCCAGGACAGGCAGGAAGCCTGCCTTAGCACCCTCGCTGCATGACTGTCCAGAAGCCGCCTGAGGTAACCCCGCAATGGGAAGGAATTGTATCAGAGCATTCCTTGGCAACCCTGCTGTGCAATGAGTCAATGCCTACCACTTCTTTGGCTGAGCTAGTCCCAGCAGAGGGGAACTTGCAGATAGTCTGTGCTGGCAAAACTTTGTCTAGTGGACTTTCCATGGGGGGGGCAGGGGATGTTATAGTGCAGAGGGAGATCAGGCATTTTACTTTATTAGTACATCTATAAAAACATAGAACGGCAGCTCATTATAGGCTTGATCCTATGAATTCCCATGTATCTTCTACAAGGTGCTGAGTGTACTCACTTCAGCTAATCCTGAGACAGCTCAGCAGTTTGCAGGATTAGGCCTTAAGGAAGTGGAACAGGAAACCTTCCTGCTGTGAAGTGTTTTCTCCTTATGATTAAACACATTTCCAATAGAGCTAAGTTACTTTGAACTATTAATTTGAAATGGTTAAAAAGGTAAGGAATATTTCACGAATACTGCAGGCACATCTGCAACATTATCTAGAGATATTGCTCAGCAAGACCGATTATACAAGTACACAATAGTTTCCCATAACTTGGTGTGAAACTGCTAATGAACTACAGTTATAAACAAATACATCTCCAACATGTTCTACATCAAATACATCATGTAATATTGATTTTAATACATGATTTTTAAGAGCCTAATGGGAGCTCAGCACTTTGCAGGATCAGGTCCTGATTGCTTTTCATGGAATTAAACTGTGTCAGACTGTCTCCCTGTTTGCAAACATGGGGCTTAATCCTGTGAACACTGACTAGTGGGTTCAGCACAGTCACTGGATCGTAGGTATTTGCAGGATAGGGCCGATATGCTTTATGTTGCAGCCACATGTGAGGATCATTTAGGAATTGAGAAGTGCAAACAATGAGCACGAGAGGTACTGTCAGGGGCGGCTCTAGCAATTTCGCCACCCCAAGCACGGTGGCACTCCGTGGGGGGCGCTCTGGTGGTCTCCGGTCCTGCGGCTCCGGTGGCCCTCCTGCAAACATGCCTGTGGAGGGTCCTCTGGTACCGCAGCTCCGATGGACCTCCTGCAGACGTGCCTGCGGATGCTCCACCCGAGCCGCGGGACCAGCGGACCCTCCACAGGCACGCCTGCGGGAGGTCCACCGGAGCCGCCTGCCGCCCTCCCGCCGACCGGCAGAGTGCTCCCCGCGGCATGCCGCCCCAAGCACTCACTTGGCATGCTGGGGCCTGGAGCCGGCCCTGGGTACTGTATTGGCCATGGATCAATCACAACATTACTAACATGGTAGGAAACTGCTTTTCAATCTCTAAATACAAGCCATGCCAACAAGCAGAGCCACTGAGACCTCATCCAGTTCCACAAAGGCCTTATGAAAAGGTCGGCACTGATTTATTTACCTGTCAATCAAAGGATTATTTAATAGTCACAGATTATTATTCTCTGTATCCAGAAATTTGCACACTGCACAGTACTAATAGTAAATCCATGATAGCCGGCATGAAGGGAATCTTCTCCAGACATGGATTCCAGCTGGAGTCTTTAGCGATAATGGGCCGCAATTTTCCAGTGCAGATTTTAGGCAATTTGCCATAGATTGGAATTTTCATCCCAAAACATCAAGTCCAAATTACCCCCGCCCCCAAGCAAATGGTCTTGTGCAAAGGTCTATATGGACAATAAAAAACTTTATGAAAAAGACTTTTGACAGAAGGGGAGATTTGTTTACCAAAGTACACCCATGGAGAATGGCTTTTCTCCAGCTCAGCTGTTAATGGGAAGAAGGATCAGCTCTAATTTACCAGTTACTGATGACCCGCTGGAATCTAATAACAATAAAATCAAAATGAAAGAAAATCAGAAGTGGAAGCAGAAATATTATTTGACAAAAAGGCCCGTGATCTCCCATCTCTTAACCAAGGTGAGTGTGCTTGAAGAATCACACCTCTAATACTTGGCACCAAAGGGGTGCCATTAAAGAACAGTTGCATCCAAGGTCTTGTGTAGTCCAGACAGGCCAGGGGGGACACATTTAGATGTAATCAAAGGAATCCAGAAAGTTCCAACACATTGGCAGTAGGTGTGGATGTCAGCATTTCCCATCTGACTGATCCTTTATCATCAATGCACAAAAAAGAAACTGTCAAGAATCAAGAGGACAACTCAGACTCTAATGAAAGGCTGAGACTGAGAAGATCAGAACAGAAGATTAAATGTCTTGAAAGACTCATAGAGATTTGCTAACCTGCCTGGAGAAGGGGCATTTGAGAAAAGAGAGTGGTAAAGACTCACTTGAGAGTGATGTGCTGGAAACCTCTCCTCTGTAGGTAGTTGACACATTGGGTTTATGAAGGGTTGAGAATTTAATACACGTGTCATTACATAGTTGTTAGCTGTTTATATATATATATATATGTATATAAGAGTTAATTTGTTTTTCTTTACGAGGGAAGATGTAGAGATGTGTTTGCAGAAGATTATAATTTAGAGACGCTCCCTCATAACAGACAGTGTTATGAACATAGGAATTTGGAGATGTGCCTTGGAGGGAGGGGTTGGCCCCAGTTCACCAGAGATGCTCTCCAGGTTGCTTTATTAAAGTTTTATTCATTTCTCATTCCCTGGTTACTTGAATGACAATATTCATAGCTCTTCCCACTCTCCAGCTACTTTTGAGCAGTGCAGAAAAAGCCAGGCAGGCACTTTCCTGTATTCTCGCTTGGGTTAAATATACCTGATAGTTGTTTGCTTTGTGCATGTCCACTTTCTAGTTTCAGTGTGTTGCAAAGGCATGAAATGTCTTGAAATTCTACCCCACAGTGTCAAGGATATAATTGTAAAGTAAATATTAGCTGTTCCAAATGAGACATTCCAGAGATGTATTTCTTTTCAGAAGGACAGTAATGGAGCTTTTCACCCGCCTGTTATATAACAGAACATATCAGGTATTTAGTCAGTTGATGAGTCAACAAGAGGATAGGGCCCAATCTTACAGAGAATGACTCATAGAATTAATCCTTCAGCTGGACTACTGCATGAGTAAACATTTGCAGAATCTGGCTCATCATGTCTTTCTTGCAAGGCTGTTGCAAGAGTGGAAGGCAAATGATAGTTGGCTAAACAAAATGTTATTTTAGCAACTGTGCCCCTCTTTACAGATTTCCCATTAGAACTTTAATTTGCAACAAGAACCTAAGCTTGTAGTCCGTAAGAAGGCAAATTTTGCTTGCAGCAGAAATACAGGGTTTGTATCTTGTAACAAATTAAAAAGTACATTTGTATTTTTAAAACGCTACAATTATAAAAACAGACTGGGGGCAGAGACTGTCTTTTTGTTCTGGGATTGCACAACCCCTAGCAGAGTGGGGTCCTGGCCCATGACTAGGGCTTATAGGGCTACAGTAATACAAATAAATAATAATGAATGTACTAGACAATTCTTTGTCACTAGGTCAGTGATGAGCAGTACAATGATGTAAGTCACATATCAGTAAATGGGCTTAGAAGGATCTCAGGGATGCTAAATTAGTGAAAATCTCATTTCAGATGATAGAAAGGTGTTAGTGCTCTGAAATTAGATGTAACATCACCTGAAATCCATGCAGAAACATACACCTAACCTCTACTGCAGGAACAGTACAAGGTGAAAGGTACAATGAAATGTGTCCTAGCCCTGTGCACGGCTCAGTCCCCGCCTTCACTCCCTTGTCATTAGATGGGCATTGTATGGTGACAATCCTCTCAGATTGGGTAGGTGACAAAACATCTCAGACACTGATCAAAAGGCACCACTCTCATTATAATAGGTGCTTACCAGCAGCTAGGACCTTGGTTCATGATGTGTTTCCTCACTGGTGGGTACAACCGTTGTTGCTGCAGGCGCGAAATCAATGGCAAAACTCCCATGACTTCAGAGTTGCCTGGATTTCACCCCTCACATTTCACAGCTGTAGTTTGTAATCCAATTAAATTCTGGTTAAGAGGTGGCAATCATGGTTTACTGGTTTACGAATAGAGGAAAAAAGAAAGTAAAGCCCCGGTGTCAGAATTTTAGTGCCTTTGACTGAGCAAGTCAATGATTTCACCATCTACAGAAGAGTTAGCATGGAAATAGCACTATCATTCAGTAAAGTCTCACGCCACCTAGTGAGAGGAAGGTAAAAATGTATTTTTCCCGATTGTACAGAGGGGAAAACAAAAACACATGGGGCGAAATCCTGGCCCTATCAAATCCAATGGTTTTGCTATTTACTTCAATGAGGCCAGGAGGGTTAAACAACTTGATCAGCATCATATAGAGTTAGTGAGAGACCTGAGATGAGACCTGAGAACCATCTGATAGAACAAGCACAGCTCTGGTTTCTTGGACATGCCAACTCTGCCTCTATACCCACCTTTGCTCACTTTGTGTGAGCACTGCCTTTCTGTTGCCTCCTGCTGTCTCCTTTCCTGAGTGCCACTCACTTTGTCTCATGTAATGGCCTGGCATTGTTTCAGCATGGAATCACTTATTTCTGGAGAGCTGGCGTTGTGAGTGTCTAATGGTTGATAACCATGTCAGTGACTTTGGGAACTAGGTTTGTTTCAGTGATGTGAGGGTAAGACTACTATGTCTGTATGATATTTTGAATTCTCCCTGTGTTTCCCTATGCAACTGTCTCCTGTTATTTTGCCCAGTGTGAAAGTTGAACAGTTTCACTAAAGTTCAGTGGATGTTCAGATCTGGGGTCTTGGTTCAGAGCAATCTGTACATATTTAAGATCATGCATGGGCAACAGGTATAATAGGACAGGGGAAGCTAAGCCTCCCTTAATCTAGGCCGTGGCCCCACCAACACTCTGCCCTGAGGCCCAACCCTCGCTCCCCCCTCTCCCTCGTTCCCCCTTAAGCCAGTGGAGACTCATCTTGGCCTGGTGGCATGGAGCTCGGGGCTCGGCACACTGGCAGCCCAGGCCGACTTGAGCATCGGGCCGGTGCTCGGGCCAGCTGGCAGCCCGGGGTGGCTCAGGCCAGTGCTCAAGCTGGCCGGACTGCTTGGGGGTCATGGCAGTTTGGCCAGGGCTCCTCTGACCACGGTGGAGGGAGCTCGGGGCTCCAGCAGGTCGGGAGGGGTGGGGCCTCAGGTGGAAGGGGTGGGGCCAGAGACTAGCCTCCCCAAAGGGGGAGGGTTCACCCTCCACCTATGAGATTATGCATTGGATTTCACACAAAGTAATACCTCCTTTTGATTTTCAGTGCTCCATTACATTCTGAAATACACTGTTTTTTGATGAAGCAATATCTCCATAGAATGTATAGATAACAGAAGTTATAAGTACACTGATATGATTGCTTTTTAAAGAGTCATTTAATCTTAAAATAAAAGTATCCAAATGCTAAAAATAAATATTTTAAAATAAAGGAAGTGTGTTGCCTTAATCATTCATGTAGTCAATTATTAGCTATATGATTAGTGACACAAATGAAGTCTGGTCCAGGTTTGTTTGTTATTAGGTACACTCCCATGGTTTTATTGTCATAGGTTCCTGATCTACCAGTCAACTGTTGCTCCAGAGCAGTTAAAACTATGTGAGTGGGTGGCATGTTGAGCTTCAGTATTACAAGGCAAAAAGCCATTAGTTTCATGACATTATAAATGTGACTCCGAGGAGGAAAAGGTGGATGAGGTAATATCATTTATTGGACCAGCTTCCATTGGTGAGAGAGACAAGCTTTCAGGCTTACACAGAGCTCTTCTTCAGCTCTGGGAAACTAACTCAAAGTATCACAGTTTAGCTCTATCACAATAGAAGCTGGTCCAATAAAAGATATTACCTCACCCACCTTGTTTCGCTAATATCCTGTGACCAACATGGCTATAACAACACTCCATACTCTAACCAGGAGACATTTCAATGTCTTTCACTTAACAATCTGTTGAACACAACTGGATTTTATACAGGGCCTGATAATTTTAAAGTGTTTTCAGAGTGATAGCTAAAGTGAGGGCATCTATATTTGGAAATTTCAGCATGTTAAATCACATCTTAACTAACATGATGTTAAACACTCAATGCAGACATAGACTGTCCTATTTAAAATGATGTCAGTTGGTCATTGTTAACCCTAGGGTCTGCAACCACTTGACATGATTTAAACACAACGGTCCTTGTCTACACTGAATGCTAAGTCATGTTTAACATCGTGATCGCAACATGTAATTTCCCCACTTACACAAACCCTGAATGAGCCAAATTCTCCCCTGACTTGCCTGCAGTGAGTAAAACCACCCGGAGAGCTGCAGAGCTAACAGGGTTTAAGACGGGTAGAATTTGGCCCTTCTATTAATGTAGGAAAACTAAGCAATCATTATTGAATATTATGATTTATTTCTGTATTATTTGTTAAGCACCAACAACATGCTCAAAAGCCAGGGTCTCTGCCCATAAAGCTTGCTATCCAAAGAGACAAAAGCATATCTCAGCCTCATATGTGCTAGGATATCCAAAGCAAAGTCCTACCCCAGAGCTTTGTCTTGATTTTATATTTTCATTATGGGGGGTGATAGCAGGTCTGTAGTGACTTATAACCTATGCAGTCCCATAGTTTTCAGTAGGGTTGAATGGAGTGCCTACTCACCATAGGATTTGTCTTTGTTTATATACACCTGTTTAGGACATCATCTATGTTAATAATTTAAAATACTGGCCAGGACACTTGTATTATCCCATAATCTTTTGATTCTCCTCAGGCCTCCATAACATCTACCTAAATGACAATCAGAGACAGAACTAGGACCTTGGGTTAACATCTCATTTGAAGGACATTACCTCTTACAGTATGTCTACACTGCAATTACGCACCCGTGGCTGGCCTGTGCCAGAGGACTCAGGCTCAGAGGGCTTGGGTGAAGGGGCTGTTTAACTGTGGTGTAGATGTTCAAGTTCGGGCTGGAGCCTGGGCTGCAAGGTGGGGGGGTCCCAGAGCTCGGGCTGCAGCCCTCTACACCAGTGGTTTTCAAACTAGGGCCGCCGCTTGTTCATGGAAAGCCCCTGGTGGGCCAGGCTGGTTTGTTTACCTGCCACGTCCACAGGTTTGGCCGATCGCAGCTCCCACTGGCCGCAGTTCTCCGCTCCAGGCCAATGGGGGCTGCAGGAAGGGCAGCCAGCACGTCCCTCGGCCCGCGCCGCTTCCTGCAGCCCCCATTGGCCTGGAGCAGCAAACTGTGGCCAGTGAGAACTGCAATCGGCTGAACCTGTGGACGCGGCAGGTAAACAAACTGGCCCGGCCCACCAGGGGCTTTCCCTGAACAAGCAGCAGCCCTAGTTTGAGAACCACTGCTCTACACAACAATTTAACAGCTCCACAGCCTAAGACCTGCGAGCGTGAGTCAGCTGACACAGCCCAGCCACAGATGTCTAATTGCAGTCCAGCTCCCCACCCCAATACTGCACTGCTATGTCTACTGGGTCAACAATGTTATCAGCATAATCACTATTATCAGGAAGTTAAGCTCCATCTTCCTGAACCCTTTGTCTCCCTCTTCCATTCACAGCTACGCACCAACGTGGCACAAACACAGCAAAGAAAAACCTGTGGCTGGCCCATGCCAGCTGACTTGGGCTTGCGGGGCTGTTTCATTGCTGTGTAAACTTCTGGGTTCTGGCTGGAGCCTGAGCTCTGGGGCTGTCTCACCTCACAGACTCCTAAAGCCCAGGCTCCAACCCAAGCCTAGAAGTCTACACAGCAGTGAAACAGCCCCGTAGCCTGAGCCCCGTGAGCCCAAGTCCTCTGGCACAGGTGTCTATACATACCCTAAGTAGACCCAGAATCTGGCCCTTTATCTGTAAAGATTTCCAAGGGGTGTAATTTAAAAGTATTGCACATATGTGGATTAAAACCATACAACAGCCATCTAGCCATTTTTATAATCTATATCTTATACTGGCCTAAATGTTATCAATAATCCTTATGAGACTACACGTGTGCAGTTTAATATGCTACAGATGCATGTGCTGTCACAACAGAGATAATGTAATTCCTTCAGGTAGGATATTAGGTGGGAACCTATTGACTATTATAGTTATTCCCTAAAACTTTAATAAAGAAACCTTTTGTCTGGCATTAAATCTGTCAAAATGAAATGAATTGAAAGCGGAACTTTCTCCCTAATTCATGCCACTGAAATAGTCTGTCTTTAAAGAGGGCTGTTATTGTAATAATTAGTCATTTCACATGATCATAGAATTTTTTGTTGCTATGTTTGTTTTATTTTATCCAGGCTTCAGGAATTTCATAGTTGTTGCCTTGGATCTATCAATCTTATGACTCAACGATTCCACAGTTACTGCCAGATCTCTGTGGACAACGGAGCAATTATCTTGTTAGCTTCTATTACTGTAGCCCTGACTTCATGAGTAGCCAACACAATGGTTTGAGTCCCTGAACCGCGTTTTTGTATGCTTTCTGTTGCTTTTGCATTTGGGGTTCGTTTGTTGCTTGTTTTCACAACTTCCATGGCTCTTCTGTTGTTGGAATGCCTGTAGCACTCATTTATTTATAGGTATCCCACTAGGGCCCCTGACATTTTTCTATGATGTTTCACATTTCTTGAAACTGCCCTCTGAAATCAACACCTAACAGGCTTGTGGATAGTAAAGGTTTGAAGTGTCAATATTTACCCAGTATTTAAGGTACAGATTAAGTAACGTGATTATTTACCTGCCAGCTGTTATGAAGGGTGAACTTTTCTGTAACTAGTAACCTGATGATAATCAATTATGATCATGACTCAAATTTCTCTTATAAATGTCAAAATAAAATCATGGTCCATTCTCTATGCTCATCTCTCTAAATGGGCCATTTTGTCTTTTGACTAAATTTAGGTTCTAAGGGACAAATTATTTTGAAGTGATGGTCTAGTGACAATTCTGACTGAAAATTTTCAAATCACAAGTATTACGATATAGACATCTTAGTAGCCTTAATAAGGCATTTGGATGTCTCCAAGTAAATCTGCTGAGGTGACACCATAGAGAGCGGCTCTCCCCAAACTCAGCCCCACCTCTCTGCCCAAAAATGCTTCCTCTGAACCCACAGAGGCCCAGCTGTGTGAAGTTCCATGGGATGATTTCCAAGGAATGGAAGGAAAGACGGCTAATGCTGTGTTGACTCAAACGCACTCCCCTCTAAAAGATTTTGGCCCTGATGAAGCTTTCCTCTCAGCTCATCCTCTCTGTGTTACCCGGAGAGATTACTTAGAGTTTATCCAAATACAACTCCAGTCTGCAGAAGTGCCTTCTCTGCTGTCCATTCCCCTATGATCCACTTGAGCTAAGTAGTTGTAAACATATCTGAAATTAGACAGTTGTCTCTAGCCATAGTATGTTCAGTGCTACCAACTCAAAGTTTCTAGCCCTCCTGGTTTCAAGAGAAAAGTTCAAAAAGAAGAAGTGAGCCCACACTAAAGGCTCAGAAGCCGAAAGCAAATAAAAAGAACCCCAATTTTTTATTTAAAAAGCTCTGATGATTTTTAAGCCAATTTCATTAATTTTGTGGCCCTGACATGATTTATTTAATATTTGGGACTGGTGACACTTTATGTCCCAACCCACTGGGCTGTAAAAAATTACTGGCTTCCACTCTTAACATCTGTGTTTGGAAGACTAGGACTAAGGACTGTATAGATTCAAAGCTTGTTTGATTTGGAGTTATAAAGTACCGTGGATTGACTGAAATGGAACAGGCCAAGGAATTCCCCCCCACCCCCATGCTGCAATTTGAGGACATTAAGTCAATGAAACTTATATGGTAGAAGAAAATAACTAATGGCTAAAAAGTTTTGCCCACTTCTTTCTGCAACAAGTTTTGAATGGTACCAGGCTCTGTTAGTACAGTAGCTCCAAAGTATAATGTTGTAATGAATACTGCTGTCTGGACTGCTTTAGAGTGACCAAATACTAAAGTACTGCCTAGGAAGGAGCACTGCGGAAAGGGATCTGGGGATCATAGTGGACCACAAGCTAAATATGAGTCAACAGTGTAACACTCTTGCAAAAAAAAGCAAACATTTTGGGATGTATTAGCAGGAGTGTTGTAAGCAAGACATGAGAAGTAATTCTTCCGCTGTACTCCATGCAGATTAGGCTTCAACTGTGTCCAGTTCTAAGTGCCACATTTCAGGAAAGATGTGGACAAATTGTAGAAAGTCCAGAGAAGGGCAACAAAAATGATTAAAGGTCTAGAAAACATGACCTATGAAGGAAGATTGAAAAAAATGGGTTTGTTTAGTCTGGAAAAGACAAGACTGAGCGGGGACATCATAGTTTTCAAGTACATAAACGGTTGTTACAAGGAGGAGGGAGAAAAAAATGTTCTTCTTAACTTCTGAGGATAGGACAAGAAGCAATGGGCTTAAATTGCAGCAAGGGAGGTTTAGGTTGGACATTAGGAAAAACTTCCTACCTGTCAGGGTGGTTAAGCACTGGAATAAATTGCCTAGGGAGATTGTGGAATCTCCATCATTGGAGATTTTTAAGAGCAGGTTAGACAAACACCTGTCAGGGATGATCTAGAAGATAAAACTTAGTCCTGTCATGAGTGCAGGGGACTGGACTAGATGACCTCTCAAGTTCCCTTCCAGTCCTATGATTCTATGATTAAATTGTATCCAGGCCATGCAATAAACATTCATTTCAAAATTACCCTTCCTTTAAATTCATAGAATCACATGGTGCTCTTGTCACTGCTGGGTTCCAAATACCGAATTATATTATTTCAGGCAAATTGCTAGGCAATGTACTCTAGAGCAGAAGTACTCTATTCCTTGGGAAATATGAATTCTGCAGTTGTTTGCTCACTCCCTGATGGGCAGTACTAAACCTGGAGGTCATGTACATCCACTCTGTATCCCGCCTGCCCCATCAACGTTTCGTCCTACCTAGTCTGTCAGTATAGGTGGTGGTGTTCAAACACTCAGCAAGCTGACTCCAGTCAGAGCTGAATCAGGCCTTTTGTAAACAAATCCTGTACAGTGCAGGATGTGGAGTTCACTTCTGTGCGTTTGTCTATCTAGGTAATTATATTGCACCCATCTCTGTGGTACCTGAGCTACTAGGGTGGCCATTTGGCTCATCACAGTTACCAGTTTGCATGTTAGAACTGCTGCACATCTGCCCTGACCTTGGAGTTATGCACCCAAAGTCCCTGAATATCCCAATCCAGAGTGGGTCTCTGGGTTAACAACACCCTTGTTTCAAAAACTACTTTAGGAATAGGACACTGGACTGAGATTTTCCTGCTCTACCACCCAGTGACATGCTTTGTGACCTTGAGCCAGGTATTTCACTTCTCTGCCTCTGTTTCCCCATCTGTAAAATGGGAATAATGATGCTTATCTTTCTTTATAGAGTGCTTTGAGATCTATGAACAAAATATACTCTATAAGAATGAACTATTATTATCTTTATCACCACAGTGCCACTCTGGGTATAAGGACTATTGTGCATTAAGAGCATTTTAAGATATCTTGGGTATTTTTGCTTTGTGATTCTAAATTGCTAAATAGTCTGTAATCAGCAATACCTGTTAGGTATCTTCAGTGAACACATACACACAACACACAAGAAGCTTTCCAAACAATCAAAATCTTTTCTTTAACTTCCAATAAAATCTTTGAGATTTCATGGTGGGACTCAAAGGCAGTTAAATATTTTGTTTGTTTTATTACAAGGCATGTAAATAAAAACTTGCATAATCTGAAAAAGATATTAGCTAGAAAACAGTATTAAAGTGTTTTTCTTGAGAAACCTGACAATAAATACATTTTCACCCCCAATACTAAAAATGCTTATTGCTTTGCAATGAAATAAATATAGCACAGCTCCTTCATACACAAATCTGGGTATAAAAAGTCCATGTGGTTTCTTATAAAAGATCAGGTGGTTTTACAATTTGGCATCTCTCACATGATGCATTTTGCATTTTAATCTGATTTTTTTGTTTTTGTTGACAGTCCTACAGTATGAAAGTCAGAGGGGAAATATCGTTTGGCTAGAAATATTTTTTCCATTAAATATTACATTTTCAAAAGTAAGAGATGTATATGTTCATGGGTGTTAGCCCTGGAAACAAGACAGTGACTATTCTAGAGAAATGCAGATTTTGGGTGCTTAAGAAAATCAGACCAACTATTTGGCAAAGGATCAGTTCCCAGTGAGTTCATCATTTCTCTGTACATTTTTCCAAAAATAATAATGAGAAGGTGCAATTCATTCACCAGATCATGAATGTTTAGGTTCTTACACTATTATCTAAAGGCAACAAGAGAAACAAGAAGTAAATTTAAAAACACACCCTGCTTAACTTTAGGATGTTCTGGTGTATAAGAGAAAGCTTTTTTAAAAACTACTGAAAAATATTAAGAAAGGCTTTTGTTTTCCATGCATTGTGCTGTGCTTATTACCAGCACATTTTGTCACCATCACAACTGTGAATCCAAGTAAAAAATGTTTTTCTTGTAGTCCAATCTAATATAGATTGATTATTGTTCACATTGTAGTTAAATAATGTCCACAGAAGAGAACATCTGTCATAATCCAACCTTCTTAAAGTACTGATAGGTCATGGCAAGACTTGGACTTAAGTTTGAAGGCCATATTCTTGTTGTTCTTGGCAACTATTTTGCCCCAGAACCGCCTGGCTTTCTTAGGAATGCTCTCTCTCCTCTTCTGATATGCCAGCCTCCTCTCGTTCTTTTCCTTGCTGTCCCTTCTTAGCCGGACCTGCCGCACAATTCCTTCAAATAGTTCCTTCACGTTGTGCTGGACAGCTGCGGAGGTCTCGATGAACTTACAGTCAAACACAACAGCACAAGCGCGGCCCTCTGTAAAATTGTAAGGGATCTATGTCAGTAGGCATAGCATTCAGATAGTGCATGTTCCCTAAGCAAAAGGGAGAAGGGCAAAGCTGCTAAACACAGTGCCATGCACTGTACAGAATGTGAGCTATCTGTAAATGCCCTAAATAGAGTCACTTGTACTTCAGGGGAATCTCAGTGACTCATGTTCAGAGGCAATGAGGTTACCATTATTGAGAGCAATATATTGCTTGATCCATTTACAGCCATATTTTCAAAATACAACTTTTAAGATTGCGGGCATAATTTTGCCTATGCCAAAACTCAGATTTCTACGTGCACACTTAGAGTACGTCTACACTGCAATAGAAACCCTCAGCCCTGGGTCTCAGAGCCCAGGTCAGCTGACTCAGGCTCATGGGGCTTGGGCTATAAAGGTATAAAATTGCTGTATAGACTTTCAGGCTTGGGATGGAGCTTAAACTCTCCCCCTTGCCCAGGCTCCCCCAAGCCCTAACATCATATTGCAATTGTATAGCCCTGCAGCCTGAGCCTCAGTCAGCTGACCCAGGCCAGCCATGGCTGTGCCATGGGTCTCTTATCGCGGTGTAGACATACCCTGAATGGGCAAGTTCCTACCTACCTGATTTGTATGTGTAAATATAGGCCTGATTCTATCCTCATTGAAGTCAATGGTAAAACTTGCAACTAACAGCGAAAGGAGTAGGACTGGGCCCACAGATTGCACACACAAATTGTAGTCTTCGAACAGCAAAAACTTTAGGGTGAACAGCAACATGTGCAAAAAATTAAGTATTAGCTAAATTATGCCCATAATTTTAGAAGCCACTTTGAAATGGTGACCCTTATTTTTTATATTTGAACCTAAACTAACTCTAATGATCTTCTTCTACATGGATACCAGCATGCTCTGATACTCCCCTCCTGCTCCAAACACATCAGGTGGTTGACTCATGGAGTGCTTAAAATGAAACCCAGCTTCCTGCCTTCACTCGAGGCAAAGTGCCTTTAACAGCCAGCACTAGGAAGAATGTGAAAATGAAAATAAGAAGCCTAGTAATACTACTGAGCTCTTGTGCTCTACTGCTATACGTCTCCCAGTGAGAAGTTTTCGTGTATGGCCAGTGTGACGGGGCCAGAATGCAGGGTAAAGTCCAGATCAGCTTTCCATTCCCCTTGCATGGGGACCTGGGAAAAGGTCTATCAGAGGGGCTTCTTGGAAGACAGAGGAGATGGTGAATACCTTTGAAAAGGTCAAGCTCTACAGTCAATGGTCATGGGAGTGGGCTGAAACCTAAGCTGGGGGGAGTTTCTCATCTGTTTCAGGTAACACTATTTTATTGTGTTGTTGTAGACACTGCACATCCAACACTCACGGCTAAGTTTCCAGGGAGAGACTCGATCCATCTCCCATTAAAGTCAACGAGAGTCTTTTAATTCACATTTATGGGAGCTGAATCAGGACCTTAAACTTGGGATTTGGGGGTTGAGGTTTTTTGTTTGTTTTTTTGCTATTGAACCATTCCACCCATCCTGACATCAGTGGGAATTCTGCAAGCAGATCTAGGACAGTATATGGCTATTAAAGTTAGAAAGTGGTTGTCATGGTAATTTTCCATACCTGACACAGAGACTTCACGGCACCTGACGAGATCGCTTTTGTTGCCCACTAAAATAATGGGAATATCTTCTGTCTGGCGTGCCCTGCGGAGCTGTATTCTTAGTTCAGAGGCTTTCTCAAAGCTCGCTCGGTCTGTGATGGAGTAGACAATCAAGTATGCATCTCCTACTTGCATGCAGTGATCTTGGATCCATTCTTCTTCACTCTGATAAAATAAAATAGATACAGCCAGCATTAGCAAGAGCCTGGCTTTCTTAACTGGAAGCCCAACTGAGCTTTTACAGAAAAAATGTAATATTACGCAACCCAAATTCAACCCTGGGGTCACTTTGCTGGGTATGGTTCTAATCACAGTTACACCAGTATCAAACCAAAGGAACATGGATATACACCAGCACAAATCTGGGCAAAAATTGGCCAACAGACTTCATTAACTTGTGTTTGCTTATGCCCAGGTCAACTTTAGCTCTGATCATGTTTCCAGCATTTTTGTATTTAATAATAAATCAGACAAAGAAATTTCTTTGCCATTTTCAAACTTTCCTGGAGGAGCTTGGACATTTTTAAAGACCCCAGGCTTTCACTGACTATAGAATTATGGATAACACCTCCTTACTTGGTCAACAAATGCATGTTCCTAGTAAAACTATAGTATTACCACTCATTCATACTTAATTTCCCTTTGGCACTTGAATAGAATGAATGGAATGGAATACCTTATTTTCCCACATGTCAAGCAGTATAATGGTTGCGCTTTCACCATCTACCATCAAGGTCCGTTCATATGTATCTTCTAGAATAAAAATCCACAATGTTAGCAATACATCGCTTCCTCTTGTTATATATGTAGCAATAAAGAAAAATAGCCATATACATATAATTTGTTCCAAGTTTGAATTCAGTGAACCCAGTTTACTGTTGGTGTGAGTCCATTGATTTCAGTGGAGTTGTATCCATTTCCACGAGCAGTGCATGTGGCCCTATGTCTCTCTACTGTTTTTTTCTTAGTTTTCATGGTAAATGAACGAGACTGAAAGAGTTTGGAACTAGGGTTCATTATTTTGACTGAAAAGCTCTTTATCCTATGTGGGGCAGGGGTAGGCCGGGGGAGGGAGAAGAGGAATATAACCAGTGAAAGAAATAAATCAAATGCTGAACATTTGACCCCCCTGGGAGCAGCTGACAGACGTACAGACTCCAGCAAGGCTTAGTAATGGAAAATATTTGTTTTCACTCTAGCAGGGACCCTTTCCGGGTGAACTCCGAGCCGTTCAGCCACCGAGCAGCCCTAGCAACGGGCAGCGGTGTGTGAGGCAAAGGTTGTTGGGCTCTATAAATCTGTAATTGATGCTGCTATTGCAATACAGATCTCTGAACTGTCCCTAGTTCCCCTGGCTTTATTCTGTCCCACGTTAGCGTTTCTCACTTACTGGTCGCCTATGAACATTAAAGAGGTGACGAAGCATTTCACAGCAGTTTGGTAGGACGTGGCAGAACCTGCCTAACCCTGGGTAGGGACCTGCAACATTCATATCTGGATTTCAAACTGCACCCGGTTCAGAGGTATTTAGATCTGAGATCAGCGCCAAGCCATTATAGAGACCAAGGGCCACTGTGAAATTTGGATTCCATTCCCCTTCCCTTTCACTCCCTTGAAGTTTGGGGTGTTTGAATGCATGTTTTTGGTTTGGGCCCATCTCTAGTCTTGTGTAACTGCTAGCATAATAAAATCCAGTGTCAGGGCAGACAGCTTCTGAACAGCTTTATGCATCACCATGCTGTTCAGAGCACCTATCCAAACCACTCTGATGGAGGATATTACTTATTTTAAATAAAGGCGCTTGCCTCATAAGCTCTGACTGTGCTTTTGTGAAGTGATCTTTCCCCAAGTCCTAATCTTGGATTCTCTTGGAAGCCAGAAAACAGTGAGTCCATGGAGTAGAATGAGCCAAGGGGCACTAAAGAATAGCCAAATGTTGTTTTTTTTAAATCCGTTCTGCCACAGAAACTTTAAAATGGGAAACTCTTTGTAAACAAAAGGGCACTGGGCTGACACAGCTGGCCACCTGGGGGTGGATGGCCCTAAAAGGAAAACACTAACCAAGAGGAGCAATTTCACTTCTAGCCCAGTAGGTTCTCCTTTGTGCTTGTGCCTCAGATTAATCCTAGGCAAACGTCTGAGTCCAGCAGAGCTGAACAGAGAGCAGGCTGTAGGAGGCATAAAGCTCCCCTTCACACTCCCCCTCATCTTGAGGCTGCTCTGTGGAGGACTGGGCCTCTGGAGTAAGTTTAGAGCAGCTTGAAGGCTGCTCTACCTTACCCTGGCTTCTGGCAGCTCCCAGTGTTTGGAACAACAGCATAGGAGCATCCCACCCATGTGCCCTACATCAGCAGCAGGGAGATAGCACAACACAGGCACTGCTACACTGATTCTACACTAACTGGAGGCTCCCTTTGACCTGGGGTGATCCTCTGAATTTTGGTCACACCTGCTGTAAGGACACATGCTGCCAACAGTGCAGCACAAAGCACCAACACCCAACAGAAGATCTGGTCCATCATATACCATAAGGCAGCTGGGCAAAATTCCACTTCCTTGGCACAAGTAACATTTTTCAGATAAGTAAAATATTATCATTGGTTTGGGGATTATTTCCCCTCGCATCCTCATAACTGTGAAGGTGGGTGACTAGGCATGGTGCCTGGGCTAGTAGATTGTCAGGGCAGTTTTGCAAGTCTGCAAGAAAGAAGAGTGGAAGTGACCATAAGCTTGTACTGTGCTGTACTTTGTGCTGCTGGAGAGCAGGCTAGATAGCTGCTAGAAGGCCCTTCCTGTGCAAATGAGGTCCAGCATGATTACAGGACTACTCAGTGGAAGATGAAAACAAAACACGCCTGATTCGCTGATCCGTGTTCAGTGCATCAAAGGGGTCCTCAAGTTCCCCTCAGGGCCCCAAGATTTATATTTCCAGCTTGTGGTCATGCACAAGCAGGATTTGGACCCTGTATTTTTCATTCCAGGCCGTGTGAAGTGGTAAATCGTTCCTAGCCCGGCACAGAAAGGGAGAAGAACATAAGGTGCCTTCCCTTCTGGCCGCCACTGAACCATTGCATAGGAGCCAGGCACATTCATGTCCCTGGTGTTCCTTGAACACAAAGACTGCTCTGGTGCTGCCTGTTTGCTAGGCATCCCAAAGAGACAGGGCGACAAGGGGTAGTGGAGGGATGGGGCCATCTGTGCTGGTCAGTGAAAGTGAGCTAACCAGAGTGGGAGCAACCCCTGCCCTTTCTCCAAAGCGTGGGCGTTTCCACATCTTCAGAGGCGCAGGACCTCCTGCTACAACACAGCCCCTCCCCAACGGTATCCCGCACACAAAACATGGCCCATGGCTCAATGCCACTGTTTAGCCTTAATTGATCCTTGGGAATAGCGAAAATACGAGTCCCCTCGCTCTAAGGCAGAGGTGCATAGTAAAAGAAAGATGCCTAGCAAAAAACTGAAGACCATGTCAGCCTCCTCTTTTTCCCCAAATTAACTGGGGAGCAGGATTTTTTCCTCACACTACTGAGGCGCCATTGTCTGCTCTTCCCTTGTGGGAAGTGGGGGATCTGTGCCATGCAGGTGATATGAAATGCTGATGAGAAGAACCCAAACAGCTTATATTGAGGCAATTTATTTGCATACAAATTTGGTGAGATTACTTAATGACCAGCAAGTATTTTGTTGGTACCTGTAAAGCAGGGCAGGGATTTTTATTTTTCTACCCTTATCTCTTGCTGATATGTAACTCTTAACCATTTCTTTAAAATCCCAAATGATTTTAGGCACCGATTTCTCATAGCATCACAAGGCTGGCAATGCAGTTTACCTCACACCAAGGTAAAGCAGGAGTTGATGCACTGGAGCTTGCATTTACACCAGGGTGAAACTGGTATAAGATCTGATTCAGGCCTTCTATGTAATGTATTTACAGCACAGTCAAGAAGATTCCAACCACCCTTTTTAAAAAGAAAGGGCTCAGAAGCTGTACTGTTCTCCTTTGTCTGTATGTCAGCCGATTTAGACCTTTGTCAGTGAGTATCTTTTTTCATAGCCCCCAATTTTTGAGACAGATGCGTGTGCTGGAATCAGCTTTGAAAATAAGGGCCAAGTGTCAGGCACTCCAGATTAAATGACCTTACTAATTTTCTGTGTCTTACTGCTGATGACTATTGCCAAGAAAGGCTTTGAGTAAACATAAGCAATGCAGAATATAATGACCTACCTCCTAGCACATCACAGTCACTGTCCATGCTGTCATGTACGCCTGCAAAGATATTGGCCAAGGTAGATTTCCCCACTCCATGCTCCCCAATCATTACCACCCGGTAGTAGGTATTTCCGGACTCGGAGGAAATGACTGAATCGGAAGACTCTGATGACCAACTCCTTCGGTAATAATCATCGGGGTTCATAGTGTATCTCTTGCGCACGTTGTACTCATGGGGGTTTTTGTGGACGGTCAGGTGCCTTCCATCGGCAGGGATGCTCCAGCGTTGCTGCTGTGCGTGCAGCGCGCTGCTGCTGCGACGCATGGTGACGTTATTCAAAGTCATGGTTTTTCCCTAGGGAAAAATAGTGAAGTTGCAAAGGTTATGCACCAGGAATTTGAAATGGGCTCCATTTTTAAAAAAAAACATTGATAAGGTATATCCTTTGCAACTGCAAATGCCTAGTGCACAGACAAAAGAAGAGAAGAACCTGCCTCTTTCATTTGCCTTTAACATTTCTAATTAGCAAACCATAGTCATGGCTTTAGGATTCAGTTGAAATCAGCATTAAATACTAAGCCCTATCTTTGTCTCCCCCTAGTTATGAATATTAGTCACAGCCTTGCTTTGGGGATGGTGCAGAGCTGAACTGCCCCAAAGGGAGCAGTAGGAGGCAGAATGCCTTTCATAGCAACCTATCACATGGGGGACCATGCCCACCACTGTGTCCTTTCAGAAAAGGCATAGTTCCCGTGTGCTGGTCCCTGCCCATTCTGGGGCACTGTGCATCTCTAGGCAGGTGCAGAGGGAGAAATACAGAGACTGCAATTGTGCCTGTCCCTTACACAGACCATGCAATGGAGTGAAGGTTCCTTGCACCTTCTCCCATCACTGCATACCCATGTAAAGTCCAGCAGAATCTGCTGGGGGTTTGTTAAACAAGAAATTGTTCTTTGCCTGCAAAGTATCATGCTTAGTCTCAACTGACAGTTGAATCTGTTGTGAGAACAACAAACATTATACTCCGCACATTTAGATAATTTCCTCTGGTGGAAAAAGAACCACATCAACAAGTCTTGCTATAATGGGCTTTTTTTGCACTCAGTTTACCAGTGTAAAAAAAAGGAGCAACTCCATTGCACACAATGGAATTAAGCTGGTATCAAACGGGTGTAAGAGAGAGCAGAATGAGGTCTGATGGGATCCCAGAGTATGTACCTGATCACACCACTAGAGGAGATATCACTGGGAGAAAATAGCTCATAAATTTACATGAATTGGCCGAGGAGCAGCTAGTCAGGTTAGCTCCTCTTGTCTAAACATGGCTTTTAATTACATTTGGCTTTTGAATGTATTTTGCCTTGGTTGGAGGCAGAATGTAATGATGTCATTCCTAATGGTCCACAGCTACCATTTTTAGGAAAGTTACTTTGGTGCTCTCCAGTTCCCAAGGTGACAGTTACTTATACATTTTGCTTTTTTAGGCTTAAGTCTGATGGCTCTCAGTTCTCTTCTGCATATTAACAAAGAGAGCATCTGCTATTAAAACATCCGGGGCCACTTTCAAACTTTATTCCTCTTTTGTGTTTGCAAAAAGTGCAGCATCTCATCAAATCGCACACTAGCAATTATTTTTTCTAACTCAAGCAACCCTTGAAAACTTTTTAGAGCAGGTACAGAGCAGGTCATAAAACAAATGTGCTGAAAAACAGCAAACTGTACCTATAATTTGAATATCAGCCTTTACCAAGCATATTGCCCCTTTTCTACAACTTGTGACCTATGCCATTTTCTATCTGTAATTCCAGCATTTGTTGCAAAATCAGTTCATCAGTATTCCATAGAGTCACATAAACTTTTTGCTAGCAAGAAATGTTTTTAGCTGGAGACCAGGCACCAAACAAACACTGCTTCACAAACAAAATTAAATATTTTAACTTTCAAGCATATATTTTTCTGTCATTCCCCTGTCAAGAAGACAGAATGAGAAATGTTAACATTGATTTGGCTAAATAATAAACAGTCTACATTAGCAGTGCTTCCTTAAGAGATTTCCACAGTTTAATAAACTAAACAAGACAATGTCTTATAACTTACTGTAGTGCATTCAATTCCAAATTCAAACTATATTTCACATTACATATGTCATTTATCTACTTGGTTCTATCATTTCTCTTCACTAAAGTAATACATTCAAACTAACACTTTTCAGCCAGCAGCACCTTACTTTTTACAGTCTCTTCCACCAGTCAGCTCCTTTTGCCTTCCTGTCTGTTTCTTGCAGAGGAGTGTGATATATTGAACTGGTCTGCTGGAGTAAACCCTCTTCTCTTCAGTGGCTGCCTCTCTAATTCTTTCTCTGCAAACATGGTTTATATTAGTCCATCTGATCAGAGACAGGGCTTTTCCGTTACGTCATTGGCCTGGTCACACAACAGCCAGCCCCCAGCTGGGAGGAAGCAGGCATGCAGAAGAGCAAAAACTTACGGACAGTAACACTAATAAAATTACTTACTTGAAGTCATATGATTTTTTTCTTCATTAATAATGCCAGTAAACCTTTTGTCTTCTTACAAAGTGGAAAAATACAATAAATTCTCATCTCTTTCAGCTTTGCACTCAAGTGCTCTTGAAATCAGTGATGTCTGAAGAATTGCTTGTGCTTTTCTAATGTCCCAAGTGCTACAAATATATTTCATTATCTAACTATAAAATGGAAGGGACTCCATCCTGGAATACCTCATCTCCTACATGTAATCATAGTTCAATAATTTGTAAATACCTGAAAATTAGGGATTTTGTCCTATTTTTCAGTATAAGAATGACTAATACAAAAGAGCCCATTTTTCATTTTCTTTAAAATCTACAAGTCACTGAACCATTTGCTCAGACTCACTGCACTGCTTTTTGGATGCACAGATTCCTATTCATCGCAGTGTTACTTCAGTTTGATGCTAATGTAATTCCACTGGTATGAAAGGTGTTACACTCGCATGAAAGTGGAGTAGCACAATGCTGCATAGTTTTAGAAAACCTGAAACTATATTGTACGTTTTACAAAAGAGGGGCTTGATCCTTAGATCTTTACTCTTTCAAGCCTCCTTAACTGCAAGGAGTTTTGCCAGAGAAAGCACTGCATTATCACACTCCTAGCCTGATACTTTTAAGGCTAGATGGAAAATTTGTATTCATTCTACTGATAAAGACTGGGAAAATTCCCTTACCAAAGTGTATAAGGTCTCCAGGTGTTATATAAAGTCATATCAAATTTTTACTAATAAAGCACTATAGAAATCTGAACAGACACAGTTAATCCATTTTTGAACATTGACACTGATGCCTAGTAATATTGCTAAGAAAAGATGGAATTTACAAAACTCTTCAACAGAAACTTGTTAATTTTGTTTTTGGGCAGGGAGTCTTTCCATGCTCATTCTCCAACATAGGAAGACAAGAACATTCTCCAAAATAATATTCTCCTATAAAGTCAATGGGAGTCACTCAAACCTGGCAAGGGGAGAATTGGAGAAGAAGCAGAATATGTTCTTACTTTCACCTGCCCATGTCTCCGAATGCAAAACTGATTGCATGACAAACACTGAACTTCATCAGAACTCTGAGTACAAGCTAGCTTTTCTTGATGACTGAATCACCAGCCAGCCCTGTGTTTGAATACTGGGATTAAGCATCAATGAGCAGCATGCACCATAAGAAACAGCCTTTTATTTGATCTATTGGCCATATGGAACTGCTATGAATACTGGACTGTACAGCACTGCAAAGTCCTATCATGCAGAATTGACTATTCTCTTGTTAGAGGAAGAACTGTGTGCCCCACAGGCCGTGCTCAGAGGTGATGTTACAGAAAGGGCACGTGGTTCTTTGGCTGGCTATGCATTTGGCTTCACTTTTCATCTTGCTAGCGGTTGTGGAACTACCCAGAGGTCACGCAGCTGACTAGGTGCCTGGACTGCCCTGTTCTGTAGCGCATGTTCATTTAGCCCCTTTTTTATTGTAGTTCGTAGTTCTAAATGTGAAAACAATCTTTCTCCACCACAGCAAATGGAAAGATTTATGGCCAGACTGATCAGGCAGAGTCAGAGGCTATGAAGGTTTCATTGGAAAATTTTAAATAGATAATACTGGAAAGCACAGACAGTAGCGCTGTATCTAGCAAATAAACCCAGAGTCAGTCAAGCACTTAGAGATCATTAAGGTTCGTGTTAGACCCAATGTCTTCAATAATTCTTCATAATATTCAAGGGCCTTTTTAGGGTAGAAGAAGAAAATACAGCTCTATAATAACCACACAGAACAGCTCTTCCATAAAACTGTCTGTAAGGACCACCCTGGCCTGGTATGTGGTGCTGGTATTTGTGAAATTTGCACGCATGTTTTTCCTTTTGTTTTTTTCTCTTAGGAGCCTTTTATCACTTTTTCTGATGTGACACTTAACCCCTTTCTTTCTCATTCTAGCCTAGATTCTGCCCCCTTTATCCACGTGGAGTAGAACTTTATCTCTTGAGCAACCTCTGTGATGTCAGCAGAGCAATTCTGTGGGAGGAAAGGTGGCAGAATCCGGCCCTCTTTGTTTTTAATTGTGTGAAAGTAGGGAAAATGTGCCGCATTTTTATACTGCAGTTACATAGGCAACAAAACAGGGAGCCAGAGGGATAACTAATTAAACATGCAAACCAAATCTTTATTAATAAAGCTTATTACATGCTTGGATTTCCAAACACGATCCAATTGACTGTTGCAGGGCCAGGTGATCTTGAATAGTTTTGCCCTCTTACCCTCCTAGCAGGTCAACCGTTTGTCAACCAAAAGTCACTGACCAGCTAACTACTGTTTGAGAGGGGTCACATACATGATCATGTTACTTAGATGACAGAAACCTTAGCACAAGGAACTGTTATACTTAAGGGCCCTTCATTTTCAGTTTTCATTTTATTTAATTTTCCCCAGGAATTTATCAGTGTGATTTAGCTGGTCAAGTTTTAGGCTATGTCTACCCTAGCACTTTTGTTGGTAAAACTAGTCAGTTAAGGGTGTTGAAAAAACACACACGCACCCGACGGACATAAGTTTCACCAACAGAAGTGCTGGTGTGGACAGTGCTATGTTGGCGGGAGACGCTCTCTCCCATCGGCATAGAGCAGCTACAGGAGAGACCTTACAGTCGCACAGCTGCAAGATCTGTAGTGTAAACGTAGCCTTTGACCAGCTAAAATTGAGCTAAAAAGTGTTACCCCACATCTACACTAGGAGAAAGATGGAATTTAAATCCAGCATAGCTAGTGTATGATAGCTAAGCCCAACCTACACTCACCCACTTTTCCTAGTCAAAGTTATAATACGTCTTGTGATCTACCCCATATGCCAAATAAGTGGTTAGGGCCCGCTATTTCCTCCAATTGCCTGGACAATTTGCAGAACAGTTAATTTATATAACGAACGTACAGCTAAACAGCATTTGCATCTAGCGATCCAATCATTCATTTCGTTCCCGGTTTACAGTGTACTCTAACCGCCTTCACTAGTGTTGTGCCTCCACTCTCAGCTGCATGCTTGCCGCTCGTGGTGCTGACACACAAGGAAGTGGTGCATACGGTCATTGCCTAGTCATTCTTGGCTTTGTTTTGATTTTCTGGCTCCCAGTCTTGTGCTTTTATGAGCAGACTGCACTGACTATCCAGCACCAGGAATTGTGCTTTAAGCTCTGGATCATCTGAGCTACCTTTTAGCAAATGCTGTGTATACTTGGGCTTAAGTAGTATATCTTAATACTTGGAGGATGGCACATCTCCTTTAACTTAAATACACCTATTCCTTTGTCAGTTGATGCAGTCAGATGCAATTGATTAGAGCAAAGTCCACTGTTCCAAAATAAAATACAGGAAAATGAACACAGACATAGTTTTTAAGGGCCTGATTCTGCCTTTTGTTAAATCCGTTTTGTGCCAGCGTAACAGAGCAGAGAGTCAGGCTAAATCCTGCCTGTCCCTAAAATGAGTTTGAAATGAGGCAGATGCTCAGAAGGCATCCTGCCTTGCTACAGAATTGCACATTAGCACGTACTTCAGCCAACACAACTTGACCACAACACGGGAGGGAACTGGCATGTGTAGTACAAAATCTGTGAACACAAAGGCTGCCATCCACAAAGCAACTGCACACCTACCCCAGTAATAGAGAATACATTCTTTGTGCAGAAAGAAGCAGTAAAAACATTCCACAGCATGCAGAGGGGCCTGGTGGGTGGCATCCCAACCCGGGATAAGAGAGTGTCAGTGTATTCAGGATATGGCTCTGAGAATCCATCTTTTAAAAATCATACATGTGAGAAGTACAATGTGTTACCCTGGTTCTGTATTAATAGATGCAAGTCAGCACTGCAGGCCATGTGCCAATGAAAACAGAGAGAGAGAGGCCTTAAATAAAATGTGGGCAAGGGCTGGGTGATTATAACACTGTATACAGTCTGGGCAGAAATCCAGGCACCCTCTTTCCCGTACAAGGGGTGATCACAGCCAGTACTTTCTACAGGGGACATAGTGAATATAATGCCAATAGCTACAATACTCCAATAGCATCACTCCTGCTTTGTATCCCCAAGGGGTGAAGCAGCTTGAAAGGTGCAGCATGGAGAAGTGTTAGAAGCAATTCATACACACAGAGGTTTTGGGACCCACTTTCATACACAGGACTTTCATCTTTTCCTTTCTCCCTCATCTTTCACAAAAATCTATTGATTTGTGAAAACAGACAATGAAGAACAACAGAGGGGTTGTATGTAATAAAAATATTATCATTACAACCTCCCAAGTAAAGTCAGTGCAAAGGATTTTCTAGGCTTATGATAACTTTTTAGTGCAAAAGTTCATCTGACACATCAGTGGAAGGTATTTCTGAGAAAGTGTATGGTATAGTATTGTCTCTCTTAGAGGCACTGAAATACAACAGCCCAAGGAAGTTTCTGTGTTAACCGTGATGTCTTGTACCTAGTAGTTAACGAATTATCTGGTGGAGGAGAGCAAGTTCCCCTCTTAGGTAAATTTTCTCCACTGATCCTTTTCTACTTGTAGGGGCTTCACATGAAAGAGGCTGTTCTTGTGAAGTTAATTGAAGTTGAGGGCACTGAGAACCTTACAGGATCAAGCCCAGAGAGAGGGTCATTTATAGACAGAGAAGAAAAAGTGTTTCAGCAGCTGCTCAAGCACTGTGTTTATTTGGAAATAGCACATTTCTATGCAAGCCCTTGTGAATGGTGCATAAAGTTCATTTGAGGAAAATCTGCCCTTAAAGAGCAAGTTTGGAGAAATGGGCAAAAGCAAGTCTTGAATTCTTGGCACTATCAAAGCAGCTACATGTCCTGTTTTTAGAACCCCAGCTTGTGTTGCTAGCAGTTCAAGCAATGGCCAGGGGATGGACCTAGAAACAAGGAGGAAAGAGATAACCCAAAGTGAGAAGCACATGGAGCATAATTTTTGAACAACATAAATCAGATCTGATTGTTGAGTCACTGCAAAACTCAGTTGTATGTAGTTTACAGCTTGGTTATTCAAACACTTCCTGGCATGTATCATTCAAGGGCAGGTATTTACACACACTATATTGTATAGCAGTGGTTCTCAAAGTTTTGTACTGGTGATCCCTTTCACATAGGAAGCCTCTGAGTGCGACCTCCCCTTATAAATTAAAAACACTTTTTTATATATTTAACACCATTATAAATGCTGGAGGCAAAGTGGGCTCTGGAGTGGAGGCTGACAGCTCGCACGGCCCCCCCATGTACTAACCTCCTGACCCCCTGAGGGGTCCCAACCCCCAATTTGAGAATCTTTTTGTATAGCAAGGTGAAAGTATCTTTTAATGAGTTTTAAACAACACTGTCATAATATAAACTAAGACCCAATATGCCACATACATGGACTAAAGAAGAAGATGATAAACATCGCTCTGAATAAACAGGAAAACTAGGAGGCAAAACATAATGTAGCCATATCCCATTACACAAGGGACGGAAAATATTTTGACGTCCTAGTTACAAGCCCCACCTCTGCTTGACTTGTAAGCTAAAACTACCCTATGAGTGATCACATCATACCTGCTAGGCAGTATGGTGCTGTTTCCAGAAACTCCTTGGCTCTTAGTGGACAAGCTTATAGAACTGTGTGGCACAGCAGAAACTTGGTGCCAATTCTTTCCTCAGAGCTGCACTGGAGATTTTCAAAATATCTACGAAATTAAAGGCCTGATTCTTGCTTCACGCTGGTGGAAATCAGCAGCCACCTTTGAAATCAATGAAAAACAAGGCTAAGTGAGAAAAAAACTAAAATCATATCCAAAGTGTTTAACGGGTTGACAGCAGTCGCTTTTCTTAACTTATGGCTCACCAGTCCTGTGACCGCCTCGGTAATACAGTCCGTAGGGCCAATCTCTTGTAAATATGCAGTCAAAAAACCCTATGTATAGTATATGTGCAAAAACTCAATGTGCACAAGCAAATCAGATATTCAGTTTGGTACCTGCAACCATGTACGTGTGCACATTTCTGATACAGTACTTTCTGTTGCCATTGTTCAAAGATGTAAGCCTCTTACAAGCAGATTTACTGATCTGAAGTGTGCCTGTGCTGAACCAAATGGTGGTAATAAATTCCAAATGTACTAACTGAAATACTCCACTCCCAGCCCCTCCACTAGAAGCCCATTTAGAGCTGTGCTGCTAGTGGGGAGCAAAGGTCTCTGCCCCGCACTTCTGCTTCCAGGTGTCTCCCTGTAATTTCAGGCAGGGCAGTATCTGCAGAAATCCTGGCTGGGTGGCTTATACTTGGAATTTACTTTTTCTGTGTCTAGGGCAAGATGGCAGGAGGTGAGTGGGAGAAGGACCTGGCAAAGATAGGAATTGGGATGGTGGGGGGGATAGGAGCAAGTTCTTCACCCACAGAAATACAGTGACTGACTTTGAGGGGGAGATTTCTGTGCAGCCTGGGGGTTTCCCTTCATGGGGAAGTCCCAAGCAGCCACATTTAGCTGGCTTTCTGCCTGCTTTGTACTGCTGGAGGAGCACAAGTCCAGCCTGTGATCTGCCCCCTTTTCTGTTCAGGTTATAAATACCTTTTCTCTGTTTTTTACCATAATGTTTGCATTGCTGAATTAATATTTAAAATGTATGTTCAGAATGCTATTTTCTTGTAGATTTCTACTGAGAACTACTTTTCACTGTGGAAGGAAACACATGGCCCAGAAACAGTCTTTTGAAAAGTATTTTTCAAAAGAGTAAAACTAAAGAGCACTGCTCTGAACAGGAATAAGTTAGAGCAGGGTACATGTTACTAAGGTACTACGCCCCACTTCAGCTGCTCCATGCACTCTGCTTGGGGCCTCACTCCTCTCTCACCCAAGGTGTCCACCAGTAGCCTATTAACATACGCTGTGACCTGGCTTTTTGCTACATTGTAACACCTTGGCTGTGTTAGCCATGTGGAATTAGTACCTCAGCTGTATTAGTAATATCAGGAAATCCTGACCACCCGTGCTCAGGGGTTAATCTCATCCCTGGCTTTGCCTGGAAGCAATGAAAGGCACAGTGGACATACATGTTTATGCTTTCTTAAAAGCCACTGATTAGAGAACTGCAGCTACAGCAGTTCTCTGAATCCTTAGATTACACGTTAGAGAAGGAAAATGCTGTTTTCATAAACTAAGCAATCTTAGGAAACTGACAATAAATAGCCATTGATTCTAAATGCAAGAAAGCAAGATATGATGCGTTGTATAATCAAACTCCCATGTACTATGGAATAGTATTAACTGCTAATTCCATTAGAAACAAGGAGGTTCCCAAATGACCAGGTAGTAACCTTTTGTTTACATCCCATCCAGAGTAATACTGTGGAGTCTGCCTTACTGGTTTAGTAGCAGCCTTTCCTTGATGCACTCAAAGGTATGTCTACACTGAGTTGACGGGGGAGTGGCAGCAGTTGACTCACCGCGGTGAAGACACCACAGTAAGTCGATCTAGATATGTCGACTTCAGCTACGTTATTCACGTAGCTGAAGCTGCATAACTTAGATCGATGTCCCCCACCACCACCAGTGTAGACCAGGGCAAAGTGAGTATACGCCATTGCAAGTGAGCAGTGGCAGCTCTAGGATTTGCGCCGCCCCAAGCAGGGCGGCGCGCCGCGGGGGGCGCTTTGGCAATCGCCAGTCCCGCAGCTAACGTGGACCTCCCGCAGACGTGCCTGCGGGGGGTCTGCTGGTCCCGCGGCTCCGGTGGACCTCCCGCAGGCACCCCTGTGGATGCTCCACCGAAGCCGTGGGACCAGCGCCCCTCCACAGGCACGTCTGCGGGAGGTCCACCGGAGCCACGGTCCCAGCGGACCTTCCGCAGGCATGCCTGCGGGAGGTCCACCGGGGCCGCCTGCCGCCCTCCCGCGGGACGCCGCCCCAAGCGCGCGCTTGGCGCGCTGGGGTCTGGAGCCAGCCCTGCAAGTGAGACAGCAAGAGTCAAAAGCTTTTTTAATCTACCGAATCCCTTCCAATTGAAATGCACAAATTTTACTTACCATATTTCAGAGGCGACAAACTAATTTAGCGCAAGAATACGTAAGTACATTCTTGCTTCTTGGGTTGCTAGCACATTATCAGTTTGAAAAAAAGGTTTTGCAGTGGGGTGAAGGAAACAGAGAGTTCAAAACTGAATTGGAAAATATTTGGCATTGCCATAAAATGTGTCTGTTTAAAGGTTCAGGCAAACAAATGACTGGGGCATCAGACACAGTATGTGGGGCAAGCTTGAGATCAGAACCGGACGATTTCAGATTGTGAGATTTGGTGCTTGTCACATTGTTTTATATTTATATCCATGTGGCTTCAAGTGATCGCAGGCATACTAAAGCTTGGTCAAAGCTTTAATTAAACACAGTGAGTCTGAAACGCCTTAGTGACAGAAATAACCTCTGTTAATACCTAGTGTTATCCAACTGCTGAACTAGGTTAAGGTACTGTTCAGCTTAGCTAGGTATGTCCCAATATATAAATAGGTTGTGTTTATGTTTATCTAGGCAACAGGATTCCTACAAGGGCTAATCTAGTACACAGCAGAGACATTGATAGACTACCCCAAGAAAATAGAATGAGACTCACTTATTAAAAATAGAGCCTAGTTACAACACCAAACCCGAGTACAAGAGTGTCATTAAAATCAGGATGTTTACCAGTCACAGTGGTTAAAATTATTGTAGCATTTGGGGAATTCCCTATTCTAAGTATAGGGAATGCAAGGTACCGCCGTGTAGTAAACGTTAAGGGCTGAATTATGGCTAGCTCTGAAGAGGCACACTGGGGACTTAGAAGGTGCAGGTTTTGCTCCTTGCTCTCTCTCTCTCTCCTTATCAAGGTATTCATGGTGGTATTTGAGTGCTTGGTTTTCAGTGCTCCGTGCTGTCTCTGAGCCACTGTGGATAAAATCATTAACATCTATAGGCCTCAGCTTGTAAAATAAGTATAACAATGCACTGCAATGTAAGCCCAGGGTTAGTGGGACTCAAGTCAGCAAACCCTGGGTTTGAGAACCCAGGGCTTGAGCGTCTACACTGATTGCTAACTCTATGTTAAGAATATTTTAACCCAGGGCTGAACTTGGGGCTCCAGCATCTACACTGCAGTCGCAGACCCAAGTCCAAACAACCATATCCCAGACTTCCTAGTACCCTCCCAAAATGCAGTGTGGGAAAACTTGACTGTCCATGCACCCCCCCACCACCACATTACAGGAAGTTTGAACAGCCCACCAACACATCAGGCCAAACCATCATGTTGGTCTGTGCTCTCCCAGCAACCAAAGCCAGCAACATGGAGGAATCATCATTTCAAGAACTTCTCTTGCTTGGGCTTTCACTCTGATTTCAGGAAACGAGCAGAGCTTCCATGAAATGCTTGTGGGCAGTTCAGTGGCATTTTCTGACCCACCGAAGGCACCTGACAGCTAATGACAGAGCAGGGGGAGGAAGACCCGGGCACGGCAGACTCGAACTGGCTGAGGCTGCTCATGACACTCGGAACAGCCGCTGATGTCCCATATGTAGGCTGGCGTTCCTGGAGTAGGGAACCAAACACAGACTGGTGGGACCACGTTGTCTTGCAGATCTGGGATGATACATGAAGAAAGCTACATTTCTGAGCAGCTTGCCCCACCCCCGCAGTGTAAAGACACATGCATGAGGATGGCCATGCCAGCTGCTATAACCATCTAGACGCTTGCTACCCCAGACTGTTACAGGTCCAGTGCCAACCAGTTTGGTGTTGGGAAGTCAACTGTGGGTAAAGTGGTGGTGAAGGTTTCTGAGGCAATCAGGTGTGTGATTTACCTCAAGGTGGCAAGTATCAAAGATATTCCTTAGGTGACTGCTGGCTTTGAGAAAATGGGGTTTTCAAACTTGGCTGGGGCTTGTGCCCATAGTTGCCCTCTTCAAGGAGCACATGAGTACACAAACTGCCAAGGGTACTGCTCCTTTGTTAGGCAGGCCCTCAGGGACCACAGAGGCTGCTCTGGAAAAGTTCATGATGTCAGAGTTTTCTGATGATCATTCATGGAAAGGCTGGGGCACTATTCACAGCACATGGCATTGTCATAAGCAGAGTTACTGACCCCACAGTTATTCTGGGGGACCCTTTGTACCTCCTTTTGCCTTGGCTTATGAAACTGTACCCTGATCTCAGAGGCCTTGGCAAAAGAAGGTTTAATTACACTCTCAGCAGGAGTAGAATGAGTGGTTGAATGTGCCTTTGGCTGATTGAAATCCCTCTGGTGATGTTTATGGAACAGTTTGGATTCCAACGTTCTCAATCCTGTCCGTGTTACTGTGGCTTGTTGTGCTCTTCCCAATCTTTGTGAAGCCAAAGGTGAGCCAATCTCCCTGGACCTATGACAGCGAGAGGCCGCTGAACCAGGACACTCAGCCAGACAGTGCACTTAGCACAGCTGGACCTGGATGCACCCGGGCAACAGAAATCAGGGCTGCTCTGTGCTCCCACATTATGGAATTGCTGGGCCAATGGAAGACGGAGAATAGTAGCTTTATGCATGCGCTTGGAAAGTGCGGGGGAGCTGATTGCTGTGCACTGGACTTTTATGAAATGGGAGGGCACAGTTTGGAGTGATGTAAATAACTGATGTATGGATTGATGTATATAGCTGTACTGACACGTCGGCTTTTGCATACAACCTCCCAGTTTGCCCTGATAATGCATTTGACTTTATTACTGGAAATACTCATTATATGATGTATTGCAGTGATGGCAATACAATCTCTTTATAAAATAAAAACCTTTATTTTTACATATTGTGGCGGGACAACGACTCACTGGCACGGCACCTCCTGCTGGTTGTCCAGGGAATTATCTCTTTCCAGCCCAGAGCGCCCTCTGCAGGCTGGTGTCTCACCTGCCGCTGGCCCCATGTCCTTCCCAGACCCCACTGTCCGCTGCCCAGGGGTTCTGCCCACCGCGGTACCCCCTCACTCTGGGCCTCCCCTCTTAGGGGAACCCCCAACCCCCTATCCCCACCTTGCTTCAGTGGCTACTGCCAGTCTCCATTTAGCCCCCGCTCACTGGGGCAGATGGCAGTCTGCAAACCACTCATCATCGGCAAAGGGGGTTGGACCAGCTGTCTCTGCCTATTTCTGGACTGACCCTCTGCAGCCCTAGTACCCTTTTGTGGGACTTAATTCAGCTTGCAGCCTGGGGCTTTGCTAGGCCGGAGCTCCCCAGCTCCCCCTGCCCTTCCCCAACACTGGTCCACCCTAGGTGCCCTCCTCAGCTTCCCAGGCAGCCAGGTCCTTCTCTCTCTGGAGAGCTAGAAAGAGTGTGTCTCTCAGTCTCTGGCCCTCAGCCCTCTTATAGGGCCAGCCGTGGCCTGATTGGGGCATGGCCCCACCTGTGGCTGCTTCCCCCAATCAGCCTAGCATTTCTGCACCATGGCCCTCTCCAGGGTTGTTTTAACCCCCTCAGGGCAGAAGCAGGGTGACCACCCCACTACACACACACCCCTTAAGAATGCACCAGGGTGGGAAATCCCTATCACCCAGCGTCCCTCGCAGCTGGGCCCACAGGGAATCCCTCTCCTGCCATAGGCTTTCCACTATTTGGAGCCACCTGCTTCCGTCTATTACAGTCTGGGTCCCCACCGTAGCCCTCTCAGCTCCCGCATAAGTTTCCCTCTCTGTATGAGATCCCACTGTAGCCCTCATAGCTTTTGTGTGGGTTCCCTGGTTCAGCTGGGGCCTTTCTGCCCCAGCCCCTTTGTCTCTGGAGGCCTCGGTCCACACTGCCACTTCCCTTTGGCCAGTCTCGACTGGGACCGTGTCTCCGACACCCCCCGTTTCTGCTTCAGGGGGCAGTGCCATCTTATATGGCCCTTGTTGTGGCAGAGGAAGCACTTCCTGTGCCTGGCCTTTGCCACGGCCCCGCCATGGTTTGTTTCAGGCTTAGCCCTTCCCTGAGGGTTAGCCGGGGCCCTGCAAGTCCCGTAAGGGCACTTCCTCCTTAGATGCCCAGGCTCCTTGCAGGCCCAACAAGTTTTTGGCCCCCCCTGTTGACCTCACAGGAGGTGCATTTTCTGGGTGGGGCCTCCTTGCTCCATCCCAGTAGGGGCACTCCCTCTCGTAGTGTCCCGGTGGCCCCATTAGGCCCCAGCACCTGCCTCCAGCCCTTGGTGCCTGGTCTCCCAAATGGTCCATGTGTCCACTCTCGCAGCAGCTGGAACAACCCCCTCTGCTGCTCGGCAAGCTGGGCCACCCATCCCTCCAATACCAGTCCATCTTTTCTCCACCTTCAGTTCCAGATCCAGGCCAATAGTCCTACAGACCTTGCCCTGCCCCTGGTATCAGAGGTGGACCACATGTGCCCGCTTTCTCCACCACTTGTGGTGGGACAATGAGCAGGAGGCGCTGTGCCAGTGTCTTTGCCCCTCCACACCCATGTATTGGAAAAGTACACTATTAAACCATTGCCTGGCAGGCCAGCTGCCATTAGCACACTAAAACACCAGTAACACCCAAAGCTTTAAAAGTAACCAAGAACAAAGCACATAAAAATACAAACAGCTGAACCATGTACAGGATGCACACTCCTTATTATTGCATGGTCCCTGGTACCCCATTCTCCTTTCACCTTCGTCCATGTTTGCCATGCACTAGGTGCCAAGGCAAGGGCATGGAGACATTGTACATGGCATGTCTTGTAAGACATCATTTGAAAACTCATAATTTGCTGGTCAGTATCGTCCTGATAAAATATGTACAGCTACATTGTATGTGAAGTTATAATATTTACTTGTATGATGTTATTAACACATGATCCAAACCCCACAGCCCTGGTCAAACTGAAGTTGGCAAATAGGTCTGTCCTAAACAAAGGAATGTACGCTCTGCTTAATTTGCATTTAAGCAGTGAACAGAGTCATCAAGCAGAAAGGGAAACAAAGAAAGCCCAAACAGCTGAGAAAAAGCCAGCAGAGAACATCCTTCCATATAGACACATTGTCTCCTACTGCCCAGCTGGAAATGTTTTTCAAGAGAGGGACTGAAACTATAAAAAGTAGGGACACTCCAATGTACCCCCCTCTCTCTCTCCTGTCCATCGCATTCACTGCATCTGAAGCAACAAAGGAAGCAGGTGTTGGGCTTTCGGGGGCGGGTCCTGACCTACTGAGTTTGGTCAGTAAGGCTGCTGAAAGCATGTGGTGAGAAACTTTGCTTGAATCTGATATAGTTTGTTAAGTTAGGTATTAGTAAATGTTTTTTTATTTTCTTGTAATCATTCTTGACTTTTATGCCCCATTAATAGTACTCATTTAAAATCTCTCTTGGTAGTTAATAAACTTGTTTTACTGTTTTATCTAATCCAGTGAATTTAAATTGAAGTGTTTGAATAACTATTTGAGATAAGAAGCAGCCATTTTATTGCCTTGAAGGAATAACAGGACTTAAAATATTTTGTACTGTCCAGGAGAGGGCTGGACACTGCAGGACATACATTTCTGTGAGGAAATCTGCGATTAGGTGTGGTTTTGGGGTCACCCTGCAGTATAACCAAGGCTGGTGAGAGTCAGAGTGTAACCCAAGTGTGGCTGGCAGGCTGCAGGTACATAGAGACACTCCGGGTATGGCTTGCATGCTGGAAGACCGTTTGTGAGTGGCCCACAGGGCAGGGCAGGGGTGACACAGCTTCTCATTAGCCTGGATTGTATCTGGGTATGTCACAGCATCCATGGGGCAGGAGTTCAGCACTGAGGACTTCATAGGCACATTTGCCATGTCCAGTCTCTCATAGGGCCCAATTGCATGGGCCACCCAGCCATGGAGTTGTCCAAGCTGTTCCTGGAATGCAGGCCAGGGTACTGCAAAGCGGACCTAGCATTTGGTCTCTATCTTCCTCCCTTAACCACCATTCCTGTTCCAGCAACTGCAAAGCAAGTGCCTGCTCCCACACAGCTACCATGTCCTCAAGCTGCAAAGCCAGCCTGAGACTGCCTTCTTGTCTCTTAGCATGTCTTTCCTCTCGGTGCAAGTCCCTTTGGCATTGGTACTCAAGCTGCTTTTTGGCCCTGTCGAGAACTTCAATCATAAATTCATCACGGAGCTATTTCCTCATGGAATTGTCCATGAAGATACAGTGAGCCAAGCCTCTGCAAGTGCGGGCGAGCTGTGGAGGTAGTGCAGCCTGTAGAGGTTGAGGGGCCTGGAATAGGGCAAGACACAGAGGGTTATTGTCTCAAATGGCTCAGTGCAGGAGCACAGGAAAACTCATTTGGGAATACAATATATATAGGTATCAGTTGAACACCATGTGTTATTGCTTTATTTACAATTTTTAAGCAAACTCAAAGCTTACCAGTGCCCTCGGTCATGACAATAAAATAAAAATAAATAGAATTGCAATTTATATTTCTTACATATACCAAATGCTTCTATGTCTGCATTTTATACAGTGGAACCCTATGTATCTGATCTAAGTGGGACCAGGGTCAGATCAGCTGAAGCTTGAGCTGATCCATTCAGAGCTGAGAGCCCAAGCCCTGCCACGCATGACTCAGGCTGTCAGCCCTAGTTTGGTTAATACGGAAAGCCAGATAATGGAGACTCAGATAAGTGGGGTTCTACTGTTTTTTTCACAAAATGTAAAAACTAAAGATTCTCTGTAAAAATTCAAATTCTATGTTTTTCTATGAGCCTTGCTGAACAACACATCTATGAGTGGAGTGGGCTAATGTGCTACTGAAGTGGCCCTGAAATCATAGAATATCAGGGTTGGAAGGGACCACAGGAGGTCATCTAGTCCAACCCCCTGCTCAAAGCAGGACCAATACCCACATTTTTATACCTGTTCCCCAAATGGCCCCCTCAAGGCTTGAACTCACAACCCTAGGTTTAGCAGGCCAATACTCAAACCACTGAGCTATCCCTCCCCCCTAATATACACCCTTCCCTGGAATGTGACTACCTATCTGGAGTTCCTGCTCCGGGAAGGGTTTGCAGCTATCAGCACCTGGGATTGGGTCAGAATTTATGAGGTAATCAACAGCTTACCCGTGGGTTAATGACTCCCCACGGTTTCCGATACAGATTGTTAGGGCAGCAGCAAACACACAGAACTCCACTCCCTTCTCTTTCTGGCAAATTTCTGGATTGCATTCAAACCCCCACTAATACTTGGGACTAATTATTTTGTTACCCATAAAAACAACTAGGAGTCCCTGTGGCACCTTAGAGACTAACACGTTTATTTGGGTACAAGCTTTCGTGGGCTAGAACCCACTTCATCAGATGCATGAAGTGAAAAATACAGGAGAAGGTATAAATACATGAAAGGATGGGAGTTGCTTTACCAAGTGTGAGGTCAGTCTAATGAGATAAATCAATTAACAGCAGGATACCAAGGGAGGAAAAATAACTCTAACATGAAGCTGCAGAACTGGAATTAATTTGCAAACTGGACACCATCAGATTAGGCCTGAATAAAGACTGGGAGTGGTTGGGTCATTACAAAACCTAAACTTAATTTCCCCAATACTAATTTCTCCCTACTGTTACTCACTCTTGTCAACTGTCTGTAATGGGCCACTCTCTTACCACAAGAACTCCTTGTTGTTGCTGATACAGATTAACACGGCTACCACTCTGAAATTTTTTACCCATGGAATTCATGGACTATATTTAACAGAAATGGACTACATTTGAACCTCTTCCCCCACCCCACCATGTTTCAAATATTAGTTAGTGGTTAGGATTAAAAGCAGAGAGTGCACTTCTGTTGCTTGGCAACCATATCTTCAAGAAAGTTAGGAATAATTCCAGCTGTTGCATTCCTGAAGGGTTAAAATAATTAAAGTTTTTACCTTGTTTTCTTTTTGTTTCTTGTTTTGTTCTGTTTTCAATTGCTTTATTTTTTGGAGGTTTCTGTAAAAACTATAGCTTTTAATTTTTAAAACAAAAAGAGAGAGCCGAAGTGAGGAGAGGCGGAGGGGGGGAAGGGAGGGGTGAAGAGCAACCTAGGAAGGTAGCGAGACCTGAGCCAAGAAAGATTAACTCCATCAAGGTTAGTTATCACAATAGGCAAAGCTTCTGCTACAGTTTTAGATTCAGTACATTCTGGGGCTGTTGGCAGAGCTGGATACAGAGGAGTTTTAGGAGCTTCATATGAGGGTGGCAAAATTTTCTGAGAGGGACTTGGGGGGGGGGAGTGATGGGCTCTACCTTTTCTGTCTTCTCCTCATTATCATCTTTAGGAGAGCCTGGGGCTGCCTGTTTAGCTGCAAACATTGTGCCCCCGTGGAGGACAGAGCACAGATCAAGGGCCTTGCATATCATGCTAAACAGGACGGTGGAAACTCCTCAGAGTATCTGCCAGGGTTAATGGCACAGTATAGCCTTTTAGAGTTTTGCCCGAGCCAAGGGAACAGATCCATTCTATTTTTGGATTGGTCGAATTTTGGCTAGTAAAAAGGTGAAACTGCAAATGTTGGAACTGTTCAGTTTCATTATCTGCGCGGTCTGCAGCGTGCCACGGGCATGGTCCAACTCCCTTGCATCCTGTTCATGACGCCATGTGGATTGCCACGTACACGCAGGGGCGAAAGAAAATGCAGGCCTGTTATTTACCAGGCTGCACGTGGCAATAGACTATATTGGTAAGGGATGCAAGGAGAGTATGGGCCATGATGCAAACTGCAGCCACACACACACAACTAAAATTAATCAATTTAAAGTTTTATTGGGGATAATTACAAGGGGTAAGGGAGCAGCGTATGATTAGCTAATAGAGTTAATGAAACTTAAAACACCCAATGACTAAATATCTACTAACAATATTTATAAACAAAGTTGCAGCATTTAGTAATAACTGCAAAGAATCCTGTGGCACCTTATAGACTAACAGACGTTTTGCAGCATGAGCTTTCGTGGGTGAATACCCACTTCTTCGGATGCAAGTGGTGGAAATTTCTTGGGGCAGGTATATATAAGCAAGCAAGAAGCAAGCTAGAGATAACGAGGTTAGATCAATCAGGGAGGATGAGGCCCTGTTCTAACAGTTGAAGTGTGAAAACCAAGGGAGGAGAAACTGGTTCTGTAATTGGCAAGCCATTCACAGTCTTTGTTTAGTCCTGAGCTGATGGTGTCAAATTTGCAGATGAACTGGAGCTCAGCAGTTTCTCTTTGAAGTCTGGTCCTAAAGTTTTTTTGCTGTAGGATGGCCACCTTAAGATCTGCTATTGTGTGGCCAGGGAGGTTGAAGTGTTCTCCTACAGGTTTTTGTATATTGCCATTCCTAATGTCTGATTTGTGTCCATTTATCCTTCAGTGAGAGTGCCAATGCCCGAGATGATGGGGCATCCAGGATTTCCGGGTTTGTGGATGTTGGGTAGTAGATCCACAACTCTGCCCACATATCTACACCAGCAACACCATCACAGGACCGAACCAGATCAGCCACAACATCACCGGTTCATTCACCTGCACTTCCACCAATGTAATATATGCCATCATATGCCAGCAATGCCCCTCTGCTATGTACATCGGCCAAACTGGACAGTCTCTAAGGAAAAGGATAAATGGACACAAATCAGACAACTGTTAGAACAGGGCCTCATCCTCCCTGATTCATCTAACCTCGTTATCTCTAGCTTGCTTATTGCTTGCTTATGTATACCTGCCCCAGGAAATTTCCACCACTTGCATCTGAAGAAGTGGGTATTCACCCACGAAAGCTCATGCTGCAAAACGTCTGTTAGTCTATAAGGTGCCACAGGATTCTTTGCTGCTTTTACAGAACCAGACTAACATGGCTACCCCTCTGATACTTAGTAATAACTGATACTTACAAACACGAACCAACGCATAACGACCGGCAAACGTAGAAACTCTGTTTGAAACACGTGAGCTGAGAGAGAGGCTTTGAGGTGATCAGGCTCGGTTACGGGTGTACACAGGATACACAGGATTCGTTTTTCTTTCTCCTCTCCCTGCCTGCACGTGGCAGGCAGGCCTAAAGTACCAACTATGACATCATAGAAGTGTCATTGGGGACGGGGCCCAAAACCTGTTTGTGTTCGTTTCTGATTGGCACAAGCAAAGTTTACACCATGTAGGGGAGCAGGTGCCTTAAAGTCTGGCTTCGCCCCCAAAAGGTGAGGAAATGCATATTGTTTTAGAATGCGTTCAACACTGAATGACAAAAGAAGAGGCCAGGGCAATACCGGTATGGGCAAGTTTTACAGGATGCAGACAGGAACCCATCTCAACAAAGGACTCCTTGTTGTTGCTGATACAGATTAACATGGCTACCACTCTGAAATTTTTTACCCATGGAATTCATGGACTATATTTAACAGAAATGGACTACATTTGAACCTCTTCCCCCACCCCACCACCACTCCCACACACTTCAGTCTTTTCAGGTGGTTCATTACAGCGTTGGGTTGGTGCCTAGCAGGTACATACAGGGAAGGTAATATAAGGTTCTTATTTTAAAAAACCGGAATGTATTAGCGAAATGTGCACCTTCCCAGTAAAAATTCTCTTACATACTTTATGTTTCCAGCTCTCCCTTTTGAATTCCATGTGATGGGGAGAGGGAGGGGGGACACTGAGACCTTGGCATGCAATCCTCCATTAGCAGATACACGCTGCTGCCCAGGGCTTTTAATATCTTGTGCTTTGGTTTGTAGGGAGAATTCCCTGCCATTCCTATATTAATAAATACAAAAATGGAGCCAGAAATTTACCAGGCTCCAGGGCAGCTTTTCCCTTTTCTGTTTCTACTGCCAGTTCTGCTGTGGGCTGCTCCTCAGAGGGAGTGGAGGGAGAGGTGTCTAAAAGCTTCTCTGAATACAATCCCAGGATGTGCTGCACCTGCTTCTGTGGCAAAGCTTCCTCTAGGACCAGTTTCATCAGCCGAGTCACTTCATTTGCCTCATTCAACGCCTGCTTCCAGCTCCCACCAATTCCTGTGCTGGCTTCTGATGCCAGCAGGGCACCATCCCTGATGGTGATGTCATCGTGCGCCACTGCTGGCTCTGTGCTTGGTGCAGTCCTTAGCACTGGATTAAACTCATCATAAAATGGGCATGATGTTGGCGAGTTGCCAGAGGTGGGGTTGTGGTTTTCCAGTATTTGGTCTTGAGCCACTATTCCATTCTGGGCTGCATCCAGAGCAGTCAGGGGTGGTGTCATCACCTGCCTTGCAAACATGGGCACCTCACAATGCTTTGCTGTTGTAGCCCCCAATCTGGGCCGCCCACAAAGAACCCAAAGGCCAGGTTGTGGTTCTACAGCCCCTGGCCAGATCGGAATTAGAAGGCAGCGCAGTGCCTCCAGAGGAAAAGGGGAAAGCCACTGCAATGCCTTTAGATTTGATATTTTGTCTCTGATAATATCCTACAGCTTTGTCTATTTCATACACCTTTTAACCAAATGATTCCTTCAGCATATACAGAGGTCCTGGCAGATTAGACTGTGTACTGTTACTGCAAATGTTTCATCGGGTTATTTTTAGGGGCTTGATCCATCAGTCCCTTCTCATGCAATAGTGTGTTTGAGCAAGGGATGGAGAGTTGGACTCTGTGTCTGCATAAGAGAAAACAATCTCATCTGCTCAACTGAGAAGGCAAATGATGTACTGCAAATGTCTGGCTGTAGTACAGCTTGTATAACAGATAACAGTGGGCCAGACTGGAGTATATAGCCAAAGCCAGGCATTGGAGGCAGAATGCCTCCAACTCCACCCCAGTGGGTGCTCTGGGGAACAATGTGCTTCCCAGAGTTCCTAGTCACACCACCACCTTTAAGAGGAGGCAGTGTGGGGTCCACTATGTGGCCAACCAATTCCACTGAAACAGGGGCCCAGTTTTAAAGGTCTCTGTAACTGTTATTAAAAGAGTGGACAAACTGCTGAGAACTAGCACTAGGACAATCATTAAGTGATTTCTTAAAGAAATCAGAAAGGCAGCAAATAAATATATTGGAAACAATAAAGACAGTGAGAGGCAACTACTAACTCTGGGGGCTCTTGGGAAAAGCAGGGGTGGGTCATTGAAGAACAGAAAAGGAGTAGAGTGGGGGCAGAGTAGAATGTCAAAAAGAACCCTCAACTACCCTAACATTTCCCTCGGTTTCTCTAACTGAGTATGTTCCAAAGGAATTTAGATAATCCGCCAAGAGGATCTATTTGTCAGACATACCATACGGAATGCATATTTTTCTACTAGTTATCAATTCACTTTTTAAATGATTGCTGGCTGAAGAGAAGAGCTCAAAGCCACCCTGAATTTAGAAGGGTACGGTTTAGCTTTACCAGTGGAATCTCTGAGTCTGGCTATCAAAAGAATGGAGTTAGCATCCTGACTCGCAGCTGCCAGCACTTGCAGTACACTGAACAGACCTGTCAGGAGCCATAGCAGCTGCCTGGCAAAGAAATAGAAATCCCAACAATGCAGAGCTCCTTGACATTAATCAATTCATACAACGTTTACAGGGAAAACATTTCAGCACATCTGTAATTGAAAAGAGGCCTTTTATACAAAAACTCTGCAAGAAAAAAATAGTCCTATTATTTCAAACTGTCTTTCCTTTGTGTATTTGCCTGAAAGCCTGCCATGACCATAACCTGAATACTGTCTAAACCATCCATGGGTATTTCAAATATTTCATAAGACAACAGCTGATTGAAACCAGATATTTACTACAGTAGCCCAAGCCAAATACACACTGAAAATGATTTCTTACCAGTTCACCTATAATGTGATTCCCTAGCCATAGTGTTTTATCCTATCAGGAAAAGGTATACAATACAGTGAACATTCATCTGGGAACATTAACAGAACAGTAGAAACTATGGGAAAGAATTTAATGTGACTTCCAGACCTTAGAAGGTTGTTGCTAGCAGGGTTAGTGTGGACAGAGTCCTAATAACACTGAATTCCAGTGGCTATGATCTTCCAGCAACCTGCAGCTTGCCATGTATTTGAGGAGATAAAAGGTTGCATCAGACCAACTTTTGTTGGTGAAAGAGACAAGCTTTTGAGCTACACAGAGCTTTTCCTCGGGTCTGGGAAAGGTACAGCCACTGCAACACTGCACACATGTATTTCAGTTCTCAGCCTTTGTTCATCATCGTCTCCAGTTGCATCACCCCTTCCTGTGTAGTTATCTTTGCCATTCACTGCATATCTTGGCATAAACTATTTTTCCTAGAAAGAGTAGTTCTCAAACTGTGTTCCAGGAACCTATCTCTGCAGGATAACTGGCAGTAACCAACAATGCTGGAAGGAAAGATGGGAACTGGAAATTTGGGTGATCCGCAACATGATCTCTCTGACATAGTGCATCGCAGAATGGAAAGCAATGAAGAAACAGGGTGATCCATGGCTAAAGAAAAAACACATCCAGTGCATACTAGATGGGGGACAAAAAAAACTCTATCATAATAATTTGAGATGAGTTTTTGAATACAAATTGCTGTCCTAGTCCAGGCCAGCCTTACCAATAGGATAAAAAAAAAATGGCACATGGCTCATACTCATGCTGGATATAATTCTATATGCATGATTTCACACCAGATCTCTGGTTCTCGCTTTGTACAGTGCCTAGCACAACAGGGTCCTGGCTGGATCTCCTAGATAATATGATAATACAAATAATAAATAATAACAAGACGTTTTATTGGTTCTACAGACCCAGGAGCTATGCTGCATGTTCTTGAGCACCATCTACTGGCGCATTATCTATTAACTATTTACATATATACATAGAAAACACTCTGATACCGTATCCCTTCCATAATGGAAACTAAGTAATTTCAATCAACTATGTAATCCTTCAAATAACTAGGCAACTTTATGGCTCTTCCATTTTGTGTGGTTCCACTCTAAGTCCGTTCCTTCTCTGGCAATTTGCCTTTATTTTGTATATGGTGTTTCTCTCCTGTTATGCTTATAAGAAGCACATGGGATATTTTTCAGGGAAAAAGGCAATACTCCGCATTTATTGAGAATACAGCAGTTAGCATATGCATTTCAGTCTCTCTCTCTCTCTCTCTCTCACACACACACACACACACACACACACAGTCCTGCAAGTTGATGTTTATAGTTACCAGTCCAGAGTGTGGATCAATCTAGTGGCCAGCCAGATTGGTCACAGAGGGGAGCCGAGCTCTGGTCAGTCGTGATCCGACGTTCCTGGAGTTGTGGCAAGATGAACCCAAAGTCCCATGGCCAAGCACCCTGGTCTTATAGTCTTTTTTCTCTGTTGAAGTCTATGGATTCTGCTGTGTCAGTTTGTGACCGGTTACTCCTTAATTGGCGTTATCTTTTGATGTTAACATTCCAAAACACCTCAGAGAGGGTCATCCTGTCCTGGTTTCAATTTAATCAATTGTCTTGTCTTTAGGGGTGCCAGCCTCCACCTCAGGGTCGTCAATCTGCCCTTCCTCACTTATGGATGCATGTTGATGGTTCTCTGGTGTCAAGTTTCTTCACTCCTCCTTCCTTGACCTTCTGACTTTAACAATGGCCTTCACACCTTATCTTTTCCTGATGCATGCATTCCTCATTCACACAAACAGTCTTTTACAGAGACTTTCAAAGGTATACAGCAGTTTTTATGTTGAGCAAGAAAGGCGTTGTAAATTAAACATTACTAAATCTTGTAATCAAAACAGTTCACATTGTAGCCTCTACATTCCTCCAACATTCCTCTAATCTTCTTAACATAGACACAATACAAGATCCTGTCTCTTACTTACTAAACCTTAAAACAAAGAAATGTATATTTAACTAAATTGCCTAATTTATAATACATATAGGAAACCATAGTAGACATTATAACTTATCCTAAAACAAAAGGGTGACCATAATCAGTCATAAGGATTGTTCTGGTCTGTTCCGGCCTTAATAGCAGAACAGACACTGGCAGTCTGTCAGATGCATTTCTACCAATGTCCCAGAAGGTCATTCCTTTCTGCTATTCAGAAAGGGTGGCTGGCAGGATGATCAAATCATATATTAATTCTTATAGTACAAATATAAAATCCTGCTCCTACACTCCTCCTATTTTGAATGCATTCAAGTACAATTTTAGCCGTTCCTTTGTTTTTTCACTTGTGTGCCAGTTAACAACAGCATAGTTAAGTTGCGAGTGTGATTGTCACAATATGTGTGGGCTGGTTTTATCATCTTTGGTGCCTAAAAGTACTGCATATATGGTCTCCAATAAGTTAGAGCGGGAATCACAAAGGTATTGGCCCAGCCTGGTTGCATGTTGGTGTATCATTTCAGCCGTATTTTGATCAGACATAAAGAAAACATATCTCCTATATATTAAATTTATTTTCAGCACAAAGGATGGCATTCACAAGGGGGACTTGGGTGCCTAAGTCCAACATTTAGGTGTTATTGGCATTCACAAAACCCTGCTCAGATGCCACCTAACTCTGTGGACACCTAAAGATCCTACGGGCTAGATTCACAAAAGGACTTAGGCACCTAACTGCCACTTTAGGCATCTAAATCCCAGAATCAGGCCCCACTGTCCTTCACAAAACCTCTGCTCAGCTGCTGCCAAAACTTGTAGGCTGAGGCTCCTACACTCATGAGGCTCAGCACCTATGATGTTGCAGTAAAAGTTCCTGTGATGCCTATGGGCATAATCACTGCAGCACCATTGTAAGTGTCTGGAGGCATAAGACCAAGTGTGAAGCATGACCTGGGGGTAGGGTTACCAGATGACCCATTTTTAAAGGGACAGTCCAGTTTTGGGGGACTTTTTCTTATATAGGCACCTATTACCCCCCACCTCCTGTCCAGTTTTTTCACTGTTGCTATCTGGTAACCCTACCTGGAGGAAGATAGGTTTCTTCTGCCTAACTCACCTGCAGGGTCCAATCCAATAAGTATGCTCAGAGCTAGCCTATCAGATCGGGACCCTATCAGTAAGCTCACACAAGCTGGAACACTAGCACCCTCATAATTTTTAGCCCAGTGGTTAGGGTACTCATTTGGGATGTGGGAGACCCTCAGTTCAAGTCCCCCCTCTGCCTGGGGGGGAGTAGGGATTTGAATGGGGAGCTGCCACCCCTCACGTGAGTGCCCTAACCAGGGGACTGTTGTTTCATTCACAAAGGCCAAAGCTGACTGCAGGTTAAGTTGAACAAGGGAAACTATATTCAGTTCTGTGCACTGCTCTGTCCATGTGGCTGAGTTGCTTCCTCCATTCCCTGTTTCACTGGTGTTCTGTCAATAACAGCCCCTCTGGGGAACACTAGCCCTCTGACTCCAGTTCCCCTGATCACGATACAGCTTTTCTATTTCACAGATGTTTTAATACAAACATTAAAAACAAATAATTGATGCCCAGGCTCCCACCCCATGTCCCTTCAGCCAGAGTTGCTAGCACATAGCTAAGTTGGAATCTCATCTTTATGACAGACTCAGCTGGCTAGTCTCTGAGCTAGTTTAGTCTCCTCAACAGACAACCACATGGGGTGACCTCTCTCTGTCTCCTAGCCCACTATAACTCTGTGAAGGGGGAGGCCTCCAGCTGGTTCTCTGTCTCTCTGTTCTGATCTCTGTAGGATTTCTCTGGGTCTTGTGTCTGCTGGCTGTTAAGTGACTCTGGTTCTTTTGGATCACTTGTCCCTCTTGGATAATCACTGTGTATGTCCTAGGTGCTCCAGCACCCCTCACAACTCCTTCAGTGCACTGCTTCCAGTGTCTCTCTCTAATGGCTGGATCCTCACAGGAGTGCCAGTTTCCAAGGCCAGTAAGTCTTTGGCTGACCTGATGTACTCTAGTGCCTGCTTTCTCTGACCCTTGGACATTTCCTCTCAGCAGTGTTCCCATCCTGCTGGCTGTAACAGACCACCCCTCAGTCATCCCATCAGTGCCTGCACTGGACTGCTTTGGCACCCCCAGCATGTATGCCAAAAATGCTAACAAGAGGGCCAAATCAGAAGAAACAACCTTGAGTAACTCTCTCTTAGCTGTTTCCAGAACTGATTCCACCCTATCATTACTCTGTGGGTATGCTGGGGAGGAGGTGTGTGGTCAAACTCCATTTGCAAAATTGCAAATTCTTTTAATTCTTCTGAGGCAAATTGGAGTCTGTTGTCAGTGCATGCCATGTACAGAATGCCGTATCTCACAAAGTGGGCCTTCAGTTTACCACAAACTGATTTGCTTCTTGTGGTGAGTAGGGCATTTGACCTCCCAAAAGTTTGAGCAGTCCATTTTAGCTATATTATACAGGGGCAGCCATGGCTCTATGATTTTTTGCCACCCCAAGCACGGCAGTCAGGGAGCCTTCGGCGGCATTTCTGCGGGAGGTCTGCCAGTAACGCAGATTTGGCTGCAGTTCTGCGGGTGATCTGCCGGTCCCACACCTTCGGTGTATCCGCCACTGAATTGCTGCCGAAGCTGTGGGACCAGTGGACCTCCCACAGAAATGCCGCCAAAGGCTTCCTGACTCCCTCACTACGAGCGGCACACCGCCCTCCCCCCCCAGCTTGCCGCCCCAGGCATGCGCTTGCTGCACTGGTGCCTGGAGCCACCCCTGATATTATATATCAAACAACACCTGCCATTAAGAAAGGTATCTTTGAGTCTTAGTTGAAAGCAGTAAAATAGTATTAATAATGTTCCTAAATGCCTGAAATATGCTTTCTTTAGACCAATGACTGTATTTTTCAGTAGATTGTATTTCCTTTCTACTTTATTTATATAAGACCAAATGTTGTTGGGCTCAGGGTACTTAAACAACCTTAACTCTGCCCCAGACCGTCATCAATCTCCTATCTCCCTCTCAGCCTTCACTACTCCTTCTCTGTAAGATGTGGGAGGGTTTTATAAAAGTATTTTCCTGCATGAGTTTGTAACTACATTGTCATACTGCTAAGAGATTCAAGAAGTTTGCAGCCTGTCTGTCACATTCTATTTGGAAAAAAAAAAACCCTGTACTTCTAAAGTTTCCATCTGGAGTGTTGTAAGTACACAGCATTGGTTTTATAGATGTTTGTCTCTGATCCAAAATATATGTTTACATTGCAGCCAGGGGGTTGAATGGCAGTGTATGAAGATGTACCCATGCTACCTGAGATCTAGCTGACTTGCTAAAACTATCAATGCTGTGGCTGCACAAGCCCACCTGACCCTCCTGGGTACTCACCCATTTGTACGTGAAGTCCATGACACGCAGCCTCAGGTCCTTTAGTGTGCTATCTTATGCAAGTTGCCATTCACCCCGACTGCAACACACTAAATTTTGGTCTCATCTTTTCTGTCCCATCATTGAAGGATCTAGGCTAGTATCTTCAGTTTGTGGCCTAGTAATTTGAATCTGTAGATATGCTACCTATGGCTAATATCATTGATTGAATAGGTGATGCTCACCTTTTGGAAGCAGTGGGAACTAAATACAGCTTTAGAGAAGGCAGGAATCATTGGAGTTAGAGACATAAACACTGGTGAAGTTTGGTTTAAATTACATTGTAGTATGTAAGATTCTGTTTTATTATTTATTATAATTATTACATTCAATATTATAAAGAAAAAAGTGCCTTTTACAGAAATATATACAGTATAGTACAGATATTAGATCAGCTGCTTACTTTCCTCTGCCCCACATAACTGACTTGGTGCAGGTTAACTTTAAAATTACCCCATCTCTCTGAGCACACCGACCAGGCCTCCCACCCCACCCCACCCCAAAAGCCTGGTAGACCCCCATCTAATTAAATGATCTTGGCTGCAGGCCCTGAGTGTCAACACATTCAGGTTATTTCTGAGCAGAGGCTGTGACTTCCACAGTAAAAGGTCCTCCATGGAGAAGCACTCTGCCAGCTGTCTCCTTTCTTTTAAATCGTGGTACCTCTAGCTTGAGCACCTCCACTGAGGCTAACAATGTCAGTCTGGCTCAGAGAAAGAAGCAGTATCTCAGGTAGTTTGGTGTTAGGTCATTTGGGGCCTTCCAGGGATGAGGTAAATGAAGTAATTTAATCTGTGTGTTCTTATAAGAAAAGTGTGTCTCTACATTTCTGGGTATGCTAAGGATAGCAACATGGGGTCAGAGTTAAGGTTATTTGGGTGACCTAGTGACATGAAGACATTAAGTTTGTTGGGGGGCCTTATTTGACCCTCTCCAGTGGCTGGTGTGTGTTTGTTGTAATTGAAACCTTAACTTGGATTTCCCAAGTTTCCTAAGCTTACCTTTTTCTTTTTAACTGAAATATTCTTTGTAGGCATTTTCCAAAATGGTTAACCACATCCAACAATTTTGGAGGGGCACTTGGGACTATTTGTTCATCGGCTGAGCTGGATTTCTCCTATTTAGGGGTTCATTGCATTGTACCCTCATTCTACAACTTCTGGGAATATATAGCTGTATGTGGAAGGCTCACTTAGCTTTTTCTTGTAAGATGTATGTGGTTTAGCCCCTGCCCATTGGGTGACTGATAAAGCTGCTGGGACAGACCTGGGCTAAAGTCCTGCATTTTCAAAGGTCGCAGAAGGGAACTGAGGAGTTTGGGACTTAGAAAGGAGATGATTAGGATAGAGCCCTGTGCGGATACAAAATTTATATTTGCATCTGATCCGTGATCCACATAAATGATCTGTGGATATCTGCACATATAAAGTGGATATAGTCAGATTTGCAGGGCTTTAGATATAAAATTTGGCTCTGCATCCATCCGCGATCTGCAAAAATGGTCTGTGGATGCAGATATCTGCAATATATAGCAGATATCCATGGATTTGCAGATCTCTAGATTAGTGTTCTCCAGTCCAACATAAATGGGTAGGAATTTGAGAAAACTGACCACCCAGGGAAGATTGCCACAATCTGTAAAATTGAACAATATTTTATGGCTCCCTGACTCATTCTTGCCCCTAGCCTTGGGTGGACAATTAACCCTGTCACTGACAATCTAGTCTTACCTCCTAAACTTCCCAGTTTCCTGTCCTCAATTACCCTCCCTGAAATTCAGCAACTGTGTTTGTTGTGTTGTCTTTGCCCCTCTCCTATCACACCTGCAGATTTGTACAATGTATTGCTTCATCCCAACAGCACCACATTGGCTTGTCAGGCATACTGGTACTTTTGAATGAAATCTAAACTACATTTTGATAGAAAACAAAACAAATAGATTACCTACCTTTGGTGTTTTTGAGATGCTTAGAACCTGATTTTCTAAAGCACCTAATGATGCAGATATAGACATACAGTTTGTATAGAGAAAATCCGTGTTAATTATTATGCAGCTCATATTTCAGATTTGTTTTTCTTACCAGAATTTATATTTGTTGAAATTTGAGAGAGAGAGAGAGAGAGAGAGTGTGTGTGTGTGAGAGAGAGAGAGAGACATCACCAGTTTCAAAGGCTGCCTAACTGGTGACACCATTTCAGCAGTGGGGATTTCTCTTTGGAATTCCCCATTTAGTATTGGCACTGACAGCAAACAGAGGGCACGATCACTTTGATTAATAAAATGTGTGTGACATTGCTTAGCAACCAGAGGTTGTTTCTCTGACTAACATTCTCAGGCAAGACTCATGTGAATGTAACTTTGTATCACTGAGGAATGCAGGAGTCAGGATCTCATTTTCATGAGCTCAGAAGAGTATGAAAGAAACGTTCTTTACCTAAATGCTTCATTACGACTGTTCTAATGCAGCAGAGACATTTTAGCAAGAACAGGTGAGACGACAGCAAAGGTTGGAAGGACACCGTGTACAGATGGGGAGAGTGCAACTGGGAACAGTGTGAAGAAACATCTGTTGCAAAAGTACTTGGTTTGCTATCATCTGTTTAGTTCTCCCCAAAAGGCTACTCAGTGTAACAAATGAATGACTAAATATCATTTCAATGTGGCAAATACAAGGAGGACTCTAAGGATACAGCTTTGACACGCTCCTGGAAAGCATGTGAAACACTGTCTGTCATCAGGCTGGTGCAGTGTTAACTCCTGGTAAACAGTCGAAGACCAGCACAGCCTGGGTTTCACCCTTTCTTCCATAGTGATGTTCACACACTTTTGACACTGACTATATTAAAGAAGGCTATAAGGCTACATATAGTATATATTTGCCCTCCCCAAAACAGTTGTTAAAAACCAACGCAAGTACATAGACCACCACCAAGGCACTAGAAAAAGCCAGGAAACCCGTTGATGCCCTTACTCAATCCCTGCAACCGACAGCCATGATTTCATTGTCTGCACATTACCCCACTCCCACCCCCAACTAGGAGAGTCTCTTCCCTCTGCCTCCACCCTTAAGCCATTTCCTGGCACCAGTCCCCCCACTCCTTCCGCCTCCCACTTACAAGCGGGGGCAGGCAGAGTGGAAAACTTGCACCTGGACTGTCTGATGAGCAGCGGCTTCTCCCTGCACTTGGCTGCAGGGGAATGCTTGTCAGACTGACCTGAAGAGGTTGGTCACACTGGGACTCCAGCTAGGGAGGGCGAAGCCTTCTCCCAGTGCCTGGGGGAGGGGGACACAACTGATCCTACTCTCCCCATCCTCCCTTTCCTTTTCATGGCTGTTTAACCCCCTTGATTTTCCTTGCTCCAGGGAGACTGGGGGTGGATGTATGGGGCAGATAGGCAAGTTGTGGGGCAGGAGAATGTTCTTGCTTGTTTGTAGAATCAAAACAAAGCTATGACAGACATATACATAAGTGCTGATAAATGCCTCAGCTACACTAGCCAACTGAACCTTTGCTGGCTATGGCTGTGAGCAATGGGTCTGCTTAACCAGGGCAGAAATGGTGCAGCCCATGACAAGACTGTTTTCAGCACCCAGGAAGTGCGACTGAGATGTGGTGGTGCCAGAGCCTTGCACACACAGTGGGCCTGGACCAGCGACAGAGAACACTGTTTTGTACAGTTAAGTGGCAAGATTCTAGAGTCCATATAAGGGTCAATGCGCTGGGCTTGGCAATCAGGTAAAAGACGTGAGACATGCGAAATAGCAAATGCTACTGCCAGCCAAGGGAGCTCAAAGATTAGCACGTCTTATCAGCACAACTATTATTCACATATTAAATTCTCCAAATCAGAGCAACGAGAACACAGGGCCATGTGTTTCCTTGCCATGTAACTCATGCGTCGGGGTGGAGGAGCAAATTAATGTAAACACTGGCTGGAGTGAAGCCATTCTCCTTCCACCCCACTTTGCTGGTAGGGATGCAGAGTGGGCAGGACACAAAAAAGCTAATGATCTGCAGAGAGCCCAACCCCCCTAATCTCTGTGCTCCCCTTTGCCCCCCTCCCTCACAAATGGCAATTGCAGAGCATGCTATAGACCAGGGGTAGGCAACCTATGGCACGGGTGCTGAAGGCGGCACACGAGCTGATTTTCAGTGGCACTCACACTGCCCAGGTCCTGGCCACCAGTCCAGGGGGCTCTGCATTTTAATTTAATTTTAAATGAAGCTTCTTAAACATTTTAAAAACCTTATTTACTTTACATACAACAATAGTTTAGTTATATATTATAGACTTATAGAAAGAGACCTTCTAAAAACATTAAAATGTATTACTGGCACACAAAACCTTAAATTAGAGTGAATAAATGAAGATTCGGCACATCACTTCTGAAAGGTTGCCGACCCCTGCTATAGACATAGTTGTAGGTTCATAAGCCATTTCGATGCCTCCTCTGTGATGATGTGGACATCATTTAATTAATCTTTGCATCCATACTGTGTTACGTGTCCGATGGTTTGGATGTTCTCACCACAGTTTCACAAAGGAGAGTCTTTGATTTTCCATTCGTGCATCTTCCATGGGTTGTCAGGATGCCCTTCAGTGTGGTCCAAAGTTTGCATGGCAGGTTGAAACCAGGAGGGTGGCTTGTTGGGTCAGTGACAATATGCTTGTTTGAAATGGTGGATGAGATCTAGACACACTTCCATTCCCTGGCCAGATCCAGAGACAGGAGGCGGCCATGCGTGGGCCATAGTGGTTTTTGTGATTCAGGTGTTGTTGGGGAATGATGCCAATGACCTGCCAGATGGGAAGTTCTGGGTAGTCATTGCTGTATTTCTGTTCTCGTGCTATGGCTATATCTTGATGGGTAGCCGGTGGTTCAATGTTTGCTAACACAGAAAGCCACGACTGAGGTGTTGAGTTTAAAGTTACCATGAAAATTCAGATGCTCTGATTCAGCTGCCTAGCCACAAGTTGGGTGTTGCAGCTTCTTGTCCACACTCATGCACAGTACACTGCAATTGAGTACACCAGGGCAAAGGCTGATGGCCCTAGCACTGGGGCAGTTGATCCTCAGTTTGTTCCGGCTAACTTTTGGATAATATTGATGTGAGTCTTTGCTTTGGAGGCTACTTTCTTGAAGTGGTCATGAAAGGTAAGTGTGCAGTCAAGAACACCACCAACATATGTTGCTTTAGGTCATAACACACAGTTTCACCCCAAAACTCAACACTGAAGAGTTTTATGCACTTCTGTTGTCAAGGTGGAAAGTGGAGACTACCGATTTGCCCAGTTTTGGTCTCAGCCACTACTTTTGGAAGCTCTCCAAAAGGTCAGAGGTAAGGGTCACTTCAAGGCCTTTAAAGCAATGGGCCTGAGTTGTGAGGCTCAAATCATCAGCATATACAAAGTTCTGTGCTATGGTTCCAGGCCTGTGAGAGCATGGCAGGAGTAGTAGATGTCCTGCCACTGTCAGCCCCCCGCTGGCAGGGCTGGCTTTATGACCTGCGGGGCCCGATTGGAATACTTGGCAGCGGTCCGGGGCTTCGGCAGCATTTTGGCGGTGGGGGGTCCGCTCCAGGTCTTCCGCTGCACCGAAGGACCCCCTGCTGCCAAAATGCTGCCAAAGACCCCTGGAGTGGGGCCCCCTTAGGCGCGAGGCCCTCTTCGGCGCGAGGCCCGATTCCGGGGAATCAGTGGAATTGGCGTAAAGCCGGCCCTGCCCGCTGGCTGTGCTCTACGATTGCAGAGGAGAGTTACAGAGTGTAGGTGGGCAGCAGCATTAACACTGTAATGTTTCCTGCTGCCTGCCTTCAGGCTACGGGGAACATGAAGCTCAGTGTGACTTCTCAGACATCTCTTCCCACTCCTAGCCCTGCCTTTTTCTGAATGCCTCATGTTACTGTCCATGCCTACAGGTATATGGGATCTTGGAGCAATTACCACATGGGTGGGGTGCAAATTAATTTCTTTATTAAAAGGAAAAAGGGAGTGGTAAGAATTTAACAATGAAATATGATGGGATGGGGTGTATAGGGTGTTTACAATAGACAATGATGGTGGCGGGGGTTCTTATTGAACAGTGTAGGGAGTTCTAACAGTGGGGTACAGTAAGTGGGGTTTAGCACAATGGGATACAGTACAGTTAATAAGTAACTCAACTTTATATAGGAACAGCTTTAGATACAATGTGGAATGTAAAACATACCAAAAGGAAATGCAAAATAAAATAGTAGCTTCTATATAGAATGGTCAACAATCTTAGATAGAATGTATTAAGTGGTAGGTGGCCTTATACACAATGTAACACAATAGTATTAATGCAAATACAAAGTATATCAGAAAGGTGGAAGTAATATGTGAATCACAGTGCAATAATACAATATGGGTGATAAGTGAAATTATGCAGTGTAGACTTAATTTGTGAGGCTGTGATAGCAAGAGTGTACCCAAAGGCTGGGTCAAGAAACAAAACAGGTACAGAATACAATCAGGCAATGACTTTTTAAATCTATCTTAACCAATGACTAGGCAAAACAACAAATATCACAATTCTAAGCAAACTGCAACAAGCAGCTATATGGAGCAACAAAACAACGAACTATAGCAAGGCAGGTGAGACTTACAAGCTTTACAATCTTAACAAACTATGACTTATTAAACTAAAGAAACAAAATCTATGGTGCACCTTATGCTATGGGGAAGTTACAGAGGGCAGAGTGGTATGTGCCCCAGAATACAGCTCCCAAGGCAGCCCCCAAGGAAGCCAAGGGAGGTGGCTGCAGCAGTGGATACAGCTGAAAACCGTGAGTCCAGGGCAAAGCCCACAGGAGCAGAGCTTAGCAGCAGCACCAACTTACTTTTAGTGGCAGAGTGCCACAGAGTTTAAGAGAGAGGTTTTAAAACACAGACCAAGGTTTAGCTTGAGTCTGTGTGCTGGGGAGACAGAGCCAGCAGCTAAAATAATAAAATAAAAGTATAGAAAGTTTCACAGAGGGATTCTTACCATCCCACAAGGCAGCAGCAGAGGCAGAAGCAGCAAGAACATCAGAAGGCTCGGTACAGTCTTGATAATCAGGAGATCTCTCAGGCAGCAATTCGTTCTTCGTGGGGGGGTTTTCAAAAATGGGGGTACGCTCAAAAATAAAACGAGAGCGGAGAAAGGACCCCCAGAACCCCTGGTTGATCAGACCAGGCAGCAATGCAAGAACCTTTCTGAAGTCTGTTAAAAAAATGTCTGTTTTTAAAGGCAAACCCTGGCAGCTTCCCGCCAGTAACTCTGATTGGCTCCCCCTCTTACAGGAAGGAGGGAGGCAGAGAAAAACTGCAGGCAGCCACAGAGGCATGTTTGGACTAGCCCTGAGCCCAGAGGTATGACTCATGCCCAGGATCCTAAAAAAACAATAGGTCTTGCAGCTCTGGACAGTGGCCACCCTACACCAAGCCCAGGTTTTAACAAGGTGATAACAGGACTAACCCTTTGAACAGGGCAGTGGTCCCACTTAGCATAAGTGGCCATCCCTTTGAGAAGGGCAATGGCTCTGGTTAAACAACTTAAGGGGCCCTCCCTTTGAGAAGGGCAGAGGCCCTGGTAAACAACTTAACAGCCAGGGAGGGGCGGCCACAGGAGGAAAACAAGAACAAAATGGAGCTGTAACAGACAGTTACTAAGGAAGTTTTGTGGGAAGCGAGTGGGAAGGGGGGATGCAGATGACTAGCCTGGGAGGAGGAATATCCCATCTAATCATTTAATTCCTTCTCCCCCTCCCCACTCCCATGGCTCCACTATGGCTTTGATCCAAGGATTTTCTCCCCTCTACAGCACACAGTAGTGGGAGCATTTTGGTCAAAATGACAGACAAGACATGAAAACTGTGTTACAATTTACTTTGACCTGTTCCCACTAGCATTAAATCCATGTTCAGGGGGACAACTGTTGGCAGCAATTGCTGACTGCATGTCCAAGGGATTCACTGTCTCTTGCAACCCAATCTGCACACAAGCCCCATGGGCAGAGGCTGCTCAAGGGCTACATTGAACCGGTACCACCATGCTGAATGCTGGGCTTCAACCTGCCAGCAACAGATTGAAAACCAGTGAGTGGTTTAGAGCTCACGTGCCACTGCCAGCTGGTGTGGGATACAAGTGGATTGAGAGTACCCCTAACAAGCTGATTTCTCTGGGAAGAGCCCAGTGCCTGTCTCTCTGAGAGCTCCCAGATGACTGGGTCAATGCAATTGCCATTTGGGAGGAGGAAGCACATCTTTCCCCTGCTCCCAGCCAGCCAGCAGGAACTGCTGTGCCTGAACATGGCTGAAGAACTGAAGTAAATTAGGGTATAATTGTGACCTATTGATAAACAGTTGGTGTAAATCCAAATACCTTTGTCAGTCAGCAAACCCATGGTTGGATATCTTTTGGGCCTCACCAGAGACAGAGATGCATTGGAAAGAGAAGCAGACATAACCCACGAATAAAATCAGTTATGAAAATCTGCTTGTTACTGAATTAGGAACTACAGCTGTGCAGGGCATTCCCACAGCTTCCAGGGAACCTTCCAGGGCAAAAAAACAACAGGGAATCCTCTTAGGGAAGCCCAAGGGTCCAGACAGCTAAAAGAGAGATTAGTAGAACTATGGCCTAACTGGGCCTTAGATTATCATTCTTGTTATTGCAAGAGAGATTCGTGGTCCCACTGCTTTGTCTGTTGTATCAATGCTTCAGTGAGAATTATTTCCCACCGAATTCTTACTTTCAGGACTTAGCACCAGACCCTGGTTCCTGCTCTGGCAACACAAAGGGGCTGGATTTGCAAGTGGGTATAGAGTAAAGGCAGCTCCCTTTCTGCCCATTACAGGGACATGTCTGGAGAGCACTGCAGTATAGGAAGCCTCAACCAGCATAACCCCTTTGAACCATGACCAGCCTGTATTTTTTTAGAGCAGCCCTGAGGCTGGTCTAAATTACTTCAAGGACTGAACTAGCTTTCACCCACCCTGGAGATTAAGGGAGGTCAACAGTGAGTTGCAGCCACTTTTGCCCCTCCCCCTTGGATGGGGCAACCTGGCTAGACCCAAGGACTGGGACCTTGGTACCTGCTTATATCTGCTGCATTGAATCCCATCTTACGTAGAACATTTGCAATGGGGTGCTGGTTGCAGCTGTGATTTACAAGATGTGGCCTTTCCCTTGGATTATAAAGGATGTGGTATTGCCCTCCTTTCAATGAAGTTTATAAAGAAATTGCATTTTATTTACAGCTGGGTTGTTCAGCAAACCAGTTTCCCAATATGCATCTCTCTGAGTTTACTTCAGAAAACTGGAGATCAAGCCTTATTTCTACCTGGAGGATAATTCTGTGCACCGTGCTTTGGGTCAGTGATCAGTTTAAAGTTTAGTGTAAAGCACCAAAACTTCTGTCCACGATCTTTGGCAAACGCCTAGATCCCTATTTCAGTCTTTTGTTGTTGTGCAGCTCTTACTTTACAAATTTACCCTGAAATCTGAATTATGGATGCTGCCATGTGAAAGCTTTTGAAGCCTGGTTAAATCCTAACGGCTTATGTGCAATCATTTGTGCATTGAATCTTAACTGCAATGAGAAACAGTACCATGAGCTGCTGCTGACACCATCAGGTCACCCTAGCAAAAGAGGTTCTCTTTCAGCCTTTGGAGAGTCTTGTCTGGTAAGAAAACATGCGTAAGTTTGCAGACAATACCAAGGTGACAATACTAACATACAACTATTTTTAAAAATATCCCTGTATTAAGTTTATCCCTCAGTAACAGAACCTCTTTTAAGGTAGAGCAGTTTTTTCCCCCCTTGTTACTTTGTACAGCCTCCCAGATTGTCATGCCACCACATATCACTTATTTAAACTGCATATGAACAGAAACAAAAACAGTTAACATCAAATTTTCATTCCATAGAAAGCACGTGAACGAACTACTCTCCTTCCACATGCATTTGGCCTGCAAAGGCTGAAATCTCACTTTGCAAATTCCTGATGATAACCTGGGTCAACTGGCAAAGATTGTTCGAATTTGGCATTTTAGAACCTCCTGTGTTTTAGTCTGCTCCACCAGCAGCAGTATTAACCGAATAGAAGCATAGCAAATTTTTACTTGGTCAATTTATGAATGAATAGTTAGTGTGTGTGTGTGTGTGTGTGTGTGTGTGTGTGTGTGTGTGTGTGTGTGTGTGTGTGTGTGTGTGTGTGTGTGTGTGTGTGTGTGTGTGTGTGTGTGTGTGTGAGAGAGAGAGAGAGAGAGAGAGAGAGAGAGAGAGAGAGAGAGAGAGAGAACACTGCCATCACCTGAATTAAAGAAGATGTGAACCAGGGTGAGTAAAGCTGGAATGAGGGAAAGCAGGTACTTGGAGCTGAGGTTAATGGAAACAAACAATTTTTGTAATAAAACAAACATATTTCCCCCTAAAATCTGGGTAATCCCCAATCCAAAGCATGGTGCATTTGAGTCTCTTTAGCAATATGTACTTTAGCAGGAATAATGGGGTAGATTCTCATCTGCATCCAAGCCCGGTTTGTCTAGAGTAGGTGTGGCATAGAGCCTGTCATGTATTGCTGATTCTGTGGCACACTTTGCCCTGCTGTGACAGAGCAGCACAGTGGCTGTTTTAATCTATGGGAGTGCAGTATGGGGTCTAAGGCACAGCTCCTCAAAGTTATTTAGGCTCCTAACTTCCAGCCTAAATATCTTTGAGGATCTTGGCCAGCTGAGGACTGGTGTAAAGGAGAAGAGCCCCCCCACCCATGCTCACACACCAGAACAGAAAGTGGTAGGTGCAGAAACCAGCTCTCCTGCTTTATGCCAGATGAGAGTTCCCACCCACATCACAGAAACTCTCAGCTGGCATAGAGCTGAGCTGGAATTCTAGCCAGTAATGGCCTAGACCATAACTGAGAATCTGGGTGTATATTAGCTAAAATAAACTGATCATGCAGAAGAATAAAAGATTTTGACCAAAAATAATTTGCACCAGGTTATTTCATTCTGATCCTCAATGGGGGACACAGACTCACACACCAACACAACTTGTCTTTTTAAAGTGTTTACATTTTAGTGCCTCCCTCAATCTCTCACTTCCCTCCCTACTTAGACTACCCCAAACCATTGCATTTAGAAAGTTCAGTGCTTTCTTGGTTCTTGTCATTAATTCTCTGCACTTAGATACCATGACAGATGCATCAAAAAACCCTCACAGATTCACGGTGGAGTCAGTGGGAACCAGGGCAACGGGAGCCCTAAATGTTGTGAACAACTGAAACAGGAGGACAAATCAATTACAGTTATTTCCTGCAGGTTGGGCTTTATAGTGGACACTCCAGATACCAAACACAAACACAGTTACCAACTATTCTGTCTTTATACCGCACCTAACACACTGAGGCCCTGGTCAATGATTATGGCCCCTGAGCACTACCACAATACAAATAAATAAATACCAATGAATTCCAAATTACAATTTTAATTTTATTAAAAATGATTTCACTTTCTATAAACTTCTAGTATTCCTGGAAATAATGCCAAATTTTTGTTCATAAGATTCCATTTTTCACATTTGTGAATAAAATACTCTACTCATAGAGAGGAATTGCATAGCTGAGATACCACACAAGGTACTTTTAAAGCTACAATTTCTATTTCAGATTCTTATGCCTGATCACATAAAGAAAATTATTATCCTAATATTATACATGCAATTACATTGTATGCAATGCTTTGAGATTCAGAAAAATATGTTCGCCATATGTATTTAGATAGAAATAACATGCACTTGCATTGAGTATAGCTGGGGACCAGAGAATGTTAATTTCCTCAACTAAATGCACTGTGCACTGCTGTTTCTCATAAAAGATGGTCAAGCACAATTAAGTTGTGGTCTCAGAATCTGGGCCTGATTGACCAGTAGGCTATTCTAGTTTTATGATGGGGTAACTCCACTGAAACCACGAGCTATATTGGGGTAATGTAGTGGTGAATCAGATCCATTATCTTTACAGGTGCAGAGACAAATCCAGTCAGAGACTTGTAAACATCACATATATTCTGTAGCCTAATGTACCTTCGAACATCCAGCTGATATACTACTACTAATCCAGAGATGACAATTTATCATTATCATTGAAAGAAAACTGTCAGGTACTTTAGGTCTAACTGCGAGGTTGTATAAAATAGTTTAACCACTACTGATTATTATACCAAACCAGCAGATGTGTTGAAAAGCAAATTAAATTTTTAAAATTCTTTCAGTTATAACTATTTATTAATAAGGTACTTTTAATCCGATGGTATTTCGCTAACTTTACAAAAAACATCAACAGCTGTACATTTACACAGAAACCTCCTCGTAAAAACAAGGCCTAAACTGAGTTTTGGCAGCAACATAAAGGCTACTGCATACTTTATTTTTCTTAGAAGACTGGCACCCAGCGAGTACAAGGCACATCACGTACATGGAAAAAATAATTTAGTTTTATGGGGTGGGAGTAGCTGGATTGGTTACATTTTGGAAAATAAAAGAAATATTATTCTTTATTCTTTCAAGGACGGGATCAGCAAGAGTCTGGTGCTGCCCTGAAAAATGTTTCCATTGCATCAGCTGTGACATAGAAAGAGGTTTCTTTGAATCGGCCTTCTCATGATGTTGTCCCAGCTGGCAACCTCTATACACAGGGAGCTTTTCCGAAGAAGGATCTGAAAAGTGATAAAGTGAAACAGAGATTGATAACTACCAAGAAAATTCTCAGTCTGGATCAGTATTCGATTTTCCAGAATAGCAAGTGAAAACTTCTACAACAATAAAAGCCAAACACAAAAAGGAGTAAATTACTTGTTAATTTTGTTTCTCAAAAATCCCCCTCTGCCAGCCTAGAGTATAAGTCCTCATACAAGTAGATGGAATGGAAAGTTTCTTATCTGATCATTTCCTTTCTGCTAGCAGCATCTCCTGCAATTCTGTGACACGTGGGCTATTCCCCTCTTCTCTGCAGTTCTGGAAGTGGTTCAGTGTTGCAGCCTGTGCTGGTACTACCCCGCTTTTTGGCTTCCGGCCAGAAGTCATTCCAGAGCTGTGGAAAACATCTTAGAATAGGAGTAACAATAACCTGAATGCCAACCAGTGAACTATGTACAGTGGGCTACTTGGCCCACAAACTGTAGATACAGAAATTAAATGTTGTTCTTTGGCTAAAAAAGCCATACAGGGTAGGAAGACTTGTAGGAGATACTGCTAGCAGGGAGAAAATTACTGCTAAGAAATGTTCCGTTCTGCAGTTCAGCATCTCCCACAATTCTGTGATGTAGAGGAAGTAGCGGGCAGGGAACATTCCCGTCCTCTTCAATTCCCAGGCACCCCCACAACGAGCCTGTCCCTCCTCCTCCAACCAGCCTGCCCCGCCCATCCTCCGAGGCCCCACCCTTGCTCCTCTTCTTGGAGGCCTCACCCCCACTCACTACATCCCCCTTACCAAATGCTCGCTCTCCCGACCCTCACTCATTCATTCATTTTCACCAGGTTGGGGCAGGGGGTTGGTGTGTGTGTGGGGGGCCCCTCCGGCTGTGGGTGCAGGCTCTGAGGTGGGGCTGAAGGGTTTGGGGTGTAGGAAGGTGCTCTGGGCTGGGACTGAAGGGTTCAGAGGGAGGGAGGGGGATCAGGGCTGGGGCGGGGTGAGGGCTTGGGCTGGGCAGGAGGTTGGGGGGTGAGGGCTCTGGCTGTGGGTGCAGGCTCTGGGGATGAGGGGTTTTGGATGCAGGAGAGTGCTCCAGGCTGGGACTGAGGGGTTTTGAGGGAAGCAGGGGGATCAGGGCTGGGGCGGGGGATAAAGGTTGAGGGCTTGGGCTGGGCGGAGGGGGGGGGGCCTCCGGCTGGGGGTGTGGGCTCTGGGGTGGGGCTGAGGGGCTTGGAGTGCAGAAGGGCGGGAGGGGGATCAGGGTGAGGGCAGGTGGTCAGGGAGGGAGAGGGGGCCAGAGGGTGCAAGCTCCAGGTGGTGCTTACCTCAAGCAGCTCCTGGAAGCAGCGGCATGTCCCCCCACCAGCTCCTATGCAGAGATGCGGCTCTAAACACTGCCCCGTCCACAGGTGCTGCCCCCCAGCTCCCATTTGCCGCAGTTCCCAGCCAATGGAAGCTGCAGAGCCAGTGCTTGGGACGGGGGCATCGTGCAGAGCCCCCTGGCTGCCCCTATGTGTAGGAGCCAGAGGGGGGATATACCGCTGCTTCTAGGAGCCTGCCTTAGCCCCCCTGCACCGTTAACTGGACTTTTAATGGCCTGGTCGGCAGTGCTGACCAGAGCTGCCAAAGTTCCTTTTCGACTAGGCGTTCTGGTAAAAAATTGGACACCTGGCAATCCTATCCTCCAACCACCAGCCTGCCCCTCCTCTTCCCCTCCAGGCACCCCCCACGATCCTGCCCTTCCTCTTCCAGGCATCCCCCCCCCCGACACACACACACCAGCCTGCCCCTCCTCTTCCTCTCCTAGGCACCCGTTCCCACCAGCCTGACACACCCCATGGCTCATGAACCCCTACACCCACCCATCCCAGTAACCTCAGCCCAGCATCCACCTTTAGTATGTCTGTAACGGTATTTTTTGGCTCTTGCATCTTATTCTATCTAAGTGTGTGGCTGCTTATATGCTTACCTTTGGGATGGGAAAAAACTGGCAGAACTCTATATGAGAAGCATAATGCAAACAACTTGCACTCTCTGACATCTCCATAACTTCTTGGACAAAATCAGGGTGTGTGTGCAAATTTTTTCCCTCTGGGAAGGTCTATAATACTCCTGTAACTGTAGCTCTTGATCAAGTCACTATCAGGACACTAGGTAAAAAACAGGCCCTGCGCGAGTGCCCATAGAAAACAGAGCTGGATCCACTAGGTATATTTTACCAGCTCACGTGAGCTCCATTTCCCCCCAGGAACTGAAGCCCCAGCTTTTCAGCCATGAAAATAACACAAAGACAATGAAATCAGTGGATTGCTTGTCAGAGTGCTTTAACCAAAAGTAAAGTGAAAAACAAAAAACTCCTCACTATAAAAGCACCCTACCTTAACTATACAAACCTTGCCAGACTTTAGGTGAGAAGGGGAGAAGCAAAATGAGCAAAACTCTAGTCTATCTGCTGGAAACATGTAAACAACCAATCAGGGTCAACCCCTTTTTTTATTGCTTAATTTCCTGTTTGCATCTGCTGGTAAGAAGACATGCACTTAGATGGCAGGCTTAGGAGGATTTTAGAAGAATAAGTCTCACCAACTGCATTTTTACTTAGTACTGTTAAAATGCAATTTTAAAATGTTGTAGATATTTCTTTGGGTGTCATTACTATGACAGCAGAGTGTGTTTATTTAGAAGAGATCAGCATTTGCACCATTGTCACACTAGTAGCACTATTATAGATGAGCGTCTCATGCCCATCAGAAGAAGGGAACTCATTGGGGCAATCGATGCTCTGTTTCTTAGATGCTAGGTCTGTCATAAAGGTTAGACCTGATGGAGAGCTATCCTAATGAAAACAAGATTAAGACATTTAAAAAAACATATGAAAACAAAAAATCCTATCCCTAATTTAAATCAACTATATGCAAAAAAAAAAAATTAAACACCACACTACACAGAAAGAGAGGAAAGGGAGGTATTAGGAACACTAGTGGAGGTGGAACTACTATTATCTTTGGCATAGGGCAGGCAGAAGCTAGGGGTCTGTTTTTGCACCCTTCTGCTGACTGTTCTAATCACTCTCTTCCAATTTTAGATAATAACCTTGCCACAAATGGTTGACTGTATTTTGGGCACTATTACACCTTTGGCCAGATCCTCAACTGATGTAAGCTGGTACAGTCCCAGTCAAATCAATAGTGCTACAGTGATTTACACCAATTGATAATCTAGTTCCTTGTTTGTATCATCTAATCATTCTTGCTTTTGATACTTTCTTTCTCTGAGTTTCATAAATAATCTTGCCTGATTATAACCATTGTCACTAGTCCAATTTGCCTTGATTGGTTTAAGGATTTAAGAGGCTGTTAAAAGTAGAGGTCATTAGTTCAAGGAATGAATCTTTTCTCATCATCAGCTGATGAAAGGGTCCTGTGGATCTGAAAAAAAAATCAGGCATAAGGCAATATCATGAAGATCCAATAAAGAATTTCATTAGTTTAATCCTCTTGTATTGGGTGTCCCTGGAAATGGATGTACCAACCCTGCAAGTGCCAAAGAGATAAAGAACAGAAAGCTCACTTTGATGGTCTTTCTTTCCCATACAGTTGCACTCAAGCAGGTCATGGGTAACACAGCTGGAATCTTCATGTAGTATAAAGAGATTTTTAAGTTCCTCAATGGAAAAACGGATGTGTTCAGATGTCTTGGAAAGGTCTACGACTGCCCCAGAAAGGCCCTGCTTGCTGATCTGTCTCTGATAGATCTTTTCTTCTATTGAGCCTGCATTGAAAAACATCAGATACATAAGATTAATTTTAAACCAGTATTTCTAAAGGTAGATTTCAGTTGCTTGATAATTGCATAATTTGAAATGCTAGAGTATTACCATCAGTTACTAAAAGAATAATCAGAGCAAAGCAAAGACATATGTTTATGTGATTTCCAAAAGTGCCCCACCCTCTTCTTATACTTGCCAAGATTTGCCTCCCTCCAGCCTATGTTAGAGAAGCATTTACATTTATAATATTTCTGACCTGTAGTTAGCAGTCTGTAAATATGCACAGTGTGTTTCTGACCATCTCTCCATACCCTGGCCATTGCCTAAAGAAGATAAAAAAAGGTAAAGATGTTATTTGAAATCTCATTACACAAAGAACATTAGCTAAAATGTTTATTCTTTTCTAATCAAGTTCTTAGCACTTGCTAGCTTCTTAAAGGGACACTGTCAAAATAAAAATTTCCAAAAGATTGTCTATCTGTATTACTATTAAATCTTAGGTTATTAATCTGAAATATTTTTAAAATCTAATTTGCTCTCTGCCATTTATTCCCTGTCTCTCACCTTGCTTAGATTACCACATGAAATTAGATTAGTCCATTTCATTTCTGCTAGCCCTAGTTTCACTTGTGGTTTTCAGGTATTAGAATGACTGTGTTGGATTTAGGTTTCTAACACTGCACAGGAATATTTAAGTTCCTTCCCCCCCCCATACCTTTTTTTTCAATATTTATAAAAACAGGGAAAACATGTCCATTTCAGTTGGGTTTGGAAAAATCAGCTTTTGCACAAAACCTTTACATCTTAAAAAATTACTTGACAGTGTCCATTTAAGTGATTTTTTTGGCAACAATTTAAGGGTTACAAGTACATATTCAGCACAAGGTTTCAATATTTAGCAAGCTGTAATATTTGTGGGTGATTTTACTAGACTGTGTTTCAAGCAATATGAGAAGTGACCACATGATGGTGCTGATGAAGATCAGGAACAAGAGCAAAGCCTCTGAGATCCACTCAGGTGATAGGCAAGTAGCATTACTGTACAATCTGAGGCAATGTATTGAAATTGTAAGAATTTTTTTTTAAAAGACATTTAAAATTCGTTAAAAAAAAGTTTTATCCAAGCACTCTTATGCCAGATAAAATAATACCTACAGAGCTACCACAATCATTACAAGAATAGCAGTAACTTTATTTTTTTCTTGTAACATCTGCTGCCATTTGATTTTGTCCCTTTCTTCATGCTACTCGGGACCTCTCCCCTTAACTCAGATGTAGCTGAGCTCCTTCTTCAACAGCACACACCACACACAATGATCAGCAGTTTTAATTTAATTTTCGTTTGGAAACATAAGAGAGAGATGATGGCCATTCTACTAGAAAATCAAAGTCAACAGAAGACTGGGCCATATGAGAAACCCCTCCAGGGAGACCAGAGATTTATTCCCCTAAACTTTAGGCTCCTTGTTTGTCCCAATCAGCTGTTCTAATTTAATTTTACCCTGAATATTCAAACTAGAGACAAGCATCTCCTGGCTGAATGTCACAATACAAAAAGAGATCCAACAGCTGATCGATATGGATAACAAAGTTGCATGGGAATCCTTCAGATGTGTTTCTGATGTGGAGACAAAGCTAATTTAAACAATCTGCCAGACACATTTTTCCTCCTTTCCCCACATAATTACATTTGTCTAAATGCAGGCTGAGCAATATTCAATATGGACCAGAGGTTTAAGGTCTGACATTTTAGAAGCTATCTCCTCATCAATTAAAACCCCATTTGGTCCACATCCCATCCCTGATACACACAACTCTATCAAACCTGAATATCTGTGGCTGGATTCCAGTCAATATCATAGAGAATTAAATGAGATGCTCCAACAAGGTTCAGACCTACACCGCCAGCCTTCGAACTCAGCAAAAAGATAAACGCTGAACAGAATTTATTATTAAAACTGTCCACAATCTGTTGCCTCTGGGAGATAGGAGTGTGTCCATCAAGTCTTGTATAAGAGTATCCATAATGTTTGCACATCTCTTGCAAAATATTCAATGTCTGTGTATAATTAGATACCAACACAATTCTGTCAATCAGAGAAACAAAGAACTTGTTATGTTGTGCATAAGTAGTTAAATCTAATAAAGCATTATATTTATTTATTGTAGACAACTGAAGAAATCAAATGACAACTCAGACAAAAACTGCACATCAGCCTGATTTTACTCACCTCTCTTTAAAAATGAAGTATTTGGCATTGCAAATAAAGACACATCATACATACTGTGAAGCATTCAAATAAATTATTAATGTTATTTTTTCAACAGGATTTTGCTTAATGTGCAAACAGGACCAAGCACAGAGATAGGATTATAAAATTTCTACTTACACAAACTAAGAGGAACTATATGCACCTGTAAGTGGCTCCACTTAAAGAAAAAGCTGCTGTGGCATCACCATGCAATTTCAGAGATTTCTGAGTAGGAGTGGAATTACAGATGGGCTAAATGGGGGTCATTTATCTGAAGAAAATTCCTCTTCCCCAAGCTGGGATTTGGATAAAATGGGATGATGGAAAAAGGAGGGCAAACGACTTTGTAAATATTACAGATATTTTTGGTAAACTTGGTCTCCTGGTCTTTTGAGCTATTGATACCCCACTTACATCTACTACATCAATGTTTTATCAGATACACTTATCACTCCATAATCACTTTGTTTCAGAGATGTGCAGACTTCCCCTTTAATCTCTGGGGAAGACTGTACTGAATGAGGAAGGGTGGGGAAGAGATCTAACTGAACAAGACTTGTCACAAAGTAATGCCTCAGCACAAGCTGCAAATCATGGGTTTCAAACTTTTTAGGCTGCGTACCTCTTTCCAAATAATGTAGTCTACCATGTACCCCTGTCTGAGATAGACAGAGGCAACATGGGGGGGAGGGCATGCGGGGGCAGATTACATATTATACATGCCCCCAGATTTCTGCCTTCCATTTAGGCAACAGCTTTTAAAGGTTTTCAAACTGTGGAGCATGCCCCACTAGGGTGGCATAGAAGAACATTCAGGGGGGCAGGCGGCGAGGCCAGATGGCTTGAGCCAGCCGCGCATGGTGGGGCTCAGGGAGGGAAAGCCACCTCCATCCCCTGACTCACCTCAGCGGGCCACCCAGCCTGTCAAGGTTGGGGCGGGGGGGGGCACACAACCAAAAATTATAACAAAGTGGGGGCTCAGCTCCAAAAATTTGAAAACTGTGAGTGGAGGTGGCGCTTCCTCCCCAAGTCCCACTTCATGGGGCTGATGCCCAAGCTGCCTGGTGTCATTGCTTGCCCCACTGAATGTTCCTTTGTGCCCCCCTAGGGCACAAACTGTGCCCCACAGTTTGAAAACCTCTGCTGTAAATTAACAGTAGGAAGAGACAGCAGCTCCCTCTGTACTGACACACTGGGGAGTGCTTCTTCCTGACATTCTCTTTTGAAAAGGAACTTATAGACAGCTAATGTCTCCTAAAATGGAGTAAAAGGAAAACCCTGAATGACAGCTAGTCATAAACATGACTATACAGGAGAGAGCTCACAGTCTAGTCATTACAAAATATTTTATTGAACAGTTTAAAATACTGAGCACATTAAATGATTGCCCCCAAGGGATACAAAGTGCTGGAAAGTCTATGCAAGTAACAGGCAGTATGTCACAGAACAGTAGTTTCAGTGTGAGACATCTGCTTACTTGGTAGAACTCAGCATGAAAAAGAAAAACTAAGTATCTGTCCAGAAATAACAGAAACAGAAACTTAGACAAGTGTTCACCAGCTGTAATTCCTATGTTAATAATTTTAACAAGAGGCAAAGCTATAGAGTAGAATACATGTATGTATGAATAAGTATGCTTGGTAGCTGTGCGGAGTGACAGATCCCTCAGGATAAATATTTTGGCATCATGTTTGAGTGAAAACAGAAAGTGGGATAATCAAAGAGATCATCTAAATTCAAAAGTAGCTAATATGCCTTTCCTACCTTTCTTTCTCTCTCACCTTTCAGACGGGCTGAGTTCACGGATTGCTGCCAACAGCTTTGCCAGGACCTGTAATTTTCCTGAGTCAGTTTCAGTGAAAGTGGTGGAGGTATAATCTTGTGGGAAAATCTCTCTTAAACCTTCATAAAGATTGGATTCCTCAGATTCATCACAAGTTGGATTACATTGTTTTTCCTATTAAAAAAAGATTAATCTGTGGTAACCGCATGACTTTTTGAAAAGGTACTTAAGAAAAACAAAACAAAAAAAGCTTTGTCAATATTTTCATTATGATTCAGAAAGCATTAGAGAAAGACAAGACCAAGAACCAGCACACAGATTTTAATGAACAAACAAGTCATCTGGCTGAAAACCTCTCATCACTGGCTCTACTGCAATGTTTACAAACCATTATTATAATAAAATTAAACTTGATTCTATACCCTATACACTAATGTCTCATCTACAACTGGATAAAGGATGGGGAAGAAAACTATTGCTCACTCCTGCCTCTCTGATTTAAAAGAAGTAGTTACATGACATCAGAAACATATGAGAGGTAAACTAATGCTTTGTTTGCTCCCGCTTCATTCTTTGCCAGCTTATTACGGAGCAATATGGGCATTTATTTTTGAGAAAACTGTTCTCTTCCCAACCAGAGATTAAATTACTGAACTGAGAAGATGAAGAGCAGCTATCAAAGGGATAATGCAGACAGAATTTGAAGGGGTAGAGGGAAAATGGTAAAATCACTTAGCTGCAGTCTAACAATAGCTATATCAGTGTAATAAAAATAACAGCAATAAAACCAACTTGTGTTTATATCTCCCTCTCCATCTCACCAATTTCTACAGAAGTTAAGCTTTCATGTTAAAAAAAGTTTATAGCATTTACAGTTGTGAAGCAAATTTATTGAATGAACACAATATTCTCTCCGAGTCACAGACTGGAACAATAGCTCTTGCACTCTTGCAATAGGTTTACACATCTTCCATTCATCTCAATCAGATGTTGACTCCAAAGCAGAGGTCCCCAAACTGTGGGGCATACCCCACCCCCCAGGGGGGGTGTAGAAGAATGTCCAGGGGGACATGGCAGGGCCCGGGCCAGTCCCCATGTGGGGGCAGGGAGAGAGCACCACCCAATCCCTCTCCACCCCCATCTCTGCTCTGGTCGTGCCCCCAGCTGCATCCCCAGCTCCCAGCCCCATGCCTAGGCCCAGCCTCGGCTTGGCTGGCTCTGCTCCAAGTCCTGCCCCCTAACACAGCCTGGCTGAAGCTTCACCCCCACCCCCAACCTCCACCCCCATCCCCAACCTCAGCCCCCTGGCTTCAGCCCCATTTCCGGCCCCCGATCTACCCCCTTGGCCCCCTTCCCCCTGTTGCCATCCCCCCTTCCTCTGAGCCACAGCCCCACTCCCATCCCTTTCCCTGAGCCACAGCCCCACTCCCAGCCCCGGGGGGGGGGGCATAGATGGGGTAAGGGGGGCACGACCTTCAAAGGTATGGGTCCTGCTGCTCTAAAGGCCATGGATGTTAATTTTAATGTCAATATAATTATGCCTTTTGCAGCTGACATTTTAGTAAGAATACTGAGGGACTCATAGAGATGTAGGGCTGAAAGTTACCTCCAGAGCTCAGCTAGTCCAGCCCTCTGTGCTGAGGCAGGACCAAGTATACCCTACACCATCCCTGGCAGGTGTTTGTCTAACCTGTTTTCAGAACCCAACGACAGGGATTCCACAACCTCCCTTGGAAGCTATTCCAGTGCTTAATTATGATTATAGTTAGAAAGTTTTTCCTAATATCTAACCTAAATCTCCCTTGCTGCAGATTAAGCCCATTACTTCTTGTCCTACCATCTGTGGACAAAGAGAACAATTGAACACCATCATCTAGAACAGCCTTTGAAAACTATCAGGTTCCCCCTCAGCCTACTTTTCTCAAGACAAAATATGCCCACTATTTTTAACCTTTCCTTATAGGTCAGGTTTTCTAAAACGTTTATTGCTCTCCAATGTATCCACATTTTTCTTAATGTGTGGCATCCAGAACTGGACACAGTAGTCCAGCTGAGGCCTCACTAGTACTGAATAAAGCAGGAAAATTACTTCCAATGTCTTACTTTCAAGACTCCTGTTAATACACCCCAGAATGATATTAGTCTTTTTTGCAACTGCATCACATTGTCAACTCATATTCAATTTGTGATCCACTATAACCCCCCAGATCCTTTTCAGCCATTCTATCGTCTACCCAGTTATTCCTCATTTTGTAGTTGTACAATTCATTTTTCCTTTCTAAGTATAGTACTTTGTACTTTTCTTTATTCAATTTCATCTGGTTGATTTCAGACTATTTCTCCAATTTATCAAGGTCATTTTCAGTTTTCCAAAGTATTTGGAGGTGTCATCTGCAAATTTTATAAGCATATTCTCCATTCCATTATCCAAGTCATTACTGAAAATGTTGAAACGTATCAGACCCAGGACAGAGCTCTGTGGCACCCCTTATATATGACTTCCCACTCTGACAGTGAATCGTTGATAACTGCTCTTCGAGTATGGTCTTTCAACCAGTTTTACATCCAATTTAATATAGAACATTTCCCTAGTTTGCTTATGAGAATATAATGTAGGATGGTGTCAAAAGCCTTACTAAATCCAAGGTATACCTACTGCTTGCCCTCATCCACTAGGCCAGTAACCCTATCAAAGAAGGAAATTAGATTGATTTGGTATGATATGTTCTTGACAAATCCATGTTGGCTATTACTTATTATCCTATTATCCTTTAGTACCAGTACATCCATCCCATATCAATGCTGGTGCACAGGGTGGAAACTAGTCTCTTCTATTCCTCTCTGTCATTTGTTGCTGCTTTCATTTGCACTATGGCATTGAGATCTATTATTATGCCCTTCCTGCAAAGAGTTCTTCATAAAGTTTCTATTGGGCGCCGTTTTTCTCTCACACCAATTGGCTTCCACTGGAAAGCATCTATAATTGCTTTTAATCATTCCGCTATCACGGAGGTTAGGGGGTTTAGTCCCAGGGTTCCCCCCCACTCAGGCCAATCCCTTCCTTCTGGGGTCCCCGCTGGTTTTTGCCCCCCCTTCTTCCACCTAGGACTCCCCAGATGTTTGGCTACCCAACCTTCCAGGGTTGGGGTTGAGTGCTTGCTTCGAAAGGGGCCTTCCTTGGGTAGTTGGGTCAATTCTCTGGCTGTTATGCGACTTTCTACCAGCGTGATCATCTTGTCATAGGTGGACGGCTTGTTCTGGCCTACCCCTTTGTGAAGATCTGGTGGTAGTCCTCGCATGTAATGGTTCATGACCAGGGTCTCCAAAATCTCCTCTGGGCTGGACGCCTCAGACTGCAACCACTTCCATGCAAGGTGTATTAGGTCGAATAGCTGGGATCTCGGGGGTTTGTTCCCCGGGTATTTCCACTCATTGAACCTCTGGGCCCGTACTGCTGCCGTCACCCCTGATCGTGCTAGGATCTCTACCTTAAGCCAGTATAGTCAGTGGCATCCATAGCAGGCAAGTCAAAGTAGGCCTTCTGGGCCTCTCCGCACAAAAATGGGGCGAGAATGCTGGCCCACCGCTCCTGGGGCCACACCTCACGCTGAGCAGTCCTCTCGAATGAGGGGAGATATGCCTCTATGTCATCTTCCAACGTCATCTTTGGCAGACAACCAATGGCCTTCAGGATTCGCGTCCCATCGGACCCCTGGGCCTAGGTGGTGAGGATCTTTAGCTGGTCCACAACCTCTCGCAAGAGGGAACGAACTTGGGTCACCTGGCCCATCAATAATTGATTGGTTTCCTGCTGTAGCCACATAGACTCCTGTTGCGCCATTGCTTGAACCCGGGTGGACTCCTGCTAGGCTGCCATGGCTTGTACCAGGGCTCTTCCCACCTCCATTGTGGTACAAAGCAAACAAACAAAACAAAACAAAATCCAAAACCCCAGTGCCCTTTTTTTTTTTTTTTTAAAACCTCCTTCCGCCACGATGTGAACGATGATTCCATCCCTGACACCAATTGCGACAAATCTCTGTCCTCGTCTCCGTGGGTCCCGCATTTCCTGGCAGATTTCACTAGCCTCAGAGGCTCACTGTGACCCTCCACGTCACCCTTCTCTCTCTAGAGGCAAGGGTCACAGCCTACTGAGCCATTTTCATCATAAGCCAGTGAGGGAGGGGAGGAGAAACTATACTCCCTTGCACAGTCTCTGTTGTCTCCCAGTCTCAGTGATTAATCAGGGGGAGCAAAGGTGGGAGCCCAGGCCCGCCCTCTACTCTGGGCTCCAGCCCAGGGACCCTAATAGCATCAGCTATGGTAGCTGACCTTTTATAAACAGGACGCGTACAATTCCCTGGGCTACTTCCCCACAGCAGCCCCCACTTCCTCAAGCTCCACTTCACCCTTACCTCAGGGCCTCCTTCCTTGTGCCTGATATTGTGTGTACTGCTCAGACTCTCCGACAGTGCAACTTCCTCCCACAGCGCCTGACATGCGCGCCCACCTGACTAACTGGGAGGTTTTTAACTAGTTTCAGCCAGCCCCTGATTGGCTTCAGGTGTCCCAATCAATCTAGCTGTCTCCACTGCTTTCTGGAAGGATCTTAATTGGCCTCAGGTGTCTTGATTAACCTGGAGCAACTGTCATTTGGTGACCATGGTAACAGGGATTTGTTTAGCCTGGGGCTAACATATCTGTTTCTCATTACTTTCCTATAGCCATCTGGCCTTGCCCCGTCACAGCACTTATTTTTGAGTAAGTTTTCTGTCAAACATTTTAGTAGATCTCCAGTTCTCACAGCTGGATGTTAGCATCAAGATTATATTTGAACTGAAAATTCCCAATTTTGTTCTGGTGCTATATATCTTTAATTTCCATACATTGCTGAAGTAAGTAAATGTTGTGGGTGCTGTTCCGTTCCTTGATGTCTCTTCCTTTGAGGTCTCCATTAACTAATATGGTGCTGTCCAGGTAGATGAACTGATGTACTTCCTTGATATTTTTGCTGTTTAATGTGATATTACTGCTTGACATCTGGGTTGCAAGGATATTTGTTTTAGCATAACTGATTTTGAGCCCTGCTTGGCCAGCTACTTTTTCCATGTTGTCTATCTTTGTAGCTTTTCGGGGGGTGTTTTGCAGAGTTCAGGACATGGGTGGTCATGCCTAGTGATTGGACTAGGAGTCACACCTAGTGGCTAGAGCTGGAGTTGGTAGGCAGAAATAGGAGCCCAGGATCAGAGCCGGAGTTAGCGGCCAGAGCCAAGGGGCAGAGCTGGAGTCAGAAGTCAGGAATGTGAGCCAAAGGTAAGAGACGGGTTATCTGAAGGGCAGTAAGGCAGGAGCAAGGCTGGGTGCAAAGGTGCAGGGGTCTGAGGAACAAAGGAGGAGCAGGACTGGAACAAGGTGGGAGCAAAGGTGGGAACAAGCAGGTGCAAGAGCTTTTAGCTCTGAGCAGCCACCAAACTACTGCTGCTGCACTAAAGAGCAATCTTCTGACATTTCCCACCAATCAGGCTGTGTATCCAATCTGACAGCCTACTACAGGCTAGTTGCACTTGTTAGGTTGCCCGGAAACTGGCTTGGCTGCAGTGCCTGATTCACGACATTCATGGGCACCTGGTAGGAGCCTCGGGGCCTGGTTTCTCAGGGCATTCCCGTGAGAACTCCCACAATAGGGTCAGGGCATGGATGTTCTCTACTTGTTCCCAAGACTACTCGTCCGGACTGTAGCCTTCCCAGTACACCAGGTACTGAAGTCTTCCCCTAACTCACCAAGAGTGGAGGATTTGGTGGACCAAGTACTCCTCCCGTTCACATACTGATATGGATGGTGGGGTTGGAGCAGTCTGAGTATGGGTTCCTGGTGTAGGTCTCCACAAGTGAGTTGTGAAAGATGGGGTGGATCTTCAAGGACTTGAGCAGCTGTAACTCGAAGGCCCTGGATTTACCTATTCTATAGCACAGTAGGGGGAGCCAAATGCCCTGGTGGTAAATCAGAAGACAGCAAAAATACTGCTCTAAGATTTGATTGACACACTCCGTTTCCCCATAGTCTGTGGGTGATAGACAGAGAGGCAAGAGACTTGATGCCAAGAAGTCTGAGAAATTCCAGCCAGAATTGGGAGATGAACTGGGGCCCCTCGTCCAATATGATGCTTGTCATAAGAACATAAAAATGGCCATATTGGGTGAGACCAGTGGTCCATCTAGCCCAGTATCCTGTCTTCTGACAGTGGCCAATGCCAGGTGCTTCAGAAAAAATGAACAGAACAGGCAATTATCAAGTGATCCATCCCCTGTCATCCACTTCCAGTTTCTGGCAAACTGAGGCTAAGGACACTCAGAGAATGGTGTTGCATCCCTGCCCATCCTGGATAATAGCCATTGATGGACCTATCCTCCAGGAACTTATCTAGTTCTTCTTTGAACCCTGTTATTGTTTTGGCCTTCACAAATATCCCCTGGGAGTCCAACAGGTTGATTCTGCATTGTGTGAAGTAGTACTTCTGTTTTTTTATTTTAAATCTGCTGCCTATTAATTTCATTGGTTGACCTCCTGCCTGATTGCATACTTCCAGTTCCAAATGAGGTGTGTAGTTGACTCGTCAGTTTGTAACTGGTGTTTGTAACTGTATACTAAAAATTCCACTGTCTCCTGACTGAACTCTCATTTCTTGAGATTTGCGTAGACGTGGGTTTGGTGGAGTCTCTCCAAGACAATGTGCACATGATGATTGTGGAGGGCCTGACTTTTGGAGAAAACAAAGATGTTGTTCAGACAAATGATGACAAATTGGTCCAGCATGTCCCTAAAGATGTCATTTATGAAACTGGAAGGTCATCAGAGTGTTGCACAACCCAAACCATATGATCAAATAGTCCAGCATTTCTCAAACTGGGGTCCATGAGGGTTCTCCAGAGGGTCCGCAGGCCCCGCTGATCAGCTCCTGCCCCTCCCTCCCAGCACCTCCTGCACACCGGGGAACAGCTGTTCAGCGGCATGCAGGAGGTGCTGGGAGGGAGGAAGAGGAAAGAGGCAGGGAAGAGGAGGGGCAGGGGCGGAGCAGGGGCGGGAAGAGGTGGGTGGAGCCTTGGGGAAAGGGGTGGGGTGGGGGTGGGGCCTGGGGCTGAATGATGGGCTTGGGGGTCCACGAAAAAATGTAAATCAAAATGGGAGTCTTTGGGTTGCGAAAGTTTGAGAACCACTGAAATAGTCTTAATGTCCATACCTGGTATGGAAGAAAGTCTTCCATTCTTCTTCCTGGAGCCTCATCAAGTTATAAGCTTCACCAAGGTCCAACTTTGTGAAGACCTTGGCAGAGCAGAGTCTTTCAAACAGCTCACTAACAAGTGGTAAGATGTACTGGTTTCAGACTGTAATCTTGTTCAGAGCTCAGTAGTCCACACAAAGCAAGAGGGAACCACATTTCTTTGCCACAAAGAAGATCAAAGGACCCTACTGGGGACATGGAGGATTGAATGAACTCTTTCTGTAAGTTCTCCTCAAGATAGCTCCAGAATGCCTGTAGTTCACATTTAGAGGGGAATAAACATGCCTGAAGGGAACCTCTGCTCCTGCCTGAAGGCTGATGGGGCAGTTGTATCTATAATGGGGTGATAGGGTGTTGGCTTTCTTTCGTTAACACATTGGCATAGTGTTGATATTCAATAAGAATACCGGGAGCCATTATGGGGGTTGTCAGGGTCACCTTTGGATTCTCTCTCATGGGAGATGAGCCAGGAGATGCCAAGGACAACTAATAAATGCAGTGCCCAAACTAGAGGATTTCTCAATAGCCTCAAAGTGCAGTTACCTCTAAGGGAGCCATCTGGTGGATGACCAGTCCTGATAAATGGAATGACCCATCTGTGGACTCCACTAACTTGGGGGAGTCCTTACACTGTATGGAGATTTTGTGCGCTTGGGCAAACTCCAGTTCTATAAAATTGCCTGAGGCACCAAAGTCCACTGGGTGGGTTGTATGGGGTATTGAAGTGTGTCAGAGCTGAAGAGAAAGTTGGGCATGTGTTGAATGCTGATTGGGCATCAACAAGAAACCGGTGGACAAACATTGGTGCAGCCTTCTGGGGAGAGGGGATCCTCCTATCAGGGCTGGGGCTTGGCATTTCCTGACCAGGATGCAGAAGTGGATTTTGGCAAGGCAGCTTGATCCAAAGCATCACGGTTCGCCACAGGGTATAGGCCTGATGTCTCCTGTTGATTCTTCTCCATACCAGAGGCAGTGCCACACCTGATTGATTTGCAGGGATTTGGGCTATGGAGAAGGGACTAGTGGAGAAGGGGGCCAGAGCTGTCAGGGCTAGCGGGAGCCAGGATGGTGGGGGTTGGTCAGGTGGTCATCAACCTTGATACATAGGTTGACTAAGGCATCCATGCTGGACAGGGTTTCCACCCATGCTGGTTCATCTTTAATATTGTTGTTTAGGCCGAGCCAGAAATGACACTTGGTGTCTACTACTGAGCATCAGAACTCCACTGCATATTTACAACTGGTTGGTGTCCCTGCTGCAACACCTGAAGCACAGATTCACCTTTAGAATCGTGACTTACATCACTGAAGATCACTGCCACAACTTGATCAAAGTCCTCAAATTGTTCCAGAAGTGGGCTTGATTTTTCCAGGAGTGGAAAGGCCCAAGCTAGGGCCTCGCCAGCTAACAGGCTGATAATCAATCCCACTCCGACTTGGTCAGTTAGGTACAACTATGGGCATAGCAAAAATAGGTGCTGACACTGTTTTAGGAACCCACAAAATTTGCCATGATTGTCATTGAACTTGTCAGGCAGTCCCCCTGCCTGAGCCTGGGCTCAAAGGAAGAAAGGGTTGGAGCTGAAGGTGACACGCCTTGAGCTTGCAGGCCCATGTTCTGCACCTACAGAGTGGAAACCTGAGCCTGTAAAGTCTGCAGAGCTTCCACTAGGTCCGTCAGAGTGTTACTGGCCTTCGTAAGATCCATGCTCGCTGTGTCAGTTCTAATTCCCTTATTGTTTGTGGGTTTTGTGCTGCTCAAATTTTCATAGAGTGGGGCATGGGCAGTCATGTGTGTTGGAGGCAAGATGTCATGCCTAATGGTTAGAGCAGGAGCCGGTTGTTAGCAACAGGAGCCCAGGGTCAGAGCTCGAGTCAGAAGCTGGACGCCTGAGTCAAGGATGAGACCTGGAGTAAGGATCTTTTAACCAATAGTCACTCTCTTTTCTTTTTAAATAAATTTTAGTTTAGTTAATAAGAATTGGCAGTAAGCATGTATTTGGGTAAGATCTGAAATATTCATTAACCTGGAGGGTAATGTGTCTGATCCTTTGAGATTGGTAGACCTTTTTATATTATGAACAAGATTTTCACTAGTCCTCATCATATTTGACTTGGCTGTCTGGGTGGGAACCTAAAGGCTGGGTTGCTTTAAGGGAACTGTGTTTTTGGCTTTTGGGTAACTAGAAAGGCATTGTGGAAGCTGTTTTGCTGCTGACTTCGTGAATCCAACTATTAGAATAACCACCAGTTTGGGGGATTGTCTGCCCCATTCTTTGCAGTTTTCCCTAACTGAGCGATCTCAGCGTACCCCCCTGCCCCCGGGACCCTAGTGACAGGGCTACTATAAAGTATGTGCATAACTGGTTGGAAAACTGTTCCCAGAGAATAGTTATCATTGGTTCAGTGTCAATCTGGAAGGGGATATTGAGTGGGGTCCCACAGGGATTGGTCCTGAGTTCAGTTCAGTTCAGTTCAATATTTTCCATCAGTTATTTAGATAATGGCATCGAGAGTACACTTATAAAGCTTGTGGATGATACCAAGCTGGGAGGGGTTGCAAGTGCTTTGGAGGATAGCATTAAAATTCAAAATGAACTGGAGAAATGGTCTGAAGTAAGTAGGATGAAATTCAATAAGGACAAATGCAAAGTAATCCACTAAGGAAGGAACAATCAGTTGCACACATACAAAATGGGAAATGACTGCCTTGGAAGGAATATTGTGAAAAGGGTTCTGGGTGTCATAGTGGATGACAAGCTAAATATGAATCGACAGTGTAACACTGTTGCAAAAAAGCAAACATCATTCTGGGATGTTATAGCAGGAGTGTTGTAAGCAAGACATGAGAAGTAATTCTTCCACTCTACTCTGCACTGATACAGCCTCAACTGGAGTATTGTGTCCAGTTCTGGGTGCCACATTTCAGGAAAGATGTGGACAAATTGGAGAAAGTCCAGAGAAGAACAACAAAAACGATTAAAGGTCTAGAAAATATGACCTATGAGGGAAGATCGGAAAAAAATGGGTTTGTTTAGTCTAGAAAAGAGAAGACTGAGAGGGGACATGATAACAGTTTTCAAGTACATAAAATGTGGTTACAAGGAGGAGGGAGAAAAATTGTTGTTCTTAACTTCTGAGGATAGGACAAGCAGCAATGGTCTTCAATTGCAGCAAGGGAAGTTTAGGTTGGACATTAGGAAAAACTTCCTGTCAGGGTAGTTAAGCATCGGAACAAATTGTCTAGGGAGGTTGTGGAATCTCTGTCATTGGAGGTTTTTAAGAGCAGGTTAGACAAACACCTGTCAGGGATGGTCTAGATCAGGCCTGCACAACATGCGGCCCGCATGGGCTCATTGTGCGGCCCACGGGGGATGAGTAGGTGGGCTCACTGTGCAGCCCATGGGGAGTGAGTAGGCAAGCGGCTGGTGAGGGAGGGGGGCTGAAGAGGTGGTTGGGCAGTGGCGGGGGGTGAGGAGGCGAGCTGGGGGTTGGGGGGCTGAGGAGGCGAGTGGGTGGGCAGTGGCAGAAGGGGCAGGTGAGCTGGCGGTGGGGGAAGGGGGCTGAGGAGGCGAGTGGGCGGGTGGGGGCTGAGTAGGTGATCGGGGGGGGCAGGCTGAGGAGGCGAGCGAGGAGTCAGTGGCTGACTTGTTCTACTGATCTGGTCTGGCTCCCATCCCCTCTCCAAGGGTTGCAGCTGTATGGAGGTGCTGCCTTCCATGCCTTCCTCATTCACACCTCATTCATTCAACAGGGCAATTGATTAAAAAGTTGGAGGAAGCTCTTATTCTACTTCTAGCAAAAAGACATTTTTCTTTTACCTTAATTATACTACCTCAGGGGCCTGCTATAACATATTACCAAGGTTCAATACCGCTGTTTTGGTGCAGCAGCGCTGGGGAAGGAGGGTTTGTTTCTGCGGGGCAGACGGTATGGGCGGGGGAGTATTTCGGGGGCTGGGCAGCGCTGGGGGTGGGTGTTGTGTTTCGGGACCGGGGGGGTTCGGCCCTCAGCTGTTTTCTTTGGAGTAATATGGCCCTCGCCACTTTACGAGTTGTGCAGGCCTGGTCTAGATAATACTTAGTCCTGCCTTAAATGCAGGGGCCTGGACTAGATGATCTCAGGAGGTCCCTTCCAGTCCTACAATTCTATGATTCTATGAATGTACACCTGTCTTTGCAGGCTGTCAAATGCCTTTTGAAAAATCAATTAAATTGATGAAGAGGGGAGCATGCCATTGTACATTCTTCTGTGATGGTCCTTAGTATGAATATCTGATCTACACTGGATCTCTTGGGCCTGAATCCAGCCTTTTTTTCTGCAAGAAATTCTAACTTGAACTAAGGAACAGATTTGAGGCATCACCAGTGGCAGAGGAAGATGAGACACTGACTGGACCTGAAGAAAAATAGGCAGTGCTCAGAGACAATGTGATTCAAGCTGCAGCGGTTGTAGATAGAAATCAACACAGACAGAACAAGAACTGGATGTGGCATATGGAAAGTACTGAAAGGGAAAGTCCTGAAGGCTAAGACCAAACGAACAACTGGAAAAGACAGAGGAGGAGTATAAGAAAGCAAAGCAGTGAAAAGCAATGCAAAGAAAGATGTGGAGATATATTGAAGACCTAGCAGTTGACATTGAAGCTGCTGCTATGATAGGAAACCACAGAGCTGTTTTCCAAGTGACTAAAACAGTGTGTGGAAATTTCAAAACAGGACACGGGCCAGTAAAAAGCAAAGATAGAAAAATGCTTACAACTGAGGTAGAACAGAAAAACAGATGGGCAGAGCACTTAAAATACGTCCTCAATAGACCCAACCTCACCTAATACCAGATTTTGATTAAGTACGTGAACCTGATCAACTTGACAATAACATCAGTTCAAGAGATGTCAGAAATACAAAGTGCAGTCAAAAAGCTGAAAAGTAACAAAGTGGTGGAAGATGATCAAATTACAGCAGAAACGCTGGAAATACTTGATACCACCACCCTAATGACACTGACAGAACTGACTTTCTAATGTTTCGGTTTTTTGAAAGCTCTAAAGCATATCATTTTGGGAGGGCATATGTGGAACTTTGCTGATACAGTTTTTAACAGTAACTCATTTTAACGACTTTTATTGTGTAGGAATGTCTAATTATTTGTGTTGAAGCAAAATATAGTAAATACCTTTATGGCTTTAAACAGAAGACAGGGATGGTTGCAGAGTTTTTTCAAAGCTCCTATACATATCAGATGAGGACTGTTTTCTAGTACTCCTTGTAGGCAGGATCTAATGACTCGAGAACTAAGCAGTTTTCTATAGAGTTCAAGCTGCAAGGCTGTTGGTCGGCAGAAAAGTATGCTCTCCTTTTTTGGTGGGAGAAATTTGTTTATGATCTCTTGTGTTCTTCTAAGAATAAACAGTCCAGTTAGGCGAGTGAGTTCTGCTGCTCTTTTCTCTCCTAACTCCTTTTCTTCCTAATATAACAAACAGAGGTTTAGATATGACTTCACAAGCATGTTCAGTTATATCACAATTCTTTGCTATAAGATTCTTAATCAGGCAGTAGTGAACACAGTTTACCACTTTCTGACACAGGGTTTTAATGATTAGTTCCGTCTCAATTTGTCATAGGAGTTTTTAAACTCTTAACCTAGGCAAGAGCTAATGCACTATGAGTCACTATAGACTCAAATTATGTGGCAAGGTTCCTGATTTATGCAGCAAAGCTGCACTGAATTCTACAGAACCATGCTGAAGTGATAAATGAATGGCATCATATCACAATTTGTACAGCTCCTAAAATGTAGAATGGGCAGACAGTCCAGGAGTTGAAACAGTGTCTCAGGGCTTGTCTAAACTGGCACTTTACAGCGCTGCAACTTTCTCACTCAGGGGTGTGAAAAAACACACCCCTGAGCGCTGCAAGTTTCAGCACTGTAAAGTGCCAGTGTAGACAGTGCACCAGCGCTGTGAGCCACACTCCCAGCGCTGGTAGCTATGCCCCTCATGGAGATGGTTTTTTTATAGCGCTGGGAGAGCTCTATACAGACTACACAGCCACGTTAAAGTGCTTTAACGTTACTAGTGAAGACATGCCCTTAGAGAGAGTAAAGGAACTGACTGCCATCTCAGAGCATATCTAGACTTAAAATGCTGCATAGGTGCATTTACACCAACTGGAGCAAACTACCAAATAAACCACTGTAGAACTTTAATGAAAATGCTCTACACTGACAGGAGAGAATTAATCCACCTCTAGGAGAGGCGGTAGCTATGTTGGTGGGAGAAGTTCTCCCACCAACATAGCACTGTCTACATGGGGGGTTATGTTGGTATAACTATGTTGCTCCAGGGTGTGGATTTTTCACACCCCTGAGCAACATAGTTATACTGATCAAGGTCTGTAGTGTAGACCAGCCCTCAGACTCCCAAACCGTGCCAGAAGCTCCACTCCTTCACAAAGTATCAGAGGAAGACAACCGCCATGAGAAGCTCCTCAGAACTGTAGAAGTGAAGAATTATATCTCCATTCAATCCCTACAAGTGCTTCATCCCCCTTCTTCCCCTCATGTCACTATATGCCCTCTCCCTTCTCCAGCCAATCACACAGTCCCCTTCCTGCCAGACTGCTACAATGGCAGGTGAACAGGCTGAGGAGATGGAAGATGGCATGAAAGTGACCATTTTTGTGGGGTTTGCCAGGACAAATTTATGCAGCACCTAAAAGGAAAGAAAAGTTGTACAGGTCTGTCGCATCGTACGTGCATTTAACATGCACGATTTCAGCTTTACGCGGTCGGCAAAAACAAAAAAATAAAAAGAGAAAAATAACAATTTAAATACTGTTTCTGTAGTGCGGGCGATTCCGCCTGCCATTCAACTCAATGTAATTTTGACTATACACAGTTTTCGCTTTACGCGCTAACCGCGGAACGGAACCCCCGTGTAAGATGAGACTCGCCTGTAGACATTTGGACATTGGTAGAACAAGACTATATGTGGAGCCCTTCAATTAACTGGAGTGAATGATAACCAATTGTTTAGATTCATTGTTCCTACCATCTAAAATCATTATCTAATCAATAATCCATGAAATAATTATTCAATAAAACAGGTCTTCTAAAAACTCAACATTATATATACCTTAAAAAGTTAAATAATTCCAATACAGTTGATTAAATAACAGCATTTAACTCTAATTTCAAATAGGAGGCTGAGAAGTCTGAGTTACCACAGCTGCCCTAGACCAAATTACAATGCCCTCCCCACCCAACTAGTTTGGTACCCCCTTGGTCCTATGTTCCAGGCTGGAACACACTGAATTGGGGTCACAGAGTCTGACACACGAAAAAAAGTGGTGTTGTAGCCATGTCAGTCCCAGGATATTAAAGAGACAAGGTAGGTGAGGTAGTATCTTCTACTGGACCAGGTTCCACTGGCGAGAGAGACAAGCTTTTGAGCTACACAGGGTATGTCAACACAGCAATTTAAGCCTAGGCCTGAACCAGAGCTTGAGCCAAACCCCCCTTGCATCCACTGCAAATTTGATAACCTAGGGTTCAGACACAGGGTCCCAGGGCTGGAGGGTTTGAGCTCATGTTAAGCTGGGACCTAGGGTCCGAGTCCTAGTGCTTTTCTGCGTGCATGTGGCCCCGGCTTGATTCAGAGCCCAGAAGTCCTCTGGATGCATCCCAGAGCTCCTGGAGGCAGAGGAGCAACACTGCAGGCAGCCAATACGGCAGCCAGAAGTATGATTACTGCCTGGCTGAACATACTCTGGCTTCTCTTCTCTGCTACATGGAACTCTCCCAGAGCAGGGAGCAAATATAACAGGTGAGAGATGGCTCCTGGCCACAGGGATGTTGCAAGTCATCCCTCCCCTGGCTGTGCTGAACTGGGACTTCAGGCACTTCCCCTCCCTGCAGGGTGGTGTTTGGTCCCCACTCTGCTATCTTGGCCCCTCCTACCCTCCCTGCATGTGTAGGGATACCTGGGCTGCATGCACTGTGAGGGCGGTGAATGAGAACCAGCCCCAAAACTTCCCTGCAGCCTTCTGAGGATCCCTTATCCCTGCCTCCTGGGGTGCGGTGGGGGCAGAGATAAGTGATCTCCAGGGGTTGTTGAAGCACACTGCACCCCAAGTCCTGGGGGTGCACTTCACCGCTCCGCAGCTGGCAACAGCCAGGCTGAGGCCTGAGTTTGTGTTTATGCTTTGATACCTTAATTTTATGTCAAACTTCAAAACAGACAAAAATAAATAAAAAACCAACCAAGTTTCATTTTAATAATGTGATTGCCCTAGAGACGGATATCCTAACTATCCTCAGAACAGATGCACATGGGCATTTTTCTGTAAATGTAATTTAGCCTAGAGCTGGAGAGCCCAAGTTTCAGATTAGATGGTAGTTCAGTATAAAGCCTTCTCAAACTGCCATTATTCTATTGAGATGGTCACCAAAGGAGCTAATTATGCGGTTTACATACTCGTGCTCCTTATGGGCACCTGAGTCCCATCAATAGCACCGCCACATTTAGGAAAAAGGATGAGCAATAGGGTTTTCCCACAGTGCACCACCACATTCCTAGGGCTAGAGTGTTGACACTGGGGATGAGGGGGCTCTATGCACTTTGGGATATGTTTACTTTGACTTGGGTCTGTGCACTGCAGTGTGGATGCCAGAGCCCTAGATTCGAGCACGGGTCAGAAAACTCTTTACCTAGGGTAAAAAAATGGAATGTAGACGCTCAAGCCCAGGGTTCCCTGACACAGGTCAGCTAACTCAAGTCCCACTAACCCTAGGCTTACATTGCTGTGTAGACACAACAACAGAGCTGTTCCTTAGGTCTGGGAAAGGTACTCAGCATGTCACATGTAAATATAGACTGATAGAATTGTAGGACTAGAAGGGACCGCAAGAGTTCAACTAGTCCAGTCACCTGCACTCATGGCAAAGTAAATATTGTTGCAATAAGCCATAAATCCAGTGTTTTATTATAACAAGCAAATCGGCTTATTACAACAATCTGTAACCCAGTAACTCCTCTTTTTGTCCTATGACTACAGGGGTGTTAACGGGCCTTGAATGGTCACCTTGAATGGTCCCTTAGTTTAGCGCAAGTAGTTAGCACATATTCTATCTGTTTGATCTCTTATTTAGCTGTGACACTGAGTACCATTCCCAGACCTGAGGAAGACCTCTCAGTAGTTCAAAATCTTGTCTCTCACACTAAAGGTATGTCTACACTGCAGAGTTTTTGTGCAACAAGTTATACCATTTTTATTAAGGCGCTGGAATTAAACCGCTGTTGCATGTCCACACTGTGCTCCTTGTGATGGTGGAGCGCATCCACATTAGCAGCTCTTGCAACAGCAAAGAGAGCAGTGCATTGTGGTAGCTATCCCACTGTGCAACTAGCCGCAGGGTGCTTTGGGAAGGGTTTGCAATGCCTCATGGGACAGGCACAGCATCACGTAATGTAGGCTTCCCAATCCCATTGTTCCATGGGCATCCTACTACATTGCCAGCCGCTTTTCAACTGAAGAGGAGAGGGGAGTGAGAGAGACAGGGAGTGTGTGTATGGGGCAGGGCGGGAGAGACTTGTTTTGGGGGACAGAGAGCGTGTCAGCATGCTGTCTTGTAAGTTCAGACAGCGGCAGGAAGCAATCAGTCCTGAGGCAGGGGGAGAAACCCCGACATCAGCCCCTGCCTCCCTCACCAGCTCTTTGCACAGCTATCTGTCTGACACACACACACACACACACACACACACACACACACCTCTGCCTCTGTGTTCAACAGCACGAGCATTCCACAATAAGGGTTTGCTTTGTGTCCTGGAGCAGATCAGCACAGCATGCAGGGCTGTCAGAAACAGAGCTTTGAAAGAGGTGCATGCCTTCAGGGCAGCCAGCCAGAGTTCAAAACAATGAGCAGAGCGGCCACTTGCAGGATTATGGGACACTTTTGGAGGCCAATTACAGCACTGAAAGCAATTGATGTGTTTACACTCACAATGCAGTGCAGGAACATCAGCGCTGTAAGCATTATGACTCTCCTCGAGGTGGTTTTTTTGCCACACTGCAACTGAGGAGTTTCTGCACACTGAGGGCTTGACTACACTTGCAGATGTACAGCGCTGGGAGTTACAGCTGTGTTCGTACAGCTGTGTAGGGAAAGCGCTGGTGTGTGGCCACACTGACAGCTACCAGCACTGCAGTGTGGCCACATCTGCAGCATTTGCAGCGCTGTTGGGAGTGGTGCATTATGGGCAGCTATCCCAGCGTTCAAGTGGCAGCAATGTGCTTTTCAAAAGAGAGGGGTGGGGTGGAGTGTGACAGGGAGCAGGGGAGAGAGAGAGAGAGAGAGTGTGGATTTTTGGAGCCGACACTGTGTGTCAGCTCCCTGCCTTGCAAATTCTGTGTCAGCTCCCTGCCTTGCAAAATCTGAAAATTTCCTCGACCCCTCATTTACTCTTAACTGCAAATAGCCTGCAGACCAGATAAGCAGCTGCTCCAATGGACTCCCTTTCTTCCCCCCCCCGCTGTTTCTCTCCTCAAGCAAACACTCATCCCCCTGCCTGCCTCATTCACAGCAAGGTAGTGGGTTATCTCAATTGATTGTTCACAGTCAGTTACAGATTGATCACAGCAAACAAGAGCTGTTTGGTTTTTAGATAAGCAGCTCCCGGAGCCCCGAGTTCACAACAAAACAAAATGAGGCATCATAACAAAACAAAGAGTAATTTAGTTAAAAGCATTCTGGGATATCTCCTAATACCCTGGAGGCCAATAACAGCGCTGGTGTGTGGCCACACTTGACGAGCAGCACTGCATCACCAGCGCTGCACTCGTTATACCCCAAGCAGACCAGGTGTACAGCCAGCACTGCAGCCAGGGAGTTGCAGCGCTGGATGTGCCTTGCAGGTGTGGACAGTTACTAAGTTGCAGCGCTGTAAAGCCTCCACCAGCGCTGCAACTCTCCAGTGTAGCCAAGCCCTAAGTGGCTTGGCAGTGTGTACTCCTCAGGAGTTATATCACAAAAAGCTGCTTTACTGCGCAGTAACTTGCCAGGGTAGACAAGGCCTAACAGAAGTTGGCAATAAAAGATATTACCTCACCCACATTGTCTGACATAAAAGAAAGAAATGCCCAGAGAAATCACGCTGTGAGTATTACATGAACTTACTTATGTTTTAATACTGGAATTTTCAGAGGAGCCCAAGGGAATCAGGCTTGTTTGAAAAATCTCAGCCATAGTTTATGCATTAAAGAAGAAAACAGTCTAAATTACATTTGACTCTCTAGAAGATGAATTTTCTCACTCTCCTTATGAATTATATTCTATGACTGAATTCTTGTTTTTAAATGATGTACCTTTGTCGCTGAAGGCTCTCGGGACTGAATAATAGGCTCCTCATATATTTTTCTGTATGTGGACAAAGAACCAAGTATTCCTGGATTTACAAACTCTATTAATGCGTAAAATTCTTGCAGGTCATTTTGAATTGGAGTGCCTAGGTGAAGAAAAAATATTTCAGTATGTACTTTTTCACATTTAAGAGTTTTTCTTCTTGAAATTGATAGTAAATATGATCTTTGAAGTTCTTAACTAACTATTGTATCCTGACTCATTAGATTGTATATCTAGTTATTGTGACTCAACTAGTCATGAATTTGTAATCTTGTTTTGCCTTGTTTTCTTATTTAGCTCTTTTCTTTTTCCATTTTGAAGAAATATGACAGTTACTTACTGTAACTGGAGGTTCTTTGAGATGTGTGGTCTCTATCTGTATTTCACATGTGGGTACACATGTGTTCAATGCTCCTGAGACAAGAGATTTCTATCAGGTAGTGTCCGTTAGTTCATGCCAGCACAGTTGCTCCACTCATGCACCACACTGAGGCCTGGTCTACACTACGAGTTTATATCGAATTTAGGAGCGTTAAATCACATTAAACCTGCACCCGTCCACACAACGAAGCCCTTTATATCGATATAAAGGGCTCTTAATATTGATATCTGTACTCCTCCCCAACAAGGGGAGTAGCGCTGAAATCGGTATTGCCATTTCGGATTAGGGTTAGTGTGGCCGCAATTCGACGGTATTGGCCTCCGGGCGCTATCCCACAGTGCACCATTGTGACCGCTCTGGACAGCAATCTGAACTTGGATGCACTGGCCAGGTAGACAGGAAAAGCCCTGCGAACGTTTGAATTTCATTTCCTGTTTGCCCACCGTGGAACACCGATCAGCACAGGTGAGCATGCCGTCCCAGGATCAAAAAGAGCTCCAGCATGGACCATACGGGAGATACTGAATCTGATCTCTGTATGAGGAGATGAATCTGTTTTATCAGAACTCCATTCCAAAAGACGAAATGCCAAAGCATTTGAAAAAATCTCCAAGGCTATGATAGACAGAGGCCACAATAGGGACTCAACACAGTGCTGCATGAAACTTGAGCTGAGACAAGCGTAACGGAAAGCCAAAGAATCAAATGGACGCTCACGGAGGGAGGGAGGGGGGGACTCAGGACTCTAGCTATCCCACAGTTCCCGCACTCTCCGAAAACCATTTACATTCTTGGCTGAGCTCCCAAAGCCTGAAGGGTCAAAAACATTGTTGCGGGTGGTTCAGGGTATATGTCATCAGCGCCCCCCCCCCGTGAAAGAAAAGGGAAAAAAATAGTTTCTCACCTTTTTTCAATGTCACCATATGTCTACTGGATGCTGCTGGCAGACGCGGTGCTGCAGCGCTACACAGCAGCATTCCCTTCCCTTCCTGATGACAGACAGTGCAATATGACTGATAGCCGTCATCATCATACCGTGAGTGCTCCTTGCTGCCTTTGGTGAGGTCGGCCGGGGGCGCCTGGGCAAAAATGGGAATGACTCCCAGTCATTCTCTTCTTTAAGCTTTGTCTCCTGGAGATTCAGTCCTGCCTGGAATATCATAGCAGCTGGAGGCTGCCCCCCCGCTTTTATCTCTGCTTGCAGAGGCAATAACGTCAGTGTTGTTTCTTATTCATGCATTCTTTATTACTTCATCACACAAATTGGGGGATAACTGCCACGGTAGCCCAGGAGGGGTGGGGGAGGAGGGGTTGTTCCAGGGGCACTTCCTAGAATGGCATGCAGCTCATCATTTCTGCGGGATGTCTGGGGCTCTGACCCGGAGCGGCTGTTTGCCTCTCTGGTTCTTTAGTAGGCTTGCCTGATATTCTAGGCAGGAATGACTCTCCATTAGACAAAACTTAAAGAAGGGAATGACCTGGGGAGTCATTCCCATTTTTGTCCATGCGCCCCGGCCGACCTCACCGAGGCCAGCCAGGAGCACCCATGACAGCAGCAGACGGTACAATATGACTGGTAACCGTCATTATCAACTTGCAAGGCAGCAGACGGTACAGTAGGGCTGGTAACTGTCTCTGCTAACTTACAAAGGCTGCTGTGTAGCATTGCAGAACCACGTCTGTCAGCAGCATCCAGTACACATACGGTGACAGTGAAAAAAGGCTAAACAGGCTCCATGGTTGCCGTGCTATGGCATCTGCCAGGGCAATCCAGGGAAAAGGGCACGAAATGATTGTTGCTTTCATGGAGGTAGGATTGACTGACGACATTTACCCAGAATCGCCTGCGACACTGTTTTTGCCCCATCATGCATTGTGATCTCAACCCAGAATTCCAATGGGCAGGGGAGACTGCGGGAACTATGGGATAGCTACCCACAGTGCAACGCTCCGGAAATCGACGCTAGCCTCAGTACATGGACGCACATGGCCGAATTAATGTGCTTAGTGTGGCCGCATGCACTTGACTTTATACAATCTGTTTCCAAAAACCGGTTTCTGTAAAATCGGAATAATCCTGTAGTGTAGACATACCCTGAGAGTTTAAGGGTTGGTACAGACCAACATCTCTCCAGTTCCTTCTCTTACCCTGAATCAGATAGGATCTGAAACAGAGGGAAGACTGACATGTAGTAGAATACAAATTGGGACCACACATCTCAAAGAACCGCCAGTTACAGCTAAGTAACCTCAATTTCTTCAAGTGGTGGTCCCTAGGTGTATTCCACACATTGTTGATTGATAAGCAGTATTCAAAACAGGAGGAGGTACAAGAATGCAGCTGGTATATAGTGTATAATACTGCTGTCCCAACAGCTGCATCTGCAGAAGAGGCCTGAATTAAAGGGTAATGTTCCATGAAGTATGGACAGAATTTCAGATTGCTGCCTTTCATATGTCCAGTATAAGTGCTTCTTGAAGAGATGCTATTGAGGTTGCCTGTGCTCTAGCGGAACAGGCCCTTACCCCCACTGGGGGAGGAATACGCATCAGCTGATGATAAAGAATGATATAGCCGGAGACCCACTGCAAGAGTCTCTGAGCAGATAATGCTTGTCCCTGCAGTCAGTCTGCTATAGCGACGAATAGGCATTTTCCTAACTGGTTTAGTTCTTTGCAGATAGAACACTAAAGCCTGCTTGACATTGAGAGAGAGAAGTCTCTTCTCCTCATTGGAAGCATGAGGTTTTGAAAAGAATACCAGTAGGTGAATAGGCCGATTTATGTGTAACTCAGAAATTATCTTAGGCATGATTTTCAGGAGGAGTCAAAGAGAAACCTCTCTCTGAAATGTGGTGTATTGCGGGTCATCCACAAGTGCTCCCAGTTCACTCACCCTTCTAGTTGATGTGAAGGCGACTAAGAAGGAGACCATCATGGACCGGTGGGACATGGAACACATGGCTAACAGTTCAAAGCGTGATCTGGTAAGTATTGGGAGTACAAGATGGAGATCTTATTGCAGTGCTGGTTTCTCACCAGGGGAGAAGGTCCTAATGAGATCTTTCAGGAATCTGACTGTTTTGCGTGAGTAAAAATATAATTTAGTCTTTCAGTTCTGTGCACCACATTTCAGGAAAGACATGGACAAATTGGAGAAAGTCCAGAAGAGAGCAACAAAAAATATTAAAGGCCTAGAAAACATGATCTATGAGGAAGAATTGAAAAAAATGGGTTTGTTTAGTCTGTAGAAGAGAATACTGAGGGGGGCCATGATAACAGTTTTCAAGTACATACAAGATTGTTAGAAAGGGGACAATGAAAAATTGTTCTCCTTAACCTCTGAGGATAGGACAAGAAGCAATAGGCTTAAATTGCAGTAAGGGAGGATTAGGTTGGACTTAGGAAAAACTTCCTAACTATCAGGATAGTTAAGCACTGGAACAAATTGCCTAGAGAGGATGTGGAATCTGTGACTGGAGATTTTTAAAAGCAGGTTTGACAAACAGCTATGAGGAATACTCTAGTTATTAGTTAGTCCTGCCTTGAATGCAGGGGACTGGACTAGATGTCCTATTGAGGTCTCTTCCAGTTCTACACTTCTATAATTCTATGTTTCTACCAAAGGATGAAAGGCACTGGTTGCTGCTAAATGGACCCAAAGGGAGCTAAAAGGAAGACACGATGTCTTGAGAAGGAGGAAATAGTCTGACATAGCATGAATACCTACTTTTTCTGGGGACAACTGGTTCTGTTGTATCCAAGCAGAGAAACATCTCCATTTAGCTAGACAGAATTTTCTGATGGAGCATTTCTGCTTTAACTGGGAACAGTCTGAACAGCCTCTGAACATGGATGCTCTAGGTCTGACACCCATCCAAAAACCAGGCTGTGAGATGAAGAGGATCTGAGTTGGCATGTTTGATATTACTGAGTTAACAATCTGAGAAGGTTCAGACACTGATGAGAAAATGGGTAAAAGATTGGGAAACTAGATTTGTCTAGGCCAGTTAGGTGTGATGAGAATGACTGAAGCTTTGTTGTGATTAATCTTTCACAAAAACTGTAGTAGACGTGGGATGGAATGAAAGGTGTATCTCAGGTAGTCTGTCCAAGACAATAAAAGGAAATCACCCCTGAAGTCCCAGCTTAGTGCTGCTCTGGAGCAGGTTAGGTTGAAGTTCTTGTTCATCTGGAAGGCAACAGATCCCAAGATGGCATTCCTCACCAGGTGAAGATTTCATTCAGGATGGAATGGTGTCCTAATTTTGTCCACCAGAGAGTTCTGCACACCTGTCAGGTATGTTGCCGAGACCATGATGTGGTTTCCTGCTGCACCAGTTCCATAAATTGACTGCCTTTACTGGGAGAAGAGATTTCTTCTCCCTTTACAGGGAGAAGAGGTGCCACAGGACTCTTTGCTGCTTTTACAGATCCAGACTAACACGACTACCCCTCTGATACTTGACACCATGCAAGGCACTGCATTTAGCCGTATGGAGTGAAAATCCATCAACCTCATGAAGAAACTTGCACAAATACAGACAGATATCATCTTCCTTTCCAAATACAAACGGATGGACATCATACCAAATGGACTAAAGGTAAAAAAATCCACTGCTATCTACATACTACACAGACCACAGTGAGAGATTATGCCGTACTCTATCAAAGAAACTGAGGAACCACCTGATCAGCATCCTATACAGCAAACAGGAAAACATCAAAAAAGAGCTCTCCAACGAGGAGACTCTCATAAATAACCAAACTTCCATACAAACGGACTTCACTAAAATAACACAGGAGATCTACATTACTCACTTCACCTCTCTACAAAGGAAAAAGGACTGTAAGCTGTCTAAACTCCTACCTGCCACATGGGGCCACAACTGTGGTACTCCTAACCCACCCAGCAATATCGTCAATCTATCCAACCACACACTCAGCCCAGAAGAAAAGTCTGTCCTATCTCGGGGACTCTTTCTGCCCTGCCACCCCCACCAACATGATACAGTTCTGCGGCGACTGGAAGCCTACTTTCGCCGTCTCCGACTCAAAGAATACTTTCAGGATAACACTAACAGCCCACTGATACACAGTTACCCTCCCACCAACAGCACAAGAAGAAGAACTCCACATGGACTCCTCCTGAGGGTCGAAATGACAGTCTGGACCTATACATAGGTCCGCCAACGTGCACAGGCAGAAATTGTGGAAAAACAACATTGCTTGCCTCATAACCTAAGTTGTGCAGAACGCAATGCCATCCACAGCCTCAGAAACCACCCTGACATTATAATCAAAGAGGCTGATAAAGGAGGTGCTGTTGTTGTTATGAACAGGTCTGACTACCAAAAGGAGGCCGCCAGACAACTCTCCAATACCAAATTCTACAGGCCACTTCCCTCAGATCCCACTGAGGAATACACTAAGAAACTGCACCATCTACTCAGGACACTCCCTACACTAACACCGGAACAAATCAACATACCCTTAGAGCCCTGACCAGGGTTATTCTATCTACTACCCAAGATCCACAAACCCGGAAATCCTGGATGCCACATCATCTCGGGCATTGGCACTCTCACTGAAGGACTGTCTGGATATGTGGACTCTCTACTCAGACCCTATGCCACCAGCACTCCCAGCTATCTCCGTGACACCACTGATTTCCTGAGGAAACTACAATGCATTGGTGACCTTCCAGAAAACACCATCCTAGCCACCATGGATGTAGAGGCTCTCTACACAAACATCCCACACACAGATGGAATACAAGCTGTCAGGAACAGTATCCCTGATGATGCCACAGCACAACTGGTTGCTGAGCTCTGTGCCTTTATCCTCACACACAACTATTTCAAATTTGATGACAATATATATCTCCAGATCAGTGGCACCGCTATGGGCACCCGCATGGCCCCACAATATGCCAACATTTTTATGGATGACCTGGAACAACGCTTCCTCAGCTCTCGTCCACTCACGCCGCTTCTCTACCTACGCTACATTGATGACATCTTCATCATCTGGACCCATGGGAAGGAGACTCTGGAAAAATTCCACCACGATTTCAACAGCTTCCACCCCACCATCAACCTCAGCCTGGACCAATCTACACGGGAGGTCCACTTCCTTGACACCATGGTGCAAATAAGTGATGGTCACATTAACACCACCCTATACCGAAAACCTACCGACCGCTATGCCTACCTTCCTGCCTCCAGCTTCCACCCCGGGCACACCACATGATCCATTGTCTACAGCCAAACACTGAGGTACAACTGCATCTGCTCTAACCCCTCAGACAGAGACCAACACCTACAAAATCTCCACCAAGCAATCTCAAAACTACAATACCCACATGAGGAAATAAGGAAACAGATCAACAGAGCCAGACGTGTACCCAGAAGCCTCCTACTGCAAGACAAACCCAAGAAAGAAACCAACAGGACTCCACTGGCCATCACATACAGTCCCCAGCTAAAACCTCTTCAACGCATCATCAGGGATCTACAACCCATCCTGGACAATGATCCCACACTTTCACAGGCCTTGGGTGGCAGGCCAGTCCTCGCCCACAGACAACCTGCCAACCTGAAGCATATTCTCACCAGTAACTGCACACCGCACCATAGTAACTCTAACTCAGGAACCAATCCATGCAACAAACCTCGATGCCAACTCTGCCCACATATCTACACCAGCGACACCATCACAGGACCTAACCAGATCTGCCACACCCTCACTGGTTCATTCACCTGCATGTCCACCAATGTAATATACGCCATCATATGCCAGCAATGCCCCTCTGCTATGTACATTGGCCAAACTGGACAGTCTCTACGGAAAAGGATAAATGGACACAAATCAGATATTAGGAATGGCAATATACAAAAACCTGTAGGAGAACACTTCAACCTCCCTGGCCACACTATAGCAGATCTTAAGGTGGCCATCCTGCAGCAAAAAAACTTCAGGACCAGACTTCAAAGAGAAACTGCTGAGCTTCAGTTCATCTGCAAATTTGACACCATCAGCTCAGGATTAAACAAAGACTGTGAATGGCTTGCCAACTACAAAACCAGTTTCTCCTCCCTTGGTTTTCACACCTCAACTGCTAGAAGAGGGCCTCATCCTCCCTGATTGAACTAACCTCGTTATCTCCAGCCTGCTTCTTGCTTGCATATATATACACCTGCCCCTGGAAATTTCCACTACATGCATCCGACGAAGTGGGTATTCGCCCACGAAAGCTCATGCTCCAAAACTTCTGTTAGTCTCTATGGTGCCATAGGACTCTTTGCTGCTTTTACAGATCCAGACTAACACAGCTACTCCTCTGATACTTCACTCCACTGTGTTTGCTATACAGAAGTTCATCATGTTGTCCGAAATTATCTACATACGATGGGACTGTATAAGTGGGAGGAGTCTGGGTGGAGGCCTAAGCAGCAGTGCTTAATTTGTAATGAAAGAGGTGCCAGGGTCAAGCATTTAGGTGTTGGGACTCAAGCAATTTTTTTTCTTTCATAACTGACGTGGCAAGCCCAGAGGTGCCGGGGCTGCCACAAATTAAACACTGCATTACAGGCTAGGCAGACAGTCCTTAATTTTAGAAGACTGATATGCATCCTGGCCATTCCGGGAGTCAACATGCCTTGTGTCCTGTCCACATGGGCTATGCATCTATGAGGGATGTGTCCACAATTATGGTTGCATTGGGTATGGATGGAAAGAAAGGGACTCTGACACTTGTTCCAGGTTCATTCACCTTACAAGAGAAGCTGTAACCTTGGCGGGGATTGTTACCTTGTATTCATGCAGTCTCTGTTTGGTGAGTAAATAGACTTGAGCCAGTCCTGTAGACAATGAAGGTAAAGCCTGGTGAACAGTGTTACACAGGTACATGAAGCCATATGGCCTGGCAGGGAAAGACTGGACCTTGACTGTGGTTTGAAGTTTGAGGGTGATCTGACTTTTTAGGCGGTTCGTGTCCTGGAATCTGTCCACAGGGAGGTAGACCTTTGCTGAGGCTGAGACTAGGATCGTTCTTATAAAGCCCGTGATTTTTGCAGGAGTCAATGTAGATTATTCTTTGTTTACAATGACTCCCAAGCATGCCAGAAGACGGAGTAAGAACAGGGTCACCAGCTGGACCTCCTGATTGGATCTGCCCATTAGGAGTCAAATGTCCAGGTACAGGAAAATGGTACAGCTGTTCTGTCTCATCTGGGCTGCCACCACTGAGAGGATCTTCATGAGGACCCTGGGCATTGTTGCCAACATGAATGGGAGTACTCTGAACAGGTAGTACTCTTGTTCTACCAGAAATCTGAGGAACCTTCTGTGGGTTGGATGAATGTCCCCTTGAAAGTAAGCACCTTTCATATCGGGAGCCTCAAACCATATGCTCTTCTCTAGGGAGAGGATTACTGATGCCAGTATGACCACACCGAATTTGGATTTGCAAATAAAGATATTCAGCTGATGTAGGTCAAGAATGGATCTCCATCTTCCTTTTTTCTTGGGATCTATGAAATATTGAGATTAGAATCCTTTCCCTGGATATTAAGGTGCACTTCCTCTGTAGCCCTGTGCTGTAGGAGAGTATCCACCTTCAGACAGAGGATCTCCTTGTGAGAATGGTCTTTGAAGACGGGCTGGGAAAGGGATTTGTGCAGAGGAGGAGAGAGAAACTCAATGGTGTAGCCAGAGTGGATGATCTCAATACTCACTTCTTTGTTGTTACTGCCCTCCAGTTGTGGACAAAAGGATGAGGCACTCATCAAGAGTTTGGGAGGCAGTAAGGAATGGCATCAATAGAGGTACATGGCTTTGAAGTGTCCCATCAAAAGTAACCCCTGGTTTGTGGGTGAGGCTGAGCAGCTGTGGTTCAGGTGGAGGAAACAGTAAATCTAGGTCTTTGTACCCTTTGACATTTACATGGCGGCTCATAAGGGTGCTGGAGATAAAACAGCTGAGGAAAAGATCTTGGCTTATTTACCTGTTTCTGGTGTTTTCTCTTCAGGGCCAGGGTATAAAAGCCCGGGAGTGGACAGTTCTCCTGGAGTCTTTAGTGAGTGCAAAGACATGTCAGTCTTTTTGCTGAAGAAATTAGACTAGTCAAAGAGGAAGCCCTCAATGGTATTCTGGATCTCCCTGGGGAACTCTGAAGAGTGGAGCCAAGATTCACACCTCATAAGTATGACCATAACTATAGCTCTAGACGTTGTACCAGCCGCATCCACTGCAGTTTGAAGAGAGAGGGCCTAATTACTAGTTTGCCTTCATCATTGAAGGAGGACTATAACCTGGAGCTCCCAGTTGGTGTCTGCAGGTGCCTATCCTTTGGCTTATGAGCTGGAGCCATACTTGGAATTGTGAGGCAAACCCACAACTAGATCAGGGCTCCATGCTCAGCTACAATGATTCATCCCTCCAGTGACTCATCTCTCAGGCACACTGAGGCAGCCAATCCCTGGGAAGGGCCTCAGTCAGATTACCCCCATACACACACACACATTTCATCCTGATTGCCGGAGCTACTAGTTAATCTGTGCAACAGCACTACTTGGCTAGGAAACCTTCTATTGCCTCATTGTGTTACAGACTTCCCAGGCTTCCAGCCTGCTCTTGATCCTGGTTCTGAGCCACAGCTTTTCCCTGGACCCTGATTTCAGCACTGCCCTCAGCCTGGTCCCGACTCTACGTATGGCTTCAACCTTTGGTACCTATTCTTTACCACTCTCCAACCACTAGGCCTGACCACCGAGCCTAATAGGCTCTGTCAGTACCTTTCTCCTCATGGTTGGGAGGTTCAAGTGAACCTCAGTTGCTACAAACCATGTGCAAGGACGCACCTAACTTAGATGGAGTAGGGTCCTTTTTTTTAGGAGCAGATCTGGAGGGGGCTCTATCCTTGTGTTTATGAGCATCCCCTTTACTCTTGTGAGAGGCTAAGGCAGTTACTTCTTTGGTTTCACAGCTCTGGTCCCTGTTTCTGCACTTGTGTTCAGAGAGGCGCTACTTGTAGTCTGAGACTGATGTACAGAGGGAGTCTTCCCAGCTTGGATCCAACTGGGGTCTCATGGCCTTCTCCATGAAGTATTTCCTCAGTTGAAGCTCTCCTCCTTCACAGGGTTGGGGAAGGAAGGAGCCGCAGATGCTGCATTTGGCAGAGATGTGAGCTTCCCCAAGGCAGAAAGGTAGCACTAGTGTTCATCGCTGATCACGAAGGAACAGGGTCAGAAGATATAGTTCTTAAGCCTCTGGATATAGTCCTTCTCCCCACAGAAAGGATCCCTGAGAGGTGGAAAAACTGAACTATATTAACTAGAGTATAAAAACACTAAAAGATTAAAAATACTAAAACTATATAATTATATTTACAGATTTTTGAAAGATATGCGAAAATAGTTTCGGACAGAGAATTCTGACTCAGGCCATGTGGTGGGGAGAAGGAATTGAAAAGGCATTGGTCCACACTGCCCTTTATACCCTGACCATGGAACACAAGGACCAGATGTATAGGCACGGATAAATGGAAACTACTTGCCAAAAATCTCTGGTCTTAGGCACATGGAGTGCATGTGTACCCACACATGGAATACACATATGGACCAGCACTTGAAGAACTATTTGTTCTGCTTCAGATTTTGTGTTCCTAGGGGGAAAAAAAGAGTTAAGACTGTAGCTTCATTTGCAAGGTTATTCTTATTTTGAACAAATGCAGCTGTATCTCCTGCAACAAGTTGGGTTATAGCTGTTCACAATACAGTACAAGCGCTTCTCTCCAGGATGACAGTTTAACTTTAAACACAATATAAAATAACTAAGAAACCAGAAATATTTTTAAATCTTTTTTTAATTTTAATTTTCCCTCCTGCAAAGGTCCTATTATGCAGTGATAGTCCCTCCAAACTTAGATGGTCTAAATGGAGGTCTTTCTGATATGTAATCAATGTTGCTCCAGGCATCGATCAGAAGGCAACAGAATGCAACATTAACAGATTCATAGTTTCATGGATTTTAAGGCTACATGGGACCATTAGAATTAGATCATCTGGTCTGACCCCTGTATTGACCCTAATAACTTATGCTTTGGCCAAACACATCTTTGATGTAAAGACATCAAGAGATGGAGAATCCATCACTTCCCTTGCTAGTTTGTTCCAATGGTTAATCACCCAGAGGCAGAGCAGTGTTTCCCGCTAGGAATCAGAACCCAGGTCTTGTCAACACAAAAAAGTTGTATGATTTAACTAAAATGGTGATGCAACTTATTTCGTTTCATTGGTGCAGGCCTAAAATTCACTCTAAGTTGCGTGGCCGTGTGGCCGACTATTAAGCCCCGTGCAGGGGCTCAGGGCTGCGGTGGGGAGAGGTGCCCCGCCCCGCCAGCCCCAGCATGGACCTGTCACAGCCAGGGGAGAGGAGCCCCTCCCTCAGCCCAGCTGGGTCCAGGCCTGCTGGAGCTGCTGGGGAGAGGAGCCCCTTCCTCAGCCCAGCCCAGCCGCATAGAAGTTGTCACGGTTGGGGAAAGGCACCTCTTCCCTGCCCCGAGCTGCTGAAGCGAGAGAGGGCTGGGGGGAGTCCTCTCTCCCCACTGCAGCCTGCACCCCAAATCCCTCATCCCCTGCCCCATCCCAGAGCCCACACCTCTCCCGCACCCGAAACCCTTCATCCCTGGCCCCACCCCAGAGCCTATCTGGAGCCCTCACAGACTGCACCCAACCTCACAGTCTGACCCAGCTCTGAGCCCCCTCCCACACCCCAAACCTCTCATCCCCAGCCCCAACCCAGTAGTTCTGCAATTTCATATGAGAGTTCTTTCAGAATTCCATCTGGTCATTGTGACTTATTACTGTTTAATTTATCAACTTGTTCCAAAACCTTCTCTATTTATACCTCAACGTGAGACAGTTCCTCTGAACTATCATCTGACAAGAATGGCTCAGGTGTGGGAATCTCCCTCACATCCTCTGCAGTGAAAACCGATGCAAACAGCCTTGTCTTTCTTGCTTGCACCTTTATCACCTTGACTGTGCATTGGCCCCACAGATATGCTTCTTGCTTCTGATGTATTTACAAAATTTTTACTCTTTGTTTTTGTGTCTTTTTCTACTTTCTCTTCAAATTCCTTTTTAGCCTGCATAATTATACTTTTACACTTGACTCAGAGTTTATGCTGATTTCTATAAAAACACTATAAAAACACTGCCTGATAATGTTGCCAAAATTTTCATACTTGTATAACTTGCAACTTTCTTTCACATACTCACCAAAGTTAGCTCTTTTCATCTAGCTATAAAATAGGCTATTTGTAATATACTGACCAGACAGGATAATTCTTCTCTCACAGGACAGACTGACGAGGGCTGTAGTTGTCTTAATGGAGCTGTTTTTCAAACGATGCCCCTCATCGCAGATTAGGAGGTTAAATTCTATAGTCTGAATTTGGTCCAAGGTGCGCAGCAACATCTCATAACTGATTATCAGAACTGAATGAAGTGGGGAATTGATGAATTCTTCTACTTTGTTATCCTGTAGAGCATAAATAAAAGTTGCATCACACAGCCAATTCTCTTTGGAGCGCCTCAACCCTGTTCCCTGATTCTCTGGTTTCAGGAGGAATTTCTGTTGCATGACTAGAGCCCTGCAAGAATACAAAATTTGCATATATCTACAAATTTGCAGTGCTCTAGATATAAAATTTGGATATGCATCCATCCATGATCAGCAAACATGTTCCGTGGAGATGTGCAGGTCCCTATGCATGACATGAGTCATTCCCCACCTCCCCAGGGGGCTAGGACTACTTCTTCCCTCTTAATTTGCAAAAGAAATATGGGAATCCGACACGGCAATACAGAATACTACTACCACTCTGCTTGGCAGCTCACTGTTCTTCGAGTACATCAAAGTCTACTAAAGCACATTACTATGAAGGTGAAAACTACAGACCTGGGGTAACAGCTACTTAACCCTGGTGTTGTGGGTAAGTTTCAAATTGATAATTATAATGGAGATAATGAAAAAGCCCAAGTGACTCCCAGTACATTTATAGTGGGAATCACAAGATGCAGTAGACACCAGTTTATGCTGTGATCTTGTAATAAATTTGCCACATTCTGTTTACCTATTTCAGTTCAATCAAATAGTCCTCACTCTGTTATGAACCATATAACATTGGTAACCCTAGGAGAGCATACCTAGCATGAATAAGTTAGGGCAGCATAGAAGCTGGGGAGACAGAGAATCAGGGACCCATAACCAGCTCCTTGACAACACTCCTGCTCTGTTGTATCCAGCAGAGAGTCTATCCCAAAATATTTTACTGACAGTCAGGAAAAAGCTCTGGGGCCTATTGTTTTGAACCTTTAATTCCTTTTTCCTTCAGAAGGCATCGACATGTATGTTTAACTCGTGTTTACTCTTTGCTGTGGTCTCTTTCCTTAGTTACTAATTTCAAGGTTTAGAAATAAAGAAAAGTGAGATGATACAAATTGCGTGTCTGATATAATTGAGTCTGAGCACCAAGGGAAAATCAGAGGTTTTAGATCTTGAAAACAGCACTGGGGCACTAAATCAAACAAAAGTTCAATATAATACAAGAAAAAGTTTTTGCCAGATTAGATGGTTACAGTAGTCACATTTGCATACGACTTATAAAATGACACATCTTTTAATTTAAATCCTTGCACCATACCTATTTGATTGTCCATAGAAATCTTTTTGTCTCATTGGACCAGTCAGACATGCCATAGACTAGCCAAAGGCTTATGATCTCTATCTGTCAAAAATTCAGAAATATATGGACAAAAATAATTGCAACAAGAGACTCTTCAGCCCAAAGCCACTTAATAGAACAGTCTACTTTATATCCCAAATGGCTCATTTAATATTGAGTTAATATTAACTATACTACTACTAACTAACATCCTACAGTCAACCACCTCAAATCTTTCAGTGCACCTCTCTACCTGAAACCCAAGAGACCAATCTTGCAGCATGACCTGAAAGGTCAACACATTTTCCAGTGAGCTCTCCCAAGAAAAGGATGTCTGATACAGAATGATAGTTAAGATGGCCCAAAGCAATGGATGGTTTCTTCACTAGAACCGTAACAATTTGTTTTCCGAAGGGAAGCCAAAATCCTTTCTTCCTGATGGGAGGTGATGATAATCTCCACCATGAGTTAGGCAGTACTTCCCTGCTGGCCTTCTCCAACTACAAAGCACCTGGCTCAACCCATAACCTACAGCCTGAAGCTCCCTCAACACTCCAGAATTTTTAAAATCATGTTTTTGCTTCCAGCCAAAGCTCAGTTACCAGAGACAGACAACTCAGTCTGGATCCAAATGATCTGATCCACTGAGTTAGCAACCCTATTTATTCATTACACCCTATCACATGCTATGGTCAGATATAATGGGCATATGACAAACTATGGAATTAACAGTACTCTTTGCAATCATTTCAAAACATTCATTCATCCTCTCAACATTTCTGTATGGCAGGTAGGTATTATAACCCCCTGTAATGGAGCATTCTGGCCTTTTAAGCCTAGTTACTATATATGCTGCCTTCTCTCAGAAAAGAGATGTTGATGGGAGAAGGAAGCCAGAACAGAATGCTGAGCTCTCGCTATGAAGGCGCAGAAGTGGCAGCTTCGTGAAGAGCAGATTGGGATAGAAGAAGAGTTCTGTGTGCGGCAGAAAAGCCTGAGCTGAGTATGAACTTTTAGGCTATAATGATGGACTTTATTTTGAGGACCTTGAGGACTGTCTTGAGTGATTTCTATTATGTAACCAATCCCAGATGTGGTGTGTGTGTGTGTCACAAGACTATATTAAAGTTTTAAGGGGCTCTAAAGAGGGGAACCAGAGGCAGGCTGCAGAAGAGCCTTCAACAGCCATGAGGGGGCAATCAGGAAATGGCTAGGTGGCTGCCCAGGTACACCCCAATTTTACAAATGCAAACACTGAGATGAAAAGTTTAAGCTACACATGGAGCAACTGCCAGTTAATATGAGACCTCCACAGTTCCTGGTTCCCACTCCTGTACTCTGAACACCTCTCTTGGCATCGGTTCAGTGGGCACTGAAGTCAACAGAAGCCTTTCCACTGATTTCAGTGAAGTGTAAATGATAAACATCTCAGTGACTCAAGTAGCACAAATTTTCATTATTAATTATTATTTTTTATTATTATTGTAGGCATTTTGCTTTTTAAAGTAGTAGTAGTAGTAGTATTCTGGAAACTGATAATGACAACACTCCCTCAAATTTATATTTCACATAATCCACTAGTATGATAATTGCCATTCTTCCTATAAGATAAACAGGAAATTACTATTTAAAAATACTTCATTATATTGTAGGCAAGTGGTATTGTTATCTCACTTTTGCATGTCAATGTTTTCTTTGCTTTTTAGGGGCCCAATCTTACAAACTGCCAAGCTCCCTCAAATCCCATTGGCTTCAACCAGATGAATAAGAATGTTAGAAGGATTTAAATGAAAAGAAAAATATGTTGCTGTCACTTTGGGTCACGTTAATTGCCAATAAATTCAATATAACAGTGTTATAAAAAAAACCCTAACAATTGAGAGAAAATGTGCGTCAACGTCTAAATCTCTCTTTAGGTAAACTTTTTTTTTGCATTACACTGAATCTTTTTTGCACCAAAACTGTTCTCTCAAGAACTAACGCAGCTGATCATTTACTTTGCTCAAACTCAGTTACTGCCACACAGACAATTTCTGTCAAATCAGTTCACTTCAGTTCCACATCTTGAAATCAGTTACTCTAAGGAAAGTGATGGAAGCAAAGAGGATATACAAGTTAAACAGACATCTAGACTGGCTTCAGTGGAAGATATGTATGTTCAGCACCATAGCAGGACTGGATGCTAAATCAGGAGAAAAAACAAGAGAGGTACACATGGAAAAAATTAAAAGTTTTGTAAAGCATATAAAAATACTTGTAAAAAGAGCTTTCATTTCATCTAAAAGACTCACTATTTCATACAGACCATGAAGGAAGACTGCCAAAAAGGAAGTGTTTAAGGCCATATCTACACTATGGATGCTACTGTGGCAAAGCTATGGCACTGCGGCTATGCTGCTGAGGCAAATTTTTCACACCCCTAAACACCGCAGCTATGTCAACTTAACTTTTAAATGTAGACCAGGCCTAACTTTTAATCTATTCACAACAGATATTAGGTCAGATTTAAAAGGCAGCATTCTCTCTGTTACTTCATACAAATACACTTACATGGAATTATATTTTTGAAAATAAATATCCTTATATTTGTTACAAACAACATGTCAGAGTAATAATAATTATTTTTTGAAGTTTTCTTTTCACTATTTCACTTCTTTATTTTTTGGATTACTCTAATTTTGGACAATTAAAGTACACTAGTCAGTTTCTAATCAATTTCACTTTTAGTTTTCATGCATACTTTTCCCTCCTGCAATGTTTTGGCTGCAAACACTGTAGACAAATATTTGCTTGTTAAAAAACAGCTTACTTGGAATGATGGATTTTTTTATTTATTTTGAGCCAGATTTGACCTTTTTGAATATAAATCTCACCTGATCAACTGTAAACACTTTGATCCTTTCACTTCCCAGCCATTTCTGAAATTCTTTTTTCCAGTTCTTCACCAGACTCCCAGGGGTGACAATCAGTGCCTGCTTTATTATAGGTTTGCATCCATACAGCCCCTGACGTAGGAGAGTCCAGACAAGCGAAATGCATTGCAATGTTTTTCCTAAGCCCATTTCATCAGCAAGAATAGCTCCAAATCTGCCACTTAGTCTGTAAGAAATAATGACAATTTAGTAATGCAAAGGAAACCCTGCAATTATTTGCATTCTGATCTGGCAAATATGTTTTTTTTTTAAGTATATAAAAACCTATTTATTTCTACTATGATCTGTTGCAGTTTTTTATTCAGTTAAACCAAAAAGTTCTATATGCCTGTGTGAAACTCAGCTTCGTTACTAGATTAACATACCGATCATTCAAAATTAGAGATCTTCGTTGAATTCTTTCATATTAAAAATGTTTAAGTAATTTATGTTAAAACACATGAAAACATACCATAAGCAGCCTATAGTATATAAAGCTGATGTAACAAGTGTAAAAGTAATATAGTAATTTTTCAGCAGAGTGGTACATCAATGTACCTTTATACTAGACTGAAAATTTCTGAGGTACCAACCAGCACTGCACTTTGGCTTGGATCAGATGGTTTATAGCAGTGGGACTCAACCTATCAATCATTGTGGGCTGCATATTCAGGCCACAATGTGTTACCTGGGCCACAGGTTGAGAACCACAGCCCCCCACCGCCACACTGCTATGCCCAGCGCCCACAACCCAAAGACCCCTCCACAGAGTGGGGAGAAGACCAGAGCCCCAGTGGTGTGGCTGAGTGGCAGGGACACCATAACCTGTTGTGCAGGGCCGGGAGGCAGCCCCAACCCGATCCGGTTGTCAACCCCGATTCCTGCCAGGCGGGGCCGGACAGCAGCCCTGACCCTGACCCTAGACCTTGCTGTGTGGAGCCGGATGCAGCCATGACTCCAACCCCAGACCTTGCTGGGTGGGGCCGGGCAGCAGCCCCGACCCCAGTCCCTATTGTGTGGGACATAGTGGCAGCCCCGACCCCGGACCTTGCTGGGCAGTGCTGGGTGGCAGCCCTGATCCCAGACCCTGATGCAGGGTGCCAGGCGGCAGCCCAGGCCCTGAACCCTGCCGCCCTTTAGCATACAGCTGGGCCGCAGCTGTGTGCTAATTGGGCCGCATGCGGCCCGCGGGTTGAGAGCCACTGGTTTATAGGATAATTCAACCATTCTCTTCTAACAGAGAAATACAGAATTCATCTCAGTTTTGGGGTGTGTTTTTTAAACAAACTAAAAATTACCAGAGTTAAAATTATCAGGACAGTTATTCTCCTACCTCATTCCCATCACACACTCATACAGGAATACAATTCCTTCTTTCTGATGTGGGCGAAGATGATTTACAAGGTAAGGATCCACAACTACATCTACCACAGGTAAACCAGCCTTATTGAACATCCGCTGGTGATCTGGAGTTGGACGTGGCATAACTAAAGAATCTTAAAGTTCAAAATATACAGAGATGTGGTAAGAGAGAATTTGTGTTTACTTCATAAGCAAAAGGTATTGTTTTTCCAAGGTAACTATATCAAGTAACTATTTGCTAGACTTCAATAACTGCTGAAAATTGCTTTTTAACATATTGGTCACTTCTAGACAAAGAATATAAAGACCAACATCTGCTATTGTTATTTTGAGTACATAGATACAGTGTTGATGTAAATAATAAAAAAAATATTAAAACACTGCCTTATATCCTAAAGGTTTCAGAAGTACTTTAAAAGTTTAATATATATATAAGAACCACTTCATCCATCACTTACTACAATCTGCCACCTTTCGGATCAACTATAGCAGCTGTTCAATTGAGGATTACCAACAATAATCAGTTTAGGACAGGAAATAAGGAAAAATACCTCATCCAACTAAAACTGCAAGTACAGAACATAATTACTCAAAATAGTGTTTATCAGAACAGTGTGGCTAACCTTTATTTCTTTTTCATATTATATATATATTATAGATTTTCATCATCCCCGCTCCTCCTCAAAGACTACAGAGGAATGGGCAGAATACTTTGGTGTCTATCAGCACTAGAAGGGGTTAATATTGAGCAACACAAGACAGTGAACAGACACATCACGCCCTACTCATACTAATTTATAGATTAAAAGGTCTCCATTCTGTGGGGTTCTGAGTGCTCTCAACTTCCATGGGAGTTGAGAGGCTCAGCTTGCAGGAGGCTCTCAAATCCATCACAGGATTGGGCCCCAAAAAAACCCAAAAATTGGAGAGAAACCCACGTCTTTCACACGGCACTGCAGAAACAGACAAAATGCAGCCAACTCTGCGGTTGAACATAGCAGCACTACACAGCAATTTAGGGCAGTAATCTCATATCATCTTGAAACCACAGCAGGGAATTCAGGGAGACAGAACATCATACAGTTGGAATCAGACCAGAACACTGGTCTATTCTTACAAAAAATGAGGATCTTATTATTATTTATTTGTATAAGGCTAGTGTGGGTAGGCAATTTACAGAGGTAGGAAGACATGGGCCAGCCCTGAAGACCTTATAATCTCAGATGACATACAAATGAAAGAAATGGGATGAGGTTTAACAAACTGCAGTGTGAATGCTAAGCTGTGGTTCAGGTGCATTTTAAAAAAATTAAAATTATGCATCATTTAGTTTGATAACACTAATATACTTAGTGTTTTTCTCTCATCTGAAACATGGCGCCTTCTCCAGAATATTGTCCGTAAACAGCAGGCTGCACCACTGGCTTATCAAAGACAGATGGAAGATATCAACGTGCTAAATATTCATCACCACTTCCTGCAACTACCAGGTGTTCACTGGAGCTCTCCCATACAAATACTCACATGATCTGATTCTCCTTAAACTTATGGAATTTAATGAGATGACAGCACAAAAGTAACTATAATATTGTGTTACAGAACTTTTTTCCCTGCAGTAGATGTCTCACTGAACTTGGTTACTTTTAGTTACTTTTGTGTTTGCACATTGGTGGCTATGAGGAATCAGACTCTCCTGAAAGCAATTCTTCTAACTTTGTTTAACCTCTTCACTGCTCATTGTCCACAGCAACTACCATGCTGGTGTAGTCTCTCAACACTCCGTTGAACTTGGTGGCAAACTAGAACTTTTCTAGCATGTTTGGCACTAGTCAGTTTCTCTTTTCAGTACATTCATTTTTCTTCACTAGTCTATTTTCAGAACCATTCTGATTTAAACAATTTTTATAGCCATCAATAATATATATAAAAAACTATGCTATAAGACACTCCAGGGTATATGGAGTGTTTTAGAATACTAACTCTTTCTCAAATGTCAGTGACACAGCCTCCAACCTCATGGTTTACAGCACACCTGCCACTTGTAGAACAGAATCATGCTGTGATGTTATTGGTTAAACTTGATTTTCACTGGGATACTCTAGATTCTCATTCAGTACTTGGGTAGGGAACATAAAAACCTTGTTTACGCATTGAGCTTTCTTACAAAAGGACAGTGGATAGTTAAATAAATAACAGAATTTTAAATCTTACTTGATGCATTTGGATCATGGCGAGGTTTGTAGTTCTGAGACTCTTTAAATAGATTTTCTTTAGTGCTTGGCTTGCAGACATTTTTGAATGGGCTACAGAATGGTTTCAGGGTACTTTGTGAAGAAGCAATTGGGACTGTGGTGGACGTCCCAACACCAGTCTGAAAACATTTGCCACTATTAAAGTCCTCTGCTGAAATTATACCCATCACTTCAATTTCTTTTCCTCCAATCATCAGCGTTTGACCTTCATCAAGACTTTCAAGGTCTTTAGATTTATATCCAGTACCTAAAAATAATAATTCATTTACTTATGTTTAGCAATTAATTAGGACCACACAGTGGGTATCACTGCCTTAACATCAATATTCAACTGCAGGAAGTGAAATCAGAAATGTCATCAAATCCTTTAATAATTAAGCATATGAATTTGAATAACCTTTCATACTAAGAAAACAAAGTAGCAACAAGGCTTTTCATTTAAGTGAAAACAGATTCAAGTAGATCACAATACCAAGAAAAAAACAGAACAAACTTAACATCATCTGGAAATTGTTGTACCAAATATTTTAAAAACTGCTGTGAATTATCCTCTTATAACTGAATATAAGCATACATTTAGATATTGAAGTACCTAAACTATTTCCATGGAGTGGACCACATCTCAAGAAAGGGACTGTCTCATTGACCACTCCTCTTCTCCCCTCCCACTCATGATCAAAAGAACCACCTTCCTGTCCCATTTGCACTCTCATAATATGCGTGTGGCAATCATGGAAATAGCTTATATGGAAAAAGATAAAAACAATATACCGTATTTTTCCATGTATAAGACGCCCCCATGTATAACACGCCCCCACTTTTCTAACCCCAAATTCAGGTTTTTGTTTTTTTTCCTCCCCTGCTTTGTCGCTCTGGCCATTCCCCAGGTTTTTTTGTTTTGTTTTCTTTTCCCTCCAGCCGCACTGCAGCTGTCCCCCCCCGACTTTGCTGCTCAGGCCCAAGAAGAGGACGCGGAGGCAGGGGTAGAGGGAAGGAGGAGGGCCGTGCGCCCGGCTGGTCTCCGGCGGCAGCCCTGCCCGGCTCCTGCCGCGTCCCTCCCCGGCCACGCGACTCCTGCCGCCCAGCCGCCCGGCTCCCCGGTCCCCAGCCGCCCGGCTCCCCACGTCCACAGTCGTCGCAGTACCCAGACCGCACTACCGGAGCCGGGCAGCCGGGGAGCCGGGAAGCGGGCGGCCCGGCTCCCGTGTCCCGGCTCCTCGGTCCCCAGCCGCCCGTGTCCCCGGCTTCCCGGTCCCCAGCCGCCCGGCTCCCGCGTCCACAGCCGCCGCGGTGCCCGGACCGCACTACCGGGCAGGCGGCGGGAGCGAGGAGCTGCCGGCTCCCTCGGTCCCCAGCCGCCCGGCTCCCGGCTCCCCAGCCGCCCGGCTCCCGGCCGCCGCAGTGCCGGACCGCACTACGGGCCGGCGGCGGGACGCGAGGAGCAGGCGGGCGGCTGAGCGCCCGGCTCCCCAGCCGCCCGGCTCCCCGCATCCCCGCCCGCCCGGCTCCGGTAGTGCGGTCTGGGCACTGCGGCGGCCGCGACCCCACCTACCTGGATGCCCGGCTCCGGACACTGCCCAGCCCCGCGCTCCCAGCTCCAGCCGTGGATGGATTGTAGCGCCACCAGCCACGTGCAGGCAGCGCGGTAAGGGGGCAGGGAGGGGGTGTTGGAGAGAGGGCAGGGGAGTTCCGGGGTGGGGGGGGTGGATAGGGGTTGGGGGGGGTCAGAGGACAGGGAACAGGAGGCTTACTTCCGTGTATAAGACTACCCTCAATTTTTAGGCTAAGGATTTTGGGAAAAAGTATAGTCTTATACACGGAAAAATACGGTATTTTAGCTGCCTTTTAATGCAAGTTAGCAGATGGATATTGGGGGGAGCCAAGTGCTCTGTGTACTGCTAGTAATAAGTGGGGAAAATATCTGATCACTCCTCCATAGGAATCTAAGAACTCAGTTTGGTTATCTGACAAGAAAGCATGGTGTGAATAATGTAATAAGTATTGTATAAGCATTATCAATGTTAAGCCTAATTGTAGGCCTCTCTGCAAGCATAAGCCTTGTCAAGCAGTGTTAGGCCACAAACTTCTGGGAGCTGCAAAGAGTAAGTGCAATAAAATACTGCAAGCATAAGCAAAATCTAGCTAGGAAGCTTTATAGACTAAGATTAAGCAAAAAGGAAACTCTGTGAAATTAGATGAGGACTTGTGGTTACTATGCACTGCAATCAGATACACCTCTACCCCTATATAACGCAGTCGTGGGGAGCCAAAAATCCCTACCGCATTGTAGGTGAGATGCCGTTATAGTGGGATAGCGGTGATTTAAAGAGCCCAGGGCTCTGGCCGCAGGGAGCCCCGGGCCCTTTAAATCACTAGCGGACCCCACTGCCGCAGGCCCGAGGTAGCAGCAATAGGGCTCCAGCAGTGATTTAAAGGGCCCAGGCCTCCCCGCAGCAGCCGGAGCCTGGGCCCTTTAAATCGCCGGTGAGCCCCGCTGCCACAGCCCCAGGGTAGCAACAGCAGGGCTCCGGTGGTGATTTAAAGAGCTCCAGTCTCCGGCCGCTGTGGGGAGCCCGGGCCCTTTAAATTTCCGGCCGAGCCCCACTGCCGCAGTCCCGGCGTTGCAGCAGCAGGGCTCCAGTGGTGATTTAAAGGGCTGGGGCTCCCCACAGCAATCGGAGCCCCGGGCCCTTTAAAGTGCCGCCGGAGCCCGGCTGCTACCGTGCTATATGCAAACCCGTGTTATATCAGGTCGTGTTACAGCGGGGTACTTCTTTAGGCTGACTCAAATGTTTTTGAGTCTAGCAAATTGACCACAATTAGGACAACTGGACGCATAAAGAAAAGATGAGCTGGGCACAGGTGCACAATTCATGAGATCAAAACAACTGCAAAATACCACACTAAGACATTTGTCCACCTTAATTGGTTGACCTGCTTTGGAACACAGCCAACAAATAATGTATAAAGAGATGCAAAGGTGCAGGTGTGGGTGTGTGTATATGTGTGTTGACCTAAAAGAGATCTCTCTTTGATCGGGCTCACACACACACCCTGAACCAAGGGACTTGTGCTTCACCAACTATCTGTGCCTGGCCAATGCGGAAAATGGTCAACTGAAGGGTAACCTATTCTCAGACAAATGCAGGGTAAGGTTTTGGAGTAAAGAAGTCTGGTTGTGCTCGAGCTGGTTAGTCTTAAGTCTGTATCGATACTATAGTTTAATTATACTAGTAAATTGTTTAGAAGTAAAAGTAAGTTGGTTAATAGTAGTAGTAAATTGCTTAGGAATAGTAGTAGTAAATAGTTAACCAATGTATAATAACTGTATAGGTTCTTGTGCCTTGTTGGGAACGGGTACAGCGCGGGTAAAGCTAGTAGTTGATAAGTGATAATAGCTTTGCATGTCGCTGTGCCTATCTTCACTATAATTTGCCACTTAGTAGTTTATAAGTTGTTTAAAACTAATAGTAGAGACTTATAGGTAGTTTAGAATTAAAGAAATTTAGTTAATCTGTGTCATTATTGCATATAATTTGTTTGCTGGAGACTGGTACAGTGCATGTAGGGTTAACTGATTAATTAGTAATGATAGCTTTGCCTGCATTTGCGCCTGTCTTCAGTATAACCTGCCATTTATATTAATCCTAATTCCGTGCTGGTCTTTAATCTTTCTCTTCTTATTCTGTCTGTGTTGCCTTTATAGCCGTAAATCATTAAAAACCTTCTTTGAGGAATAATTAGTTGTTTTAGTTTCTCTTACGCAGACGCTACTCAACCTCATTACATCTGTGTTGGATGGTGGGAAGTAGTGATCACTCAGGGTACAATTAGGGCCCTGATGCATGTCTCCTCCTTCCATCATCTCCACACGTGGCTATTCCAATTTTCAGACTGTGATATTCTCTCAAGTAAACTGAAGTGGTTGTGGGGGCCTGGTGAAATTGGTATCAGTGTCAATGGCTGCTTCAAGCACAGAGATTTGATTTTTCTGCAGCTTTGCCTTTAAAGACTAGAAATGTTTAATCTTTCCAACATAAAAATATCCATATTTAGCTTTCTATTAATTCTGGAAAGCGCCATGTACTTCATACTTACCTAGATCAGGACCATCAGTATCACACTCTGTTAAATTAAGCTAATGTGATTTTTTTAAAAAAAACTTAACAGGGTGGTTGATGCATTCCAGACATTTCTTATTATCTCGCTCACTTTTTTTTTTTTTTTTTTTAAATTCAAGCATGTCAGTGCATATATAGTTTTGATACAAATTACATTAAATTTGTAAAGTCAGGGATTATTTTTCAATTAAAGTGCCTGGCAGCAGCAAAGTTTGCAATGCTAGGGTTGTAACAAATTATTAGAGGGCCATCTCTGTCTTAAATTCAAATACAAGTTGTGTTTTGCAGCAACACACAATAAAATTGTAGTTTCTTACTAAATAATCTACTTTGGCTTTGCTGACAACTTAAATTGTTGCTTGTCTTTCAGGCAAAGTTTTTGAGTTAACTGCAACCTATAGCTTACAAGCCTTATTTTTTTCCTCTTAATCAAAATATATCGTACAGTAGCTGCTACTATGATTGCAAGACTAAAAATTGTAGCACCATCAACTCTGGCTTGCGTTTCGGGCAAAGGCAATATTTATAGTTTCTTCACTAAAAAAAGAACAGGAGTACTTGTGGCACCTTAGAGACTAACAAATTTATTTGAGCATAAGCTTTCGTTGGCTACAGCCCACTTCATCGGATGCATATGAAGTGGGCTGTAGCCCACGAAAGCTTATGCTCAAATAAATTTGTTAGTCTTTAAGGTGCCACAAGTATTCCTGTTCTTTTTGCGGATACAGACTAACACGGCTGCTACTCTGAAAGCAGTTACTTCTCTGTAGCTGAAAAACGCAGTTCCAATCTCTCCCAGTCACCAGACCTCTGATTAGAACATTAACAAGTAACACATTCAAATGGAGGTTCAGCCTTAGGTCTGCCTGCTCAGCTATGAATTTGTCCCTGATGCAAACCCACTTCTCTGGGGCATTATTTGTGTGGCTGATGTCAACAAGGCCCAGCTCCTCCCTTTCGGCAGCTCTACTGATCTGCTCGGCCCTTCTTTTCTAGCCCCTCTCCTGGACTGGCAGCGCAATGCTTTTGCCCCTGATATAACTCAGTCTGCCCCATTTTCCCCTGTACTTTTTGCCTGGTGGGCACGAAATGTGATCCTTTTACTTGCCCCAAAAACATTTCTACTTGTCCTGGGTTTCTGTGTAATAATTATTTTTCTCCCATTCTGACCAGTGGGCCACAGACCACAGTTTGGTCATTGCTAATTTACACAATTTATTAACAGCTTCATTTCACTTCATTCATAGACTAAGATCAGAAGGGACCATCATGATCATCTAATCTGATCTCTTGCACACTGCAGGCCACAGAACCTCACCCACCCAACTGCTGTAATAGACCCCAACCTCTGGCTGAATTACGGACGTCCTCAAATCATTATTTAAAGACTTCAAGTTACAGAGAATCCGCCATTTACACTAGTTAAATCTGCAAGTGACCCATGCCACATTCTGCAGAGGAAGGCAAAAACAAACCCCAAGGTCTCTGCCAATTTGACTTAGGGGAAAATTCCTTTCCAACCCCAACAATGGCAATGAGTAAGACCTTGAGCACGTGAGCAAGACCCACCAGCCAAATACCTGAGAAAGAATCACAGAATAATAGAATATCAGGGCTTGAAGGGACCTCAGGAGGTCATCTAGTCCAACCCCCTGCTCAAAACAGGACTAATCCCCAACTAAATCATCCTAACCAGCGCTTTGACCTTAAAAACCTCTATGGATGGAGATTCCACCACCTCCCTAGGTAACCCATTCCAGTGCTTCACCACCCTCCTAGTAAAAAAGTTTTTCCTAATATCCAACCTAAAGCTCCCCCACTGCAACTTGAGACCAGTACTCCTTGTTCTGTCATCTGCTATCACTGAGAACAGTCTAGATCCATCCTCTTTGGAACCCCTTTCAGGTAGTTGAAAGCAGCTATTAAATTCCCCCCTCTTTCTTCTCTTCCGCAGACTAAACAATCCCAGTTCCCTCAGCCTCTTCTCATAAGTCACGTGCTCCATCCCCCTAATCATTTTTGTTGCCCTCCGCTAGACTCTTTCAAATTTTTCCACATCCTTCTTGTAGTGTGGGGCCCAAAACTGGACACAGTAGTCCAGATGAGGCCTCACTAATGCTGAATAGAGGGGAATGATCACATCCCTCGATCTGCTGGCACTGCTCCTACTTACACAGCACAAAATGCTCTTAGCCTTCTTGGCAACAAGGGCACACTGTTGACTCATATACAGCTTCTCATCCACTGAAACCCCTAGGACCTTTTCTGCAGAAATGCAGCCTAGCCACTCGGTCCCTAGTCTGTAGCAGTGCATAGGATTCTTCCGTCCTAAGTGCAGGAATTCTCTGTAGTAACTCAGAGCCCTTCCCATCTAGTTCCCATCAATGGCCATTGAAGTTATTTGCTGCTTGTAGTCACAAATCAGCTACATACCATCGTAGGCAGTCTCATCTTACCATTCCCTCCATAAACTTATCAAGCTCAATCTTGAAGCCAGTTAGGTTTTTTGTCCCCACTGCTCCCCTTGGAGTTTTTTGCTCCCATTCAACACACATTATTTTTAGGCCAATGTTTAAGCAACAACTATATGTAAATCTATAATACCTCTTCCAATGTCTTTGCCTTCCATATCTTTCAGTATCACAGACTTTCCTTTTGCAATAAGAACAGCATCACCTTCCCACTTCTTGTGTTTTTTCTTTGAAGCTTTACACCACACAACACTGAAGTATTTTGCAAGGCAGTCAGGTTCGTCTTCCACTTTCTTGTGTCTTGCTATTTCTGGTGTTGGTACATGCACTGGGTCTAAACAGAAGGAAGATAACTAAGAATATTAAAAGATCTCTGTTGATGTAGAAAATTATTTTAAAAAAACCCAACACTATCATCAATCAAGTACAGTCTGTGCATTTCCTGCTATACAAACATAAGTTGGCATGGTTCCTGTTCTGAGTAACTTACAATCCAATTGAGACAGACAGAGACATCATAATTCAGGCTTAAAACAATGGACAGGGATGCAAGCTCAAAGGAGCACTAATTTTATGAAATACTGTGTGGAAAATATATGCTTTAAGGAAAGATTTTCAAGTAGAAGGGAAGTTATTTAGTCCATGAAAAAGAGGTAGTTCCTGGTGTGGAATGGAAGGAGGAGACAGTGGGTAAGGGATAAAAAGGAAGTTTTTGAAACAACAAAGCAGTGAGGAGAAGAAGGAAATGAGAGTATGGACTCAGATGAGGAGGAGATGAGCAATGACTTGAAAGTAAAGATGGGAACTTAGAATTCAATGCAGAAGGGGAGGCAAGTGAATAGATCCACAACTAAAGCCAAAAGAGTGCATTCAGAATAACTATTACTGTAGCTTTAAAAAACTTCAAAACAGTTAGAAAATAAAACTTTTACATTTCCAGTTGAAAGAATATTTCACCCACTTTCTTTGTAATATATTAAAATCCATCCGCTATCCTAAAATCCTGAAAAACAGCAGCATGACTTGAGATTGCAGCAAACCAAATGTTTCTATCTATAAATAGTCATACATTTGGCAGAATTGCAGCTACTTATATCTATAATCAATGCAAATATTAGCCAAATATAATTAGGTTAATAACTTTAAGGATTCTCAATATTGCAAGCAACAGTTGTCTATACTATTGAATAAAGACAAAGATCACATGCCTTCCATGAGTTACCAGTCTGGCATGAGTTAAGTAATAGTACAGCAAGTCTGCAGAATTATTTGAAGGAAAATCTGAAACATTCCTTTTTAGTACAGCACATGTGCACAAGATCAAAGTGAAAATCAGACTAATTTTCATTAAAATACCCTTGCATGCTGGTCAAGGCTTAATCAGCTTGCTCCTTTGACTCCATCTGGATTCAGCATTACACAGATTTGACACTAAAAGACTGCTCATACAAAAAACTAACTCTTTTTAGATGTTTATACTTATATCAGAAGCAGCAAATATAAAATTCCACCTATAATAATGACTGGTGAAAAAGGGAAATCAAATAACCTGAACATCACTTCTAATGGTAATTGTTTTAAAAAAAATGCAAAACATGATTATATGAACTGCCTAAAAATTAAAGTATCAGATGAATGTTAACTTTATTGTTAATAAAACGATATAAATACAAGATATTTTATTTATTGATAGAGATTTTCATGCCACAGGACTTTACAAATTTCTGCTCCAATCCTGTAGAGGGAACCATTCCCGTGGAGCTTTGTGTGTGCGCGCGCAGAGTCCCTGAAGTAAATGGCAGGTTTCAGAGTAGCAGCCGTGTTAGTCTGTATCCGCAAAAAGAACAGGAGTACTTGTGGCACCTTAGAGACTAATAAATTTATTTCAGCATAAAACTTTCGTGGGCTACAGCTCACTTCTTTCGGTGCATAGAATGGAACACACAGAAAGAAGGTATTTATACATACAGAGAACATGAAAAGGTGGAAGTAACCATGCCAACTGTAAGAGGCCAATCAATTGAGATGAGCTATCATCAGCAGGAGAAGAAAAACCTTTGAAGTGATAATCAAGGTGACCCATAGAAGGTGTGAGGAGAATTTAACATGGGGAAATAGATTCAATTAGTGTAATGACCCAACCATTCCCAGTCTCTGTTTAAACCTAAGTTAATTGTATTTAATTTGCATATTAATTCAAGTTCAGCGGTCTCTCTTGGGAGTCTGTTTTTAAAGTTTTCCAAAAAAACTTCACAAACAGACTCCAAAGAGACTGCTGAACTTGAATTAATATGCAAATTAGATACAATTAACTTAGGTTTAAACAGAGACTGGGAATGGTTGGGTCATTACACTAATTGAATCTATTTCCCCATGTTAAATTCTCCTCACACCTTCTATGGGTCACCTTGATTATCACTTCAAAGGTTTTTCTTCTACTGATGATAGCTCATCTCAATTGATTGGCCTCTTACAGTTGGCATGGCTACTTCCACCTTTTCATGTTCTCTGTATGTATAAATACCTTCTTTCTGTGTGTTCCATTCTATGCACCCGAAGAAGTGAGCTGTAGCCCACGAAAGCTTATGCTGAAATAAATTTGTTAGTCTCTAAGGTGCCACAAGTACTCGGGTTTTTTTTTGGAAGTAAATGGGACTCCACGGGTGAATCCGCATGCTTAATACATACACATGGATCCACCGTAGAAATGCTTCCACCTGGAAGGTGCAACAAATCAGCTATTTAAGAGTACATTGCAATGCTACACAATGACTAGAAGCAAAAAAACAACAATCCCAAAGCCAAAAAAAACCCCTTCTCTTTTCCATCTGAAAATACAGGGAGAATTTAATGTAGGTGGAGTGTGGTAATTTGACTAAGACACATAAACAAATCCTTGCACTTTTGCAAAAAGTACCAGAGACCTATCAGTGGCCAGAAGTAGTCAGCGTGGCTCAGCCCGCCCCACGGTTTCGGCCACTGGCTCCTGCCAGCCAGGGTCTCAGCCCGCTGCCAGTCTGGGGTTCCTTCCCCCAGGCCAGCAGTGGGCGCTGAGTGGGACCGGTGGCGGGACCCCGGCTGGCAAGGGGCCAACAGCGGGAACCCCAGAGCGGCAACCCACCCCACATGCCATCAAAAATCAGCTTGCATGCCACCTTTGGCACACGTGCCGTAGGTTGCCGACCCCTTACCTAGCTCAATGTTTAAATCATTTGGTGTAAGGCTGACGCACTCCATACAGCTGCTAAGGGCAGTGTTTGGTAGCAGAATACAGAGCAGCAGTTTGGACAGTGAAATTACTGCTAGCTGAAGGCATTCAAATACAGTTGCTTTTGCTGACGTCCTAGAAATGAAGCTACACTTGTACATTGTAAGCTCTGTTGTTGCTTCTGGTTATTATCCTGCACACAGACTAACAGAAATATGTGCATACTATAAACAAAGAGAGACAGGGAATCATCTGTGTACACTCATTTCTCTCTCAACAAACGAAAAGCCCACTTTATAAAACTAAACTCTTCATGACCACTAAGAAGCTGTTGCTGGTGATGTGTTCCTTCTTACTGAAGTGAGAGAATACAGCTGAAGTGTTATGCTCCAAAGGTTAAAATGCAGAGACCATAAAAGTGGGTATTTACAATAGGTGAGACAGTAAGCCCTTAAGTTTCAAGATTTCAGCAAATGCTTGCTCCATGTGAGAATGAATTCCTGTAACGTGATGGAGTTGATGATTTACAGAAAATGGGGATGTGGGAGGAAAAAGAAAATAAATGCTGCAGTGGCAAATTAGTGTGACCAGTTTCTGCAGAACAGGTTTAGAGGTAGACACTGATTAAATCTGCACAGAAAAGTAAAAGGAAATCTGAAAGAATGCAAAATTTAAATAAAATATGCATTCCCACATTAATCTGCAGCACTGTACAGCAGCTTAAATGTGAAATTCCCATAAGGAATGCAGCACGCTCCAGTGGACAGTACAAGACTAGGTCAGGATCCTGGCTTTGCCAACATACACTGTTTGATCTTAACTCAAGTCATTTGACTCCTCTATGCTTTAGTTTCCCTCATCTGTAAAATGTACATAAAGATATCTACCCTCTGTAAAGTGCTTTGAAATCTCCTGATAAAGCATTGTTTAAGTGCAAGTATTGCTGTTCAAAAGAATAAGAAATCTGCTTCTAATTCTGCCACACATGATAATAAAAAAGGACAGATGAAGCCAAAATTTAGTTCAGAATATTTGAACATCCCAGCATACAACTGATTTTGGACCTAGGGCTTGGATTCTGATCCATCTGTACAATGAAATGCCACGTTTGTATATTGACATCTGAAATTAAATCCATTCCCGTATACATTCTTAGAACATATGCTCAGCAGAGACCGTGGCTCTTTATGTCTTCTGAGGATCAACAGAAGTTTTATTTTAGTTCAATTTCATACTAGCAATCAGAATAGTTAAGAGAGCGAATGAAAAATAGTACATAAATTCAGAGAACAGCTCTTTGCACTGTAGCTAGGTATTCTGGAATGTGTATATATTATATTTAAAATCACATGCTGATCTGAGATCCAGGAATACCTAAACCCAACATTATGATGGAAAGATAGTGTTACCTTAATTCTAAATTCAGGCTAGAAGAGTAACCACTCACGCAAGTTACCAAGGACTGGGGGGGGCTTCTCCAGCACTGGATATTTTTAATCAAGATTGCTAGTTTTTCTAAAAAATATGCTTTAGTTCAAACAGGAATTAATTCAGGGCAGTCATGTGGCCTGTGTTATACAGGCAATCAGACAAGCTGATTGCAATGGTCCCTTTTTGCCTTATAATCTATGAATCTCACAATGGTATAGTGGAAATAAACACAATATTTGTGAAGAACTCCGATAGTCTAGTGATGAGTGCCATAAAAAAAATTATGAGGAAATTAATAGTTCTGTCTGCAGGCCAGTACCGAAAATGTGTAACAAATAAGACATAGGGCCACACATTGAACAATTGGACATTGAAAAATCTCCATCATTGGAGATTTTTAGGAAGAGGTTAGACAAAGACTTGTCAGGGATGATAATACTAAAATAATAATTAGTCCTGTCTTGAGTGCAGGGGACTGGACTAGAAGACTTCTCAAGGTTTCTTCCAGTTCTACAATGCTGGAATTTTATTCATTTCCTATGAATGAGGAAAAAATAAAATATTGTATATCTGCTTGCTACACGATCACCATCTAGCCTGTGCACTGACTGAAGCAGGGGTTCTGTGGAAAAAATAGTATGTGATCATGTAATTAAAGACTGTTTTATAATGCTTATACACCACAGGGCAAAATTAAAGTTACACAGGCACCCTGAATTCTGATATTTCCGAATGCGTGAATGCTTGACTTTGCCATCTTAATAATGTTCTTTTAATGCAGTTTTGTGTGTGTATGCATATGTGTATCATAAGAATAGGAAAGTGGTGATGGCCTTAACTATAAAAGTTGTGAAACGACTGCATTGTAACCTCACCTCTTAGCAAAATATTTAGCTCTTAAGGATAGTGCTTTAATGGAGGGATGATAGGTAGAGAAGACTTCCAAAACATAGCTTCTAAGTGGAAAAAATGTTCTTAAACCTCTCTGTCTAGGAAAACCAACTGACTCCACCATTCACAGTAAAAAATTAATGAACTAAGTTGAAAGCTTCTGATAAATCCACAGAAATAGTTATGCATGTCCCATCATCAAAGGCAACAGCAACATCATTGACAATTCTGGAATGCTGGCAGGCATCAGATGGTGCACTAGACCAGATTACCTAAGTAAAATGTTGAATTCATTCAAATGCCATCCAAGTTGACTGTTTATAACGTTTTCTAAGATGTTAGAACACACTGAAATCAATTCTAACATCTTTATGTAAATAAAAAAACCAAAATGTTCAGTGACAAATTAAATGCAGGTAAGACTTCAGAAAGTAATATACACTTGAATGCCATGTACGGTATTTTGTATGTTATTGTAAAATGCGTATTTAGAATTATTTGATTTCTGTTCATTTTTTTTCTACTTATTAAAATAGCAAAACACCCAATAAACTTAATCACTACATACATTTTTAGTAAGACAAAATAGTTATATTTAATAATCACAAGTGAATTGTACCACAGTCAAAGGGGTCATTTTTCAAAGCATTTCATAGGGATTTCATCATGTAATTCATATTAAATGTTAATGGGAGGCATGCAGCTAAATCCTCATATGCCACATTGCAAATATACCACTTGGCATTCTCTGAAGATGTGCTATTTATTGCAACTTTTTGGAGGGATTTTGGGGGGGGTCCCCCCCAAAAAAAACTATTAAAAAGCAGGACTATTTGTGATTTACAAAAAGACAAGTCTTCATAGTTTCCAGAAACCCAACAGAAGTGAAGCAAAGAGGAAGTAGGCAAATAGAGGTTTATTAAGATTATGCATACTTGTTATTAACATCTATTTTAACTCATATCTGAGGAAAACCTGATTTACTTACTTGTTTGGAATTATTTATTTCTTTATTTTATTTTTTTGCCAGTGATAACCTTCGATTGGCTTGAATAATATTGACTCAGAGAACCAACAATGTTCCATTAATGTTTCTATTCTGTATTTTAAAGAGCATTTATTAACAAAACATATTTTATCCTCTGCAGTGGGTAGGAAACACAAACTATTCCTAGGCTATCTAAATAATTTAAACATGCCTGTTTAAAATTCATGAGATTACCCTGGAAGAAGGCACTTCTTTAGCATTTTCATGTGTTATGAAGGAATGATTACTTACAGATTGGCTGATGACATTACTGGAGGGGAAGGAGTAATATTTCCAAATCAAGTTACATAAATATGATTTACATAAATGTAATCCATTCAGTAGTTCAAGCAGAAAAATTACGTTTAGGGCCAAAACTCAACAAAGCTGGTGAATAAGTTGTAACTTGTACCTGGAAAGCACACTGTGCCAGAGGGGGGAAATTCATTCCTGTGGAGGGTAAATAGTGGTTACTGTGCTGTCCTTGCTTGTCTAGACCGTAGGAAAATGGAAGCAGTTTTAAATTACAGGGGCTCCAATGCAAATTCACAAAAATGAACTTCTGCAGGAAAACACAGACTCAAGCTCCATTGGACAGGCTTTATTTTGCATCAGTCCTGCACATTTTTGGAGCTCAACTGACCCCTAATATATGGAGGCATACACAGATGAAGGTGTAGTAGCTTTCAACCAACAGAGTCAGGTTTCCAGTGCAATTTCCAAGGAATCAAATCCCTCTACTACCTTTTACATGAATGTAAATTCTTCCACTGACATTTGTTCCACAGGTGGCTTTAGTCCTACTTACCTAGCTGCCTTTTTATTTATTTTTTCAATAGTATTAAGGACTATCCCATTTGTCTCTTTACAGCATAAAACAGTTTTAAATTTGCCACCCAAAGACCTGTTATATACTCTTTACAGGGTTTTTTTGCATTTTAAGGATTAAAACAACAAAATAAGTTAAAACAGATACTTAAAATAATTCCTGGACTTTTACTAAAATTATTTTTAGTACAGTACTCATTTTTGCATCTTAAAAATGGATTTACAAACAGCCTTTTTTAAAAGCTATATTGATCTAAGCAGTACAGTAATTTATCATATAAACATTGGTGTCAGGGACACATTTTATCACCTAAGACTGTGCTGAATACTAGTACGTCTGCAAATGCAGACAAAGATTTTACTAAAATGAATTCAAATAGTTAGCAACCCAATTCACTGACAGTTGTTCCCAACATAAGAGGACTGCCCCAACCATAACTTTTTAATTCCCCTACCTTCCCCACAGAGTTCTCTGTTTTAGTAGTTTTGTGGACTGGACCATAGTTTGAAGCAGGGAAGTACAATCCAGATGAAAATATTTGCAGACTGCAGAGTACTGCAAGGCCCTGGAGGACTTTAATACTATCTTGCCAGGTGGCCAACTTATTCAACTTATTTATTTTACGCACGTGCACATGCACATCATCTGTTAAAATAATTTTACTGTTAATGTTGCAAGGTCAAGCATTCAAACATTGGGAAATGCCAGAATTAAGGTTGCTTATGCAACCTTAATTCAGTCCTCTTGTGCATATGCATTATGATATAATCTTTAATTACATGATCGCATTTTTTTTCCACAGGTCCCTTGACTTAATCAATGCACAGGATGGATCATGTTCACTTAATGCTCAGCTACTGAATATCTTGTTTTCTCCTCATTATTCAATGTGGAACCCCATGCCTTATTTATTTCACATTATTCAAATTCTTATCTGATGAAAGAATTATTAATTTCCTTCACTGGCTTTTCTATGGCTCTCATTGTACAATATTTCAGTGCTTCACAAGTATCGGTTAATTTATTTTCGCAACATCCCTGTGAGATGAAGGGCTATTATTATCCCCATTTTACAGATGCAAAACAGAGGCACAGATCTCTGCAACTTCAGCTAATGGAGTAACTGATGGCCATAGCTGGTTGCCATCCTCTGTAGATCAGCATTAACGGGGGATGAGACACTTTGCCAGTGGGTTTCACAGATATTTTCTAACAGCAAAGGAATGGTGACACTCAGGAAAAAATGGTTACTAACCTATTCCCAAAGAACAATTACAGATGCATTGCATATGTCCATTCAAGTGTGTGCACACCCTCTGCACTAGAGTCAGAGATTTTCCCTTAGCAGTACCTGTCAGGGGGGCCATGTCTTTGCTGCTGCTGCTGCCTTGTGCTACTGCATGATGGAATAAAGGGCAATGCCAACCCGACCATCCCCCAGTTCTTTCATACTGGCTAGAGTCTGATATGGAGGAGAGAAGAGAGGGAGTCTTGGAATGGACATATGCTACAAATCTCAAAGAACACAGTTACAGAACACATTAGTAACCATTCTTTTCTTCGAGTAATTGCACATGTTCATTTCACTCAGGTGACTCACAAGCAGCAAAATCTGGAGACAGGTTCCAGAACCTACCTGAACAGTGACTGAAGGACTACTTGTCCAAACTTGGCATCATCTCTGGAATACTGAGATAAAGCATAGTGAGTTGTAAAGGTCTGTACTGATGACCAAGTTGCAGCTTTACAAAGGTCTGTTGTAGGAACTTGATCCAAAAAAAAATGTGGAAGTTGCTTGAGATCTTGTAGAGTGTGCTACCATTCTGCTTGCAGGGGATACATCAGCAATGTTAGCAAAGATGTATGCAAGACGAAATCCATGAGGAAATCCTCTGCATCAAGACTGGAAAGCCTTTCATCCTGTCTGCAACTGACAAGAAAAGCTGGGATGACAATCTAAAAGACCCAGATCTGTCCAAGTAAAAAGCCAACACCTCCTAACATCCAAAGTATAGTCTCTCCTCATCCTTATAATAATGGAGCTTAAGAAAGAAAGTTGATAAGTATATGGCTTGATTGAAGTGGAACGCTGATATTACTTTAGTCTGGAATTTCGAATGTAGGCATAAGTAAATTTTGTCCTTATAAAAAAACTGCAAACTGGGGGTAAGCTACCAATGCTCATAACTCCACCACCCTTCTCAAGGAGATAATAGTTACCAAAAACAGTGCTTTCATAGACAGATGATGAAGTAAAGAGTAGGTAGCCATCGGTTCAAGAGGCAGACCCATCAACCTTCTTAGCACCAGATTTAAGTCCCAGGGAGGAAGGGATTCAGACACGGAGATATAACCTGTCCAGACCCTTTAAGAATTTAAGTGACATAAGATTAGAAAATACTGAGTGGCCTGTAATTGGAAGGTGGAAAGTGAAGATACCTGCCAGGTACCCTGATGGAACTAATGGATAAGCCTTGTTGTTTCAAGTAGGACAAGTAATCCAAAAATGTTGGATAGAGGTGCAAGGACAAACTCCCTTCTGCTTTGCTTTGACCATAAGGAGAATAATTTCCACTTCATCTGGTACATGTATCTAGTAGACGGCTTTCTGCAATTTGGGAAGATATTTTGCACATTCTCCAAACACTCCACCTCATGAGAAGCTAACCATGGAGCATCCAGGCCACCAGATGGAGAGCAGCAGGGTTGAGATGTAGGGATGACTGTGGTCCTTGGAGATCGGGTCAGGTTCTGAAGGCAGTCTCAAAGGAGCCCTGGGGGATAGGCTCAGCAGACTGAAGAACCAATGCTGGCAGAGCCATGACAATGCTATGAGGATCATACAAGAATGATCATGCTTGAGTTTGAGCAACACCCTGGGAAGAAGTGGAAACGGGATAATAGGCATGCAGCAGCTTGTCCTTCCAAGATTATAGGAAAGCATCTGTCAGAAATCCCTGAGACCTGCCCTGGAACAAAAGACCTGGCACTTTGTTAAGACAAGTTGCAAAGAGGTCTATGTGAAGGATACACTTGGTTTGAAAAATGAATCTCATGATATGCAGCCTGAGATACAGCAGGGATCACAAGTGAAAGATCTGCTCAAGCAATCCGCCAAGCTGTTCTGAGCACCCAGAAGGTGGGAGCCAATTACAGATGCATTTCATAACTGTTATTCTTCGAGATGAGTTGCTCATGTCCAGTCCATGTCAGGTTTGTGCACGCGTCATGTGCACCATTGCCAGAGATTTTCCCCCCACTGGTATCCATAGGGCTGGCTCTAGTGCCTCCTGGAGCCCTGCACTCATGTGCTGGTATAAGGGGCGCTACCGGCCCCACATCCTCCCAGTTCCTTCTTGCCATCACCTCTGACAGCAGGGTAGGAGAGAGGATCATGGAACAGTGACTCACAAGCAGTGCCTTTGGAGGTGGGCTAGGAGTTCGCGGGTGTACTGACTGCAACACAAATCTCCCAAAACTGGCATCATCTCTGGCCTGTTGGATGATGAAATAGTGGGATGCGAAGGTACAAACTGATGACCATGTCACAGCTCTGCAGATACCCTGGACAGTATCTGCATAAGGAATGCAGCTGAAGATGCTTGCGCTCTTGTAGAATGGGCTTTCAAGAGGCTGGAGGTGGGACCTTCGCCTGTTCGCAGCAAGCCTGGATGCAGGCTGTGATCCAGGATGAGATCCCCTGGAATGACACCAGGAGGCCTTTCATTCTATCTTCAACAGCAACAAAAAGTTGCATGGATATGCAGAAGGGTTTTGTCTTGTTAATATGAAAGGCTAGGGCCCTTCTAATGTTCAGAAAATGCAGACGCCTTTCCTCCTCTGACCTGTGTGGTTTCAGAAAGAAGATGGGCAGAAAAAGGTCTTGGTTACTATGAAACTGTGACACCACCTTCCATAGAAATGCTGGGTGAGGACGTAGCTGAACCCTATCTTTGAAGAAAACAGTATAAAAGGGCTCCTAGGTCAAGGCCTGAAGTTCCAAACTCCTTCTGGCCAAAGTAATTGCCACCAGGAAAGCAACCTTCCACAAGAAGAGCAGCAGGGAGCAAGATGCCAGGGGCTCGAAGGGAGGCCTTGTGAGCCTGGATCAGACCCCAAGGAGGAAGTGGGTCACGAACTTGCAGGTAGAGACTTTCCAGACCCCTGATGAACCTGCTTTTCATCTCATGGGCGAAGACCGATCTGCCTTGGATTGGAGAATGGAACACCGAGATGGCTGTTAAGTGGACCTTGACTGATGACCATGACAGACCTTGGTGCTTCAGGTGAAGGAGATACTAGTCTAGAATGGACTGCAAGGACGCCTGAGTGGGGCAAAGGCTCCTCTCGGCTGCCCAGCATATGAAGCAATTACACTTGGCCAGGTAGGTGGCTCTAGTAGAGGGCTTTCTGCTGTCTAGCAAAACCTGTTGGACTTGCTCCAACCATGCTCTCTCCTCTGGATTCAGGCAGGCGAGGTTCGGATGGAGGAGTCACCCATGATCCAGTGAAATCAAGTCAGGTCTGGGCAGGAGTGTCAATGGGGCTTTGACTGCGAGATCTAGAAGCATGCCAAACCAAGACTGATGAGGCCATGCTGATGCAATAATGATAACCTTCGCTTTGTCCCCTTAAACTTCAGAAGGACTTTGTGAACTTGGGGTATTGGAGGGATGGCATGCAGCAGGCCGTCTGACCATGACTGTAGAAAGACATTGCACAGGGAATCTTTGTCTTGACCATGCCTCATGCAAAAGTGAGGACATTTTGTGTTTTGTGTGGGGGCGAATAGGTCCACCTGGGTAGTTCCCCACCTCAGGTGGAGAGACCACTCATGGTGAGAGAAAAAAGGCATCCTGAGGTGATCTGCCAATACATTCCGCTGCCCAGGGAGATGAGATGCCTCCAGGTGAATGGAATATTTCACGCAGAAATCGCATAACCCGAGAGCTTCCTGGCAGAGGACCGTGGCCTGGAGCCTCCCTCTTTGACGACAGGTGGGTTGGGCAAGGAATACTTTGCAGGCCAAGCGTATTGTCCTGAGCAATTTTACATTTATGTGTAGGGATAGCTTGTTCTACTACCAGAGACCTTGGTTCCTGAAATCATCAAGGTGAGGCCATTACCCTAGATCCGATGTGTCGGACACCAATGTTATTGTGCACCATGGGGATACGAAGGGTACTCCAGACATAACTGAGGCCAGGCCCAACCACCACATCAGGGATGCCAGGACTGGCAGTGGGATGGTAAGAACCGAGTCCAAACAGTGCCTGTTCATGGAGTAAACTGAGGCAAGCCACATCTGAAGCAGTCTGAGATGTAGCCATGCGTACTGTACCACATAGGTACATGCTGCCATGTGTCCCAACAGCAGTAGACAGACACGAGCGGTCGTCAATGGGTTGCCCAATGCCTGGGGTGATTAGGTCAACCATAGCTCGGTATCTGGTCTACGGGAGAAATGCCCAGGCTTGAGAGGCATCAAGCACTGCTCCTGTGAATTCTATTTTCTGCACCAGGACCAACATCGACTTTTGCTCCTTTATTAAGAGGCCCAGCACCCAGCAGGTGGCTCACACTGCACTGATGCTGTGCTGAACTTGAGCTCATGAGCGGCCTCATATCAATCAATCATCAAGGTACGGGTAAATCTATATGCCTCAAGGGCTGAGGTAGGCTGTGACTACTGCCATTCACTTTGTGAAAACTTACAGAGCCACCAACATGCCAAATGGAAGCACCGTAAATTGGTAGTGGCTGTGGCCCACTGCGGAAGATCGAGATGTGGAAGTACACATCCTTTAAATTGAGGGCAGAGTACCAATCTACTGGATCCAGGGAGGGAATAATGATTATTTGGATTTGGATGATTTAGCTGGGGATTGGTCCTGCTTTGAGCAAGGGGTTGGACTAGATGACCTCTGAGGTCTCTTCCAACCCTGATAGTCTATGATTCTATTCTTTGATTCTATGAATAATGGAGGCCAAGGAGACCATGTAGAACCTCAGTTTCTTGAGATACTTGTTGAGATGAGGCAGGTCTAGGATAGGCCAGAGGTCCCCTTTCACCTTGGGAATCAAGAAGTAACGGGAGTAAAATCCCTTCCCTCTCAGTTCTGGAGGAACTACCTTCACAGCCCTGCCTGCAGGAGGACTGATACCTCCTGGACAAGAACTTGCTCATGAGAAGGGTCCCTGAAGAGAGACAGGGAAGGGGGGTACAGTAGATGGATAGAGACACACAGAAGGATGTAGCCCTATGCCATGGTATAAGTACCCAGTGGTTCAATGTAATTGACGACCAAGCAGAGAGGTATGTCGAAAGGCGGTTTAAAAATAAAATGGGGAATGGATCCAGGACGGAGACCGGTAAGTTTTCCCTGAGCATGCCTTCAAAACGCCTGTCTATTTCTGCTCAGGAACCAGCTAGTGACCTGCTGAGTGGTGGTAGAGGATGGCTGGCTGGTGGCGCCTATAACCTTTTCCTCTTCTCTGGCTCATGTCTGGGTGGCCCCAAGAACCTGGGTGGTTCTTGTGGTCTGAAGTGCTTCCTGGAGGTCGACAGTTTATAAAAGTCTTAAGACCACAGCATGGCCCTGGAATCCTTGAGGCTGTCCAGTTTGGTGTCCATCTGGTCTGAGAATAACAAAGTTCCCTCAAATAGGAGATCCTGCACCAACTGCTGAACCTCTTGGGACAGTCCTGATGACTGCAGCCACAAACTACGCCTCATAGTGACCACCGATGCCATTGTCTTGGCTGCCAAATCTGTTGCATCTAAGACAGCCTGGAGGAATGTTCTGGCCACCACCTTTCCTTCCTCCATGACTCTTGCTGCAGGGAGTCCTTACATTTTCCCAATGAATCATGGACATTGAACTCTTATCTCCCCAGCGGCACCTGCTGATGAGAGATACAAAGTTGGAGGCTTGCAGTGTAATAAACCTTCCTACCAAATAGATCTAGGTGTTTAGCATCCTTGTTCTTTGGGGTAGTGCTTGTTTGGCTCTGTCTATCCCGCTCGTTAGCAGCGGAAACCACCAAAGAACTCGGTGGTGGAGTGCAAATACATATATTTGCATCCCTTGGTGGGAACATAGTATTTTTTCTCCACCCTTTTAGAGGTCGGGGCAGAGATGATGGGGTCTACCACAGTGCCTTTACCAACTTAACTACCTCATCATGCACTGGTAAGGCCACTTTAGAGGGAGCAGTGGCAGCCAGAATATCAAATAGTCTGTCTGTGAGCTCTTTCAACTCTTATGCCTCCAGGCCCAGATTGGTGGCAAAACTTTTAAGGAACTCTTGATAGGCCCTAAAATTGTCCAGAGGCAGTAGGTTAGCGGAACCTGTGATTGGCTCATCTCAGGATGAGGAGGAGGATGCCACTGGTACTGAAGGAGCTGAATCCTCTACTGCCTCCAAAGCAATCTCTATCAGAGGTACCACCGGGGTCTTGGTACCATGGTTGGAGTCCGAGCCCAGCCCTGGAACTGGGTGTGGTGGGGCTGCAGCCTCTCTCTCGGAGATCGCGAAAGACTGAGGGTGAGAGAACAGCCTGAGCACCACAGGGAACCCCCACAGGTTCCAGCGTTATCAATGGATGGGCCACTGCCCCGGAGGCCATACTTCCATACATGGTCCAGCACTGAAATCCAGTGCATAGGCTGGGTGGAGGCACCTCTTTTGTGGGGGAGCAGATTCCCTACAGAATCTGATGGGGACTCCTCCTCCGATGAGCAAGGCAGAGCCATTGCCGTTCCCTCCTACTGGCTATGATGGGGAACCGGTGAATGGTGTAGGGCTGGGGATCGATTACTTGGCTGAAGAACGGCTATGAGTAGCTGGTGATCAGTGCCAGGACCCCAGTGTCTGGTGCCGGGGCTCTGATGACCAGTGTTGGGCTGCTGGACACAGATGCTTCGATGCCAGACACCAGCATGGTGATGGAGACTGGCACTGGGTTGGGGACCGTTGCAGAGGTCCCATAGCAGGCTTCCCTCTGGATGTGATTGCCATTGGTTCTACGGAGGTGGGCGGTCCCGGGGTGTGGGAGGCACTGGCAAAGCCATAAGGTCCCTTGCCGCTTGGAAAGCTTCCAGCGTGGAGGGGGCTCTCAAGTGCGATGTACCCCGGCCGCTCCCAGGAGTGAGGGGTGGGTCCTGGGTCAGGCTAGGCGCTGCAGGTGGAGTCAGCTCCACAGTCGAATGCCTCTGTGGGGAGGACGAATGGCCCAGGATGGGTCTCGACTTATCAGCTCTGCCCCTCTTTTCTCTATTGGGCACCTGGAAGTGCCCTCTTTTTGGTGTGTTTCTTGTGCTGCTTTCTTGGTGCTGGGGATGTAGAGTGGTGTTGAAGGGGACATGGTCCCAGAGGAGTGCTGCACACCGAAGCTGACGTGCTTGGTGCCGAGTCCAACCAGCTCGGTTCCAAAGCCAGTCTAAGTGCATCTGCAATGAGCAAGGCCTTTAGACAAATGTCCCTGTCTTTCTGGGTGTGTGGCCTGAAACCCTGGCAAATTTTGCACTTGTTCTTGATGTGAACCTCCCCAAGGCAGCTCAAATAGGGATTGCTCACCAGCATGCGCTTACTACAGGCAGAACATGGTTTGAACCCCGGGGACCAGGGAATGCCCTGTCTCTGGGATGATGTCCCCTCAGGGAACTACTATATTTCACTAACTCACTCTAAAACTAAGACTATTTACAACAACACAGTACAGCAACCACTGGAAAAGGCTTGCAAATACAAGGAAGAGAACACTGTACCAGCAACTGTCACGAGCGGTAAGAAGGAATTGGAAGGGCGCGGGGTTGGTGGCGCCTCTTATTCCGGTGCATGAGTGTAGGGCTCCCGGGATGCTAGAGCCAGCCGTATGGATACCACAGGGGGAAAAATCTCTGGCACCAGGGCACATGGCGCACACACACCTGACCTGGAATGGACAAAAACAAGCACTCAAAGAAGAAGGATCAGATTCTGGTGCGACTGACTTCTACTTGGAGCATGGATCGATCTCATATCAGCCAGTCATTCAGGCAAGGAAATACGTGTATCCCTGCTTTCCTTAGGAATGCAGCAACCACCATGCATTCTGTAAATAGTTGCAGAGCAACAGACAGGCTGAAGACTAGAACTGTAAACGGCAAATACATGTTGTTGACTAGAAACACTAGGAATCTCTTGTGGCTTTGATGAACAGCCACACGGAAATACGCATCCTTCAAGCTGAGGGCAGCGTACCAGTTGCCAGGTTCCAGGGAGGGGACGATGGAGGTCAGGGTGACCATATGAAATCTTGTTTTCTTTATATATTTGTTCAGATTTTGCAGACCTGAGATGGGTCTGAATCATTCTTTTGCCTTTGGAATCAAGAAGTAATGTGAATAGAAACCTTTCCTTCAGTGAAGACGGGTGTAAGCAGGGTGGTCCCCTGCTCCTGCCCTGAAGGGCTTAAAACAGCCCAGGAGAGGGCTGTGGCTGGGGCAAGAAGCCTGGGCTGATTGGGGAAAGTAGGCTTAGTTGTGGCCATGCTCCAATCAGTCCCAGCTGGCCCCTATAAGAGGCTGTGCCCAGTCAGTCTCCCTCTGGCTGTAGGGAGCTAGAGACAGGGTACCTGAGTGGAGCAGGGCTGGGGAAAGGCAGAGGAGCGCCAGCCTGGAAAGCCCCAGGCTACAGCCTAGCAGAAGGCAACAGGTACTGGGGGTCGCAGAGGGCAGCCCAGGGGTAGGCACAGCAGCAGGTCCAAACCTAACCTTGCCAGTGATGAGTAGGCTGATACTGCAGTCTGCCCCAGGGCATGGGGGCTAAACAATGACTGGCAGTAGCCATACACTGAGGCGAGGTGGGGATAGTGGGTGGGGGTTCCCCAGGGAGGGGGAGACTCTGAGAGAAAGGGGTTACTGCCAGGGGGCAGCACTCCAGGTACAAGGGCACCGGGTCCGGGAGGGACATGGGGGCCAGAGGATGGGCGGATCACCGGCCTGCAGAGGGCACTCTGTAGGCTGGAAATCGAGCCAATTCCCAGAAGTCACCAGCAGGAGGTGCAGCAGGGGTGAGTCCGTTGTCTACATGGGGGAACCTTCTCTATAGCTCCCAAATGGAAGACTAGTATCAGAAGGGTAGCCGTGTTAGTTTGGATCTGTAAAAGCAGCAAAGAGTTCTGTGGCACCTTATAGACTAACAAACGTATTGGAGCATAAGCTTTCGTGGGTGAATGTATCCAACGAAGTGGGTATTCACCCAAGAAAGCTCATGCTCCAATACATTTGTTAGTCTATAAGATCCCACAGAACTCTTGGCCGCTTTTATAAATGGAAGACTGGATCTCCTGGAGGAGAATAGCCTTGTGAGAGTGGTCTCTTAAGAGGAATGGGTTAGGGAGTGGAAGGGAAGGACGGAAATAAAGTGCAAGATGTATCCCTGCTCCACAATACTTAGAACACATTAATCTGTGGTAACATTGGACCAAGAAGATAGGAAGTGGGATAGCCAGTCAGAAAAAAAATGAAGGAGAAACTTGCAAGAGTGGATCTGGTACTCTATCCTTGACAAGGTAGTCAAACATACTGCTTGGAATTTCTAGACTGCCTCCAGAAACCTGCCACAGATGAAAACTGAAGAGGTAGATGTCTCCTACTATGTTTTTTTCCCCCTTTGGCAGAGCTGCTGCTCTCCTGCTCTCCCCTTATGCAGCCTAGATGGAGAAAGTGACATGGATGCAGGGAGCCCTGATGTCACTCCTTGCTCCCTCCCTCACAAACCCCCCAGGAGAGAGCGAAAGAGCAGCGTTCAAGGGGGGAGCGAGCGGCAATGCCAGCTGCTCTGTGCATCCAGGTCAGTTTCCCCAGGGAGCAGAGTAGAGGGGTGCAGGGGTTAGGCGTGCAGGAGGGAGAGTGCAGGGGTTGGGACACAGGAGGGGGGCACAGGGATAGACACAGACAAAGGGAACATAGTTTAGGGGTTGGGGAGCCTGGGGAGCCACAGGGACCAGGGGCACCAAAATACAAGTTCGCCCAAGATGCTATTTTCCCTAAGGCCAGCCCTGGAAGCAAGCCAACATGCTCCAACTACCAACCACAGGTGGCAAGAAGGAACTGAGGATGGTCTAAGATGACTCCACCCTTTCTACCATCATGGAGCAGCACAAAGCAGCAGAGGGCACATGCACCACACCGACAGGAAACACTGAGGGAAAAATCTCTGATTAGTGCACTGCACGCACACATACACACACACACACCTGAAGTGGAATGGACATGTGCAATCACTTGAAGAACCATCTTCAGCTCCATCCCGGGCTCTGGAGGGGAGTGTTCTCTAGTGGGCACAGACTCTTGTGCATCTTCCCCCTAAGTGTGACCCCTTCTGCTCCATCCCCTCTAACCTGTCCCTGTCCTATCTCCACCCTAACCCCCGCTCTTCATCTTAGTCCCATTTGCTTAACCTAGGCAGGCCCAGTTTCCACTCTTCATGATTCTTATCAATGCCCCAGTCTCCTTGTCCAGCCATTGCCAGTTCCCTGTGTGTGCCCTCTAGCTCCTTGTCCTGACAGTCCTATCTCCCTTCCTGCCACCTCTTCATCAGGTATCTCTCTCCCACCGCAGCATTGCTTCCAATCATCCTCCACCCATATTCCCAATCCCCACTGACTCCCATTCTCAACTGCTCTGCCCAGGCTCCTCATCCAGTCTCAGTGCGCCTCCCTATCCCATCTATTATTTTTAAATTCTATTTCAGCTAATGGAAAGTATAAATTTATAATAATTCAAGTGTGTAAATTAGCTAAGCAACATACATATAAGAACCATGAGAAATGTGGTGCAGTAACTGGTTAATTAAAGTATCAGAGGGGTAGCTGTGTTAGTCTGGATCTGTAAAAGCAGCAAAGAGTTCTGTGGCACCTTATAGACTAACAGATGTATTGGAGCATGAGCTTTCGTGGGCATCTGACGAAGTGGGTATTCACCCATGAGAGCTCATGCTCCAATACGTTAGCCTATAAGGTGCCACAGAACTCTTTGCTGGTTAATTAAAACTACTCAACTAGCTTGTATTTTATACTGTAAGGCTCTCATATATCCCGTCAGCCAAGGAAACACCATTGTCAGTATTACACCCACCAGGAGATCTTTGGAACACATCAGGGTTCAAGGGATTATTCCACATAGCCATAATGTTGGGTGGTATCAGATCCCACATTGCAGAAGGAGGACAGGTACACTGGAGAATGTCTATGACATTCCATGATTGCAGAAGGTAAGGCATTCCCTCCATTTCGCTCTCTCCTCTCCTCTCCCAAAGTAAGAATCACAATTATCTCCAAACCTGGTAGAGTACGGGATGACTGTGGAGGATCCATCAACAGAGAGGTTTAGCTAGCTAAAACCCAGTAAAATCTAAAGAAGTCATGTCCTTGCTACTAATGGAACTTTGTTCAGGCCACGTGGACTCTACTTTAATAAAGAACACCACTTAATCAATATAGTCAGTCTGACTGGGATAAAACTGAGTGTTTTCATTTTTAGTATTAATCAGCAAGAAGCATAATTCACAGGACATCTTAATGTCAGTAATCTGTTACACAAAGAAGTGCAGTTAAAATTCTAAAATGTAACAATAGTAAATAGCAAACATTATGTGTCAAAATGTTATGCAATGAGCTTTTCAGATGATTTAAAAACAAATTCAAAAGGAATAAAAAAATGAAACAAATCAAAAATGTGTATTATACATGCACTATAGTGCTATATTTTAAATTGTATTTTCAATCTTTAAAATAGAAACTATTTCTAAAAAAGACACTCACTATCCTAGGGTTTCTATTTATTTCCATCCAAAGTATTTAAAAGACGTCAATATGCTAGAACAATAATTATTTAAATTCTCTCCTGCGGCAAGGAATTTTTGATTATTATTTTATCACAATTAGAATTGATCAGTTCTATAACACTGTGGAATAAGATAAGAAATTAAACCAAAAGTCCAGTGTGCTGTTAAAGTTTTTTAAAAATGGAAATTTAAAATTTGGAATATATTCAGCTTAATGCCTGTAGAGCTATGTAAAATTTAACATTTCCATAACACGTGTTTTTAACTGAATGCTGTGGAACAAAGCAATTTTTTAAAATATGGAACAAATGCCAAAGTTTGTAATCTCTCTTTACTTCCTGGGTTTTGCACTCCACCCCACCCCCCCCAACATGGCATCCGACTACCTTGTTAAAAGGAGTTAGAGCTGAAATAAGGGAAGATTGCTCACCAACAAACCTGTCTGTCAGATCCTCTCTTCTTTTCTCCAACTCAGCAATAGCTCTTACAGACAGTACTATGGCTTCACCTATTGGGAAGCAGGAGGCAAAAGGTCTGTCAATCAAAGACAATATATAAACTCTATTCTGTCCAGTGAGAAAAAAATATCTAAAACACGATGTAAGATACTAAGGTGTAGGCAGTACGGCTGGACTGGTGTCGTGGAGTCCAGAGGTGGCTACAAGGCAGTGGTCAGAGTAGTTGTGAGAGCTGAAATCAGAAGGCAAGAGTCAGGGTAGAAGTCAGGCTGGGGTTGGAGACCAAAGATCAGAGAGTGAAATGAGGTGACACAAGGCAAAGTCTGAAGCTGCAGCAAGCCAGAAGTCTGTGTGGTTGCCCAGACAACTTTCTGGGGCACCCTCCGGGATTAGAAAGTAAGAGTGGCCCAATCAGAGCGCCATAGGGTGCTGCTGCTCTGGCCCTTTTGGGCAGTACTTCCTGCAGCACCTAATTGCCACAGTAGTCCTTGGATGTGGCTCTGCATGACCTCCTTGGGGTGATGTGGGAACATCAGTTGCCCCAGGCTTCACTGACCTAGATTCTAGTCCTGTGGATCCTTAAACAGGAAAATAGCAAGAGCTGAAAGAAAATAATTGGCAACACCCCAAGTGAGCAGGCGGGAGAGATGAAGGACATGAGAAGAGAGAACTATGACGAACAGGATTACCTGTAAGCAATCCTGCCTTGTCATATAGTACATCCCAATTCTCCCATTTTACCTGGCAAAAGCCCTTACAGACAGCAACTGTATCCCAGAACTTATCTGTACAGTAGCCAAATGCAAGAGTCTGCAGCAAAAGACTGGACCATCTGGTAGTGGTGGGTGAAACTAAGTGGCTGCCTTGTTAGTAGTAGAAGCAGGTATTTAAACCCTCCAAGCCCAAATTATTATCATTACCTAAGAGCGGTGACACTTCTGACATGACGATGAGATTTCATAGCTTGGTCATACAAGAACAACATTCTTGCTCCTTCTGGGCAAAAGCAGGTGGCCTTGTCTTTATTACAGCTCTCAAAACAATATTTTTAAGAATCAGAGAGGTAGCCATGTTAGTCTGGTGCAATCAGAGAGGTAGCCGTGTTAGTCATGCTGCAAAACGTCTGTTAGTCTATAAGGTGCCACAGGATTCTTTGCTGCTTTTACAATATTTTTAAGAGTTTGTGTAATATTTAACAAGACCACCCACTCAGGGAGAAAAACAGTTGGACACAAAGGGAAATTAGGGAGATAATCAAGTCATTCAAATCACTCACTCTTGCAAGAGAGACATTCAATAGCAACTAGAAGTGCCTCCTTGAGGGAAAGCAATTTCAGAAATGCTTCTCACAGTTTCAAAAGGGGCACCTACATGTCCGTTACAGCTATCCCCCTATTCCATTTTGTTTCTTACAGCTGTCCCCCTACTCCATTTTGTTTTTGTTCTCTTCCTGTGGCTGCCCCTCCCTGGCTGTTGTTTACCAGGGCCACTGCCCTTCTCAAAGGGAGGGCCCCTTAAGTTGTTTAACAAGAGCCATTGCCCTTCTCAAAGGGATGGCCACTTGCGTGCTAAGTGGGACCACTGCCCTGTTCAAAGGGTTAGTCCTGTTATCACCTTGTTAAACCTGGGCTTGGTGTAGGGTAGGCAATGTCCAGAGCTGCAAGACCTAAAGGCCAAATAGCTGAGCATATGAGTCATACCTGGGGGCTCAGTACTTGCCCAGACATGTTCTATGCCTACCTGCAGTCTTTTCCCTGCCTTCTCTCCTCCCTGTGAGAAGGGGAACCAATCAGAGTTACTGGTGGGAAGCTGCCTAAGTTTGCCTTTATAACCAGACATTTTCTGATCAGACTTTAGAAAGGTTCCTGCATTGCTGCCTGGTCTGATCAGCCAGGGGTTCTGGGGGGTCCTTTCTCCACTCTCATTTTATTTTTGAGCGTACCCCCGTTTTTTAACTCCCCTCCCACAAACAATGAATTTTGCCTGGAGATCTCCTGATTATTGTGAACGAATTGAGTCCTCTCTGTATCTTCTGATGCTGAAACTGCTGTGCCTGCTTCTGCCTTTGCTGCTGCCCTGGGGATTGGTAAGAACTCCCTCTTGCAAACTTCCCCTGTCCTGGCTGCTGGCTCTGTTTCCCCAACAGACAGACCTAAGCTAACTCCGTGGTCTGTGCTGCTAAAAAATAAGCCTGTGCCACTGCCAAGCTGTGCCTCCCTGGATTCTATCCTGGGCAGCCCACTTGCAGTTGTCCCACTGCTGCAGCCACACCCTCTAAAACTACCCTTAGCATAAGGTGCACCCATTAAGTTAGGTTTAGCATTATACTCTGTAAGTTAGGCTTAGAGAATTGTTGCATTGTGTTTTGTTACTTGCTGATTTGTGTAGTCTTGGTTAAGTTAGATCATAGATAATTACAATTATACAGAACACAGCAAAATCTTAAGTCTGTCTTCCCACTGCCAACCCCCCCCCCCCGCCCGAGCTTCTCTGTGTTTCCCTACCTTGTTACACTCTCTCTGCTGCTTAAACTTAGAGCCTGTTTGTTCTCTGTGTTTCACTGAGTTTAAATCGCTAGCATAAAACCCCATTGGTTACTTTTTCCTCTCTGATACACCTCACATTCTACATTTACACCACTGTGACACATTTTTACCTAAAATTGTTTGTTATTTAACATATTTTTCCATAACTGTTAGTTGATTATATGCTGCTGTAACACACCCTTTACATAGAAATTGTTAGCTACCTGTTACATTTATATTTCTGTGTTAATTGGTTACCCACTGTATTGTATCCCACTGCATTGTACCCCACTATTGAAACCCCCCTACTGTTCACTAAAAGAAACCCCTCCCCAATTGTCTACCTTAACAAACCCCATACCCCTCACTATTGAATTTTCCCTGTTTTTGCATTTTATTAATAAAGTTTATTTTCCACCCCACCTGTGTGGTAATTGCTCCCCAAGCTCCCATATACCTGCAGGCAGGGACACTACAGACATTTGAAAAAACTAATGACAAATGTCTGAGGGCTAACAGGCCAGTACTTTGGCAGTTTCAGGAGGAAGCAGTCTCTTCACACTGAGATGGGAACCAATGTCCTCTACCTGAATGGTCTGCATATTGCAGCAACTGCAGGAAATTAACCTTGAAGCCTCCACATAGAAAGTAGAGGACTTAAGGGAGCATAATTGTACATTCATCCCTCTCTCTAATACCTAGCAGGTGAAGGAATTGTCAGCTACTACGGTGATAGGCACTATAGAAAACCTTAAAATAGATGGATAGATGTCCCAATCTGAGTGTACAAATTTAAGTCCAATTCCTCAAGGACAATAAGGCCATTGTGGAGAAACTAAATGAATTCTTTGCATCAGTCTTCATGGCTGAGGATGTGAGGGAGATTCCCAAATCCGTGCCATTCTTTTTAGGTGACAAATCTGAGAAACTGTCATAGATTCGAATGTCATTAGAAGAGGTTTTGGAACAAATTGATAAACTCATAGACTTTAAGGTCAGAAGGGACCATTATGATCATCTAGTCTGACCTCCTGCACAAAGCAGGCCACAGAATCTTACCCATCTACTTCTATAACAAACCCCTAACCTATGTCTGAGTTACTGAAGTCTTCAAATTGTGGTTTGAAGACCTCAAGCTGCAGAGAATCCTCCAGCAAGTGACCCATGCCCCATGCTGCAGAGGAAGGCGAAAAACCTCCAGGGCCTCTGCCAATCTGCCCCGGAGGAAAATTCCTTCCCGACCCCAAATATGGTGATCAGTTAAACCCTGAGCATGTGGGCAAGACTCACCCGCCAGCACCCAGGAAAGAATTCTCTGCAGTAACTCAGATCCCATCCCATCACAGACCACTGGGCATACTTACCTGCTGATAATTCAAAGATCAATTGCCAAAATTAGGCTCTCTCATCATACCATCCCTTCCATAAACTTATCAAGCTTAGTCTTAAAGCCAGATATGTCTTTTGCCCCCACTACTCCCCTTGGAATAAGTCACCAGGACCTGATGGTATTCACCCAAGAGTTTTGAAGGAACTCAAATGTGAAATTGCAGAACTACTAACTGTAGTCTGTAACCTATCATTTACGGTAAATCAGCTTCTGTACCAATGACTGGAGGATAGCTAATGTGACGCCAATTTTTAAAAAGGGCTCCAGAGGTGATCCTGGCAATTACAGGACAGTAAGCTTGATTTCCGTACCGGGCAAACTTGTTGAAACTATAGTAAAGAACAAAATTGTCAGACACATAGATGAACATAATTTGTTGGGGAAGAATCAATATGGTTTTTGTAAAAGGAAATCATGCCTCACCAATCTACTAGAATTCTTTAAGGGAGTCAACAAGCATGTGAACAAGGGGAATCCAATGGATATAGTGTTCTTAGATTTTCAGAAAGCCTTTGACAAGATCCCTCACCAAAGGCTCCTAAGCAAAGTAAGATGTCATGGGATAAGAGGGAAGGTCCTCTCATGGATCTGTAACTGGTTAAAAGATAGGAAACAAGGGTAGGTTTTCAGAATGGAGAGAGGTAAATAGTGGAGTCCCCCAGGGGTCTGTACTAGGACTAGTCCTGTTCAACATATTCATAAATGATCTGGGAAAGGGGATAAACAGTGAGGTGGCAAAATTTTCAGATGATACAAAATTACTCAAGATAGTTAAGTCCCAAGCAGACTGCAAAGAGCTATAAAAGGATCTCACAAAACTGGGTGATTGGGCAACAAAATGGCACATGAAATTCAATGTTGATAAATGCAAAGTAACGCACATTGGAAAACAATCTCCACTATGTATATAAAATGATGCGGTCTAAATTGGCTGTTACCACTCAAGAAAGAGTATTTGGAGTTATTGTGGCTAGTTCTCTGAAAACATCCAGTCAATGTGCAGCAGCAGTCAAAAAAGCGAACAGAATGTTGGGCATCATTAAGAAAGGGATAGATAATAAGACAGAAAATATCATATTGCCACTATATAAATCCATGGTACACCCAAATCTTGAATACTGCATGCAGATGTGGTCACCCCATCTCAAAAAAAGATATATTGGAATTGGAAAAGGTTCAGAAAAGGGCCACAAAATTATTAGAGGTATGGAACAGCTGTCATATGAGGAGAGATTAATAAGACTGGACTTTTCAGCTTTGAAAAGGGATAAGGGGGGGGATATGACAGAGGTCTATAAAATTATATCTGTTGTGGAGAAAGTAAATAAGGAAGTGTTATTTACTCCTTTGCATAACACAAGAACTAGTGGTCAACAAATGAAATTAATAGGAAGCAGGTTTAAAACAAACAAAAGGAAGAATTTTTTCACACAACGCAGTCAACCTGGAACTCCTTGCCATAGGATGATGTTGTGATGGCCAAGACTATAACAGGATTCAAAAAAGAACTAGATAAATTCATGGAGGATAAGGCCATCAAAGGCTATTAGCCAGGATAGGCAGGGATGTTGTCCCTAGCCTCTGTTTGTCAGAAGCTGGGAACGGACGACAGGGGATGGATCACTTGATGATTACCTGTTCTGTTCATTCCCTCTGAGGCATCTTGCATTGGCCACTGTCAGAAGACAGGATACTGGGCTAGACCGATCTTTGATCTGACCCAGTATGGCCATTCTTATGTTCTTATTCCTTCTCCAGGAGGAAACACCCCAAGCTACATCCTCTGAAAATCCTATAGTGAAATACCATCTTCATTCAACTTCTAGGATGTCAAGTCTAGGTGACATGAGCTGGGAAAACTGACTTGTCTCAGGAACAGATGCTCCAGTTGAAGGGCATTTATCAAGGATGAGAACTAGGTAATGCTCCTGTGCTCAAAGATAAAGAGCAACAAAGGAGGCAGTAGCATGATTTCTGACATGTCTTATTTTTCTCAAAAGTTCTGAGTCAAGAGGAGAAGAGGGGAACGCTATCATAGTTGCTTGCCTCAATCTCAAGCAAATGAATATATCCCTCAAAATTGAGATTGCAGCTCTTGCCAGGACTCGTTTAGCATGGTTATCTTGCTGGAAGCACGCTAATAAACTGTTGGAGACCCCAGGAAAGTGAGGGCTCCACTCACTCATCCTTGCTAGAGGTACATTTTTCTGAGGCAGACAGGGATGGAGGCACTGCTAAAGGTACAGAGACTGGGGAAGGAAAAGGACAGAACATGGTGCTGTGTTTTCCATGCTGCCCTGTTCATATATGTTAGTTCAGTATGGCTCTGTACTAGAATAGAGAAGTTCCTAAGATTGCAGGTCCAGAAGAACTGCCAAAGGGTATGTCTACACAGCACAATCCTGATGGCAGTGTGTAGAGTACATACACTGCATGCTTCCCCCCCCCCCCCCCCGAATGGGTATAAACAACATTCTAGATAGTGAGGCACTGTTTAGGCATATGAAGACATGCCAAAACTCTCTCTCTACATGCCCAAGCAGTTCCTCCCACATCTATAGGTGCTATTTTTATTAGTGTAATGTCCTGGTGCCTCCCCACTGGCAGAGTCTTTTCATGCAGTGAAGTAGTGGTGGCAAAAGACTCCAGCAGCAGGGAAAGACTCCGCTGGTGGAGGCTAGTGCAATCAGTTAATCAGTTACAGGTTACAGGTAACCATGCGCACAGGTGAATTGGACCTCATCAGTGTTTGGGCGCAGCAGCAGCCAGTTGCAGAAGGACAAAACAGAGAGAGCGTGTACCGTAGCGGCTTTTATTTTCTGGGTGGAAATGTTTCTGGAGACATCTTCAGGATTAAAGTCCTGTGAAAGGGATAAGAAAGAATGCAAGTGACTTGCAAGTGAGAACTCTCCTCAGTGTAACAATTCATGTCTGGAGATAGTGGATACAATGCTGCGTGTGTTTGTTGTTGTGTTGTGTGTGTAGTAGTGACTGACTGCTGGACTGCAGATGTTTCAACATCACAGAGCTTCAAAATTTGAAAAATCCCTAAAGAGCAAAGAGGACATGCTGAAAACTGTTCTTCATTAAACAGCAATCCAGACATGGCATAGTGTTAATGAAATGTTGTGTGTGTGTCTGTCTGTCAAGGTTTTTTTTTTTTTCAAAAAAACAATTCTTGGCTTGAAAACAGTCTTTATTATAGCAGATAGTGAAAGACACCTTGAAAGTGGCTCAGACAAATCCATATTGATATCATCGCCGGAGTGGGATAGCTGTCCGACAGCAGAGAGACAGTGGGGAAAAGCTCAGGCAGCTCCCCGTGGCAGGGAAAGTGGGAAGTTGCCAGAGTCTTTCCCTGCCACAGTGAAAGACTCATCAGTGCGGAAAGGCTCCCTCAGCTCCCCGCTGCATCCCCCTGGCCAGAGCCTTTCAGAGCCATATTTAGCTACCCACTGTAGTGTGAACACAGCTTGTTTTTTGCTGCAGCATACCCTATATGTCACTGCCAGAGGTGTGCAGTGTAGATATACCTTAATGCTACAACATAACAATACTGAAGGTACACTTTCTAAGAAATGAAAGATGCCCAAGTCTAAGAGGCAGGTAAAGTGATGATGCAAACCAGATATGGGTGCTGGAGAAGAAGTGCAGACCCACAATAATTGGAGAGAGAGAAGCACCAAATATGGTTGACTTCTTGATAGACTAAGAGAAGGAAAGGACATCTTCCATGGGAAAAAAAATTAAAAAGTATATTTGAAGGAGGATGGCTAAAGGTAGACGTGAACCCACAGGACAGGGTGCAAGCCAACTGCAAAATGACCCAAGAATTGAAAGATCCACTATGATGAAATCAGAACAAAGGAAACTGGAACTATAAGATGTCTCTGGATATAAGATGCTGCTAGCACAAAGAAGAAGAGAAAACTCCTTTCTCTGACAAACATAATAGAAACAAAACAATCATAATATGGAGTTAGGATGGTGGAGAAAGGGTCTTCATGGGACCTCCATATTCTATTATGTCTTCACCCACCCAACTCTTTCCCTCACAGAATCTAAAACTCTGGGGAGGTTCTGCCAATTTCGTCTTTGCATCTACCTCTACATTCCTGGTGAGAAGTCACCTGATGCTGGCAAAGAGTGGAAAGTTCCATGGTTCTGACTCTCACAGAGGTAACATCTGTAGAGAGAGATGTCAAAAGAAATGGATATTTAGGTAGAAACACTTCCAAAGTCTACGTGGAGGGCTTTGGTAACCAGTATAGAGTGGGTTGTAGTCAAGACAACCTCTGCAAAACCATAAGCCCTTAAAGACACATTCTGGCCTCTGTCAAACATGGGACCACATCTATGAGAACTTGGAACAAGAACACAAACAACTTGGCATCTACCCCATAACACTGGACAACCAGAATCTAGATTATCAGGCAAAGCCAGGTATTTCCATGCTATGAGGTAGGCACTGAAGATTTACTTTATGCTGGTTCCCATTCCTCAGAAGCCACATCCTGGATGGTAAAGTACAGCAGGAAAGAATGCTTTTTATTTTTTAAAAAGAAGTTTTGAGTCTTTTAGGCCCAGAAAATGAATGTCCTGTGGAAGTGGTTCCAGCTCTACAAAGAGTCTTGTGGCATCTTATAGACTAACAGACGTTTGGGAGCATGAGCTTTCGTGAGTGAATACCCACTTTGTCGGCTGCATCCGACGAAGTGGGTATTCACCCACGAAAGCTAATGCTCCCAAACGTCTGTTAGTCTATGAGGTGCCACAAGACTCTTTGCTGCTTTTACAGATCCAGACTAACACAGCTACCCCTCTGATACTTGACAGCTCTACAAGACATATCAGTATCCTGGAATTGAAGAATGCTGGGGTTGGCCAGGATGTACACTGAAATCAAGGCTAGTTATTGAGAGGTTAACACCTTCAAGGCATACAAAAGGCACAATGGAGATAATGGGGCTCTCATCTTAGGCCATGTCTACACTAGCAAACTTACAGTGGCACAGCTGTAGCGATGCAGCTGCGCCGCTGTAAGCTCATTCATGTAGCTGCTCTACACGAGCTCTCTCCGTTCAATATAATAAAACTACCTAAATGAACAGTGACACAGCGCTGTATACATGAGCACTTATGCTCGCAAAACTTATGTCACTGGGGGGGGGGATTTCCTGAGTGACGTAAGTTTTGTCGACATAAGTGTGAGTTTAGACGTGGCCTTAAAGTGCTGCTCTAGCCTAAAGTGACTGTAGGGGGGAAAAAAGGGTTGTTTGATTCCACATTCATTGAACCTCAGTGATTTCGATTTCCAATTTCCTCAGATTATAAGTAAAAGATTTGTTTCCTCTCACTTCTCCCCCACCCCCCTACATAACTCCACAAGCTCATCCTGGGTTCTGACAGTCAAGCTGGTTTCTCTCCGTCTCTCACACCACCACCACAAATAAAGGTTCTTTAGGCTCAGTTAAGCCCTTAATTAAACCTATGCAATCCTGCAGTCTTCAGATGTTGCTAGGAAGGATAGGGGAATGGATTTATTTTTTATGTTTGGGATTTTATTTGCAAATAAATCAAAAAGTCATACCATTCACAAAAATTATCCTAGATAATAAAGAATTTTACTTGGCTTTTGGGTCACAAATTATTTATGTAGAGAAACTATTGCATTTTGGTAGCTACAGCATAACCGTGACATTGATCCAAATGCACCAGCATCTGTCTTGGTTGCACATATATCATAGTAATTATGCATGGAAATGAAAAAATTAGATATCTTCCTAGTCACTTGCCAGTGTAATTACCACAATTGAATACACAAATCACAGAAACTGTGCACACAAATTATGCATGCATGCAGTTCTGAAAATTTAAATGTTGCCTTCAGCATCTCTATTTTGAAATTATCTTATGTAAACTTTCATCCACTAAATATTATAAAAAGTGTTAAATTTTAAAAAGATATGTGCATTTACTCAACCTTTCCTCAGTTGAGCATAAGAAATAAAACAATCCAGTCAGTTTCCTATGTTCCCCAAGCTAATATAATACATTAACAAAATCTCACCATTGCCATAGGCTTTACTAATTTAAAATGAGTGAAAGATATATAAAGAAACATGGCCTTTATTTCTCTCTCTCTCTATATATATATATATCTTTATTAACCTTCAAATAACTTCATAAAGAATACTAAAAAAGGATAGGAATTGCTTTGAAAAAAGAATAAAGCATAAAATCAACATCTTTAAGAACACCTGTCTAAATTTTCATTAGCTTGTTCCAGGTCTAATAAAAGTTCAGTGGAAGATTTCCAAAGGCAGTTTTTTATCTTACACACTTAGAACTACAGTATCTGATTATACTACAGACTAGAAATATTGAGAAGACTCAAACTTGTGAAAGACATTTGACATTTTTGCTAATGTACATAAACAAAATGGAAAACATGCATTCATTTTTCAAGGCTAGATTCTGATCCATCCAAATTAACATAAAAAAATCATTTTGCTAGGCCAAAAGAATTTATTAGAAAGTATCTCAGAGAATAAAACATCTCAGATTACATGACAGAGATGATAAATATTTAAAGACTGTTGTATTCTGGCAGATCACGTCGTAGTCTTATTGCCTTCAGCTTCTCTACTTTGATTTTTGCTTTCAATAGCTCTTCTTCCAGCTGCTGCTTTCTTTTCAAGCCATCTCTCTTTTCTTGGACATAAAGCCCAATTTTTCTTTGATTTTCCAAGATTATCTGATGCTCCTCTTTCAGCATTTGCAACATCTGTGGCTCATACCCACACGCTGGCCTAAAGCGTTCTCCGACCTCAAGCCTAAAAAAATCATCTCTTCTTGGGATGGGAGATGAAGACAACATCATTCTCATATCAACAGAAGATAGTGAAGTTGAAGGAGATCTCTCCATAACATGCACCAATTGGTGTTCTTCTCCTTGTTCTAAGTCCTCACTCTGCTGTGAATCTACAGCCAAGGAAGGAGGAGGTTTGACATCCTCTTCTGGTTCCAACTCCATTGTGATTGCAGCAGGATGGTGATCCAACACTGCTTGTGGGGAACTGGTACCAGCAACTGTTTCTTTGTCTATGTTAGCACTAAAACATATATATAATAATTAAGTCATTATCTGTAAACAAAAGCCATTATATACAAAAATAGGAGCAGATTTAACTTGTGATAAATATGGCAATTTCCTGCAATATATCTTGGAAGAACTTTATTAAGTTTAGGTATTAAGGTGAGCTAGGACTGTATGCAACTTCCCCAGTGGGGAGAGGTGACAGATGTAAGCCATGGGAAATATATAGGATTTCAAGAGACTATTCTGAATTGTGCCGAACAAATGTGTTCTTTTTGGGACACCTCAATCCGGGACAGTTCCTCAGATTGGACACCTAAAAAGAATGACTCATGTTTGATAATCTCCCTCATATCCTCTGCAGTGAAGACCAATGCAAAGCATTCATTCAGTTTCTCTGCAATGGCCTTGTCTTCTCGGAGTGCTCCTTTAACAGCTCAATTGTCCAGTGGCCCCACTGTTTGGCAGGGTTCCTGCTCCTGATGTACTTAACAGCAAAAATGGTTTTAGTTTGTGCGTCTTTTGTTAGTTGCTCTTCAAATTCTTTTTTGGCCTGCCTAAGCACACTTTTACACTTGACTTGCCAGAATTTATGTTCCTTTCTATTTTAGTCACTAGGATTTGACTTCCAATTTTTAAAATATGTCTTTTTGTCTGTAACCGCCTCTTTTACTCTATTGTTTAGCCAGGATGGCTTTTTGGTGGGGTCATCTTGTAGTAGTTGGGGTTTTTTTTATTTGGGGTACACTTTTAATTTGAGCCTCTATTATGGTGGGTTTTTTTAAAGTTTCCATGCAGCTTGCAGCCATTTAACTCGGGACTGTTCATTGTAACTAGCTTCCCCATTTTTGCATAGCTCCAAAGTTAAATGCTACTGTGGTTGGTTTCTAACAGTATCATTATTCCCATTTTACAGATGAGGATCTGTCTAGAGTTCTGTGCGGATACACAAATATGTATCCACATCCGATCCGTAAAAATTATCTGCAGATATCCGTGGATTTGCAGGGCTCTATACTCGGGGCTGGGCTGAGGCTCCAAGGCACTCCACCAGAGCCCGGTTGGGGAGAGCCGCTAGGGCTGCTGTGGGGAGCCCATGAGGAATCACGGACCCTCCACCTGATCTGAGCTGGGCAGGGAGACGGCCGGGAGCTGCTCTCAGCCCCTTCCCCTGCACCACAGGATTTGCCACGGCTCCCCAAGGCTCCCTGGCTGGGCTCCACACTGGACTGGCCAGGGGGAAGGGGTGAGACCTGTGGACGTGCCTGGGGGCTGCTCGGGCCCCTCACCCAGGGCAGGTGTAGGATCCACTGCAGCTCCCCACAGCTGTCTGCATGGCTCTTACCATGGCCAGGCTGCAGCTTCGAGCCACCCCCTCCCCAGCCAGTTCCCGGTCAGGGAGCGATGCACTGGCAGCTGTGGGGAGCTGCAGCCCCTGACTCCCGCCCAGTGTCCCTGCCCCCCAGTCTCTCCACTCAGTGTCCCTGCCCCACAGGCTACCTGCCCAGGGCAGGTGGAGGATCCATGCCACGGTTCCTCAAAGCTGCCCGCCTGGCTCTTACCGTCAGAGCCCTGCACGGATACAAAATTTGTATCTGCATCCACGCTGCTATACACAGAAATGGTCCATAGATATAAAGCAGATGGATGCCCGTAGATTTGCAGGGCTCTATATCTGAGGCACAGAGAGATTAAAGGTCAAAAGTGTCCACTAATTTTGGATGCCCAATTTTGGATGCCCAATTTAAGGGCCTATGGCCTCATCATTTTATAGCACTTTATTTCTTTAAAGCACAGCTCTTGCCTTCAGTTTCAGCTGTGAGTGTTCTGCACTTCTGAAAATCTAGCCCCACATTTCTCAACTTGAGCACCCAGAAAATGAGGAACACATAGGCTATGTCTATACTAGAGACCTTACAGTGTCACAGCTGTACCAATGCACCTGTGCCACTGAAAGATCTCTCATGTAGTTGCTCTATGCTGATGGGAGAGCTCTCCCGTCAACATAATTAAACCATCCGCAATGAGTGGTGGTAGCTATGTCGGCAGGAGCGCTGTGCACACTACCACTTATGCCGGTGAAACTTATGTCGCTCAGAGATATATGTTTTTTTCACACCACTGAGCAACAAATTTTGCTGACATAAGTGGTAACGTAGCCATGACCATAGTTACTGGCAACCTGTGAAAAGTTTAGTTAAAGTGAGTTGCCTAGCATCACAAATGATCCACAAGGAGACTTAGATGCTTAAATCCCAGTTTTAAGCATCACTGCAATCCACAATTCCCTGTCTCAGCTGCTGCCTAATCCCATAGGCACCTAAACTCACTCAGTAACTTTTTTACTGTAGATGCCTATATTTTCTCACTTTGAGCATGTAACTGCAGCCCCACTTTAGAAGTCCAGACATCTAGCTCATGCCTAAGCCCCATCCACAAAGTAAGAGAAATTAGGTAGTCCCCTACCTGTCTTCCCTATGCAACCCAAACAGAGGAACCAGACACCTGGGGTCACCCATCTGTCAGGTGGGTGCCCTAACCACCAAGCTATAGAGTCAGTCTCGCTCTCTCACTCTGCCCTAATTACTCTAATTATTTACCCAAAGTGGAGGAGCAGATTCAATAGAAGAGACTGAGGAAGCCACACATCAGACTATTCCATATGTCTGTGGTTATGGCACTCTCCTAAGAGGTAGGAGACCCCTGTTCAAATCCTTTCTTCCCATCATACAGAAGGGGGAACCTTAACCTTGGTTTCCCACATCCTGGATGAGTGCTCTAACCACTGAGCTAAAAGTTAAAGGAGATACCTCCACCTCCCTCCTTCTCCATTTCTTGCTTAGGCACCTAAACTGCCTGACTCTAAGAAAGGGACTCCTGGCTCTAGAATGCAGAGATAGGCATGTAAATCTCAACTACAGGGAGGTGCCTAAATCCATGAGAGGGGCAGGCTTAGGACGTACCCTTCTTGTCAGCATCTCCAATTAGCTATTTTAGGCATGTAAATTTCAACTACAGGGAGGTGCCTAAATCCATGAGAAGGGCACCCTTCTTGTCAGCATCTCCAATTAGCTAGCTTAGGCAACTCCCCGTCTAGTGTACTGGCTTTTGTGGATCCCACTTTTAGGTACCTATTTCTCCCTATGCATTGTACAGGGAGCCTAGACACCTAATTCAGGGTTTGTGGATCCCAGTGATTACAGGGGTTTTCTAGGAACCTGAAAGTCAAGCATTGCAATGCTGAGTGTCACAACACCTAAATCCCTGTATAGATCGAAGAGCCTCTGTGACAGAGGCAGGAATAGAACCCAGTTTTCCAGGGTAAGATTCAATTGCCTTAACCATGAGACCATCCTTTCTCTTCATGCAATACCCTGCCTCATTCACCACACACCTTTCTACTTGTACAACAAATGAGGCAGGGGGCCTACTGACAACTGCTTCATTCAATACACAGCCCGGATTCATTCCTTAAGCAGTGTCCATCTTGTGCACTGAATGAGACAGTGGTCCTGTGGGAAAAATAACGTGATCATGTAATTAAAGACTGTATTATAATGCATACACAAAAGGGGACAATTAAGGTTGCATGGGCCTTAATTCTTTTACTTCATAACTTTTGAGTGCTTGACTTTACAACCTTAACATTCCCACTGCTAAGTACAACTGCCAGTCTCTTCTCCACTGCTGGCTACATGCTGTTTTTCTTCCTGCCATAGCCTCTGCTCCTAATGTGGCCTTCCCCATCCTTACTTGCTGTTCCTAGCCTGAGGCAAGGGGTGGAAACAAGTATCAGGAGAAGCAGGTCAAGCTAAAGAGAAAGAGAGGCTCCCAGAAAAGGGAGGGGAGGTAGACTGGGAGTTGATACAGTCTAGAACAGCCCAATAGTGAGAAATCCATAATGATCCACTACAGTGGACCCCACCAAGAAACAAGCAAAATGCTAAGCCTCCATGTAACTCAGACCTGTGAGTTAGTTTTAGTTAGTTTCTTAAGAGCTAAACAACAGTAAGATAGAAGGTGAAAACAGAAAGAAGGAACTGTAATAAGAGAAGCTCCTCTTTGGCAGTTACAGTGGGACTCCTGCCAACTCCACTGAAAGAAAGGGAAACAACAGTTACCATAATGGGGGTGGTATTTATAACCCTGAGGCACCCATGATTCATAGGTTTTGTTTAATTTAATTTAATTAGGTAAGAATTTCTTACCAGATACCAGGCGACATTATAACTTTGTCAACTACTTATATATATATATACACACCTCCAAAAACAAAGTCATGTTATAATGGGTTAAAACTGGTTATGTTGGGGGGGAGGGGTGTAATTCAGGGTTAAAATGAAAGAATACAAAATAATAGTGTATTTTGTATAAATTATTTTAAAAGTATTTCTCCAATACTTAATGCACCAACTGGTATATTAGGGAAAATCATTCTGGGCACCAATTCAGTGTTCTCGGAGTCCTAACAGAGTCCAAATATGTTTGAGTTGCAGGAATCAAATTATGGCTCTTGAACATGCTGTACATGAAAAGCACCATTACTGTATACAAGTCCATGAAATATCTATAGCTCTCAGACTAATTTTCTTCATTACAGTAGGTGGTGATCAAGACATCACTTTTATACCTAATTAAAAAGGCTGTTTTGTTTTTAATAAGATCTTTTGACTTTTACCTATATGGGCATTCACCAGTAGCAACTAGACTGCACTGGTGCTACAGATTTCTTTACACCAAAGCCCCACAAGAGCATGTTAATTTTTTTTTTAAGAGAATCTGGCACATTAGAATTTAGACAATTGTTACCATTCAGTTCAGTCATTGGCACCATGAATCAAACTTCCTATGTGTACACATGGCAACTTCTCCTAGAACATTTAGCTGTTGCACCAACCAACTCTTAATGGGAAGCCAGCTTCACACATTATTTTGATCTGCTAGTGAAAAGAATGTAAAAATGTGGCTTTATCATTACTTCTGGGTAGTGGACAGAGTTTACTTTTATCCTTGTTAGTTTAAAATATCTGCATCCAGAGGAAGCAAAATCTGACCCTGGCAGTTTCTGATCCTGAAAAGACCAATACTGTACCAGGAGAGTGTGTTGCAAGTCTGATTTGAGGGGCATTATAGCAGCTGTGGGGGAAGCTTGCCCACTGCCTGCTTGTATTATGTCTGGCTCAGATCTAGACAGTCTCTCACTTCATGGAGCACTAAAAAGAACTACAAAAGAGAAAACAACTGATTCTGTAGCTCCCCAATCTCTGTTTATATGCTTACAAACTGCCTAGCATACAATACATGTATTGTTATTTACAGTTTATATTGCAATCAGCTTTGCTCTGGATTCAGAAAATGTCAGCAAGTGAAGGAAAAGTAATCTGTAAAAATCTATTTGTAGTGTTAAAGGCACTTTACTGTATGGAGACAAAGTGCTTAAGGTCTGGATTCAGTTAAAACATATTCAATATTTGCCTAATAAAATAATTTATGATACAGACAAGGTATATGAAATAGATTTCTTGGTTCCCTGAACTTTATATAGATCTTATGTAAACTGGTAATAGTTTTATATGCAGCAAGATGACTGCAGTATTACCTTAAATGGAGGAGAATAGCCACCACTTTGTCAGTGTTTGAATAATCTGCCTATTAAAAGGTGAGGGAGGGGTAGAGGTTAGAGCTACTATTTCTCTGTGATTCCCTCTTAACCCTCACCTTCCAGAATATGACACAAGACACTGAAACAAGCTTTGAAACACAGCTGAAAATAGAATGCAATGTTAAGTCACCATAAAACAAAGGAAATAGTATTTTGCTATTGTTTCCAATCCTTGTCAACTCTGTTGTGGGTATTTGCTTTAGGACACTGAACTCAAGTTAAGAATAAGCTTTATAGAGTAGGCAGGAGGCGCCATAATTTTAATTTAATAACAAAGTAAAATGTATCTCACCTTTGAAAACTGCTCCTGTCTCTTAAACACACACTGGAAATCTGTGGAATCATCTCCACAACTTTCTTGGTTGGCTCGGAAATGCTGCTTTTATAATCTGAATGGGTCTCCTTTTGCTGCAATAGCTCCTGTTTGGCATATTCTTTGAGCCTCTTGTACAGCGTGCGCAGGCCCTGTGCAGTACGAGGAGGACGATCTACTCCGATGGCATTGTAGTTATCGGCTATGATATCCCAGCATTTGTTTTTTTCCACTATTACTGAATGCTTATTGGTATGTTCTTCAAGAATTTTAACATACGGCTTCACAAGTTTTAGCAAATCAAGCTTTTCAGATAAGGTAAAATTAGAAGATCTGGCCTTCCCAACCATTGTTATCTCCGAATTAAGGAGGCAGTTTTTGAAACCACCATGCAGTCCCTAGCTCTGCTCAGCTCTTTTTCACAAACAGAAAAAGATCAGGCTTAACTAGGCTAGTCTCATTTAGGCCCACGCCTACAAGGGAGGGTTTATTAAAATTCCTTCAGCTTAAGCTGACGCAGGTTCAGGAAATCTGCTTAAGCCAAGCCTGACCTACATAAGGCTTCAGACTGAAGACGACGGGAAGAAACAAGCAAAATACACTTTAGTATGAAGGGACCAGACACACAAGATTTAAAAACAGAAAGGTTTAAAGATAAGCATGTTACCAGCTGAAATTTAACCAATTTAGCTTGAGTAAAAAGCTCTCACAGATCTCTAGCTGAAAAACAAACTGCTCTGAGATTTTAAATTTAATAATGTCAAAAAAGCAGCAATTGTTTTGTGTAATTTATTGATTGTTGAAATGAAACACAACAGCAGACGAAATAAAAAATAGAGAGATAAGTGTGGCGTGTGTAGAGAGATCCCTAACAGAGCCCCTGATCACTGTTTCCCAGCTGCTGTTAGCTCTTACAGCATTTGCATAATGCTAGTCCTGCTGTCAATCAGGAATTGCATATCCTCTAGCTAGTTAGGTTACACTCAGACTCAGACTTCACAGTAAAGCTAAGCTTCTCCTGCATTTTGCAGGCTGCTTTAGCTACCTACACACAGGCGTTTTAAAGAAGCAGTCTCTCTTAATGATAAAACGCTTATGTAGAGCAAAAACAAAAAAAGAGATATACATGAACAATTAATTGTCCTTTAGCTTCTGCCTGCAGCTGTGCCCTGCTAAAACATGCCTGACCTGTAATGTGTATGTCATCAACATTCAGTCTGCGGTGCCTAAGAAATGGCATGATCTAACTCCCAGTTTGCATGTAATAAAGGTTACATTCAATCATGACAGATTTACTGAGTGTATTACAGTGTGTGGATACTGGGATTTTCACACTAACCACCAGGAAAAAAATCTACTTTTATAATACTACCTTCCAGACATGCTTTCAGAGTCAAATATTTTTATTAACAAGATGTGCATACTGTACCAGTGCTAATCATTCTGCATAGCTAATGTTTTTCAAAAATCTCACTTCAAACACAGTCTTATTTAAAAATACATATACCAGGTTTTAAACATCCATGGTCTAAATTAAACTAACAAAATCTGAGAAACACAAGAACTTATAAAGCTAAGGAAAAGAATGATTCCACTTAAAAGGGGGGAGCTTGTAGGGGGTTACTGTGTACAGTTCTGAGCACCAAGTTGGAAAAAGGAGGTCCATGACTGAAAAGTCAAGAGTTTGAAAATGAGCTTGATTTGAAGGGATATTGGCAACAGCTTCTCCAGCTTACCATGTTTATCCTTGAAAAAACATAGGCTGGGATGGGGGTGAAGGGGAAGAAATCTAATTATAGTTAAAAGTATCTAAAGGCAATAAAGAGATCTAGGTAGGAGTGTGGTCATTCATTTGTTTGGGACTGCATTCAAAGCAAGATTAAATAGAGTTTCTTAAAGTTTTGAAGCCTGTTGTAGATGGAACTTGAGAAACAAAACTCTTATTTGGAGTGTGAGCACTTGGTAAAAACACTGCTTTTTATGCTTATCTTGCCCTCTTTTTCCCATGCTTTGCTTTTTGCCTATAGTAATGTCTAGTGTGAAAGATTGAGGTGTCTGACCTGAATGAGAGGACCATCAATTATGAACTCTATGGGAACAATGGTATTTTCTAAAGAGAGTAATCAAGCAAAAAAACTGATTCTCCCAGTTTGTCTCTAACAGGGTCTAGGGCTTTAACCACCTGACTAGTACACTGAAGCGAGTGAATGAGTCACATTATAGAGGGGACAGAAACTTTACTTAAGGTGAAGATCTACTCTACTCCCTCTTGCAACAACCAACCATTGCCCACAACAAGAGGACTGCAGGAGGGGCCTACACTTTGATATATGGACTATGCCCTAAGGACTCACAAGAAGGTTTAAGGGCATATAAGTTCTTGTTGTTTCGCCTAAAGATCTGTAACTCTTGTATGCTTTGAGAGTAAAAGTTACTTTGGTTTTAGACAGGTTTCAGAGTAGCAGCCGTGTTAGTCTGTATCCGCAAAAAGAACAGGAGAACTTGTGGCACCTTAGAGACTAACAAATTTATTTCAGCATAAACTTTCGTGGGCTACAGCTCACTTCTTCGGATGCATAGACTGGAACACACAGAAAGAAAATATTTATACATACAGAGAACATGAAAAGGTGGAAGTAGCCATGACAACTGTAAGAGGCCAATCAACTGAGATGAGCTATCATCAGCAGGAGAAAAAAAAACCTTTGAAGTGATAATCAAGGTGACCCATAGAAGGTGTAAGGAGAACTTAACATGGGGAAATAGATTCAATTAGTGTAATGACCCAACCATTCCCAATCTCTGTTTAAACCTAAGTTAATTGTATCTAATTTGCATATTAATTAGAGTTCAGCTGTCTCTCTTGGGAGTCTGTTTTTGAAGTTTTTTTTGTTGCAAAATTGCCACCTTCAAGTCTGTCACCGAGTGGTTAGAGAGGTTGAAGTGTTCTCTCACTGGTTTTTGAATGTTATGATTCCTGATGTCAGATTTGTGTCCATTTATTCTTTTGCGTAGAGACTGTCCAGTTTGTCCCTCTGCCATGTACATTGGCCAAACCAGAGTGAGCCTTACAGGCCCAAATCTAAAGATCATGGTGGGACTCTGCCCAAAGCCAGCTGGCTTGGAAGAACATGGAATCCAAAGGCTGAGTCCTATTACTACAGACTGGTGACCACACACTAGAAGGACTCAGTCAGGTCTGTACAATGATCATTAAAGTGCCTGGAGCCTTCCCATTTCCCCTGAATGAAACATATCCTAATCACTTCCCCCAAATTTCTATCTACAACTCCACTGTTTCCACAGCTCTTGACCAACTTGTAACCTACCAGTTTCAATTCTCATTCCCCTCACTCACATGCTTCAGTATGTGTATTAACTCAATTAATTCAAGAGCACAAATCAGAGCTCACTTAACTGGGACACATGAAAATCCCAATACAATGTCTATTGCCTACTCCTGTGGGAATTCTGCGCCACTGTGCATGCATAGAATTTATGTCCCCTGAAGATTTCTTTGCTTCCCCGCAGAAAAGTGCAGTATGTTTCGGGTGCCCCGGGAAGCTGGCAGAGAGGTAAATCACTGTGGGGCAGGAAGCGGGACTGGGGAAGACCTGGCTGGTGGCTCCTACCCTGCGCCAGGGTCAGCTGCTAGTCCAGGCTGGGCTGGGAAGGATGAGACTTCCTCTTCCCCCACACAGCATCCAGGGCTGGGTCAGACCCACCCCCAGATTTCTCCCCCGGCTGCAGGAAGCTCTGCAAAATCCCCTCCTCCCCCACCCCCGCTTCTTGCATCCATCACTCCTCAGCTGCAGGGGGAGGGATTCCTGTACAGGGAACTGCTCCCCCATCTGCACAACCCATGTGCATCCAGACCCCCTCATACCCAGATCCTGCCATTGAGCCTCACCCCCCTGCACTCAGAATTCCCCTGATAAGCCCCACTCCCCCTGCACCTGGACCACCCTGATGAGCCACCCGCACCCCCACCCCACCAAGCCCCAACCAGTTGCACATGGATCCCCGCCCCACAGAGTCCCACTCCTCCAGCATCTGGACCCCCTACTGAGCCCCCCACACCCAGAACCCCCTGCACAGCTCTATTCCCCCACACCCAGATCCCCCCGCACTGAGCCCCAACCTCCTTCACCTGGACCCCCCTGCAGAGTCCCATTATCACTGCACCCAAAAAACCCCAACAAGCCCCTGTGCATCCAGATACCCTCCGGTCCCAGATTCCCCACTGAGCTGTCCACACCCAGATTGCCCCATACAGAACCCTCTCAACCCACACCTGGATCCCCCGCACACTAAGCCCCTCCACACTTGGATCCTGCCTTGCTGAGCCTGCCTCCCCACACCTGATATGGAGGGGCAGGGCTCTGGGGTGTTTCTGGGGCAGGCCTGGTCCTTGCACTATGTCAGGGTTGGGTGCAGCCTCACTACTGAGTCCATGTCCCAGTGGGAGGGGAGGGGAAGAAGCTGCACAGTGATCTCCCAACTCAGTGCAGCCAGTGGCCTTCCATTGCTCCCCAATGCCATGCTGGAGCCTCCACATTTCTTTGACAAATAAAATATGCAGAATTTTAAAATACTGTGCACAGAATTTTAATTTTTTTGGTGCAGAATTTTTATTTTTTTTGGCACAGAATGCCCTCAGGAGTAATTGCCTCATTACGCAAAGTCTTGTTATTCATGTGACAAAGTGAACTCCGTGTTACACAATATGTGAAAATATTAGCACTGTAACTATTCAAGTCTGGACTTGGCCCAGGGCAGCCTCTTGTACTGCATTCCAGACAGCTGCCCTGCCTGGAAAGGTGTTAGACACCCTGAAGGACTAACACTGATCCCATCAAGGCAGAACAGATAAAACTAATTTCTTATTAACAATATTCACAAAGGCACTAGAGGCCAACCCCCTAGCACCAAACCAAGAAATAAACGAACGGTGCAACTCTGTGAACCTACGTACATTGCAAATAAAACCATGCTAGAGGATTTGTTATAAAATTATTCAAATTGTAGAGTAAATATGACCTTAACCATGTTTAAGCCTGACAACATGTCCAAGAGGCATTAATGTCAAGGGAGATATGGCCAATGCCTTAGCCCTGTTACAAAACATGGTCACAATCCTGGCTACACTATAAACTGGAAAAATAGTATAGCTCCTTCACAGAACAATTGTGGTGTAACCAAGTCTCCCAAGCAGCTGTATATGAAGCTGTGGTGAGTTAGGAGGCTCTGTACAACTTATCAATTCTATTTGATACTGGGGGATCTTTGCAGTTTGTACAGATGCATACAAACTCCATCTGAATGTGCAGCCTTTTGCCTTTATTACCTGTTTTCATGGGCAGCGGGTGAACGGTGGGCTCTGGGAGTCTAGCTCCTGCCCTGGCTCGCCCCTTCTGCCTGAGGCCCCCTTTCCCCTGCCAGAGCCGAGAGCCCCCACCCCCACTGCAGCCACCACTCCCCCCTTTCCACCCCAGCCGTCCAAGCGCTGGGTGGGTGGTACCCAACCCCCAGCACCTGGAGCCCCAGCTGCTGCGGTCCCACTGCTGGGTGGCCCAAGCACCGAGCAAGTGGCTCCAGTGCCCCCAGCACGGGGCAGGCGGCCCCAGTGCCTTCAGCCCCCCCGCCTTCCCTGGAACGCTGCAGGCCCAACATTCCCAGCCTTGGAGAACCAGGCAGCACGGCCGTGAGCGGCCCCAGCCCCCCAAGTCCTGGCCGCAGGGCAGCTGCCCTAGCCCCAGCACACTTCCCTGAAGAGGAGCAGCCTGCCTAGGCTGGGGCCAAGAGAGAAGCAGCAAGCAGAAGGGGGCCTTGGGACTGAACGTGGACAGGGTCACGCAGGGCTGTTTAGGGAGGCATAGCTTCCCCCAGCCTATGATACACACTGCCCATGCCTGTTTGCCTCCACATTGGGCTGAAGTTCCAAACGCTGGTGGCAAAAAACCAATAGGGAGTCATTAAATTTTGACAACTGGTCATCCAAAGAGATAGATCCTACCCAGGAGAATTGCTTTGTCTGGGGAGAGATTGCCTTGGCAATGAAGTTATCTGGCAGGGCTCTCTGGTCACCTGGCAATGGCCCCAGTGGAAAGAGGAAGGTTATAAAGAGGGAGGAGCTGATCTTTCCTGGGCCATTTTTTCCTGTAGCTCAACAGGAGGGGAGAGAGAAGCAGCCCAGCATGTCAGGCCTCCAAAAGATACGGGGGCCTCTGCCTCCCTTCCTGAGACTACATGGTCCCCTCCAAGGACTCCCCAGAGTAGGGTGAGCTAGTTGCAGTTAGGCATTGCAGTTAGGGTGTTTATTGTTTTCTAACTGATCTTCACACTTTCTTGTATTTTAAATTATTAAGGAAGAGAGCCCAGAGTATAACACAATTACTGAGTGTGTTTTATGCTTCACAATTACTACAAGCCTTCCAAGATAGTTGAACTGTAAATCAGAAGCTTCACACTTTTGGGGAAGAGTTCTAGGAGAAGGTATGTTTATCTACAGGGGAGTCTGAAGGGTCAGCTTTGTGCCCACAGGGGCTATGTAGCTACACAATGGGTTCCTGCTCTCAGGATGAGGAGCTAGATAGCAGGTCTGTACCCCAAGAATGGGCCTAGGGGCCCCAATATTGGGACACTGGCTGGACTGCGTTCAGGTTCAGGAAAAAAGTTACTCGCCTTCTTGTAACTGTTTTTTGAGATGTGTTGCTCAGATCCATTCCAGTTAGGTGTGTGCGCACTGCGTGCACAGTCATCAGAAATTTTTCCCCTAGAAGCACCCGTTGGGTCAGCTGTGTAGTCCCCTTGACTGGCGCTTCTATGGCGTTTAATATATGACCCTTCCAACACAGCACCCCCTCAGTTCCTGCTTGCTGGCTACTCTGGACAGAGGGGAAGGTGGGTGGGTCTGGAATGGATATGAGCAACACATCTTGAAGAACAACAGTTGCAAGAAGGTGACTAACCATTTTTTCTTCTTCGAGTGCTTGCTCATATCGATTCCAGTTAGGTGACTCCCAAGCCCTACCTTGAAGGTGGGGTCGGAATTATGGAATGACAGACTGGAGCACTGCTCTGCCAAAGGCTGCTTTGTCTCTAGGATGCTGAGTTATAGAGTAGCGAGTGGCAAATGCGTGCACCGAGGGCCACGTCACCACCCTGCAGATTTCTTGAATTGGCACCCGGGCCAGGAACGCTGCTGATGAGGCCTGTGCCCTCGTGGAATGGGCCATGAGAGCCAGGGCTGGAACGTTGGCTAATTCGTAGCGGGTGCAGATGCAGGAGGTAATCCACAATGAGATCCTCTGCGATGAGACCGGGAGACCTTTCATACAGTCTGCTACCACCATGAATAGTTGGTTTGACTTTCGGAACAGCTTTGTTCATTCGATGTAAAAAGCAAGTGCTCATCGAACATCCAGAGAGTAGAGCTGTTGCTTTTGGCAGGTCGCATGAGGTTTAGGGTAAAACACAGGCAGGAAAATGTCCTGGTTGGAGTGTAATTGGGACACAACCTTTGGAAGGAAAACCAGGTGAGGCCTGAGCTGCGCCTTGTCCTTGAAGAAGACCGTGTATGGAGGGTCAGAGGGCCTTGAGGTCTGATACCCTCCTTGCCAAAGTAATGGCAAACAGAAAAGCAACCTTCCATGATAGATACAGGAGCGAGCAAGTTGCCAACAGTTCAAACAGGGCAGGGCGGTTGGCCAAGGCCACTGGCACCCTGAGCTTGGATACCACCAACCGGGAGCTCTTGGACAAGGTACCCTGGGCCTTGTGATATGCCTAGGAGGTCCAAAAGGGACACTGTGCCAGCCCCTGCCATTGCATTGGCCATGGCATTGTCCCACACTGGGGCATCTATGTGCCGACCAGTGCCAGCTCCAGTGAGAGAATCTGGACCCCACCTCCAAGTCTGACGACGAGGACCGGGATCTTGATGGCCATGGCAGTGCCAAGTGAAGCTGGGTTGATAAGTGGTGCTAGGATCTGGAGCGGCACCATGAAGACAACAAGAGCCGAGACCTCGACCAGTGCTGAGAATGGGACTGTGCCGAGGCGGGGACCTGTGCTGAGGTGGGGATTGGGGCCAGGATGGTGAGCGGTGCCACGAGTCAGAGCGACAGCGTGAAATGGATCAGTGCCGGGACTCAGAGCGGTGCCTTTTTCTCGGTGCCCAGTAGCAGTGCCTTGGAGATGCAGATGGATTCAATATTGCCGTCTTTCCCAGTGACGGTGCTGCCTTCAGTGGTGCCAGAGGCTTGTCACAGAGAGCCAAGGACCACGGTGCTGTCATGGCAATGAGGTCCCTCGCAGCCTCAGAGGCGTCTGGGTGGATGGTAGCCCCACCTCTTCCACCATATGACTTAGGGAGTCCAATGGCACTGGACACAACGGTCTCCTTTGCGGGGTTGATTTCAAAGGTGCCAGCTCCAAAGCTCTCAAGGATGCGCCCCACTGGCCGACTCCAAAGGAGTGGGTCTTGAAGGCGGTGATCTGCTTCTACCCTGCTTCTGATGCCGCTCCTGTGGCGCCGGGGAATGGGACTGGTGCCGGACAGTTTCCACCGGCTTCAGCACCAGGGAGCGGCAGTGCCGTGGGTCTCTGTGCCCAGAATCCTTCAGTGGTGCCGCTTCTGCCACAGATACCAGAGCGCTCCGCACCGATGAACTCGGTGTCGGGTCTTGCCATGCTGAGGTGGATTGCAGTCTCAGACCCGCCTCCATAAGGAGCTATTTTAAACAGAAGTCCCACTCCTTTCTTGTTTTAGGGCAAAACCCTTTACAAATCCTGCACCTATTGGCTTGGTGTGCCTCCTGAAGACACTTTAGACAAGTGTTGTGGGGGTCACCCGTTGGTATGGGTTTATTGCAGGACTTGCAGGGTTTGAACCATTACGACCGTGGCATGCCCTGAGTCCCTAAGGGGAGACAGGCAGTCAGGGTGGAGGGGAAACCCCCATTCCCAACAGCTAAACACGACTAACACTAATAGCTACAGCGAACTGAAAGGCTAGGAGAACGAGAGGAGAGCTTGCTAAGCAAGCCACCACATATCCAATGACTGTCACTGGCAGTAAGAAGGAACTGAGGTGGCACCGAGTCAACAGGGTCATATATTGAGCAGCAAAGAGGCACCACGCCAGCGGGCTCCACAGCTGACCCGACGGGTGATGCTAGAGGAAGTAGCAGATATTCAAGGTGGCATAAACTCAAAGTTAAAAGAGAAGAACAGGAGATTTTCCCCAAGCAAAGCTCCCTGTTGGAGGATTTGTACGAAGAGTACAGACAGCAATCTTGCAGGTGCATGGAGTACAAGTTAGATCTCAGGAGAATAATCTTGAAGAATCAGCAGCTCATGCTACAGGGTTTGGAGACACTGTCTTGTGATGAGAACAGCATACCACATGAATTTCAAACTCCAAGTCCACGGCCTGGAAGACCAAGTGCCCAAGATTCTATTCTCATTGACTGGAAAGCATACAGCACATGTGATTCACTTTCTGAAGTCTCGCCATAGACCAAGTCAGAATGAGGAGAAGGAGCAGAACTACGAGACCCAACTATACTTGCAAGAATGGCCAAAACTCTTCCGTCAGATGAGATTTTAGACAGGAAGGTTAAGAGGAGAGGAGAAGGTTGGGGACAGCTAGTGAGTCCCTGCACTCATAGAAACTGTGCTTTAGAATCCACAATGAGATGGGCCACACAGGAGTACAGAAAATGTTAGAATTGGCTAGAGGTTGATTTTATTGGCCTTGAATGACCTGAGTGGTGGAGAGGAAATATCAGATCTGTAAGATCTGTAAGCGTCATATCAGACGGAATGCTACTGTAGAAAAGCCTGTCAAGCTTTTGAACATTAAAGCATCTGTTCCAAAGATACCAGAGGTAGAGTTGTTGGAAGAGATTCAAGTAAACAGGAGATCTCAACAGAAGGGATCTAATGCAGGTATGCAGGCTTCACACAATCTTCATTTGATTTGACTCTGCAATCTGAACTTAAGACACTGATGGAGGAATTTGACCCAAACCAGAGTACTTCACTTGATGAAAATCAAGGGAAATTTCATGATATGAGCACTTGGCTACAGCTAAGGTGAATCTGCCTATTCCCATCACAACATCTGTGGAGGGTAGCACAGATGTGGTGAGACTGCCTGACCAGTTAGAGCTAGAAGTCAACCCAGTCAAAGTTGGGGACTAGTCCTTGATTCTGTACTTTTCTGGAGACCAAGATCCCCAAATGATAAAGTATCACTGCATATACCTTTCTTTACTACCTGACTTTGCAGACACATATAGATAGGACATTATTGTGGGTCACAAATGTTATCAGATTGCAGGGATGTCAATTGTTTAAATAGGAGCACAACCGATATGCCATATGTTGCAGTATTTGACTTTCTTTGGCCCAAAGAAAGGAAGAAAAGCAATGGGGCGGGGGGAAGACAGGGATTTTAGTTGGCATTTTTTAGAGTTACCTATAAAATTTTGTTTGAGGTCACCCCCTTTTACCCTCTGAGAGCTGAGCCAACCAGATCTCAGAGGGGAAGATGACAAATATAGGAATTGGAGACAGCCTTGTGGACTTAGCAGCTGATTGACACAGGACCAAGAGATGTCTCTGCTATGAGTGCTGGGTCTCAAGACCTTTGCTGCTTTGAATACAGGTTACAGATTTTTATATTACCAGCAACTGAGACCCAGGGCTGGAATGCGGCTAGCTGTGGAGATCCCCAGACTGTTTGTTTGCTTCACAGGATTCTGAATTTTTTTGGATAAGGACTGAGATGCTACCATTTTTCTCAAGCTCTGAAGAGTCCAGGTGACACATGCTACACCTTATGGTTGCACTATAAAGACTGAGAAACCCTCTCTAAAAAAAGATTAGCAAGGAATGCGTGAGAGTGTGTGCGCGCGCTGAAGTATAAATTCATAGATTCAAAGGCCAGAGGGACCATTGTGATCATCTAGTCTAACCTCCTGCATAATACAGGCCATAGAACTTCCCCCAAATAATTGTTGCTTGAACTAGCGAATATCTTCTAGAAAAACATCCAATCTTGATTTTAAAAATTCCAGGAAACGAGAATCCACTGCAACCTTTGCTAAGGTGCTCCAATGGTTAATTACCCTCACTGTTAGAGAAGTTATGTTGGAACTAAATATTTAAATATATGTAACAGCAACAAAGTGGGGACATCTGTATAAAGACACCACGTAGATTTATTGTCTAACTCCTCTTGTTAAAAGTTATTCACAGTATTCCAAGTACTATTTACAATGCTTCTGTTCATTAATGTTTGTTTATTAAGAAGCTGACTGGGAACAGCTAATTATCAGGGTTTTACATACAATAGCCCTGAGGTTTAACTTGTAATGCTTTCTGAAAAGTCCTGAAAAGACAGAACTCTGATTTGTACTTCAAACTGAGGTGCAGGAAGAAGGAGAACATAAGAGTTGTACATACTATTACTTTTGACATTCCCCTACTACATTACACTTACACTGACATTAATCCTTCACACTTGCAGTTTACAAAATTACTAACTGTCTTCATGACTAATATTAACAAGTGTGGCAGAATTTGTGGATGACACAAAGTTGGGAGGTATTGCCAGTATGGAAAAGGACTGGAATATCATACGAAGAGGTTTGGACGATCTTGAAAACTGCAGTTATAGAAATGGGTTGAAATTTAATAGTGCAAAGTACAACGTAATGGATTTAGGGATTAACAACAAGAATTTCTGCTATGTTTTGGGGACTTATCAGTTGGAAGTGACAGAGAAGGTGAAAGCCCTGGGTGTATTAGTCCATCACAGGATGGCTATGAGATGCCAAATGCAATATGCCTGGGTCTTAGCTATCTTTAGTAATTTTGTATCTGCAAATTTTGCCACCTCACTATTTACCATTTTTTCCAGATAATTTATGAATATGTTGAATAGGACTGGTCCCAGAACTGATCCCTGGGGGACACCACCTCTCTCCATTCTGAGAACTGACCATTTATATCTATCTTTTGTTTCCTATCTTTTAACCAGTTACCAATCCGGGAGAGCACCTTCCCTCTTATCCCGTGGCAGCTTACCTTGTCAAGGCTTTCTGAAAATCTAAATACACTATATCCACTGGATCCCTTTGGTCCACATGCTTGCTGACCCCTTCAAAGAATTCAAGTTGATTGGTAAGGCATGATTTCCCTTTACTAAAACCATGTTGACTCTTCCTCAACAAATTATGTTAATGTATATGTCTGACAATATTGTTCTTTATTATAGTTTCAACCAGTTTGCCCAGTACTGAAGTCAGGCTTACAGGCCTGCAATTGCCTGGATCACCTCTGGAGCCCTTTTTAAAAATTGGAGTCACATTAGCTATCCTCCAGTCATCTGGTACAGAAGCTGATTTAAATGTTAGGTTACAGACTACAGGTAGTAGTTCTGCAATTTCACATTTGAGTTCCTTCAGAACTCTTGGGTAAATACCATCTTGTCCTGGTGACTTATTGCTGTTTAATTTATCAATTTGTTCCAAAACCACCTCTAATGATACCTCAATTTGGGACAGTACCTCAGATGTTACCTAAAAAGAATGGCTCAGGTTTGGGAATCTCCCTCACATCCTGAGCCGTGAAGACCAATGCAAAGAATTAATTTAATTTCTCCACAATGGCCTTATCGTCCTTAAGTGCTCCTTTAGCACCTCGATCGTTCAGTGGCCCCACTGTTTTTTTAGCAGGCTTCCTGCTTCTGATGTACTAAAAAAAATATTTGCGATTACTTTGAGTCTTTGGCTAACTGTTCCTCAAATTCTTTTTTGGCCTTCCTAGCTGTATTTTTACACTTCATTTGCCAGAGTTAATGCTCTTTTCTATTTTCCTCACTAAGATATAACTTCCACTTTTTAAAGGATGCCTTTTTGCCTCTCACTGCTTCTTTTACTTTGCTGTTTAGCCACAATAGCTCTTTTTTGGTTCTCTTACTGTGTTTTTTAATTTGGGGTATACATTTAAGTTGAGCCTCTGTTATGGTGTCTTTAAAAAGTTTCCATGCAGCTTGCAGAGATTTCACTTTTGGCACTGTACTCTTTAATTTGTTTAACTAGCCTCCTAATTTTTGTGTAGTTTCCCTTTCTGAACTTAAATGCTACAGTGTTGGGCTGCTCTGGTGTTTTTCCTGCCACAGGGATATTAAATTTAATTCTATTACGGTCAGTATTACCAGCAGTCCAGCTATATTTACCAGATCCTGTGCTCCACTTAGGACTAAATCAAGAATTGCCTCTCCTCTGGTGGGTTCCAGGACCAGCTGCTCCAAGAAGCTGTCATTTAAGGTGTCAAGAAACTTTATCTCTGCATCCCGTCCTGAGGTGACATGTACCCAGTCAATATGGTGATAACTGAAATCCCCCATTATTATTAATAATTATTGATAATGATTACTAATAATGATTAGAGATTATCATGTCTAATCTCCCTGAGCATTTCACAGTCACTCTCACCATGCTGGTCAGGTGGTCGGTAATGTACCCCTACTGCTATATTCTTATTATTAGAGTATGGAATTTCTATCCATAGAGATTCTATGGTACAGTTTGATTCATTTACAATTCTTCATTTGATTCTACGCTTTCTTTCACATATAATGCCACTCCTCCACCAGCACAACCTTTTCTGTCCTTCCGATATATTTTGTACCCTGGTATTACTGTATCCCATTGATTATCCTCATTCCACCAAGTTTCTGTGATGCCTATTATATCAATATCCTCATTTAATATGAGGTACTCTAGTTCACCCATTTTATTATTTAGACTTCTAGCATTGGTATATAAGCAGTTTAAAAACTTGTCTCCGTTTAGCCGTCTGCCATTCCACGATGTAACTGAATGGGACTCTTTTTTATTTGACTATTTCTGATCAGACCCTGCCTGTATTTTATCATTTTCCATCCGCTCATCCTCACTAGGACATAGAGATTCTCTATTAATAAATCCTCCTCTAATGGATGTCCGAACCACGTGCTCTTCTGCACCTGTCGGCTTTTCCCCAGCGCTTAGTTTAAAAACTGCTCCACGACCTTTTTAGTGTTAAGTGCCAGCAATCTGGTTCCATTTTGGTTTAGGTGGAGCCCATCCTTCCTGTATAGGCTCCCCCTTTCCCAAAAGTTTCCCCAGTTTCTAATAAATCTAAACCCCTCCTCCCTACACCATCATCTCAGCCACACATTGAGACTCTCCAGTGCTGCTTTCTAACTGGCCCTGCGTGTGGAACTGGGAGCACTCCAGAGATAATTTTTGCTGTTAACAAGCATGTTATTTTAAATAAATAAATAATTTATAGAGGTGAGAAACAACAGACCTCAACCCTACTGTCCCTCTGCAAATTTGTGTACACGGAGTCAATCCCTTACCTCTCTCTAAAAGTGCAGTTTCAAAAAGTTCAATAAATAGAAGATAGTTGGGTGCAGATTAGATCTGGACAAGGAGAAGAAGTCTGGAGATAAATGAGAGACAGGAGGGACAGGCAGTAGAAAAAAAAAGTGGAATTATTTGAGCAGCCTATTCCAGAAGTCTTGAGGTCTTTCTGATTTGAGATTTACCATACCATTCCCTCACTAGAAGAGAAAACCTATAATGGCAGCAGGCCATAAAAGAGACCCAGTTTGGGAATAAGAACCATTCAAGAAATATAGGTTTGCTGATGATGTTTTAAAGAAAGTCACACCAGTGAACTGGTGGAAGTCACTTAAGCTAGGGGTCTCAAACTCGATTTGCCTTAGGGCTACTCCTCAAATCCTCCCAGCAGGCCAATAATGTCACTGAAGATGGTGTTCACACCACCTCCCAGCCCATTTCCCACCCTTTTCCCTCGCTCCCTTGGCCTCATGTCACCCTGGCTCACTGCCCGGCAACTAGTGATGCTGCCTCCATGGATGACTCTGCCCAGCAACTAGTGATGGTACCTCTGTCTCTCCCCCCCCAGCCAATGGGAGCTGCGGGGGCAGCGCCTGCAGCAGACAGCCGGCAGCATGGGTCTCCCCCCGCCAAGCCAGCAGCCATGAGGGTCGGATGAAAGAACTTTTTAAAAAGTTTCCACAGGCCACAGTGGGGAGGTTCTCGGGCTGCAGATGGCTTGCGGGCCAGGAGCTTGAGACCCCTGACTTAAGTAGTTGGATACAGAGACTGCTGAAGTGATAATCTCACTTTTAACAGCAGTAGATTCTTCTGACGGTGTAGAAAGAATATTTTTTTCTTTGGACTAATTCATTTCAAATTGAGAAATTGTTTGGGACCTGAGAAAGCAGGAAAGCTTGTTTTTCTTTTCCAGATTATGAACAAACAGGAAAATGAAGGTGAAGACAACTGAGTTAGCTGCAAAAGCCAATATTTTAAATTTCTCATGTTGACCTGGCTGCCATAGTCAATTTAATTTTTTTTTTAATATTTCATTTAACTATTTAGTTAAAAACTATTTTAACAAAAAGAAACCTGATTTAAAAAAACTTGAATGTTTAACTAAATTCAAAAATTCATTTGCTTGTTTTGTTAAAATATTATATGTTTGCTGTTGAAAAAAAAACCAGAATACATAAGGTTGTTGTTTTAGTTAAATAAAACAATTTAAGTGTCTGTCTGGTGATGTTCTCCTCATAATACAGCATGGCAAGAATATTAGTGACTAACTTGTTGAATTGGAGATAGTTCACCTCTCAATGACTTCATAAATATCTGCTTCAATTACCTTTGGTAAATGAAATAACTAAACAATCATTCATTTTCTGATATAGCTGTAAAACTAATCTGAAAAGTTCTCAAAATAAATCACTATTTAAAAATGTATAGTGTGTTCCTGCTAAAAATGAAACCTACATCTATCTCTGAGTTGTACAAAATATGTATTAAGGTTATACCAACCAACAAGAATGCACTTTTATGTAGAAATCCATGATTAAATCGAGTCTTCCCAACTAGTGAATTAAGGATTTAAATCAATTTGATTTCAATCAAATCCACTCTGGTTATTTGGGCTACCACATCCATATTTCCTGACTTTTCTCCACATGCACACGTATGTCAGAGAAAGTTAGATATGCTTAAACCTGAATTTACAAGTGCTAGAGTGCAAGATGCAGCCTTTTGTGCTGCTAATTTTCACAAGGTTTGGGGAGTATTCGGAGCATGGCAAGGAGTATATTTTTCCTGATCACCAGTGACATAAGAATAAATTTGACATATTCCATTGTGAGAAAGAACTTATTTACCAATTTTTTTTCTTAATTTTGAATAACTATTTGGGTTTCACTTTTCCCTGCTCTTTCCATGTTATTTTTATTGTATTGAATATATTTGTCAAGATTTACCCTGGAGATTGTATGTTGTAATCATTCTAGTCTCACACTGAATTTACAGTACAGTAATACTTAGTTCATAAATGTATGTTTTTCAAATTACTTTTTACAAGGATTTACTGCTTTTAAATTTTATAAAGAAAAAATGAAATATCTTCCTTCATCTGAGGTTCAGATATTGAATCTTCTGAATGTCCAGTTATGTTTTGTCCTATTGTTATATTTCAAGTTTCCTTTTAAAGCTTGCATTAAAAATAGCAGTAAACAAGTTTAAGATATGCTTGTGTTTTTGATTCACGCTTTGTAATGCTTTCTATGTGATTTGTATTTATTAAACTGAAAGCCTGATTTAATTTAAATTTCTCACAGTTCAGCACAGTGATTTGAATAAGTCCCCCAGCACACACTTGAGAATAATAAAAAAAATAGTTTGACTCACTTCAGTTTTCCAGCTGAATACAACTGAAGAAATTCCATGAAAAAAAAAATTATCAAAAATATTCAGTTAAATGTACTGTTCAATTCAAACTGATAGAAACAATTAGTTTTATGATTCTCACTTCAAGATTAAGAATGTTGTTTTGCACAATTGCCTAAAGACACTGATGTATATCCACTGACACTCCAAATGCAAGTTACTGTCACACTGGTTACAAGTGAAACTTGACAGGCAATTAGGACAAGGCATAAGACTTATCAAGCGCAACTAGATTCTCCCTGATAGCTTCTGAACTCAGCACTGTTAAGAATTTTCATACTGGGAGATATATCACACTTTTTTCAAACATATTAAAGATTTTTTTTTTAATTACCCAAACTTCTTGCATAAGAACACTGCTGCCCAATGTGAAGACACTACACTAATCTGGAGGCAAGGAAGAAGAGCAATAAGGGCAAGATTAAATAAACTACTGGATTCCCCACACCCCGCCTCGCTGTCTCCCCTCCACTTCTCCAATGTAAATGTGATCTAGCTGGAGGCCTTCTTCTGAAAAGCCACCTTCTATTTGCACAGCTGCCCCAAAGCAGCTGGCTGCTGGAGCAGTTCATATGAAGAGAGCTGTAGTGTCAGATACCAGTTCTACAAATCAATTTTCTCTTCTCTCTGCTGCCTGGTTAGCAATGAAAGTATATTTGGCATGGCCCCCAGGAATTCTCAATGTATACTACTTCCAAAGAGCATGCAAACTTTGAAATGCAGGAGAAAGGAAAAGCCAAAAAATAAATAAAAGAGAAGAGAGAAACCTCACCCACTCTTCACCAAAAAATAATAGTAATCAAAAGACAGAATGTTTCCAGATAAAAGGAGAGAGAGAGAGCACATCACTCTCTCAGGACATCAAACAAACGAATAAAGGGTAAGGTTTCCCATACACAAATGGGTGGGAAGAGTTCTAACAAATAAAATTTATTTAGGCTATGTCTACACTACAGCCTAAGTCGGCATAACTTATGTCACTCAGGGGTGTGAATAAACCACACCCCTGAGTGACATAAGTTACATTAACATAAGCGCTCATGTGCACAGAGCTTCCCCATGTGACATCACATCTGCAAATGGCAGAAGCTGTTTCTATGCAGATGGGAGAGAGGTCTCCCATTGGCATAATAAATGTCTTCACCCAATGCGCTACAGCAACGCAGCTGTATCAGTGCTGCTGCAGCACTGTACATGTAGACATGCCCTTAGTCTCTTCATGGCACTTACCACCCAACAAAGCAACTCTAAAATACAGAAGTATTATCACCTCATTTTCCTGATGAGAATTGAGGCATAGGTAACTGATTTGCCCATAGTCATATATGAAGCCTGTGGCAAAATCAGGAACTGAACAGAGTTCCCAAGTTCCAGTCCAAGGCTTGGACTGCAAACCATCCTTTCCCTTCTTCATTAAGAACTGCCCACTCCTGCTACCTCCTTTGGATTGATTTAGAAGTAGCACTTATTTATACTAAGATAGTGCTCAGAGGTCCTGTTATGTAGGAAGTCACAGCACCAAATGTATTCATTCACTAGTAGCATTGTTCTAAGTCAGTGGTCCCCAACCTTTTTGTGGCCAGTAGCACATTCACGTTTTCAGAAGAGTGTGGTGGGCTCCAACAATTTTTCAAGGCTTATTTTGTATTTGTACATTAAATATACAAAAAAATCATATTTAATATACATAATATATGAATCCATAAGAAAAAAGGGTAATTTTACATGTAAAAGGTATTAATAAATTTGGCAAATACTCTTTCACCTTACCATGTGAATTTGCTCTTTATCTACCTGTAAGAAAAATTAAGGCATTTTTACAAAATAAATATCATAAACAGTTTTCATCTTATTTATTTTTAAAAAGTTAAACATTGTTGAACTGCTGGTCCAAATATATTTTCTTTATTATTCTTACTTTAACATAGAATGAAGCCTGCAGCCCCAGAGTTCTCTGTCCCCAGCAGGGGCAGGGCCGCGGCTTCTCTCCCCTGCTGGGCACTAGGTGGGCACACATAAATGCCCCAGTGGGCGACATGGCGCCCGCGGGCACCGCGTTGGGGACCACTGTTCTAAGTTTTCAAAATGTGCTGCTAGCACATTTTAACAACTAGTCACCATGCTTTGTTATTATGCAAACTAACTTAGTTGCCAACAAATCGTGTCCTATGTTCTGAATACAAAAAAGCCCAAGTTACACTACCACACTTTGCCACTTCAAAAGAGACTGATATTCCAACAACAGTAATGATTAAAAAAAAAAGTATCCTCCAAAACTATGTATTTTTGAAGGAGAATCATATTTTTCACTAGTCATAATTATACTTAAATGGCTTGTTGTGTAATAGGACCTTTTTGTCAATCTGCACCTAAATATTAAAATTCAATACAAAAATTCTTCAGGGTTCTGTGTCTGAGAACATGCATGGTTTTAATCAGGAAAATTTTCCAGAAAACAATTACATAATATTTTCAGTCTAAACTAAAGCTAGAAAGGCAAGAGTTCTTTTATATAAGCTTTGAGTACAGTTTTTACATAGATGCTATCTAATACAATTGTATAAGTTCCAGAAAAGGGGCACAATGAAAATGTGCAGCTGGAATGTCAATTTTCAGGTTTTAGAAGATTGAATGCAGTGCATTCTCTGGGAGCGGTATCAGAATGACCATCCAAATGAACTCAATTGTTTCAACGTCTACAGGAGCTTCATAAGAATTTCAATGGAAACTGAGGCATTTATTTGCACATTCTCCTGCTGTGTTTGAAAACTAAAAAACACAGCAGCATTGTGCCAGTACAGAAGAAACAAAAAGTGAAACTTACTAATCCAGCTTCATTGTCCAAACTGAATGATATGTAGGTAACAAATAGATATGGTAGAAGAAATTAAGATTTGTTAAATTGTTTTAATCGTCTAAAAAAAAAAAAAAAAAAAAACTAGCTTTTACTAATAAAAATTAAATTACATCATCACGATAATATCCCTTTAACCAAACCAAACTGATTTTACCACTTGGTTAGAAAATTCATATATAAATTCATTACAGTCAAAAAAAATCTATGGAATCTGATTTTCATGACCGGTTTCTATTAATTTTGAGTTTCATAACAGCAGCAGCTTTAACAAAATAAAATTGATTAAGTTTCATGCTCTGACTGAAGTTTATGACTTACATCATTTATATAATTGTTGCAATAGTTGTGCTGAGTAGCAGATGAAATGGTACAACTGGTGGGACTTATATGGGTATCTTGGAAAATACAGGATACTGAAAACAAATTAAGTCTTGGTAAAGTCTGGATCCAGGGATATGCTAGCAGAAACTGGTGCTTGTATCCCAGTAATAGTGATTACTTTAAGCAGTATTTATAACAACAACAAAATAAAGCTCTTCTTATATAGTGCTTTTCATCAGTGCTTTACAAAGGAGGTCAGTATCCATTTTACAAAAGGAGAAACTGAGACACAAGAGATGAAGTGACTTGTCCAATGTCACCCAGCAGGCGAGCTGGGAACGGAATCCAGTGTCCTGCGTTTTAGTCCAGTGCTCTATCCATTAGGCAACACTACGTTCCTCTACTCACAACTCTATTTCAGAAGTACTAACACGGATCTCCACAGAAAATCTATGCCAGCAGTATTCTCCCTTTAGCACTATGACTTCCAGTGGGAATCTTTCACTTCTATAGCAATTTTTGTGGGGGAGTCTGCTGACAGAGGTTCTTCCACAAGTATATCATTTTGAAGCATCTGCCAACGTGCAATTTAATGGACCCAGAGAACACAAACACTGAACATGCACTTACATCATAGAAGACCATAAATTACTCAAAACCAAAAAAAAAAGTTGTTCTCTGGCCACTCTTCTTACCACACGCAAACACTTTAAAACTTGTGTTTACATTATAAGCATCAGAAAGAACAGGTGTTAACGTGTAAGACAGGTAAATGTGAGGGTCTTAAAAAGTTGAGCAGTCCCTTTCAAACAAACCGAGGTTTGTGATTTTATTGTGAAAGCCTAGATCACCATAATCCATGAGAACAAAACAATAATTTCTAACCACCATTTTCACAGTTCCTTGCAATCATTACAAGACACATCAGGTAAAGACTCAAAAAACAAAGTACTGAAAGAAGCCCCTAACAACTGCTCCAAAGAAGTCAAGTGATCATATGCACCAACATATATTATGAAGTTCTGCAAAAATGTAAGCAAAAATGTTAAACCATCCCATCAGTTACATTTTATAATAGGGTTGAACATCACTTTGTTAAACAAAGACTTGATTACAATTCCAATGGTTATAAAGAGTCACAAATTGTAGTTTAAATTATAAACAGTTGTGGAATTTTTTTTTTTTAATGGCAGGCCCAATTAAACACACTACACTTAAAATAATAAGTTATTATTAATCATTAAATTAAGTCAGAAAAATTAAAAATAGTAACTTAATAGAAAACAAAGTGTTAGGGCTTGTTTATACGTGAAACGCTACACCAGCACAGTGGCAGCATTGTAGGGCTTCAGTGTAGACACTACCTACGCCAACAGGAGGGGTTCTCCCATCAGCATAGATAATCCACTTCCCCAAGAGGCAGTAGCTAAGTCAACAGAAGAATTCTTTGGTCAACCTAGTGTTGTCTACACCAGGAGTTACGTTGGCTTAACCATGTTGCTCAGGGGTGTGGACTTCGAACATCCCTGAGTGATGCAGCTGGGTTGACCTAACTTTTTAGTTTAGACCAAGACTTAGAAAGGTGGCACCAAAAGCTGGTCTCCAAGAATCTCACCACTTTCTTTTAGATCCCCCACCCAATAAAAAGGAGAGGTTGAGGAAAGCAGTGTATTTGAGCAATTTTTATTTTTATTTTGGTAATACAGGAGATAATGCTACCACTACAAGACTTTAAGCATTTATGCAACATTCATGTCATGTCAATGAGTAACAAATCAGCCTTATGTTTTTCAAATACTTCCAAATTATATCACAGCAACTTTAAAAAAGTGGACTCTCTTACCTGCTTTAGTTCTATTTACTTTTTTCATTCCAGCAGCCTCACACTCATTTTCTCCATTACACTTTTCCATGGAGCTTATTTCTCCAAGAGATTCCACAGCCTGTGTAGAATTTATATTTATACCACATATTCTAGAAAGAGCTCTTGTATGCCCAGAGCCGCTCTGCTGTTTCTCTTCTACCTACAAAAACAGAAATTCAGGATAGCATTTTCCCAACCCTTAATGGAAAAGTGAAAAATCTGCTTTTCCTTGAAAGATGTGTAGTTCTTTTCCATATTTAAATGTATTACAGAAAATACTAGCTCACACTTTACAAAAATATTAAAATCTAAATTTCTCCTGTTGCCATTTTAAGAAAATAATTAGGTACTACCCACATCCAAACTTTAGTAGCTCTCTGCAATTTTGAAGTTTGGTTATACAGGTCAGGATTAATCATTCCTTCTCTGTGGTAAGTTTGCAAGTCACTCTAGTCCAAATTCTGCCACCCTTTACTTACACTGAATAGTCCCATAGATTTTCAGTGGTACCAACTGAGAAGTAAGGTACTATTCATGCATAAGGATGGAAAAAATCAAGCCTCTACTGTGTATATTTGTGTGTATACACACTGACACATGCAAATAAATAAATGTTCTTTTAATATAAATGGCTATCTGCAAAAGCAGCAACTTCTATTTGTGAATTTTATTCAACAGAAGCCTTAAAATTAAGATATAACTTAGATAATATTTTTACCTCAAGATCCCAGAGACACAGAAAAGGTTTTCATCTCGAGGCCAAAAGACCAAAAACATCAAGACACCTGATCACGGCCTTGGATAGGCCAAGAGACTACTTACACTTGATCTTAGCTCATAAATGATGACATACTGAACTTCTTTCTACGTCAGAGGCTTTGCTGTCTTGTCGCCACACTATGACTCAGTGTACTGACATTTTTTAATTACCCATCTTAAGAAAGGACCTTCTTTTCTTAAATGCTTTTGCCAGGATATTCAAAACATTTTACAGTTCAACCTCTCAGTAACCCAGTGAAGTATAGGCCAACTCTGCAACCCATGCATTGGCTACAGTAAGACATATATATGCTGAATTCTGATACTTTTTACTCATATTGAGTAGCACTTTTACTTCAACGGTGAAGTTGGAATAATAATGGGACTATTTGAGGAATAAGGTGCAGTTCAGCATGACTTAAAGTCAGAATCTGACCCATTACAACTACTTGCATGAGTAAGAACTAATTATTGTTGGCATATTTTAGTTGTGGTGCTGCATAGCTAAATGTTTCCCCATCCCATTTTCCTTTTTACCTCAGTCGACTTAATTTCTGGGACCAGCTGTTCATTTTCTTTCTTCAGACAGACGGTGTTATTTTTTCCTGGGGGTATAAACCTTGGCTTTTTAGCTGAATTCCCTAGACGTTGACTTGGAGCTGCTGATCGCCTCATATTTACTTCTGCCAGTCTGAAAAACAGCAGGTACAGAAGTTTTTTGTGGCAAGAACCTTTAATGGCAGAAATATTTCAGGATATCACTCAACATGCACATCTTAAAAATTAAAGTATCTATCACAGTCTGTATCTCAGATCATTTCCAAGAGTAATTTTAGTTGTCAAGTTTAACATACTATATGTACAAAATTGATGCAAGATGTTCAAACAAGACATGCATCTACCGTAATTAAAAACAGAGAAATGGAAATAGCAAACTGTATCTTTGCTAATCCACACTGTAGGACTCAGTCATTAACATTTCCACTTTCACCTAAGAAGTCAATGATGCACTTCTCAAGAGCAAGAGGTACTTTAGGGATGAACAGTATACAAATTACTTTTCTACAAACTGTACATGGACTAATAAACACAGACATTTGGGAATGGAAACTGCTCTTGTGCCCTTCACAGCTAATCTTGAAAATCCATTACTGTACTCATAAACAGAGTACTGAATGTTCAAGATGAGCATCTGAGATTAGAATTCTGCCTTTAATAATCAATTAAACTGGTTGTGTAGACTCCCCGTATCAAGATGGGAATAGAGCTGGGTATAGTCTCAGCTCTATATGCACTGTTACAATCCAGACATCTACTCTGTATCTTTTATTTCCAGTAGCACCCACAGCGTGCTAGTTGCTTTCCAAACATCAAAGGTCATTGTCCACGCAGATGAACTCAAGACTATAATATACTCCAAGAAGTCATTCTGATACAGAATACTTGCAGCTGTTGCAACAGAACTTGAAGAAGATAATGTGTTTTTACTATAAAAATGTTATGTGGCAATACAGGGACACAATGTATGGGTTAAAGTTTTGTTTAATTCTCTGAGATTATTTTATAACTGGGTTTCCAGAATTATTTGTTTTAATTACATGACAGACATTGACCAAGAATACAGTCAAAGCTCAGTAGGCCTCCATGTGACACAAACATCTCTGTCCTTTTGGGAACAGGACACAGACAGTTTTGGTAGCCACTGTATACTCCAGTGGCACAAATCTTTTTTTGCACTATTTTGCACTCTAGTGGTCTACTAGCTGCACAGCAACCCTTCTAAGAACATTCACACAAAAGCAATTAAGAGGCTACTGTTAAGAAAAAACACTTCTTAAAAGATTTAGATACAAAAATGCTTAGCATCAATGACTATTTTATAATTGAGATTTACCTAACTAGTCAAACAGAATGCATGTATGAAGCTACTGGCAGACCTACACCTGGATGGAAGAATGATCACCATTTGATTTCACCCTGTATGTTAGTCACTTTCAGTGTGGTTGAACCAGGGCCCAGAGAGGGGGGCAAGTGAGGCAATTTGCCCCAGGTCCCGCAGGGGCCCTCACGAGAATATAGTATTCTATAGTATTGCAACTTCTTTTTTATGGAAGGGGCCCCTGAAATTGCTTTGCCCCAGGCCCCTCTGAATCCTCTGGGCGGCCCTGGGTTGTACTAGGAACCACTCTTATTTAAAGGGATATCTTTGCCTTTCTCTGATCATATTCAAAATTTGCAAGCCTCTTCTTATGGCTCTATTGATGCAACCAGCGGCTACCTTTCTTGTATTTATAATGATTCAATATCAGTTCCTTTGTTGCTGTTAAACTTAAGAACCTTTAACAGGCTCTCATGCAGGTATCTTTATGCATCTATGGAAAGATTTAGGTTGACTGCATTTTTTTTTAAATGTACTATTTTTACAGCAATGAAAATGATACCAGTCAACATTATTACAAGTTACAAGGGTTATACTTCACATATTATCTATGTTTTCTTAGGACCAGTCTTCTTTTAAATTGTAAGCTCTGGGCAAGGATGTCCTTTACTATACTTCTGGGGGAATTCTGTGCCACTGTGCATGTGTGGAATTTGCATCCCCAGAATTTTTTTTTTCCTACAGAAAATACATTCTGCCAGAGAGGCACTGCAATTATGCCTTTCACCCATGAGGGGATGCTGTTGTGCCAGAACAGAGGGCAGCTGCTCCCATGCAGGAGCAGACCTCCATGGATAGGGAGAAGAGGCTGCCTTCCTCACAGCGCCCTGCCTGTAAGGCCAGGTGAGGAGACATGAAATATGAGGGGCACAGACAAAGGGCTAGTGGGAGGACAGACTGGGGCAGGGGCTTAATGGGAGGGGGGTGCGGGGCCGCATGAGGATGAGGGAAAGAGGTGGCTGAGTGAGTGTGCAGGGGCACATGGGGACAGGGTGGAGGGGGTGCAAGGACATATGGGGATGGGGAGAGGCGGGGCAGCTCAGTGTGGGGGCAGAGAGATATGGAGACGGGAGGTGCATGGACACATGGGGACAGGGGCAGATATGCCTGACTGAGAGAGGCAAGGGGTCAGCCAGGGTCATCATGGGGGGGGATCCCGAACTCCCTAACAATGCCCCCCCTCCCCGCAAAAAAACAAACAAACCTGTTTCATACTTCTCTCATCTACATCCAACAATCCACCATGTTCACTCCTAGGCTTCTTTCCAGCAATTACTTCCCTCTCTCTCAGTTCTTCCATTACCCCTTACTCCCACAAGCCTTTCCACTACTTCTGAGGGGTGCGGGAAATACGTTTCTGTACTAAAGTCTAAATGAATTATTACTCAAAGTTCTTTATTAATATGCCTAGTAAGGAATTTGTCAAAAAACATTTCCTGAATCTTTTTTGTTGTCTGTATTGTTACAGACATACTTGCTGACAGGTATTTTGAAATAAATTACCAAAATAATTGAAACTGGTGTGAGAATATTGTGTTATTTTGACAAATAAAATATGCAGAATTTAAAAATATTGTGTGCAGAATTTTTAACTTTTTGGCACAGAATTCCCCCAGAAGTATATTATATATCTGTACAGCACATAGGACATTTTCAATGCTATTATAATATTACTTTATATATATATTGTATATTGCAAAGCATAATGTAAAGAACAGAGAAAAATATAAAAAGCAAGAGAATAATTTTACACTAGCTCACTTTTTCTCAATGTACATACTCCTACTTTACTAAAGCAATCAGTGAAAAAATACCCTATATGTACAAATACATATGAATTTTTAGAATACAACTGAGCAGATCTGTACAGATACATAAGGTTCCAGGCCTGTTAGAAAAATTCCCATATTGGAACGGGTCCTTCTCCTGCAACTGACTGTACGAAACAGCTAACAAGAGCAGCATTAACATCTGGATATCTCTTTTGGAGAATTCTCAAAATACAAATCATCAGGACTTCTGAGTACTAGACAAAAGGAAGCCACTAATTTTTTCATCTAGATGTATAAGAAGCAAACAACATTGGATATTTTAGGGCAGGACCAGAGTACAGGTAACTAGGTGCATTTTCTCCGGTGTTTGTCTGAAAGATGGCTTGCAATGTTACTCATCTTTAGAAGCATTCATTACCATTGTATTGCAAATTTATAAATCAGGAAAGAATGTGAGTGGTCTTGTTTCAGTTGATTATACACAGGGTTTGGCTACACTTGCAGCTGTACAGCACTGGGAGTTAAAGCTGTCTTCGTACAGCTGTGTAGTGAAAGCGCTGCAGTGTGGCCACACTGACAGCTACCAGCGCTGCAGTGTGGCCACATTTGCAGCGGTGTTGGGAGCGGTGCATTATGGGCAGTTATCCCAGCGTTCAAGTGGCTGCAACGTGCTTTTCAAAAGAGGGGAGTGGGGTGGAGTGCGACAGGGAGCGTGGGGGAGAGAGTGGATTTTTGGAGCTGACACTGTGTGTCAGCTCCCTGCCTTGCAAGTTCCGACCCCTTCCCCCACCCCTCTCTCATTCACTAAATGCAAATAGCCTTTTGTTTTTTTCCTCACAGACAAGATAAGCAGCTGCTCCAAAACGGACCCCCCCCCCCCCAAGCCATGCTGCTTCTCTCCTCAAGCAAACACTAGCTGTGGACATTCATCCCCCTGCCTGCCTCTGCTCGAGCAAACAGTAGCTGTGTTTGTTTTTTAGATAAGCAGCTCCGGGAGCCCCGAGTTCACAACAAAACAAAGAGTGTTATTTTTACTTAAAAGCATTATGGGAAAATTCTGGAGCTCAGTTACAGCGTAGTAAGATTAATCACTGTTTACACTGGCACTCCAGCACTGCAGCACCAGCACTGTTCAATTTATTCCTCTCATCGAGGTGGAGTACAACCAGCACTGTAGCCAGGGAGATACAGTGCTGTATGTGCCTTGCCAGTGTGGATGGGGAGTAAGTTACAGCGCTGTAAAGCCACCACCAGCGCTGTAACTCTCCAGTGTAGCCAAGCCCTCAGGGCCGGCTTAGGCCAATTCCCCCAAATTGGGCCCTGCGCCTAAGAGGGCCCCGCACCAGGCCAGAGCGCGGCAAGTCCTGTGGCCCCACAACCCAGGCCGGAGTCGCAGCAAGCCCCGCAGCCCCGCTCCTCCTGCCGGAGCACGGCAAGCCCCGCGGCCCCGCTCCCCCAGCCAGAGTGCCGGCTGGAGCGCGGCAAGCCCCGCGGCCCCCCTCCCCTGGCTGGAGCATGGCAATCCAAAGTACCACCGAAGACTCGGAGCACCGCCAAGTGAATACAAGCCCCACGAATTAGGCCCCACACTTGCTAAGTCGGCCCTGGTTATACTAGCCACATGTACCTAAATGTTCATGGGAGCGGGGCCTTAAATGTCATGCAAGAATGGCCCTTATACTATTGCACTGCCCAGTTTGTATTTTTTAATATCATGAAGGGAGCAGACACCATGTTCAAGATGTTTATATAGCAATCTTAGACAGCAGATGGCTCACCTTCCCTACCCTAACAACATCAGGTCAAAGCATTGTATGGGAATAATAATCAGGAACATCCAAAATAGGTACAAAATACAATGCAATTTGGAGTGCACTGACCTAACTTGATCTACCCACCTAACTGGGAGTAACTTCCAGCTATCACCTCGTGAAATAGTGCAAATTAATCTGGAAAGTTTGCGTTATACATGGTATGCACATTAGATGTTTAAAAGATAGCCAAATACTTAATTTTAAATGAAGTTCACTGAAAAAGAGTTTTCAGGGTCAGTGCAGTTTTAAAAGATTCTACCACAACAAATCAGGAGAATCTGAGATTTTGACAAATTTCATTTTATACCCCAAAACTTTACAAAAGGTTTTAATCAAAAGTAATGGGTATGGACTGTTCAGGAACAGAAACAAGTAGATAAATATATAAATCATCTTCTTATCAATGCCTGAGACTGACATCTTTGATAGCAGCACTATTTCTTATTGCCTGTAGTAGGTGTTCAAGACTGGTGCATTACTTTAATTTCAGTTTATATACATATATCTGGAAACACACATTTACTTGGTTATGTATCATATACCTCAAAACAAAGAAGGATAGAGCTTATTTCTGATAAGAAGGCAGAGCATGTCTAATTTTACAGGACAAGTGGCTGGAAGAGAACTGGGAGAGAATGTTACGGAGGAGAGGTGACTGCCAATATTCTCATACTAAGGGCATAGCCACTTAGCATCCCAGCCCACCCACATCTGAGCCAGGGTGTAGTGCTGCCACAGCAGCCGGGAGCATCACTCGGGCACCTGAAATCCAGGACAGAGTTATGCACCCGCCCTTCAGAAAACTGCACTCCGGCAACTCTGCCTTGCCATTTTCTGTGCTGCCCCATGCACGTGCCCAGCCCAGCAGGTGAAGCCCAGTGTCTGGGGGTACCAGGGCTAGGAAGAGGGCGTGGCATCTGGGGAGAAGCTGAGCTAGCACTGTCTGTCATTGCCCCTCCACCCAATAGTCAGGGCCTACCAAAATTTCCATTCCTAGGTACGGCACTGTCTGAAACACACACGGGCATGCAGAGAACACACTAGCTGCCCCTTTCCCCTCTTAGGCCTCACACTCCAGTACTGCAGGAGGGGTGCTCCAGAGACCTGCAAGATTAAAAATTAGCCAAAGGAAACGTCGCTTTACTGATCGGCTGCGCGAACACACCCTGAAGCCCAGAGCAGGGCCCAGCACCCTCCGCCAAGCCAGTAGCGTGTTACAAGCACCCTCTGCTCCCCCGCCCCCGGCACTCACTGCCAGACGCCGCCTCCTCAGTCACTGCGCCCCTACCCCACTCACGGAGCAGTGCGCCCAACTCAACCGTCCCGCCGCAGCCACCGGCTCCCGTCAGCCACTTGCCACAAAGCGCATGCGCTCTGCTTTCCTCCCACCGGCCATCGTTCAACTGCGCATGTTCCTGTCGCCCAGCCTCACTTCACCTGCTGTCCTGCACCCGCGCGTGCCCACTTGCTTCTTCCCTCTCTTGACAGGGTTGCCGGGTGCTGCGGTACGCATGCGCATGCTGCCACCCACAGTATGGCCGTCCTGCTGGGTTCATCCTGGTGTGACACGCAGCCGTCAAGCAATAGCAGTCGCAAAATGCACTGCTGCTTGCCGTTGCGGCCGTGCTTGGAAACCAATCTAGAGAGTAGGTGTGGTGTGAGGTGCCGCCGGGCTGGGGCGCGGAGGGAGGGACCCCCGCTGGGCGGGTAAGTGGGTCACTGGGAGCGGGAGCGGTGGTGGGGCCCATCTCCAAGGGTTGGGGGGCGGGGAGCTGCGGGATCCCAGCCCCAGCGGGGGCTGCCGCGGGTGCACTGGCCTCCGAAGCCAGATGGTGCGGGAGGGGCGGGGTATTGGGCCAGGCGGGCGCCTGAGGGGCTGAGCCGGTGAAATAACGGCAAGTCCGACTTTCCTCCCCTTGGTGGTCAGTCAGCTCTGCTCCAGATCCATCAGTGCCCCACCCACTTACCCAGATACAGTTTGTAAGAGCATTAACTTCTATTAAGTAATTTAATTTAAATTACAAGAATCTGTATTTAAAGTGTAATGTTTTTTCCTGTGTAGTAGCATATAAGAATTTGTTCCCCTTTGTATTGCCATTCAGTTTGTGTAAAGTGATCGAATGTTACTGGCCATAAGACGAATAACAGCTAAAAACAAATTCTGAAGTATGGCAATAACACTGCTAGGCTCCACCTTTCACAACTGTAAGAAAAGTTTTAGATAGAAGTATGGGGGTGAAGTTCAGCTGGTGATATCTCTTTAAGCAAGTGTTGGCAGAGAGAGGAGCGCTTCTCAGTTTGGGATTATTAGGGAAATTAGCGAAACGTCATACCGAAAAGTTTTAATTTTAAAGCCTAGTTTCCTCTCCTTTCGGGAGAAAAGTGTATGTAAATTGTTGCAGAAGGATTACTGAATTCACATCCCAAATTTGTATTTATCTTATAATATGTAAAAGTAATATGTGTCAAATATGTGCTTGCCAGGTTCAATCTTGCTTTTGATTCTAGTTGTTGGAAAATAGCAAACAATGAGTCTAACTTTAAAAAACGATTCCATGCTTATTTTTGCAGATTTCTAAATTTTAGTGGTATTTTATTCTTTCATATATACTGAAAATTAAGTATATACTTTGCTGGAAATGTTGTAATGTTTGTAATTATTGAATAGATAATCATGTAATGGAGTGGAGAGTATGTTTATAAAATTGGTGGATGACACCAAGATGGGAGAGGTTGCTAGCACTTTTGAGGAAGGATTATTATTCAAAACAATCTTGACAAAGAATTGGTCTGAAAGCAACAAGGTGAAATTCAGTAAAGACAAGTGCGAAGTACTACACTTGGGAAGAAAAATAAATGCACAGCTACAGAATGGGGGATAACTGGCTAGGCAGTAGTACTGTTGGAAAGAATCTGGGGATTATAGTGGTTCATAAATTGACTGAGTCAACAATGTGATGCAATTGCAAAAAAGATTAATATCATTCTGGGGTGTATTAATAGGAGTGTCATACGTAAGATACAGGAGGTTATTGTTCCACTCTACTTGGCACTGGTGAGGTCCCATCTGGAGTACTGTCTCCAGTTTGGACTACCACTCTAAGTAAGATGTGGACAAATTGGACAGAGTCCAAAGGAGACCAACAAAAATAAGAATTCCTGACTGATGAGGAAAGTTTAAAGAAACTGAATCTTGAGGAAAGACCTTTAGTCTTGAGGGGGGAAAAAACAGCAAATTCACTTTTACTGACCCTCACTTTAGACCAAAATTTGACACTAGTTCCCTACAGTTTCTTATCCTTCTTATATATTATGTAAGTCAAAAATAAAGAATTATTAAATATTATGCTAAATAAATGATTTGTCATCTTAAAGTTCCTGTATTAACTATTCTCTTGTGTCTCTTATTTTTGAGTTATTGTCCCACATTTAGATATCAGCACACTGAGAGCAATGACTATAAATAAGGATCAACATTCTGACTAGTTGGCACACATTCTTTTAATATAATATTACAATTATCCTTACATTGGGTTTACCTAGAAGATTTAAAAATGGTCACTTTTTCTTTTTAATAAATTCTGGTTTTATGAGTATAGTTGTTAGTATCAGAACGTGATTGTTTTTTAGCGCTATACATTTGCTTGCAATAATGCTTTTTTTAAAAAAAACTAAACTGCATCTTATGGTCTGGATATAATTTCAGTTAGTTAGATAAGAATGTTTCATCTGTTCAAGCAATTTGACCTTACCAGACTTCGGTTGTAATTTTTTTTTACATAGTATTTTATTGTTTTTTATTTTTGATTGAATTGAACTGAACATAAGATTTAGTGTTCGTTTACAGGAAGACTAAAGCTGTGACCTTATAAACTCATGTTAACCAACTGGCCTTGTCTTTTAGCTCTGCATGGAGTCTATTTGTTGTACAGTAACTCCTTACTTAAAGTCATCCCGGTTAACGTTGTTTCGTCGCTGATCAATTAGAGAACAAGCTCGTTTAAAGTTGCACAATGCTCCCTTATAATGTTGTTTGGCAGCCACCTGCTTTGTCTGCTGCTTGCAGAAAGAGCAGCCCGTTGGAGCTAGCTGGTAGGGTCTTGGAACCAGGGTGGACCGGCAGCCCCCCATCAGCTCCCCACTCCCCTAAGTTCCCTGTGTGGCATCTGCCCAGCAGGCTATCAGTTGCCGGGCAGTTCAGCTGTCCCTCCCCCCCCACTGTCATGTGATACTCCTGCCCTCTGCCTTGGAGACAATGTAAGCTTACAGTGGGAGCTGTGGAGTCGGTGTGTGGGGCGGAGACCCCCGGCCCCCCGCCACAAGGGCCACAGAGATGTGCCTGCCGCTTCTGGGAGCGGCAGTGAGCTGGGACAAGTAAACCTGTTCCCCAACATGCTGGAGGTGCGCCTGGAAGGGAGGGGGAGGAGTTTCTCAGCGGGGACCATGGAACCTCCCTTTTAAGCTCATTGCTTCTTCTCCTAATAACCTTATCAGTACTCCCTCATGTGCTAACCAATTGCACTACTGGAGCACACATAGACTTTAGATGAGGACTGAAGGATGTCTTCCATATCCAGACAGTTCAAGTGACTTTTCCTAACATCGGAGGATGGGATATCTGAGGCGGAACTCCAGTTATCAATTTCAACATTACTTATTTGTAAAAAATAAGTCTGTGAATCTAGAAAGTTGTAACATTGTTTCATGCTGTGAAAGTAACAGGGTGGGTTTGATTTAAATTAAATTGATGACTTAAATCACTAGTCAGGGAGACTCGATTTAATCATGGTTTTCTACATAAAAGTGCATTGTAGTTGATTGTTATAACCTTAATACATATTCTTCACAACTCAAAGATAGATGTAGGTTTCATTTTTAGAAGGTACACACTATACATTTTTAAACAGTGATTTATTTTGAAAACTTTTCAGATTAGTTTTACAGCTATATCAGAAAATGAATGAATGATTGGTTATTTCATTTACCAAAGGTAATTGAAGCAGATATTTATGAAGTTATTGAGAGGTGAATTATCTCCAATTCAACAGGTTAATCATTAATATATGGAGAATTTTCTTGCGATGCTGTATGATGAGGAGAACATCACCAGACAGACATTTAAATTGTTTTATTTAACTAAAACAACAATGTTAAGTATTCTGGATTTTTTTCTTCAACAGCAAACATATAATATTTTAACAAAAGAAGCATATGTCCCTCACTTCTCACATTTATCTGCAGACTACTTCTCCTTGTCCAAGACTATTCCGTTCAATACTATACCATGCCATTCTTACTTCTGTGCTGCTGCTGGCGGTAGCTCTGCCTTCAGAACTGAGCTGCCAGCCAGCAGCTGCCCAGCTCTGAAGGTAGTGCCGGCGCTGCCAGCAGCAGCACAGAAGTAAGGGTAGCAGCCCCACAACCCCCACCCCCAACATAATTTTGTGACCCCCCCCATCCCCAAACTCCTTTTTGGGTCAAGACCCCCTACAATTATAACACCGTGAAATTTCAGATTTAAATAGCTGAAATCATGAAATTAACTGTTTTTAAAATCCTATGACCATGAAATTGACCAAAATAGATGGTGAATTTTGTAGGGCCCCAGTCATTAAATAATTGTTTGAATATCTAAATTTATTTTTTTAATGCTTAAGCTACATAATTTTGGGCAACTGAAAATATAAATTGATAAAAATAAAAATGCTTTCTGTCAAAATTATAACAAAAATAAAATACTGTAGTCTGGACAGGGCCCAGGAAAATGGGGGGTGTTTGTAAAGCATGGTAAAATATTTTTATTAATGCTTTTTAAACAACACTTAGCACCTAGTGTAGATATGCCCTCAGTGCTATGTATTGTTTAAAAATGTGTTAATTTTTAAACAATACATTTTAGCTATTTTTTCTGGTCTTTATGAACCATGGGTGACAGCTGGCTAAAGTGTTAAACAGACTGTAAAGTAACCTTTCAAATGTGTGCCACTGTAAAGTTTCGTTTTAATGGCTACGAGAACAGTAGTCTGGTTACGCATGGGGATCTGTAACTTAGGAAACACAACAATTGATTCTGTTTCTTTTTAGTGTTCTTGTAGAAAGTAACATAAAGCAATGAAGAGATGATAGAATAAGGTGATTTAGTACTGCTGTCTCCTCTGAAAACCATAATTCCAAAGCATTTTATGTGGAAAACTGCATTAATGTGAATTAAATCTAAAAGGTAAAACATTTAATATTTTTATATTTATAATGAATAAACCTCTTTATTTAGAAATTCTAACAACTTAGGAAACACTGTTTCATGATGCTTGACTGTGTTGCAAAAGTAATTTTTTATGATTAAGAAAAAATGTGCAACCTAAAACATATTTTGTGTAATTAACCATCTTGATAAGAATTGTTAGACTTTAGCCACATCTTCCTTGATAGAATTGTACTAAAGTACAGAAGCTTGTTTCTTCTCTTTCATATAACTTTCAACTTAGTTTTAGGGGTATTGATCTTATAAAACTCACATGTATTATGGGCAGAGCTGGTAGCACATGTCATGGTTACAAGGCTAATGGCACCTCTTTCTCTTTTCTGGTCTCTCTCAGTTCAATCCTCAGGTGTCAGGCTGAAGCCTTTACCTATCCTAGGGTGGAATTCTGCAATTCTCTCACTGTTAGACCAGACCCTGAATTACAGTACAGATGGTATCAACCATGCTTACCCAGTAGGTCCAACTGACTTCTGATGCCTGTCGTCCTTCCTATCAAGGGTCTTTGACCAGGGTATCCAGTGACAAAACAGACTTCTTCAGGCCAAAGTATAGTTTATTATTAACAGTACAAACCATTTAAAGAAAAGAGATTTTTAAAATAGTCTACACACCTCTATCTTACATAAAAGCTAACCATGGCCTGATAGTAACCTACACAGGACTAACTTCTTCAGATTCCTCCCCACTTCCCCACCCTAGTGCTTGTGCTCTAGTTTGTTCCCCGAGCCCCGCTTCAGAGAGATCCTTTTTTAAACTGCTACAGTCCTTTTGATCTCTGCTGTCCATGGGCCTTTTCCTCTAATGGCTTTCATCTTAACAACCCTCAAATGTTTGTGAAGAAGTGGCTTATCTTAAGCCATTCTGTTTCCTTCCTGGGTGTTGCTCCATACAGTCCCTTATTAAACTGAACTAAAATATTTATAAAGTAAATATCCCAATCACCCTGTCAACATACAGTATTCATAAATTACAGAATAGCTCCACATCTGTCAGTGTTGGTTATAATTAGCATTGTCCCCTAGACTTTCCATTGTAAGACCCTGTTTTCAGTTGGTTATAACTTTTCCAAACTTAAACCATTTGGGCTGAAATTTTCCATGCTGGGTGTGAGCCTCTGGCTGGTTTTTTTGGGCATAGTTCAGCTAAAACAGTTCAGCCATTTTTTAGAATGTAGTTAGGGAAAAATAAATTGTAACTATTTTTAATATGGGCAAAACATCTGTTTTATTAAGGAGCTCTAGAGCCTCCATGCTTTAGAGCAGGGACTTGAAACTTTTTGAGGAGGGAGGTCTCTCTGGTGTCAGGGATGTGTCTTTTGCCATCACCATGAAAATTTGGTCTAGTTATATGATTTGAAAAACTACAGCTTGCACAAACTCAGAGGTTTGTTAGAGTTTGGCTGTGAAACCAAATATTCAAAACTGCCCCAGAACAAGCCTAAATAACAGGAAAAACCCATGAAAACCAGAAAATATAAGCAGGGGGTGGGGTTTGAATTTCTGCACCATGATGCTGGGGGGAGGAAGGGTGTTCCATAAAAAAAACCCAGGGGGCACAGTTTAAAAAAAAAAAAAAAAAAAGGCAGCTCATGAGATATGTGGAAACACCTACAGGTCGTGGCTGCCTAAAAATGCCAGCCCAACTGCTCAAAAAGCAAGCAAGAATACTTCGCAACCTGCACGGAGCATGCTTCAGTCCAGGGCTGCAGAGTCCAAGCAGAACTTTCTTTGTAGTTACTCTTCTTGGCTGTTTCCAGCTGCTGTGGTGCCATGTACAGGAACTGAGGGCTCCACTGCCTGTGCAATCTTAATTAGGCTCCCTTGTACATATGCATTATGATACAGTCTGTAAATACATGATCGTATACTATTTTTTTCTAGACTCCCACCTCATTCAGAGAATGGGTTGTTGTTAACAGTTCTTCTTATGCGTATAAGAAGAAACATACATAAAATTAAGTTACCTGTTGTTGACAGATGCACATAAAATCATATGGATAAGAAGTACTCAAAGGTGTTTAATACTGTCAGTAAAAGCATTGTTTTACAAATTTGCAGAGTTTTATACGAATAAAGGTAAAGAAACAGGAATCAGGTTCTGACATTTGAACAGCGTTTTTTCTGTAATTCATCTTTAAATTTTCAGTTACAGAATAAATCTTCAGTTATTCTCTAAATAATCTCAAAAACATTGTGCAAATGCAGAATTAAACTGCAATCTTTCAGCGTCCACAAGAATCACATTTTGTAATAGAATTCAAAACGAGAGAGAACCTAAGTTAATCCTCCCTGTTTTTACCAATGTGTCTGCTTTCAAGATAGAAAGCTCTTTGGGCAAGAACTTTCCTTACTTTTGTGTATTGTGCAGCACCAAGGATTCTGTCAGTGCTAAATAATTAGTTATTGATCAATTACTAATTGCTGTTTTAACATTTATAATAGGTTGGAAGTCTGTGGAAAAGAATGGGTTATGATATTGAGCGTTTTGTTGGCTATGTTAATGAAGGACTTTTATGCTGTATATGCCGAGATGTATTAGAAGACCCCTTACAGGCTCCTTGTGAACATGCTTTCTGTACTGCCTGTATACATGGATGGCTTGTTCATCACAATAATTGCCCTGAAGACAGACAAGCACTTGATATGTCTGTGCTACGACCTCTCTACAGGTACGTAACAAATCTGATTGTTGAAGGGATTTTTCTAAAGCCTGGTTTAGGAAATTAGGTCAGTATAACTATGTCACTCAGGGCTGTGAAAAATCCCACCCCTGAGCCACGTAGTTAAGCTGACATTAGTCCCCATGTAGACATCATTAGGTGGACGGGAGAATTCTTCCGCCTGTAGGAGAGGAAGTCCCGTCAGCATAGGTAGCATCCGTAACTGAAGCTCTGCACCGGTACAGCTGTGCCATTGTAACATTTTAAGTGTACACAAGCCCCTAGTTAGTACTAAATACTTACCGGTAGTTTTGGGACCGCTCAATAGCCATTCTTCATGAATTAATTTGCATGTTTAATTTTGAACCTTAATATTCCATTATCATAGCTTTCACCACTCACAACCATCAAATGTAGTTACTTGAATGGTGAAATATTTTGAACTGAGCATATGACTTTTTTTCTTGTGGAAGGTAGAATCCCTGAAATGTGGCAAAAGTCAACTACTTTTACAGTGTTGCAGGAGTTTAAAAAAGAAGAAACAAAGTAACTCTTTTCTGTATATAGATACATGAAAAATGATCTAAATCGACTTCAGCTTCATTGCAAAAATGGAGAGCGTGGTTGTGAAATGGTTTGTTCTCTAGAATCTATAGACAGACATGAGAGAGAATGTGAATACAGCCAGATGCCCTGCTCAAATGCTGGTGAGTAAAGTTCAAAGTTGAGCCTTTTGTTCAGAAAATTGGTATCTGTCATACTTAATCACAGTAGGGTGGCAGCGATGGACATTCATTCACTTCTGTGTTGCGTTCCACATTGTGAATTTCTGAATTCTAGACCATATTCATGCTAGACCAAAAAAGATTGAAGTAAGCTTTCTTTAAGGCAGGGGGGTAGGTACTTCTGTTTGCACATTCCTACACAGACATGGCCTCTGCAATATGGTTGCTTCAGTTTAACTGGCAAAACAAAACAAAAAAGAGCCAAATAAAAATTCAAAAGATAATAGCATGCTAAGCGCTTGAGAGTTTGCAGACATTTTTTTAGACAATGGATTTGCTCTCTGTTGTAATGATTGTCATCCATCATTACGTTTTTCCTTTTCATGTGAAAATTAACCATAATGAATTTAAATACTGGACCCCCAATTTATCAGAATACACAGCAGTGCATGGTTTTTGCTTTCTGCCAAGGTATGATTTGTCTAATATTCAGCTTTTATTACTCATCTGATTGTGGGTTTTTGCATGTGATGATTGAACCAGCTTTTTGGCCAGTTTAGCTTTTATTATATTAAACAGAATTACACTATAACTTGCTGCTTTGCTCCTTTTCCAGAAGGTATCTCAAACTTTAGCCAGTGTAGGTAGGGCTGAGTATGTATCTGAGAAACCACTGTTTGGTGCTTAATATGGGACAGGAAATAAGGATTTCTGCGTTCTGTTCCCAGTTATGCTGCTGCTATGTTGCCTTGGGCAAGTTATTTACATTTGTGTGTTTCTTAATCTGTAAAATGGGAGTAATAGCTCTTTCAGAGAGGTGATGTGAGGCTTTTGAGATTTTCCAGTGAAAGGCGATATGAAAGTGCAAAATGTTTGTCTTAATCAGAAGTGCACACACCCTGAAACCTACCACTTGCAAGGTTTTTATGGCACATTTTTGTTTGAGCTTGTGGTTAGGCCACCTCTGCGAGGTGATATTTTTTGCTTGTCTTTACCAGCCTGTCTGCAATATACTGTGCTTGATCATGCTGCCTTTTATCTCAGACTTGTCAGGTGGACAACCTATTATTTGAAGTCAGAAATGTGCACAACCTACTTACATTTACTATAAAAGTAAGAGTAAACATTTATACCATTATTACATTTGACCTCACAAACTTTGAAGGCTTTTGATATCCCTAAATTATTTTCAATTTTTTTCCCCTTGCTTTAGAACTGTAAATATAATTTAATTGCTTCACAATCCTCCTGATTCCTTTTGTCCCGCACCCTGCAGGAGTTGCGACCCACTGGTTGAGAAATACTAGTCTAGTAGTAGGTAGGGCACAGGCGTAATGGTGAAGGGAACCAGGTTCTAGTCCTAGCTCTGTCGTTGATTTGCTGTGTGACTTGGACAAGTTGCTAAGGTCCAAAATTTTCTCTAACCTTGGGTGCCAAATTTTTGATACTCACGCCTTGTCTAAACTGGCATTTTTCTTAATATCTCCATCCACTGCTGTTGGTGGTGGAGTAGGGCTGGTGGAAGAATAGTGTAGGCCAGCTGTCAGTATTTTTTCTACTATCCATGACTTACACTAGTGTTACCACCAGTGTTAGAGCAATGATGGGAGACTCGAACAAAAAGTTTTAATGTAGACAAGGCTTTGGGACCTATAGGTGTATCTCTTCAAGCTATAAGGGAATCACTTTGTTTTGACAGATTTGCATATGACCAGTTCTATGCACTATGGTTTGTTTGCTTGCTTGGGTGTTTTTGCCTGGAATGGACTATGCTTCTGTTAATTGCAAGTGATTTAATATTGCCTTAATTTACTGTTTCCTGTTCAGGTTGTCCAGTTCAGATTGAACGACGTAACTTAGATAGCCATTTGGCAGTGTGTGAATACCGGAGCCGTGAATGCCCTAATGGTTGTGGTTATACCATTCTCAGGGCAGAAGACACGCAGCATAATTGTGTAGCAGAGCTAAGAACAGAACTAGAACTGCTCCGGTAAAATACTACTTCTCTTTCCTGGGTATTTGTGTTTTAACCTGGGCCTAAAATCACTACACATAAAAGATGGTTCCAAGTACTAGCTCTGTTTAATTCTGATATCTAACCCATAATGTGTAAATCACTTGGTATTAACTGGTGAGGATATTTTTAAAAAGCCATTACACACTTTAAACTCTTACTGCACTTTTAGTCTGAGTTAGTTGAATTAATTTGATTAGCTCAGAACCCTAATGAATAAGGATTGCAATTATTCAAAATTATGTGATGGTTACATGAAAGAGTGAAATACATACAAAGAACTAGACTGAGGCCATTAAATCTTTTCACTTTTTACCTTAGTCTGATATGGACCCAGAGCCAAATTATGAAGTAAGATTTATTATTTAAGATTTTTAAAACACTTTGGAGATGAAAAACTCCAACTATATTTGGCAGTTATAAAGTTATCAGAGATGAGAGGCAGGTGACCTACGAGTTCAAGCTTGTACTTAGGCCTAAAATGCTGGAAGACTACTAATACTTATCAGTGTTCGTCTTTACTTTCTGTCTGTCCCTCTCTTTCTTCTTGCCTCTTCCTTTTCCAGTTAATCATTTCCATGATCTTCCAGCAGTTTTGTACCTCTTCCCACCCCTTCCTGCTGGTACCTTCTCTCTTGCTCCTTTGGTCAGTGGAGGCCCCAGCTCTCCTGCACTTTGCTGGTGACCCAGGTTCAGTTCCTGGTAAGTGCAGTGGGAAACAAGTGAACTTTCCTGATACCAATAAAATGCCAAACTGCTGCTCAAACCCCAAAAGGTTAGCCTGTTAATGATTCAGTTTTGACTATGACTGTGTTTGATAACTAAATGATACTAGCTTTCTTCTCCCGCAACTACTGTCATTTCACATCCACAATAAACCAACAAGTGCTGATCCAAATGCTGCTAGATGGTATGCTATACTGAGCTTAACCTGTAGCTTTCTGTATTATGTCCTTGTTTAGGAATTCCATTCTCCTTGGGTTAAGTGGAATGACACAGACTGAGGCATATTCATGCTTTTTATTTTGAGACATGTATTACATTTCTCCTAAACTACTGCACAAAGTTACCATATACACTTAAAATAAAATTAATCAAAATGACAGTTAGTTAGTTAGTTATATATGTTTGTATGAAAGGAAATAAACTGTCCAAAGCCCCAAAAAAGTTACCCTATAGCTTCTGGAATTATTTCAGAAACATCTATCTTGGAGTTCTGTATTGCTGCCGGTCGCCATAGGATTTGAGCACCAAGAATCTCTGATATTGATGCCAGGACTAGAACTTGCACATTCTATCGAGAGAGTAAAACCCCTAAATAGGTACATACTGAGCAAGAATACTGTTTGTTGATAAAGCACACTCATCTTACATCTAGAGAGATGTGTAACACAAGACTACAGCAGAGCTTTAATTTAGGACTAGATTTGGGCAAATCATGAATTTTCTGGGTTCATTGGCAATTCCAATTTTTTAAAAAAACTCATTTGTTTTTGTTTTAATTTTGAACATTTTAATGTTTAATTATTTTAAATAAAATTAAAGGAAATTTATAAAGAAAAGGTAGTTTAAATGTTTCAATTTTTCTGTTTAAATCTAGAAATGAAACATTTTGATTTTGGGGGAGAATTTGCTTCAGTTCCCCCCCCCTCCCCTTTTACTGAAGCAACTCAGTGAAATCAGCATGAATTTGCAAAATCTTTTGGTGGTGTTGAATCTGCATTTTTTTTTCTCCTGAGGAAAAATGTTTTGGTCGAAAAATTTCACCCAGTTGTATTTGGGAACAATGTGGCTATTTGGCAGCAGTAGTTACTCTGGTACTTGAAAGTCACAGGTATAATGGTTAGGTTTAAAAAGGAAAAATATACTTTTTTAGGTCAGAAATGATCTGCAGAGTGGAGGAGGCAAAGCATGAAATGGAGTCCAGATTAGATTCACAGAGAAGGCATATGGTGCAAAAAGAGAGTCTTCTGCAAAATGAAATTGAAGAACTAAAGGTAAATAAGTTCCAGTGTCATTTGTAGAAATGTGTTTTTGTTTTCTACCCCTCTCCCAAAGGTCTAGTTTTTTTGCTTTTTCAAGTAGTGAGGAGTTTGTTATCCTAATTCACTAGAGAAGATACAGTCCTACATTCCAATGGTCTGAACCTTTCTTTTTCAAATAATTGCAGTGTCGTGGCCCTGGTAAAGCTCCCCTGCTGGACATTCACCAGGCTGTTGTTTTGGGCCCACATGTTGGGGCCGTGTGCTTTTAAGCTTCCCTGGGTCTCAGTAGGCTCCAACCCAGTCTCTCTATTGGCCTTTCTGACACAGGTTTTCTGTCAGTTACCCCTTCGGAGAATTGGCATCTAGGAGTCCAGCTTCACTAGGCCCCTACAGGTAGTGCTGACCCCAAGATATCCCAGTATATTAAGCACATCCTTGCCTACAGTTCCACTGTATGGGCACGCTAGCAGACACTTCCTATCTTTAGGGATACGTGATAATCTAAACACTCCAAATTAGTAAATTTCTTACTTGATGGTAATTTCCTTTCCGCTAGCAGCATCTCCCACAATTATAAGATGTATGGGCTAGTCCCCCCCTGACTGCAGTTTCTGGAGGCAGTTCAAAGCCATAGCACAGCCTGTGCGAGCCATGCCCTCTTACCCAGCCTGCTGACAGATGTTTCATTCCAAAGCTGTGTAAAAACTCATAGAATATGATTAGTAACAGTAACTTCAGTGCTAGAAAATAAGTGGGCTACAGCCTACAAACATAACTATCAAAATTAAATACTGTCTCCTGGCTAGGAAGCCAACCAGGGAGACTAGAATTGTGGGCGATGCTGCTAGCAGAAAGGAAATTAACAGGTAAGAAATGTACCATTCTGCAGCTCAGTTTCCCACAATTCTGATACATATGGAAATTAACGAACAACGAACAGAAATGGGGGGGATAAGAAAAACAGAATGAGATAGGGAAGATCCTCCTTGAGTTAATTACCCAAAATAGCAATGCTATTCCTAGCCCAATGCCTGCAGCATCTTCCTGACAAAGAAGACCTCCACAGAGAACAGAAAGTCAATTTAGGGTCTACTAAATGTGTTAACCTATGACCATATTGCTGCCCTGCAGCTCTCGACAGTGGAAGCACAAGCTCTTTCCACCCACAAAGTCATCCTAGATATTGTGGAGTGTGCCTTGGTGTCTTTATAATACATAGCTTGATCCATCTAGCTAGTGATAACTTGAATACCCTGAGCCCTTGGCACTTCGGATGAAGAGACAAATGAGGAGCCTGATCTTGTCAATTTGGTATGGTTGATGTAGATCTTTAGTGCTCTTCTAATGTCTAATATGTGACACAGCTTTTCTGTCGGGCGCTGTGGCTTTGGACAGAATTAAGGGAGGACAGTCTCCTGTGTGGCATGGAAAGATAAATTCATCTTAGGCAAAAAATGATTCTGGTATTCTTAGTGCCACCTTGTCATCATGAAACACCCAATGGCATTCCTGCATGGCTATAGCTGCCTGTTCAGAAACTCGTCTAGTAGACATGATGATGACCTAAAAAAGAGTTTTGATAGGTGGAATGGAGATATTGATGTCAGTGGCCCAAAAGGATGTGTAGTTAGGTCTTTTGGAAAGATTGGTTTAACCACAAGTTTAGTTAGTCTAACTACTCTGAGAAATCTGGATATCTGAGGGTTCTCTGTGAAGGAGTCAGAGGATGTGGTGAATAGGATACTCCTACAGCTGACACCAGGCACTGTGAAGCTAGTCCCTTGTCTGTGCCTTTCTGAAGAAAGTCCAGAATAAGTGGGATATCAGGATCCTTTGGATTTTTGTTGTTGTTGACACCACACACTAAACCTAGTTTGGATAGAGGAGTAGGTCTTCAGGGTTGAAGTCACCTGGAGGAGAATATTGTTCCATCTCTTTGAAGGATAGTTCTAGTGTGGCTAATGCTTCCCTCTTGATTGCAGGCTAATCAGTTGTAGATGCTCTAGATGGAGTAATGGGCTTTGTTAAAGGATGTCTGGTCTCACTGGTAGCTACAGTGGTAGTTCCAATTTAATTTCTCTCAGATCAGAGAACCATGCATCCGCTTGGCCAGGGTGGAGCTAGCACTGTCACCTTTGCTTCTTCTTGCCTGACCTTACTTTCTGGATCACCTTTCTTAGAAGTGGGAAGGCATATAGAAGGTCTTGCAGCCATATGTGCAAAGAAACAACCATCCCCAGGGATTTCGGGCCTGCTTCCCTAATGAAGTACTTTGGCTGCCTTGTCTTCTTATTATTGGCAAATAGGTTGACTACCAGAACGATGAGTTGTTGACGGTGCATCTGGGGAGTCAGTCTGCCTTTTAGTTGAGCTATCCTATTATGTGTTTTGCTCTGAAAGAGTTCTCTGGCCATCATTTCTGCGTGTAGAGTTACACTCATTGTTTCCACTTGCTGGCACAATGATCATGATGGCCAACTGGATCAGAATATTTTCATCTTCTAGGTAGTTCTGGAACCTCTGTTGGGCTAGCTTGGGAGCTCTGAGCTTCAATAGGTTGATGCTCTGGTTCCTTTTGCCTAGGGTTCCAGCTGCCTTTCACTGTTCTGTTCCCCTGCTGTGCCCTCCATCCTGTCAGGCTGGCATTGGCCATGAGTACTTATGGGTCTGGAAGGCATATGGGAAGTCCGTTGCAGACAATCTCTGGGATTGTCCACCATCTTAGAGAGTTCAGCATCTGGTTGGGAACTGATCTTGCATGTTTTCTAGTGAATGGTTCCATACTTTTAGAAAAAAGACCTGAAGGCATCTGATATAGGATCTTGCCCACAGAGTGATTCCTATATTTGAAACCAGGAGGCCCAGTAGTTGTAAATATTGAGCTATGGGTGGAGTTGCACACTTTACCAACATGCAGGTTCTGGATCTTGTGGAATATGTCTAGTGATGGGTAGGACCATAGAACCATAGGGTTGGAATGGACCCCGAGGGTCATCTAGTCTAACCCCCTGCCAAGATGCAGGATTTGTTGTATCTAAACCATCCAAGACAGATGGCTATCCAGCCTCTTTTTGAAAAGCTCCAGCAAAGGCGGTTCCATGACTTCCCTAGGCAGTTAGTTCCACTGTCCGACTGTTCTTACAGTTAAGAAATTTTTCCTAGGATTTAATCTAAAATGAATATGCTGCAGTTTTGAAATGGTTGTCTAGGAAGTGATACAGTTAAGTGCCTTGAGACCTGAGTCTGGCTTCTTGGTGAAGAGCCTAGGAGCTGAATGGAAGCATTTGGTACTGGTAGCAGGCTGTGCTGTACATAAATCTTAGCAGTCTGTGGTGGTGTAGTCATTTGGGAATGTAGAGATATGCATCTGCTAGATCCACAGAAGCAAGAAAGTCCCCTTGAGACAAGGATGCTACCGTTGAAGCTAGGGTCTCCATCCAGAATCTCACTTTCTTCATCCATTTATTGAGTTGCTTGTATCGGAAATATACAGATCTAGACAAAATAATAAAATACCTATCCACATTTCCCTTCCTCAGATTCTTGAGCATTCTTTGGGCTTAGGTCAGAGGCTTCTCTGGTGTCCAGGATCCTTCCTCTACTCCACATGGCTTCTTGGCTGGATGATGGAGTTTGTCTGGGTGTCTGCTACGAAATTAGGTCGAATTTATAGAAGTCAGTTTTTTAGAAATCCTATTTATACAGTCGATTGTGCGTGTCCCCACACAAAATGCTCTAAGTGCATTAAGTCGGTGGACTGCATCCACAGTACTGAGGCTAGCGTCGACTTCGGAGCATTGAACTGTGGGTAGCTATCCCACAGTTCCCGCAGTCTCCGCTGCCCATTGGAAATCTGGGTTGAGATCCCAATGCCTGATGGGGCAAAAACAGTGTTGCGGGTGGTTCTGGGTACATGTCGTCAGGCCCCCCTCTCCCTCCCTCCCTCCGTGAAAGGAATGGCAGACAATGGTTTTGCGCCTTTTTTCCTGGGTTACCTGAGCAGACGTCATACCACGGCAAGCATGGAGCCTGCTCAGCTCACCGTCACCATATGTCTCCTGGGTGCTGGCAGACGTGGGACTGCATTGCTACACAGCAGCAGCTCATTGCCTTTTGGCAGCAGACGGTGCATTACGATTGGTAGCCATCATCATCGTACTCTTGGGTGCTCTTTTAGCCGACCTCGGTGAGGTCGGTCAGGCGCGCCTGGGCAGACATGGGAGTGACTCAGCCAGCTTATTCCCATTTTCTGCCGAGCACCCAGGAGATGACTATGGCTAGTAATCGTAAAGCAGCATCTTCTGCCGAGCACCTAAGAGATGACGATGGGTAGCAGTCGTACTGCATCATCTGCTACCAGCCTAAGATGTAAAAGATAGAGTGGATCAAAACAAGAATTGACCCGATTTGTTTTGTGAAATCAACGGCCTGCTAAACCCAGGGTTTTGAGTTCAATCCTTGAGGGGGCCATTCTGTGTGACAGTTGTTTGTGTTTCTCCTTGATGCAAAGCCACCCCTTTTGTTGATTTTAATTCCCTGTAAGCCATGTCATCAGTCACCCATCCCTCCATCAGATCAATGGCAGACAATTGTTTCGTGCCTTTTTCAGCGCAGAACCAAAAGCAGAACCAGGCAAGGAGGCGACGGCAGTGCGGTGACAAGAGTGATGAGGACATGGACATGGACATAGACGTCTCACAAAGTACGGGCCGGGCAATGTGCCCCGGCCCTGTGCACATCATGCTGATGAGTTCTGCATGAGCTCTGCATGGTCACCTGTGCTGATCAGCTCACCACACTGGCCAAACAGGAAATGAAATTCAAAAGTTCACAGGCCTTTTCCTGTCTACCTGGCCAGTGCATCTGAGTTGAGAGCAGTCACAATGGAGCACTCTGGGATAGTTCCCAGAGGCCAATACCATCGAATTGCATCCACACTACCCCAAATTCGACCCAGCAAGGCCAATTTCAGCACTAATCCCCTCGTTGGAGGTGGAGTAAAGAAATCGATTTAAAGAGCTCTTTAAGTCAAAAAAAGGGCTTCGCCGTGTGGACGGGTCCAGGCTTAAATTGAGGTAACGCTGCTAAATTCGACCTAAAATCGTAGTGTAGACCAGGCCTGACTCTCAGATCCCTGCAGCAGTGCCCTTCCTTTCTCTCCAGTGGCTGGTGACAGACCTTCTCTCTAATAACCTCCAGTCACCTGTGTCAGGTGACCCACCCATCACCTTGTCAGGTGGTCAGTCCCCCACATCTGTTGTTAAGTTACCACACCCCTTGAGTTCAGACTTGGCTTGCCTGGGGAAGCAGCCGTCTCTTTGTCAAAGCTAAACAACCCTCCATTGTTAGCTCTGTGCAAGTTGCAAGAATTTCTCTTGTCACCTTCTGTGGGTTTTAGCTCAATATGGAGGCAAAAGACAGCAGAGAAGGCAAACAAGTCGTACATTCCAAATGGAGTTTGCAGTTTGACACAGATGTGCAGAGAGAGTCCCCAGTATCAAACAGGATTCATAAGCTGTACGTAGTCGTATTCCCCAATTTGTAACATGCAGCATCTGTTTAAGTCTGGGCGCTTTAAATACAAGACACATCACTACAAGTCAGATATACTTAAAAAAACCAGCTCCTCTGCTCATACTATTTTAAAGTAGCTCAGTATGGATAGAAATATAGGAACCTATGTTCTGATCCTACACTCGCACACTGCAGTCAGTGGTGCTTCATGTGAAAGTAAGGGTCTGCTGCCCACATGGATCCAGTTGCTGGATCAGGGCCCCGTACTCCTTAGCTAGAGCTGTGTTCAGACTCTGTTCTAACTTGCTTCAAAACCCAGTGGTGATATGGCCAAAGTAAAAAGCTGTGGAGAGAGAGAGAATGTATTATCTAACCCCTTCATCCATCTTTTCTACTGTAACAGGAAAAAAATAACCATCAAAACCCAAGACTGTTGAGCCTTTGTATGTTTTAAGGTTTCTTAGTATTGGATTTGAATAAATATATTGGAAGATCATAGATGCAAGTAAGTCACACAGCTCTGTCCTGAACACTTTTGGTTTTTGGAATAATGTTCATTTGGGTTTTGAGATGCAGAACATCACAGATGTACCAGTGGATTTCACTGGCTGCTGGTTATCAGTCAGATTTGCACTCTCTCTCATGGCTCTCGCAGACTGGAATATTTGAAATGGGTGCCACAGCAAGCGGAAACTGTGCTGCAAATCAGCAAAATTAAGTTTGTTTAGTGGTGTATCAAAAATTGCAGATTCTTTCAGCTGTGCCTGATCTTCATTATTTCTTCTCCTATACGCAGTAGTCACTTCAGCTTCAATACCACCATTATTGGAAATGTATTTATATGATCTCTTATTTTAGTCTGTTTTCACACGTTTTTTAGAGTCAGATGTCACGAATGATGTCTGAAGTGCGCTCCCTTATGGCTGCAGAGAGACAGCATCGTCAAGAGCTGGAGCAAGCAGAGCTCGAAAAGCGTGAATTACTGGAGCTGCTGAAAGGCCTACAGAAAGACTGCCGATTAAATAATACAGAAGGAAACAAGAAATCAACAAACTTTCGCCCTCTAACACGACTAGAGAGTGTGAAACGAAAACCCAGGGAAGTTACAGTCATCTAAACAGAAGTAAGCTCACAGACACATAGGAGTCTGCTTCCTGGGAACAGTTAGCAAACTTCGTATTAATTCTAAATTACCTCTTTTCTATCTAAATTCTGAATGGGTCAAAAAGAGTGGGGGAAAACACAAGTTTTTGTATCTAGCACACTTTGCATACTATGCAAATAGTAAAACTAGTTTTTAGGCATTTGGGGGAAGTTGTAGGCCCATCTAGGTTTTAAATGTCCATGAATAGTATATTGGGCATTACAACATGCATTTAAAAGGACATTTTCAACTAATATTTTCGTATACGAGGAGCTCTTAATCTGTGGTCCTCCCTGGATTATTTACAATAGCTTCCTTACAGACCTGGAAACTAGAACTTCAACTAGATGAAATGGATTTTTTTTTCACTGCTACTGCAATTTCAGTGCAGTTAAAGCTGGTATATGACCCCTCTTTTTTCTCACGTGTGTATAAGCATAATGAATGATAGCCGCTGGAATGTATTCTAGGACTAGTACTAATTCTAGGAATAGTATTTAAGTACTTCAGTCAAGCCAGCAGGGGAAACTAACAAATTTGGAGATATTTGTGTCCTATAAAAACACTGTACATCACAAAGGAATGGTGGCTTAAATAGTCTTAATTCCAGACAGTTGCAGCCAGCATACAAGAGCTTTAAACTAGGTCAGTTTGGACTTTAGAGTACTTGGCAGTTTTCCTTTAATTTCCAACCCCTTCTTAGTTTTTCATCGAGCTAGCTGTTACCAAAACCCATGATAGTGCAGAATTTTAGCAATGCAGTCCAACTCACTGCCAAGCTGTCGAGAATTCTCCTTCATCTGTTTCTGTCATGAAGGAGCTTGCAGAAGATGGTGTTCATGTTGAAAATTTGTAGGCATTTGTATTGACCAGGATCGCTTAAATACTGTTACTGCCCTTTCTTGCACCTCCAGTGTTTTTATAATATTTGCATTACATAGTGAAGATTAGTGCATATTCAGAGTTCTGCTTGGTATCAGTCTGGGTGAATTGTGTATACATTTCCTTGGCGTGAGCAATCTATTAGCTGTTTTTACAAGGACTCTAAGGTTTAATACTGCTGACTATAGAAAGATATACATGTCTTTTTAAAACACATTAAAAGCACCTGTTGAACATCTTTAATTTTCTTTTGACAGGTATGACAAAAGCTACTTGAATGTTGTTTTACTCACAACAGACCTCAATTTTATACAAAGGACACATGATCAGGAGGACATCTATGCTGATACTAAAATCTGGAACTATACAATGGTAATAATAGACCCACGGATCTTGAATCATGAGGTTTCTTACATTTGAGGGCTGCAGGACACTTTGCCATATTTGAGCTCTCTAGATTTCTAGACAATTAGACCCTGAGCATGTGAGTGAAACCCACCAGCCAGACATCTGAAATATATGCATGAGGAAAGAGAGCGCCATGATCTTACAAGGGTTTATGCAAGTCTCCATGCCTGGTTTGGTTATTTTTTTTCCCTACTGAACTTAATACTAACAACATACTGAAAGAAACAAGTAGAATGTTAGTGACTGCAGTAAGTCTGTCGTGGAAGCAGAATTAGCACTTAGTGATTAAGACCTGAGGATATCACTAATCTTTATCAAATATTTTATTAATTTAGTACATTGTAGTTTCACTTAACCCAGCTAACCCAATAACTTAAATTGAGTCAGCACATCTTTCAAGCCACAGCCCTCTCTGACTCTTGCCCCATCAATTCCCATTCACTCTTGCAGCTAATTTTTTTTCATAGAACCATACAGTTCCTATGGAACAAGTAGTGAGCCAGACTACATTGCTGTTGCTGCATATAATTGCTTTCTTTATTGAAATGTAGCAGTAGAATAGTGTTCAATGAGCGCCTGTTGGTTTCAATTACCCTTCTGAATGCAAGACTTTCAGGAGAACCCTACATCTGCTGTGTAACTGAGTTGCAATGTACCAGTTTGCTTGTAAGCACCCATGTAATTTTAGTTAGGCTGATTCTAATATTGTTACATTTTCATCTCAATCATTATTGTTCATGTGTGTTAGCAGATGGTTAGCTTGCCTTAACATCACAATTGCATGGCAAATTTCTTTTCCTTATTAGTAGCGGACAAGTGAATTATGTAGCCAGGTAACGTATGCAATTATTGTAAACATTTTAGTTGCAAAGTTATTGTATTAGTTACATCTTAAACATTCTTAGGTGCTCTAAGAAGTTTTTTTAAAAAGTGACCCTCAGACAGTGAACAGGTCCTGGACTATATTTAAATAAGAATCCTTGTGAAATTTGCTACACTCTTCCCCTGGAATGTGTTTTTGATAGTCCTTCTCTACAGATTATTTGTTAAGGAGTTTGGGATAATTTATGTGGAATGGTGCCAGCATTTTCCTTTCTCATGAACATCTTTTGGATAGACCCATACAGTTTATCCTTAATACGTAGGGGGATCTTATGCAGTTCTCATATTGACAGATGCCTTTCTAAATACCTATAAGTCTATGCAACTTTTATATTAACAAATGAACTTTTAAAATGTCTTCCAGCCACATGGTTCATTGCCAAAGTGAAATTAGATTTTTTTTTTACATTTAATAAAAAATGGGAAATGGGTTCAAAAGTGGAATTTGGGGGCTAAATGTCATATTGTGTCTAGAAGAGAGCTAACAGGTAGCTTGTAACCATTTGATTTGCTCTGTGTATAAAAGTTGAGCTACTCAACTGTTCATAAAAGTAGTTATTCATTTTGCTTCTCTTTTCATTATGAAAGATCAGGTATCCTCCCCTTACCTAATAAAATAGTGAGACATACATGCAAATAAACTTGCTTTCATTATTCCCAGTGTACTTCACTCAACGTGTAGGAAAATGAGAGACTAAAGTACTGTAATAGGGGACGGGTACTTTATTAAAAGGGACATAAGGAATAGGGGTTATAGTTAAAGGTCTTTTTCTGACCCATGACTGGGATACATTAAATAATAGACAGGGCTAGCATTTGATCAAAACAGCACTCTCCTCAAAGACTTTGCATCTCCTCTTCACAGATGGGAGTTCTTGCTGCCATTGTCTCAGGGGCGTAGGCAAAGGCAAGCAGCCATGCTAAAGGAAAGATGATACAGGCCTCAGAAGTTACAGGTGCCTAGGGTGCAGTAGCAGGAGGGGGTCTAGGTCCTGCTTAGCAGGTATTGATTCAGGATAAACAGAACTTGCTATCCACTGCTTAAAGGGTTCTCATCACAAACTGTATTGCAGTAAGGCCTCAAGACCCCTTCTATTGTGGGTAGGCCTTTGTGTTGGAAATGATACAAAACCAGGATGCCTCAGTCTCTGCCACCCACAAGAGTGCACTCTGACTCCTTTGCTTTGGCAGCAACACCATCTACCATTTAGCTTTTCTGAGAGGCATTATGGAGCTGGTAGCAATCTTAATCTATCATGTATTTCATTTACCTCCTCTGAGGGTAGAGTGTATCATTGTGCTAGAAACTGCTCAGTGGAAAAAATTCAATTTGACAATTATCTTAATGAAAATGGACATTAACTAGATCATAAAAAACTGGCAGATCTTGCTAGAGAACATTCTACCTTAGATAATGGCTGTTTACAGTTTAACTAGGGCCACAGTGGTAGAGGAAAATCTGGTGCACACTGCTCCTTTACAATAAACTTAGAGGTTTGTAAAGTATGCAATACATGAAGATTACATATACGCTCATTCTTAGCTAGAACACCTGGAGTTTAATTTAGCATGGTTAGCATGTCCCTTTAAGTCAGGAAAGACCAAACCATCTTTAAGGAAAGTGTCTCATTATGACTGTCAGATTCAAAAGTCCCACCCTCTGAAGGCTCCAGTTTGATCGTGGGGAGTGCTTTGGTACAGAGAAAAATGGTTGATATGTCTTAACTTGTGCAAATATGGATGCTGGTGCTCTACATTTTTACTCTCTCTTCTCTTGCTTTCTGGAGCCCTGTTTCTGTGTATTTTTCCCCACAAGGGAGCCAAGCTTGAGGCCTAGGAACTTCACGTTGTTTTACAGCCCTGAACAATTAACCTAGCTAGGGTCCAAAATGCAACACTAATACTCCTGAACTAATATTAGTCCCCAACTCCGCAGTTACTCCCTCACACACGAGCTCTATGGAACTTCTCCTGTGCAAATATTTTCAGGACTAAGGCCACAGTTATTAACTGCCTAACAGCATTGTTGCAGAGCTGAGTGAACATGAAGAGCAAACCTGACCTACCTGTCCTGACAATCCCTGAATGGCTACCTACACAGGACTGCTGAGGAGAGGAGTAAAGGAATCAGACTGTTAGCCAAAGATGTTCTCATTATTAAAATAAGATGTAAAAGCCACTATTAGCTAACAGCTATATGTCAGAAATGTACCTAGACTGATTTAAATAGTTTCCACTTCAGCTCTTAACATAACACTTTGAACGTTCAAAGATGACTTTTGGTGGTCAATATAATAGATTTCCATTAGGAAAAAAAAAAGTTAGGTATTCTAGCTACTGTAACATTGCCTCATTTCTCCTTAGAAGAAGTCAATGGGACTGCTTGCAAAGAAAGCTGCGATTCAACACTAATCTGGTTCTTTGGCATTAGCCACTTCCAGTGCTCTAGTCAATTAGAAAACAAAGTTCCAAGTTAAATTAAGAAGTGGAATTTAATGTTTTAAACCTGAGTTGCTCATGGTAAGAATTCAATTTAAATGTATCAAAGCAAGTAAATTTTAAACATAGCATTTACAGCATTATTTCAAGTTAATTTAACCTTGAGAACGAATTCCCACAAATATTAAATAAGTCCTATACAACTACAAGGCCTAGAACTATGTTTAAAGAAACTGTAGACATACTGCTCAGTTTCCAAGTTTGACTAATGATTTACTGAGATTTTGTTCACCTTTATTTTTTTAGTTTGAAAATGACAAGCATGACATGCTGTATTTCAAACTTTCAAGAACCAATTGAATATTTACAGTTTGTTCCATACTTCAAGCTTTTCCTTAATTTTTCGTTTCAAATGCCCTGACTAAAACCAAATCACTCACATCCTTGCTGCAGTTTTGTAAGTTGTAAAGTTTCTAAAAAATAAAAATAAACCCTCAAACCCATGGTTTAAAGGAGCCTCAGTCTGCTTTACAAAATATTATGCAATGCTCCTCAATTTAAAAAAATAGCATTAATACCTATGTTTGCTAGATCACCCGTTTTAGTCATTACAATTGCATTAGTAAAATTCCATCTTCCTTGAGTGACTTGAGTATCTAATGCTTTTTTCACAATTCAGATTCTACTGTTCAATCATTTTTCTGAAGTCCGTTACTTTATACAATACTAAAATATACAACTGTGTGAAACAAAATTATTCCCTTTAGCCATGCCCAGTTAATTAGAACAAGTTTAGTTTAACTATCCTACAGGTCCTGTGCAAACTAATTGTCTAGAAACTTGTAGGGCTATGATGTCTCCACATACAAGGCCCCTTCCTACACTTGCTTTCTCTGTGGTTTCAGAGAAAACTGTTGAATGCAACTTAGCCAGTAGGGTTAAACAGTGTTTTAAAACGTGTTCTTACAGTCTACAGTACACATTAAAATATGCGTTTCTGTTTTATATAGGTTCTCATCACTGTAGTATCTGAGTCCCTCCCACTAGTGAATTAAGCAAGGTGACTAGCAGTTCTCATGTGTTTTTTCCTCTCATCATCTCCCCAGGAGGAGAAGCGCAGGCAATGGAGTGTCATGTTTTGGTAGTTATAAATAAATACACACATCCACACAGTGCTGTGTATTTGTTAAGAGAAAGTAAGGTCAAAGAAATGTGCCTTGCACTTGGAGTGGAAGGTGGTGAGTTTTTAATGCTTAATGGCAGCATGCTTGCTGGTTGACCAAAGTACATTAAGATCAGTTTTAGCTGGAAATGTATAAACTAACTGGGCTTGATCCTCATTAAGGTTAAAGCTCATTTACACCACTCTGGTAGTGTAAAGGGACTTATGTGTAAATGAGAATCAAAGTCTAAATTCAAACAGTTGTCTACCATAGGTTAATGTATACAGGGCCTTCATAATGAGGGCTGCAGCTATTAACCTCTTATCTTCCTAGTAATTATGTTGGACAAATTCCACAGCGATGAAAAGAAAAAGTAAACATTTGAGTTCAAAATATATTTGATTCTGAGTTTTTTTTAGCATGAAAAGAAACATGAAGGTGACTATTTGTACAGATTCTTTGTTTGCTCTTAATTTTCAAAGCTTTTCCTCTTGCATTGTTTCAACCTCTGACATCTCAAACAATTACACAAGCAAAAAGCCAATGTCCATTAAAGGGAAAAGTTTTGTATCTCTTGCTTCCTTAGGGAACTGTTTAATTTTATGAAAGTCTGCTTTTAAACTCTCTCCCCCCCGCCAACTACACAAGTCAGCAGGCTACGAATAATAATGTAACTCCATCAAGCTTCTATTTATACTGAAGTACCTTACCCTATGATCTCCTCATAGCACACATTAGAAAGACAAGGTAGGTGAGATCTTTTATTGGACCAACTTTTGAGCTACACAACTTTTCCTCATCATCAGAAGCAAGCTCTCCACAGACCAGGACACACCACCTCAAAGCGGCACCAGACCCTGCTAGAACAGATGCAGAACCTGCAGACATATCTACACTGCTGCAACGATCAACACCCTCTCTCCCCTCAACACACCTTTCAAGATCCATGATTACATACATGCCTATCACAACATGCGGTCTACCACATCCAGTGCACTAAATGCCCCAATAACAACTATGTGGGTGAAACCAGACAACCATTACGCTCTCAAGTGAAAATGATAAAAGACAAACATCACATCACCTGTAGGTGAACACTTTTCACAAAGCAGTCACTCTTTCTGACCTCTGTCCTTATCCTCAAAGGAAACTTGCACAGCACTTTCAAAAGATTACCCTGAGAGATTAAATTCATAACTTTGCTAAACACTAAAAATCATGATCTTAATAAACATACTGGATTTATGGCTTATTACAACAATCTGTAGCGCACTACCTCTGGTTTTTGTCTTAATGATTACAGGGGGGTGAATGGGCCACTCCACCTTAAATGGTCTCTTTGAATGTGTGTTATCTACTTATGCTAAAACTATCTGTTCCGCCTTATATTTAGCTCTCTGTGAGCTTGAAAGCTTCCCTCTCTCACCAACAGAAGTTGGTCCAATTAAAAAAATATTACCTCACCCATCTTGTGTCTCTAATATCCTGGGACCAACACGGCTACATCATCACTGCATACACGCAGGCTCTTACATACAGGCTTAGAGTGAGAACATCTCTAAAAGCTATGCTCTGGGCCTTAAACTTACTCTTATTAAAGACAGTGGAAGTTTTCCTGCCAATTTCAATGGGTGCAGGTTTGAGTTTAATATATGTAACGGTGGTATCAGTACTTATCCATAACTTCTAAATTAAATGCATAAGTTTTGTGTTCTTTCACATATTAAGGTCTGGTCTACACTGGGGGGGGATTGACCTAAGATACGCAACTTCAGCTATGAGAACAGCGTAGCTGAAGTCGACGTATCTTAGTTAGACTTACCTGGTGTCCTCATGGTGTGGGGTCAATTGCTGCGGCTCCCCCGTTAACTTTGCTTCCACCTCTCGCTGAGCTGGAGTTCAGCGGTCAACGGGAGGGCGATCGGGGATCAATTTATCACGTCTACACTACACGCAATAAATCGATCCCAATAGATTGATTGCTACCTGCCGATCCGGCGGGTAGTGTAGTCGTACCCCAAGTCTCAGTCAGTCTTTTTCTCATTTACTAGGATCATTGGTAAGATGTACCTCATTCATTTAATAACTAACAGACCAATAGGAAACTGAGCTAATAGTTCTAAACCTGAGAGGAAAACCTCAAGCTTCCTTATGTACTACTGCAAAATCAGCACACCTGTACCTTGCTTTTGGCACAATTAATATTTTAGAAGAGAAATTATTGAAGTCTTAATTCACATGGGTTCCTTATTCAGTATTGTCTACAGAAGTCCACAAAAAAGTTAAAATGTTCTTTCAAGAGGAACAAAAGATATACAATTGTACACAAAAAGTCTTGAATTTTATTGAAATTTCAAGTCTTGTTTCAAACAAAAACTGCTTTCTTCAGACAAAAATATTCTCTCGCTGTCTTCAGATACCAGTAAGTCTAAATTGGTCCTTTAGTGCCTCTTTTTGTTATCATCAGCACGAGAAGTTCACCCTACTGGGTTGTTCTGTAAGGTCTCTTTTATCGTGTGAAGGAACGTACATGACGACCTCTTCCACTGCCTCCACTTACAAACTTTCCTCTTGAGCCACCACTACCACCGCTATTAGCACTCGCCCAAGACGGTCCAATTCCACCACGGCCTCTGGAAGCACGATCACGAGGACTGGGTCGATAGCCTTAAAGCAAAGAAAAATATATGAACGGTGGTAGTGCCCACAGATTAGCCCTGCTGAGGTAGGGGCTGAACAAACATAAGGATACACAGAACCCTACCTTTAATTTATTTTCTAGTCTTTTTTCAATTTTTCATTAGGCAAACATTGTTTTGTTTTAACTAAAGATGCAATTACCAGGGTTGTTAAAACAATTACATTGCAAAAGTTAGTATTAATGCACGATTAAGACTGTAAATTCAAGCACTCAAATCAGCGAGTTTTGTAAATTTATAATGGATTAAATTTTAATAACAGTTTATATTAAAGTATATTTTGGATTTACCATTAATGAACCATAGTTGATATATATTAAAAAACTTTTACTGTATTCCAAGGTGCCTGCAGTAAGCTTCATTTGTAAAAAGAAAATGCAACTAGGAGCTTTGTACAATTTGATGCCCACTTCCACATACTGTAAAAAAAAAAAAACACACACCACATACCTGCAGAACTTAATGGCCTCAATGGTGGCAGGGGGCCCCTATTAAAATTGCTTTGACCCCCTCTGCTTTCATTGTAGGTGCCTCGTGGTGTATTTTGTGCACTCCAGCTTGAACCCCGGGCTCCTTCACGACGATTGTAATTTCCTAAACACAAAACACAGATGCTGAATAACACTCAGAGTTTTCTGCACTTTCATCTCTGCACTGTTTAACTAGTAGTATGCTGCAATACAGTATAATTATTCCTAGTAGACTGGTCATGTAACAGGACAACAAGAATGCCTCTACGGACAACCCCAATGTTTTAGATGACACAAGGGCTCAGAGTCCCTATATGTCTATCCAGCACTATCTATATTAACCTAGAGATGGCTTGAGCCTACATCATAGGCACCAGTGTCGATACAGTGCCGAGACTGGCAAGCCTAAAAGAACAGGATGCACATTATGCTTTGAAGATGCAGAGAACTTCCTCAATATACGAAGCTCCTAATGACCTCTGTACGGATGAGAAACCTTACTGGTTTGATGCAGTCACATCATGAAACTCATTCCAGAGGCCACGTATTATACAATCTGCCTGAATTCTAATACCTGGAACAGAGTCTCACCAATACACAGCCAAACAAGGCTTAAGGCACCGAAGGCCTCAGACTCCAAGAAAAATGTTAAGGGAAAGACTTGAGTGGCTGAGAATTAATTTAGACTACTGTCAGATACCTCACAGTTAGCAGCAGGGGTGAAACCTATCCTGTGCCACTGCATACTCTTGGGGCAAAGCCCCTTACTTCTTCAGCACACTGAAACTTACCTGTTTTTTAATTTACTGATTCAAATACAATGAACAATATGACCAGTACAGTATTTTGACAGTAAATTCACACAAATCTCAATTATGGAATGCTTTATCAATTTAACACTGCCCAGACCATTTTCACTTTTCCACATGCCACAGTATTTTTATATCAACTGCATTACAGAAGCTGTAATGGCAAAGCTGGAGGGTCTGGCAGCTGGCAAGGGAGTAGGTTGAGATTTTGGCACCCAGAAAGGGCAGAGGCTGCTTGACCTTTCTTTGTATGGAGGGGTAGCAAAGGAGAAGTTGGGGTACATATTGATTTTGGATTAGAGCTGAACAAATAACTGATTTTTCAGTTCAATGCCTTAACCAAAAAAAAAGTTTGTTTGAACTGAAACTTAAGAATTTTTCTCACCAAATTAAAAACTTGAAAAACAATTATTCAAAAACGTCAATTCAGAACAGTTTTGGCATTTCTAGGGGGAAAAAAATCAGTGGAAACTATTCACCAAATTTGTACATTTTTTCGCAAATTTGCAATTCACCACACACACACACGTTTTGCCCAGTTCTAGTTTGGGCATCTGTTGGAGGTAGAAGAGAATGACTTATGGAGTGCTGGACTGTTTTATTAACAGTGCTGTAGGCAATACAAAGGTGGAAAGGAATGCACATCTATCCCCATAACTTCTCATTGTCATGTTTTTAAGGTTTTGGATGGAATGGATGTATCCTGCTGCAACCTTCACCGTCACAAAATAAGTTTGTTTGTCTGCTAATTTAAAGAAAGCCTAAATTCTGCAGCAGAATCTCTAGCTAGAGAATCACTGCAAACATGGGGCCCTGCACATTCTTCTTCTCAAGAAGACAGGGGGCCTTTCTAATCAAAATGCATTTAAAGTTGATAGTACTGTTATGCTTAATTTGACAAATGCCCATATCATTTCACAACGAGGCAGCTAATTTTTTTTCTGTTACAGCTACAAGCACTCCTGTGGCCATTGCACACAACAGCATGAGACCAAAGAGTGAAGATCTAGCTAAATTCTTTTGCAAAAATGTCACTCAGACCATAAGAGAGAACAGTTAAACATAGCTTTGGCTTAACTCCAGCATAGCCTAGAGAAGCATTTTTTTTCCTAGACAGTAATCCGTTTACTCCAAATCCTCAGACAAGAGGCAACATACCTTTTGAAGCAGGTGGTGTAAAGAATCTGTTCTGACTGTGAAAAGCTCCCCGTCCGCCACGATTCCCTGAGAACCCGCCACGTGAAGATATCTTCTGGGACACTTTTGGTGGTCTTTTAGGTTGTGGTATCCCATCTGGAGGGACCACTTCTTTGCTCTCTGCAGCAACAAAATCGTCCACATGCATAGAAGGTGGTCTGCTTGTATTCTGTTTCCTTTGACGAAAGATATCATGTGGTCGAATACCTTGTCCAAATCCTCCTCGGCCTCTTCCTCTAGGAGGTGGCACAACATGTGCTCTCTTTGCAGGTTCTATGTACTCAGATTTTCCACTATATCGCAAAACAAAATTAACAGGATTATTTACTGACCTAAGAATTTATGCCAGCTGAATGTTCGGCATTCTCTGCACTAATATTTAGTAGAAGTTTAAATGCATAATTTAAAAACTGTAACATAACTGCCAAGACACAATGAAGCTTAATGTTGTAGGCATGCTCTTTGCAGAAGTCTTTGCTTCTTCATATTTCTGAAATATGAATCATCCATAATATCTCACTACCTAACTACATAGCTTTGAATTCACTGCTCAAAAACCAGCTTTTTGTTAGTACACAATATCAATCTCAATTTTAAGTATCTACCTATCCACAGGAAGGTATCTCCCACTCAGCTAGACTACATTAATTGTATACTGATTCGAAGTCAGCAATACATCTTACCTTGATGTTATAAAGGTCTCATGCTTGTGTTTGCCAAGTTTGAACCCTTTTGTGGTTTTCGTCCTACCAGGAGATGAAGGTTCTGACAAAAATGATCTCTCCAGTTCTGCTTGCAAGTCAAAGTCACTGCAGCCTTTCTCTGACAGTTCAATTAAGTCTACTTTTACCTGCAATAACAGAATACAGTTACATCACAATAACCACAACCAACAACGCTGGGCAACACTTCGGTATTTTTGAAACAGGAGAAGTGCAGCAGAGGCAGAAGGAGCTCCAGCAGCAGGATGGGAGTGGCTCAGCTGGGGTTCCATCCTGCTCTGGAATCCCTCATAGGAGCACAAAGCCCAGTCAGCCCCTTTAACCCAAGTCATATGGGCTGAGAGAAAAGACGCAGCACCTGAGAGCAGGAACTGCAGCAGCAGCACCTGTACAGCCCTGGACCTCATCAATGGCAGGGCCTAAGGTTCAGATTTGATAGTCTGCTGTCTGATTCGATTAGAACTCCAGCAAGGCCCATACCCTGCCTGGAGAAAAGCCTCACAAATTCAGTTGTGCGACTTCTTTCTGTACAGGAGGGAGGCATAGGAAGAGACGGTCTGCTGAGGGAAAAGTTCTATCTATCTTTGTGTATTAGCAAGAAGAAAGGAAGGTATAACTATGGAAAGATGAATGAGAGTTAAGTTTGAGATGAGAGATATTTGATAGTTTTCACTAAGTATGGAAATCTAAGACTGTCATTGTTTCCATTAGGATCACCTAACTTCAAAGGCAGTAACTCCCAGGAATAAACTCTTACCTATGATACTCTCACAGCACGGATTTTTTTAAATCCAAAATTTGGAGGTCATGTGTAGAAATGAAGTTTTTACAAATAATTTAGCCTGTAATTATGAACTTTTCTTTAATTCCTTTAGATCGCAAGTTCTTTGGGGAAAAGGACTGTCTTTTATCATGTGTATACAACTCCTAGCACAATCCTAATCAAGGATTTCTGAATACTATTGCAGTATGAATAGATGAAAAAGAGGAAGAAACTTGGTTTCTCATATACCTGAGTGCCAAAAAGCTCCAAGAAGTGATCTAGAAAGAGAACTTAAGAACATAAGAACGGCCATACTGGGTCAGACCAAAGATTCATCTAGCCCAGTATCCTGTCTTCCGACAGTGGCCAATGCAAGATTCTCTAGACGGAATGAACAGAACTGGTAATCATCAAGTGATCCATCCCCTGTCGCCCATTGGGAACACTATCCCTGCCCATTCTGGATAATAGCCATTGACAGATCTATGAATTTATCAAATTCTTTTTTGAACCCTGTTATAGTCCTGACCTTCACAACATCCTCTGACAAGGAGTTCCACAGGTTGACTGTGCATTATGTGAAAAAATACTTCCTTTTGTTTGGTAATAATAATTGGAGATATACCAATCTCCTAGAACTGGAAGGGACCTTGAAAGGTCATTGAGTCCAGCCCCCTGCCTTCACTAGCAGGACCAATTTTTGCCCCAGATCCCTAAGTGGCCCCTGCAAGGATTGAACTCACAACCCTGGGTTTAGCAGGCCAATGCTCAAGCCACTGAGCTATCCCCAGCCCCCCCAGTTTGTTTGAAACCTGCTGCCTATTAATTTCATTTGGTGACCTCTAGTTCTTGTGTTATGACAAGGAGTAAATAACACTTCCTTATTTACTTTCTCCACACCAGTCATGATTTTATAGACCTCTCTCATAATCCCCTCTTAGTAATCTCTTTTCCAAGCTGAAAAGTCCCAGTCTTATTAATTGCTCCTCATATGGAAGCTTTCCATGCCCCTAATCATTTTTGTTGCCCTTTTCTGAACCTTTTCCAATTCCAATATATCTTTTTTGAGATGGGGCGACCACATCTGCATGCAGTATTCAAGATGTGGATTTATACAGAGGCAATATATTTTTCTGTTTTATTATCTATCCTTTTCTTAATTATATAAATTATACAAAATATATAAAAATAAATATTCAAATATTATTCCTAATATTCTCTCAGCTTTTTTGACTGCCTCTGCACATTGAGTGGATGTTTGCAGAGAACTATCCACAATGACTCCAAGATCTATTTCTTGAGCAGTAACAGCTAATTTAGACCCTCATCATTTCAGAGAGAAGAGAGTGTGTGTATGTGAGGATGTTTTCCAATGTGCATTACTTTGCATTTATCAATATTGAATTTATCTGCCATTTTGTTGACCAGTCATCCAGTTTTGAAATCCCTTTGTAACTCTTTGCAGTCTGCTTTGGACTTAACTATCTTGAGTAATTTTGTATTATCTGAAAATTTTGCCACTTCATAAATGATCTAGGAAAAGGGGTAAACAGTGAATATGTTGAATAGTTCTGGTCCCAGTACAGACCCCTGGGGGACACCACTATTTACCTCTCTCCATTCTGAAAACTGACCATTTATTCCTATCCTTTGTTTCCTATCTTTTAACCAGTTACCAATCCATGAGAGGACCTTCCCTCTTATCCCATGACAGCTTACTTTGCTTAAGAGCCTTTGGTGAGGGACCTTGTCAAAGGCTTTCTGAAAATCTAAGGTTATTGTGTATGCACTTTAAGTATTCTGGAAGTTATTCCAAGGACCTCAGTGATTTTCTATCTGCTTCTGCATACACTTAAATGTGTACAATATTAATCTTTAAGGTGCGCCTGTAGTGTCAGATTGTAGGGCAAGGGCAGAAAGAATGAGCCACTCACCTAGATGGCATCACTGATGCCCATTGGCAGCCCTCCTTTTTAATTTCTGTGTTCTTAACAAGCACTGAAGCTGGTCAGGTGGAAGCCAGCCTCTTCCTGCTCTATCCTCAGCTGCTTCAAAAATCCCACCCTCTTTCCCCCTTCTTTGTGGAAACTGTTTAGACACATATTGACGAAGCAATAAGGAAAACTGAGATGTTTTATAAACAAATTCTACTCTCATCTTAACAAGGAATACATTTATGACTTTTTCTCTCAATTTTAATTAAGTCTTTTACCATATCCAGATCAGAGTCAATTTCTTCAGCCTGGAATGGTGAGAACCACATAGATTTCAGCTGGTCATCCATCACATCTGCCAACACATATGTTGTCCTGTAACAATGAATATCAAATGTATTTTTGATTAAAGGACAATAGCTGCTGTAAGTGTATTTGGTTATTGTACTGGGGTATCATGTGACTCCTGGAGTCACTGCTCTTGCAGAAGTGCTCTCTCAAGGGTTTCATTTACATTCAAATAAATTTAAGTTTGGTATTTTGTGGCCAATCAAGAAAGTGCAGGTTATAAAACATAAGCTTCAGCTAGAGCAGCAAATGTACTATAACCAAGATTAAGCTAACAGAATAATTAGAAAACTGAACTGAAAAAATACTTCAGTAGTAATTACATCTCATGAAATCATTTTCTAGTGTCATGTTTAAATTTCACCTCATCTAAGCGCAAGGCTGCCTGAAAAAAGAACAGGATTCCTTCATTGAATTAGCATGAAAAACCTTTGTAAGAGCTACTGTGGGAGAAATCCTTAACCTTAGCATCATATGAAATTCCGTTTGGAAGGAGTTATCAAATACACTTTGTTCCCCTACAATGAAGATATACTAATAACAACAGTAATATGTATAAAGCACAAAACCTGGAAATTAAATCCTACCCAGAACATACTAATCCATAAATTGTTGCATTTTTACAAGTTAAGCACACTCAACCTCCAACATATTTACTATTTTACCTATTATTAAACAGATTCTGGAGAGAGTCTGGTGCAGAAAGAACTGGTTCTACATCTTGGTCACTCAGAGGACAAGGATCGCCTGCTGATTCCAGCATCTGCCGAAGTCCAGCTACATTGTCCAATAAGGATTCAAGGCTGTCATCTTCTTTAGAATGTTCCTGCATAAGAGACATCAGAATCAGAAATTTTTCCCAAAAGAGGAGAATTTAGAACAGTCAACATTAAGTATTTGCCAGATTGAAAAGAAAATGTTTCACAGACTATTTTTTGCACACTATATTCTGTTCATCCATATATACTCTAAAATAAACAGCTCCAGAAAAGCAGATAGGACAGCAGAGGGCACCCTAGTACCTTAAAAAAAAAGAACAAATAGCAGTCACCACTCCTCAGGGAGTCTAGCCTTTGTTTACCTACCAGCTGACTTGCAGTGGCTATTAAAGAGACAAGGTGGGTGAACTAATACCTTTTATTGGACCAAGTGCTGTTGGTGAGAGAGACAAGCTTTCAGATTTACACAGAACTCTTCTTCTGCAGTGGTTAGGCAGCTAGTTTAATAAACTGGTCCCAGCACACCAATCATCTTACTACCACCTTATGCTCCCTGTCTGTTGTATTCACCTGTTATCTCTTGTCATATATAAAGCACTCAAGGGAAAGGATTATTGTCTCGTATGTGAAAACAGCGTCTTAGCACAAGGGTTTCCCAAACCCCGATTGGGGCCTGTTGGCATTAACACAGTACAAATAATAAATAATAATAAAGCCAGCATACAAACAATTCTGAGCACCACTCATAAAACCATTCTTACTAATTTCATTAGCTAGTGCACATCAACATAAGCCTTCTTTACTAATAAGTAGACAAGCACCTACACATACTTGTAAAGCAAGGTCAGCTAAGGACAAAAAATGAACTTGTTTATTCAAAATTGTTTTACCAAAACATGCTTCTCCAGTTCAAGGAGCAAATTTTCAGGAGTTTCTTCTTTGTCCTGTAATAAATGTTTTAACTCTGCAGTAGTAAGACCCAGTGTTCTGGCTGGATGGGAACCATCTACTTCCATCAGACTTCCATCATCTCCACAACATCCCTGGGGTGGAGGAAAAAAAAAAAAAATCACACGCTCAAGCTAATTTAAAAAAAAAAAAATCATCAAAAACTAGATTTTGTGACAGCATTACAAAACCTACAGCTACCCAGACAGACTTTAGAACAAAATACAACAATGTGGAAATTCATTGGATTTCCACCAAAAACTATTTTTGGTGGCTCTCTAGTGAAACCATTACCTCCACGCCAGACACATGCAAACAAAAACAAAAGATAATACTTCAGCTCAACTAATGGAGAGAGAATACACCAAAATCTCAGAGGAAGATTTTTTAAAAATATATATATTATTTTTAGTGATTTAAAATAAAAACACACAAAATATATCATTAAATAAAGTATACTCAAAAGGACAAGGTTAGCTCATCCGATCAAGAGGTTCCTTTTTAACATGTACTGTACATTGAAAATAGATTTGTATCCGAGCATTAATAATATTTCAGGTTGTTTCTATCCACATGTTAATTTTAGGGGGGTTGGTTTTTTTTAATTAACAACACAAAATTCAGAAACACGGCAAATCTCTATCTTGACAAGACTCCAATCCAAAGTCTGGACACAATATCACACCGATCACCTCAGAAACCACGCTTAAGGAACTCCACAGAATCAATTTGCAAAAGAGTCTTATATACTTACATGCCCCTAATATTACAAATTCTGTTTAAGAAACAAAAAAACTTCTACTGATAACTTCTCTCCCACAGGTGTATTTCACTATCACCACACTCATTGCAGCTACTGTCTCCTAATAGTTAAATAACCAAATCTGTAATGTCCCACCCAAAGTATTTTGAAGTTGCTCTGACAGGTCATAACAAGCATGCATGCATCTGAACTGTGCTTTTTAATTGGGAAATTAATTAATGTAAAAATAAAAGGGAATCTATTTCTAAACGTCAGTAAATTTGAAAGATGAAGGAAACTGCTTATAGAAATAACACAATAGGAACAGAAATATGGGAAAGCATTCCAAAGAAGCATTCCAAACATTGAAAATATGTAAAATTCATGAAAAAAAATATATGAAGGCCATATGACTGCATTTTCTCCCCGAGGAATGCAACTGGACTTTCTTCACATGCTGAGAAAAGTGCTACTCTTCATTAACAGACATTCTTTGCAACGTGTAGCGGGTTTTGTTAAGCGATGCACTAAATTATTGATGAAAAAACATTATATCCAAAACTACATTATATCCAAAACTGAGCTAGCAGTTTTTACTTTTACATCACCTCTGTTATCTGTAACAAAAGCAGTGCTTCTACAACATTTGAAAAGTGTTCAACATATAATTACTTACCAGTGTGTCGGAGTTTAGAATTTGTCTCATAAAATCCAAAAAAGAAGAGGCCAGTTCACCTGTATCCTTACTAAAGCTACTTATTACTCGCTTTGATACAGTATACAGAGCATGGTTGCGTTTTCTTAGAGAGCTGTTTTAATAATAAACAGAGGGGGAAAATTACCTAGTGTTTAAAGCACATCTCACAATTGCTGCATTTTATTTCATTGTTTAAAAAAAAGTTGCATATAAGGAAAATAATCAACAGTAATGTAACAGAATATTGTGTAAAATAGATTTAACTAAAGTTTTCCTATGATGCAGTGTGACAGCCACTGTGTATCCATCCTCACTAAAGAGTTCCTATTTAAAAAAAAAAAAAAAAAAAACCCACACACCACCACATGATGACAGAGAACAAAAAAAATGCTACAAGCAGCTCAATACCCATCTAGTCAAGGCTCATTATCTCTCAACTGTCCCACTTGGATTTTTCCCATAATATATTATGGAAAAATTAAGTTTTTCTCAGCATGAAGTCTTTCTGCACAGGAAATAATTAGCATCTTAATATTTTTGGCAACCAAGAAACAAAAAGTGCACCACCACCCCCAAAATGATAACTACAACTCTTATCAGACAGTTGGGAAACCATGTAGTCCAGTGATTAGAACGCTCTATTGGGGACTCAATAGCTGGGCTCTATTCCTGGTTCAGTCGCTGACCTATTGCGTGGCCTTCAGTAAGTCTCTTCACATCTCTGTGCCTCTGATTTTCCTCCCACCTGTTTCTGTCTTATCTATTTAGATTGTAAACTCTACAGAGCAGGAACTACCTTATGTTCCTAGCACAATGGGGCTCCAATCATGTTTGGGGCTGCTATTGTAATATAAATAATAAGACAGAATTAAAATATTCTCTCTCTACATCTTTGTTTCAGAAACTTGATCTGATTTTAAAATTCTAGATGATAAAAGGTTGTTCAAAATCACTTATAAAACGGTACCTCTTTAAGTGGTAGAATCCATAATCATGCTCTGTAAGGAACATCATTGTCCTGATACATGTCAGGAGACAATTATAACTGGTCTCTGCATTAGCAAGTGTTTCCATCAGACAGTCACAGATTAAGGACATCAATTCCTTGCTTGGTAATGAATTGGAGAGCTGTTCTAATTCAGAAACAGATCCCTCTGAGGAACTTGGCAAAATTAGTGCTATGTCCTGTAAAGAGAAACCATGACTACTTTATAAGCATTAAAACCATACATTTAGACTATTTACTTTAATTTTCTTGAAGAAAACAATGGATTTGCTCAGTAACTACTTAGAAACTTAAAAGCGTATTGGATTTTTAAAAGAATGTATTCAAAATTAAAATACAAATTGTTAGGTTTATTGTTTCGCTGGTTGGTAACCAACACAAGAAACCCAAAATAAAAAAGAATAGTTTTAAGTGATACAAACAATTACTGTTTTGTTTTTTTTTTAAATATATGACGGATGAAAACGCTGGCTAAGATACTACTGTAGAGTACTGCTAGAAACAGTAATTGTTTTTAAATGATTCATTAAACATCTGCTGTATTGACTGAGATAGAGCTGCATATCATGAAAGGGCTGTCTAGACAAACATGCACACATACACTATACATTTTTATGTATATTCGAGTTGTCCCTCTTTATCACAAAAATAGTTAAATCAACCATGAAGATTTGAGATAAGTCTTAGAATTGGTAATACCTTCTGGAAAGTTTAAAAACATGCTGATTCTGGCATATTGTAGAATTCATGCTACACAAAATAAGGTAAGACACATGATGTATAAACACAAACTGATAATTAACCTCTTTACTGACTAATCATGCACAAAGGCTGTTTTGTACAACTCGAGGTGTATGCACATAAATCACATGTGCAAATGTATGTATGTACCTAACTGAATGTTTGTCCCTAAATGATCTATTTCTTAAATATGTAGTTTTCAGATTCAATTTCCTATTTTTACTGACTATTTTTACCTGACTGATTTTCTTAATGCTGAAATTTTATGTGTGACTAGTATTTATGTTTGAAAGAGGCTTCAGGCTGGCAGCATGGAGGAACAGATCTATTTATTCATTGATCAGGTAAAGCAAGGGCAGAGTGAGCGTCCCACTATTCCATCCATGCACCAAAAATCTTCATACGAAGGGGATAATTCAGTCTCCATGTCCATTCAATTCTTGGTCTCTACTGATGCCAAACAAGGGTTCTGGTTGCAAGAGTGATTTTTGTATATGTGGACACCTGTTCACTGAGATCAGCACTGAAAACAAACCCATTTCAAAGAAGCCAGTGAACAGCCATCAATGGTTATTTGCATCATATGATATAAATCTAACTCTCCCCACAAAATTTTAACAGTAATTTTCCCTAACATTTTTGGGGAAAACATACACTTAAGTGCAAACATCAAGGAGTTTGTACCCTAAGGAAAACAAAACATGACGTTAGAATCTACTCAAAACTAAGGGGCTGTACAAGAACTGATAACATTATCACAACAGTTCCCATCTGAGAAGAGATAAATTAAGAATGCCCAAATTATCAAGGCATCAAGATTATAGATAACATTCAAGACACTACTGCAAATGTAAAGAAAATATTGTTCAGTGGCATATAACCACAGCAATCTAGAAGTTTTGTGTCCTACTGTTTTCCTTCTCTCTCATTCTCACACACCCACCAGATTATTTATAACGACATATAATAATTTATATTTTAACTGTATAAAATACCTGATCACAGAGGGACTGCAAAATGGATGTTACATATTCAGCACATTGCTGGTGAATAACATTGTCCCCAGTAGATCTCATTAAAGCCAACAGCTCCTGGAAAACTTCTGCATACTTCTCATCACCTTTAATAGTTCCATTAACTAGATGCAAAATAGCTAATTTACAAGCTTTGTGTGAAGCCAGGGCATCAAGTAAAGCAAGTAATCGGGTAGTCTGGCCAGTGTACTGTTTCTCTTTATCTTCTGTACTGCTGAAACAATATCAATGCACTTTAAAAACAGTGTTCCTACATATTAGAAAGTTATTAAATAGACTATATTGTACAACCATTTTCATTTTAGTAGATTTAAAAGTTTGTATTTTAAACAAAAACTATAATTTAAATGTTTAAAATTTATGTAATGTTTTTAGAAATTTCTATCTTAATTTATATTTCTGGAAAACTACCACAACTACTACATTACTTGTATGGTTATATTGCATATGAACTCATTATCATCAATTTAAGAAATTATAGTTCACCTAAGCATATACAGTATGTTTTTAAATACTACTCATAATTTTGTTTCAATTTCTCCCAAACATTTCCTATAAACATACAATAATGTGAAATTCTTTACATTAAAATAATATATTGTTTGCTTGGTTGGCAACACAGGATATTATAGCAGACCTGGATTGAGGACTCAATTCAAGTCTGTAATGGACTAAAAATGTATCCAAAATTCAGTGTTCTTCACCTAAGAAAATTACTGCAGAGAACAGGGATGAATTCAACAGCTATTAAAAAAAAAAAAATCTTTGTGCAATGGAGAACAAAGATACCTTTGTAGATCTTCTACAATCAGATCCAAAACAGTCCTCATGATAAGAAGTGCAGTCGGTGATGCCAAGTCACACAACTGAACACAAATACGCCTCAGCATATGCTGAATAGGCTGACAAGTTGAACCAGAGAATGATCGAACTATTTCCTGTAGCAATTTGGCCTGAACATGGAGATGCATGCTCCAGAGTTTTCTGGTGTTGAGTGCCACCGATATATCATGTGGTTCAATAACCTGTGGAAAAAGTATAAACAGGCTCTTTAAAAGATTTTTGCTTTACAGGAGAAAATCATTCAGGACCAAATTCTGCCCTCCTCAGATACTTGCCCACAAATCTAGTGACATGAATGAGATTTGCAAGCATGCAACTCAGGACAGAATTTAGCCCTAAATTGCAAATGAAACTAATAGTCATCTCAACAGATTAGGTGTTCCTTTGGGGCCTAGTCTAATCTCACACCAGTGTAAACACAATCACAATGAGGCTGTTTATTTTTAGTCTTTTGTTAAACATCAAAAATTGAACATTAGAACTCCCACCTCTTCTGGCACTAATGTACACTGAAAAGTCCAAACATCTCTATGCAGCCATTTCAGCTCCTAGTTTTGGATACAAAAGCTGCAAGGTTAATAATTTAAGTAATATAATGGGATACCAGGAAACTAGCTAGTTAAATAAGAGACAAAATCAATGTAATACTAACTTAAACCTCCAGTTATTTGGGAAGCTTAAAATTAACACAAAACATGCACAAGCTGATTTCTGATGAACAATTAAATATACCTCAAAACAACCTATTTGATTACAAATCCCTTTTTATAAGTCTCAATCAACCCTTTTATTCACCTTGGTCTTTTCCTCAACAAGAACATGATCTTTAAAGGAAATATAGAAGTTATTTATTAAATTGCTAATTTAATTAAAATCATACCTGAGTTGTTTGCATGGGCAATGGAAGAGGCAGCAATTCTGAAAGCAGTATAAGTCCAGAGAAAAATCCTTCAGGAATTCGCAAAATTGAAGAGAGGACCTCCTTTAACATTAAAGACCAAGTATTATTGGCCAAAGTTTCTTCTGAAATTGTCAGTTTTTCATTAACTCCCTGGGTAAAGGTCAATAAAATATCAATAATGTCATTCTGAATTTTTTGTTCATCACTATCTAAACGGCCTGAGAGAGGGATAGAACACAGAAGCATATGTAAAGAAACAAGTGCTGAAGGAACACGCATGTCTTTAAATTCAAAAGATCCACCCCTCAGGAGCTCAGTTAACATGGTTTTAAGGAGATTAAGTGTACATCGCGCCATGGAAATGGTAGTAACTCTATGAAGTGTGGTTCCCATGTTGACATGGAGCCTCCAAGGCTGAATAAGAATACTGTTCAACTTTTGCAGAACCCGAATGAAGGTGTCCATTCCTTCAGCAGAAAAGAGCTGAATAACTGCAAGGTTCCATTTAAGATCCTTCTGTTGACCTGTAAAGGGGCGGAGGAGGAACGAGGAATTAACTTTCACACATCTCATATCAATTATATTTAAATCAGTCTTTATCAGGTGTGATTAAATAACAAATACTTAGAAGACTGTTTTTTCTGTATCAGTAATATACCTTCAACAGGAGGTGGCGGGCATGCAACATGACAAAGAACACGGAGTGCAGTAAGAAGACCAACTCCTTCCTGGGTCATCAAACTATCAATATTCTATTAAAAAAGAATAAAGAACATATGTTACAAGGGACTAATTTTCAACAAAGATATGCTTGATACATTATACTAACCTATTTTACTAGTCTACATCATGTCAGAAAACTATTTAGGCATCACAATATATACAAAAAAAATTAAAGAGATTTTTTGTTATAAAGACAGAAGAGTCTGAACTAACTGATACGGATCATTAAAGAAAGCTATTGACATTCATTTTTCCAACTCTTCAAAAACCTGGTTCACTCTGTCTATGGGCATGACTGAAATTACCAAGTACTGATGCTCTTCAGTTGCAGAAAAAGCCCTGTCAAAATTTACAAACATACAATACTCTAGGAAAAAACACTTGAAACTGTCGCACTAAATTCCGTATGTCATCTTCCATCACAGATAACTGCCAGGTTGTTAGCAACTTTTAAGACTGCTTCCTCTTACAAAAATCAGCCTACTCCTTCCTTCTATTTCAATGGCATCACAATCTGCTATGGAAGTCACAGACTTTTCAAATGTTGGACTGAGACATCAAGAATGGAAGGACAAATTGATTGCATGGGCAAAAGCTTCTAATGTCACATTCTCAAACAAAGTAACATCTGTATCAAAAATTTTACTAACCTGTTTAATATATTCAATGAGATTTGGGATACAATTAATTTCAAATCTAAGATTTTTCAAAGGTTCAAGCCACTTGCAGAGCTCTAAAAAACAAGATAATATTTTGGTGAACAGAAAAGTCAAACTAGAATTGTATTTGTTTTATAAATCCATGCTTTAAGAATAATTTAATTGATACAGACAATGCTATGCACTTAGATGAAAATTTGATAGGTATCAGCCATAGTATGAATTATAAACAGAAAGGATTTTAATGATCTGCATTAACATGAGGAAGAAAAAAAAATTCACATTAAGGCAGGACATGCATCTGATTTGAATGCTGTCGTATTCAGCTCATGCAAGTTTGGTGCTGAAATGATTTTTTGGCATATGACCATCTTGTGGATAATCACCTTCTAAATGGAATGAAAGTGAACAACTGGAACACTGCTAGATTGGCAAGGCATTTTCCCTTTCTAGTAATTTTTTGGGGGAAGTCCCTAGTGAAGAGATTTCTTCTAGAAACAATATCAATATGTTATTATCTGTCAGAAACACTCCTGTCCCTATTTTCATTACTCCTACTCATACACGTAAACAATTTGTAAACATCACTTTGCATGTAAAACTAAATTATAATTTTTTTTCTTATTTATTTTAAATTAAATACACACACCTAAAGAAAATCTCTCATGGACTCTAGGGGCCCTAATTCCCTTTAAAAAACACAATGCCAAAGCCATTCAGAACCAAAAAAGCAGCACATTCCTCTCACGCAGAGAGGCACATAAAATAGGTAATTACAAACCAAATCAAAATCTCCTGCTCCTTAAATGCCCAACTGAACCCCATCCCCAGCCACAGGGCGTTCTCCATCAAAGTTCCTCAACTCTGGTGTTCACTCCCCTCCTTGGTCCACAACAACCTAGATTTGCCAACCTGCCAGTTTGGAGGTTCAGAGGTGGAACAGATGGAAGCTGAAGAATGGTTTATGTAGGATTTCATGATGTGACTGGGTAGAGTGGCATCCCTCTTGGGCAAAAGGCTGGTAATTGGAAAAACTGATGAACAGAAAGTTTTGTATTGAAAATTTTTTGTTTCTAGTAGTGCATTTTAATGTTTGGAGCGGGCCCAGAGTTCTGGGCTGGTGGGAGAAAAGTTAAAAAAACAGCCAAAGTAAGAATCAGCCACTGACTCCCTGTTTTTGCTAAATCTTCCCTTCCTAATTATTTCCAACAAAGAGTGCAAATTTCCCACAATTATCTGATATTCTTGGTAATGAATATTACATAAAATATAAACTTGGAAAGTATTCAAGTTGAAGAACTCATATTAGTATAACAGAAAAAATTATACATCTTTTCAATGACTCAGCCTAATCATACACAGCTAAAAAGGGAATTTCATTATACCCATTATCAAAACCAGATGATCATGAAGTACTAATTACCAACATACAAAAAAAAATTCTATACATTCCGAACAATTCACTTGATAATGACACATACTGTACCTTGCAATTTGGTGTTATTTTCATCTGCCTTACAAAGCTTCAATAAAGGCGCTGAGTACTGTTCCAGCATTTGGACATCACTGGAAGACTGAACCACCAGCAAAACAAGTATGCATGCATAATTATATGCTACCGACTTCTTGGACTTGGAATCACTGAAAGAAGGATACAGGATTTTCCTCTTAAATTCTAGGCTAGCACACTGGATACTTGATAAATTTTTTCACTCCTGAGCCTTTATGAATCTGCCTGCAGAACTCTATCTTCATTACAAGTTCACCTACAGAATTTTCATACTGTGGAATAAAATCACTCTCTTTATAGTAGTTTTTGAAAACTAAAACAATTGACAAGAGCTCAAAATATAATTAATATCTGGTCAGTTTGGGTTTTTTACAGTAATTGCTACTTATATAGTTTAGACATTTCTTATGTTTCCCCTTTTGAAACTTCAGTACTCAAAAAAAGGGAAATGGATGGCATTGGCTATATTCAAGCAAGCAGAGAGTATATTTTCTTACGCTGCTTCACCAGTGCTATTCAAGAAAGGAATAAATAAATCTGCTCCTCAAGTCATAAGTCTCTCCAGAAAAACATAGTGACAACATTTTCAAGATTTGGGGAAACTTGTAATGTGGAAAAAAAAAATCATCTCTTGTACTGTATAGTCCCCAATCAGGAAAGCCACGGCAAAGAATGAGTTTCAGCTGGCAAGAAATGTTAGACACAACAAAAAGGAGTTCTTCAAATATGTCAGACAAAAAAGAAAGACCAAGGATGGTGTGGGTCCACTGCTCAATGGAGAAGGAGAACTGGTAACAGAAGATGATAGGAAAGCAGAGCTGCTCAATGTCTACTTTGTTTCAGTCTTCTCACAAAAAATAACGTGATCGGACAACTAGTGAAATTACCACAGACAATACAGGGGAAAGGATGCATATTGGGAAAAGTAAAGAACATTTCAGAGACCTTCTAACCAATCTGAATGAATTCAAATCAGTGGGGCCAGATGCTATTCACCCGAGGGTACTGAAGCAATTAGCTGAAAAAACCTCGGAGCCACTGACAATAATATTTAAACTCATGGATGTCAGGAGAGGTCCCAGAAGGCTGGAAAAGGGCTAACATAGTGCTCATCTTTAAAAAGGGGGGAAAAGAAGAGTCAGGGAACAGCCTGACTTTGATTCCTGGGAAGCTAAGAAAAATGTTTAAAACATTCAATATGTGAATACCAGAATGAAGGGGTGACCACTAGCAGCCAGTATGGATTTACTAAGAACAAATCATGCCAAACCAGCTTGATTTCCTTCTTTGACAAAGTAACTGGTTTGGTGGATAGGAGGAATGTGGTGAACATAATATACCTGGACTTCAGCAAGGCTTTTGACACAGTTCTACAGGACATTCTGATAAGTAAAACTGAAGACGTGCACTAGGTGGAACTACCATTAAGTGGATACATATAATTAGATAAAAAACAACCGCAAACAAAAAGTAACTATTAATGGAATGATGTGTGATGGAGGGAGGTCTCAAGTGGGGTTCCACGGGGATCTGTTCTGGGTCCAGTCTCATTTAACATATTTATTAATTACCTGAATGTAGGAATAGAGAGCATACTGATCAAATCTGCAGATGACAGAAAGCAATGGGGGTTGCCAACACTTTGGAGGATAGAGATAAAATTCAGAGGGATCCTGATAAATTGGAGAACTGGGCTATAGACAACACAATGAAATTTAACAAAGACAAATGTAATGTGCAACACTAAGGGAAGAAGAACCAAATGCACAAATGCAAAACAGAGGATAACTGGCTTGGTGGCAGCACCATTGAGAAGGATCTGGGAGTTGTGGTGGATCACAACCTCAACATGAGTCAGCGATGCAATGCTGTTTCAGGGAGGGGGGCAATTTTAGGTTGCATTAACGGAGGCATAACATGCAAGTCACGGGAGCGGATAGTACCACTCTACTCGGCACTGGATAAGCCTCAGCTGGTCACTTTTGGTCACCAATGTATAGAGAGGTTGTAGAGAAACTGGAAAGATCCAGAGATGAGCGACAAAGATGATCAAAGGGATGGAATGCAAGCCATGTGAGTAGGGCCCTACCAAATTCACAGTCCATTTTGGTCAATTTCATGGTCATAGGATTTTTAAAATTTTAAATTTCATGATTTCAGAAATCGGGGGGAGGGAGATGTTTAGTTTGGAAAAGATTAAGGGGGAACAAAAAAAACAGTCTTCAAATACTTGAAAGGCTGCCATAAAAAAAAAAAAAAGATGGAGAAAAGTTTCTCTCTCTTGCCACAGAAAGCAGGACAAGAGACAGTGGGTTCAAACTACAGCATAACAGATTTAGATTAAATCTCAGGGAAAAAATTCCTAACTGCAAGGACAGTAGGAGAAGGAAACAGACTGAGGTTGTGGAAGTTCCTTCACTGGAGGTTTTCTAAAGGAACTGGATAGCCACCAGTCTTGAATGGTTTAGACACAAAAAAACCTGCAACTTCACAGAGGATTAGACTAGATGACCCTTGCTGTCCCTTCTAACCCTACGATTCTATACCTGGTTTCACAAGCAAACTGTAAGCCTGGATAAAACACTGCTTAATATTTCGTAATTTTCTTTAAAAACTGACCAATAGTGAAACAACTAAACATTTTTCTTGAGGACCTATATAGTTTCTATGCTAACAGATATTTGATTACAAAAGATGTCTGCAATTTCTATGCTGTAATTCTATTTTGAATCCATGGTAATTCTGCAAAACCATCAAAGCATAAGGTTTTCTTTTGTTGTCTTCTACGCCATCTATTTCTTTACAAAGGGGACAGCTAGTATATGCAAATAAGGAGTAAACACAAATATACAATTACCCTAAAGCTTCTTTGGAATAGTATTCCATTAAAGTAATAAGACTTTGGAGGTTCTTCTCAAGGCTGAACACATGAGCTACAGCAAATCTTCCAACAGGGTTAAAAGTAATCAGGTAAAGGTTATGAAGTGTTCCCAAGAGGTCCGAATGGTCAGTTTCCTCACTGGCTGTGCACCGCTGAAAATGGCAGAATAATTCTGAAATACACTGCAATGTCTGTGTTGAATGCAGGAGCCACAAGGCAAATGCATCATCACTGGCACCATCTGATTGGAGACCTTCTTCTTGATCTGGATCAGAAAACTGACACAGCGCCCTAATCAACAGGTTTGTTGCTTCATACTCAGACAGGAAGAAGAGGAGACCTTTTTGTGACTGTCCCAGGAACTTCAACACATCTCTGACAGCCTGAAGCACACCAGGATGAGCACTTGTTATTGGAATGGATAGTAGCAAGGTGATAGATTCCAAGAAATGGTGACTATGAAGGTATCTGCAGAAAGGTAAAACAGAAGTATCTGTAACATATGATGATCTGGATACATAGAACATTGACAGAAAATAGATCCTCTGTATCTTAGCCTATATTTTGGACCATCAGAATTTATTCTTTTGTATATTATGAGAAACCATATATTAACCATACTTCATGATTAAGTAGCAGAATTCTGAGCCTTTTTTCCACAATGTAATTATTGTAACTATGTAATGAGGAGTAAATCCCCATTGAAATAAATAACATACACAATAAAATCACACATTGAACACCACCACCACCAATGAGCAAAAACTTTAATTTTTGGAATAGTCTAAATTTTTAGGACTTGAATCCTCAACCTTAACTTTTTAATACTGCTAGTTCTTGAACTTAATTTCTCTTAAAAAAAAAAAGAACAAAACACAACAACTTCTTTAGGATTCCATCTCGGGGGTTTTTTGTACATAGAGATGGGCTTTAAAACGCATCTTTTGCAATATACAGACACCCTGCCCATTCAGTCCTTGGTCACTTTGCTGCAGATGCCAAAGATGACAGTGAAGGATTTTGAGATACGGATGCTTGTCCACAGCAGGAACTAGTCTCAGCCCATCAAGTGCAAGCTCTTCTGGGGAAGGGATTGTCTTTTTGTTAAATGTTTGTACAGTACCTTGCATAGTGGACCCTAATCCACAAATGGGGCTCGTAGGTGCTACCATAATACGACTAATAAATAGTAAGACGGTAACAACTTTGGGTTAGTATTAACATAGGCTGAACTAGAAACAACAACATAATTGCAATCCCATAAGCCATCCAGTACTCCCAAAAGCTTATTAAAGCAATATGTAAGCCTCCATTAAAGCTATATTAGCAAAGTGAAAAATCTAGCGTAATGTTAGTCATTGCTTTACTCTATTGTGTATGTAGTTCACAAAACATGCATAGGTACCAAACTGAAAAAAGAACCCAGTTCTGGTACCCAAAGCTGGTATCAAAAGTGAACCACAGCTATCTTACCTGAAAAGGACTGGATATGGATCATCCCTTTCTGGGGGTCCTGTAATGCGTGCCATTGTTGGAAAAGATTTTACTGGTGGCTGAATCATTGTATGTGGTGCAGTCTCCATCAAATGAAAGATTTCATCTAAGAGGCTAATAAGTTTTTCTACTTCTCCTTCACTGATATTAGAAGATTCCAAAAGATGATCCATATCCATAGGTGCCTCCACATCATTTTCATATTCTGGGTTGGTTCTCTCAAGTCCAAGGTCTGGTTCCTGCTCAGACTCCATATGATTAGGAAGGGGAGGAGTGTTCTCCGCTAACTGGTCACCAAGCTTTTTAATGTCTGACAGAATCTCATAGAAATGGCATTTCTGCAAAATTGCAGAACCTGCAGTGACTACTCTCACAGTCTGATCTAATAGTATGAGCTCCAAGAGTTTCTGATAACCACTTTTTTCGTGTATCTCTAACCCACCTCTTAAAAATATTTCCATTCCCTCAGTCATGCTGATAACACTATCCAAAGCTTTAAAAGCATTAAGTTTAAGGGAAGATGAAACATGATCTGCAAATAACAATTCAAATAATGCATTAATAACTCCTGAATGCAAGAGTCCCATGATTCCTTGAGTCCCACATTCTGCTAGTGATGACACCAATTTTGTTCCAGCTTTAAGCTGTCGGACATTCAAAGCAATAGGCTGCCTGAGAGCTACCTGCAAGTTTAAAGCCTGCATTGTCCAATCTACTAATTGGGTAATATAGTCCTGTGTTGTGTTCTTCACTTGCAGGTAGCTTAGTCCTTTTGTTATTAAATTTGGAATTTCTTCTAAAGCTGTGACCCACTTTGCACCCCTTTCTTCCTGATATAATTCCAGGAGTTCATTTAGCTTAACTGAGGCTTCTACTGCCCCTGAATTTTCCTTGTCTGGATCTTGATCCTTTATCTTACCAACTTCAACCTCAAATATGGTCTTGTAAGGACAATTAAAGTACAAAAGAGGTCCAAGCTCTCTTTCATAAGGCTCATATGTCACAGGTGGCACTGAGGCTAGATCCTCAGGAGTATATTCAATATCAAAGCTTGGATACTTAAATGTTTCACGTTCCAGATCAGCAATTCCATCTTCATCACTTGAAATCTGCTCATAGCCATCATCACCTGCAAAAGAGTTTTAAGTTTAATTTCATAAATAAATCAGTTACATCAAGCCCAGTTTATGAACTTCAGAGAACTACTCAATGTACACCGCTACCCTGATATAACACAGTCGTGGGGAGCCCAAAATCCCTACCACGTTATAAGTGAAACGCCGTTATATCGGGGTAGCAGTGGCAGGGCTGCAGCGGTGATTTAAAGAGCCCGGGGCTCCGGCCACAGGGAGCCCCAGGCCCTTTAAATCACCGGTGGAGTCCCGCTGCCGCAGCCCCAGGGTAGCAGCAGCAGGGCTCCAGCAGTGACTTAAAGGGCCTGGGACTCCCCGCAGCAGCAAGAGCCCCGAACCCTTTAAAGCGCTGCCCGAGCTCCGCTGCTGCAGCCCTGGGGTAGCGGCAGCAGGGCACCAGCAATGATTTAAAGGGCCCTGGGCTCCCCGCAGCAGCCAGAGCCCTGGACCCTTTAAAGCGCCGATGAGCCCCGCTGCCGCAGCCCCAGGGTAGCAGCAGCAGGGCTCCGGCAGTGATTTAAAGGGCCCTGGGCTCCCCGCAGCAGCCAGAGCCCTGGACCCTTTAAAGCGCCGCCGGAGCCCCGCTGCTACCGTGCTATATGCGAACCCGTGTTATATTGGGTCACATTATAGCGGGGTAGCAGTGTACAAAAGTAATATACAAATTTCTATTTGGAAAATATAAAATATCCAAAACACTGAAAGATTTCTTTCTACTACTATACTTGGAAGTCAAAATTAGTAGACTACTCTTTGTCACAGCATGGCTGCAGCACATCCATGAAGAAGGAAGCAAAGAGCCTGTTTACTAGAGTGAGAAATCCAATCATAAAATGATAGTTCTAGACAACATTATGTAACAGCAGCAGCATATATCATAATTACTCTTTTAAACATCTCTGATTATGAAAGGCTGATACAATAAGCTGAACAGCTGCTAAAAGTCTCTCCCTGATAATTTTATTCAGGCTTAAAAAAAATCTTTCCATAAATCTAGTTATCTCGTCCTTCTTAATGTTCATTGCTTGGCTGCTCTTCCCTGCTGGAGTCCCTATGAGCCAACAGAATTCCTTTGTATTCTTTGAAATGCTGACATTCTATTGGAATGTTGGCACATTGGAACAAACCATAGCAGGTCCATGGAGCAGCAATGGAAGGGTGTCTTGCTCCACACACGTGACAAGTTAGGCATCAGTGAAGTGGTTAAACAATTTTCAAGGCTGAGAAGCATGAATTATTTTGGGTCAGATAGGCATATATTAATTGGTCACTTTCCTGAGAACACAAGGGGCTTCTTGGGCATTGGTGAATATCAACCTTCCCTTTTCCTTTCCATATATTTTCACATATCCTTGAAAATTCAGTCTAATTCCTTTCCAAAATATTCAATCCTCCATCATGTAATTATAAAAGTTTGTTACTGTGGTATCAGTCACGGGCAGTGGAGTTTGGGCAGGTTTTATTTGTTTTTCAGGGAATATTGGGCGGGCTATATTTTAAGAAAATAAAGATTATTGAGTTGTCATAGCACAGGGTTTAATACCAGCTATTTTGAAACTTACTTGTTCATTGAATTAATTTGGTTATTTATCAAGTAAAAGGTGCAAGATAGTATAGGTAAAGCACACATACACCTTCACAGTTACTGAGATAGAAGAATCGGATTTTTTATTAAAAAATAATAATTTACATTTATAGGGCCTTTCTTCCACATTCTTTACAAATTGAGAAAAAGACAAGCTGAGTGACTTGCCCAAATGTCACACAATCAAAGCAGTGATAGAGGCTAGGATAAGAATCAGATCTACTCACTCCGAGTCATCTGCTTTAATCTTTTGACTCCACTCCCTCAAAAAATTCTATATCAGTAGTCATTTCTATTTGTGTATATTACTCACCTTCACCCTCTTCCTCCTCCTCACCTTCCTCTTCTTCATCTTCCTCCTCCTCCTCCTCCTCGTCTTCTTCCTCAGGAATACTCTCTACTGTATGGCCATCCTCCTCGTCCTCTTCCTCATCTTCCTCAACATCCACATCTTCCTCCTCATCCTCCCCTTCTTCTGGCTGCTCCTCCTCTACCTCCCCTTCATCAGAGTACTGGCCTTCTTGGTGAACGGATGTTCGATCAGGAGAAATTGGCTCAAAATAGTCCTCCCTGTGATCAACATCATCTTCCTTTTCCCCAGCCACTGAAAAAGTAAGGGATAAATCTCATTATTACTAAACCTAGTAGTTAACAATGTTTACAGATTTTGTGGTGTGAAGAGTTAAATTAAAAAAAAAATTCAAAAAGCATTCAAATGCTTTTACTTAACATTCACTACAATTATTTATCTTATTACAATTGTATTTACATAAACAGTTCTATGCACTTTTAATCCATAGTAAAAATGCATAGACTACTACTATACTTTGATTCTGTAGTCCTTATGCAGGAAAAAAATTCACTGAAGTCCATGGAAATTTTGCATGGGATACAGAGTGCAGGATCAGGCACTACACGGGTCTATATTTAATGTTTCAAATGTTTACACTGAATATAGTTATTGAAAATGGTACATCAGAACAAGGGGTTCTCCTACCAATCCTACACCTGCATTGCTTTTCCTAAAGAGCATAGAATATCAGGTTTGGAAGGGACCTCAGGAAGTCATCTAGTCCAACCCCCTGCTCAAAGCAGGACCAATCCCCAGACAGATTTTTGCCCCAGATCCCTAAACGGCCCCCTCAAGGATTGAACTCACAACCCTGGGTTTAGCAGGCCAATGTTCAAACCACTGAGCTATCCCTTCCCCCCACAATGAATCTGTCAACATCAATGAGAGCAGAAAGCTCACCTACCACTAGGTAACATGGTAGGCCTTTTTCCCCTCATTATCCACTGCTGTGCAGTAGACAGAGAATAAGAATCTATATTAGCTATACCTGTCACAGGCATGGGCTCATCTTCATCATCATCAGGAGGTGGAGGGCCTGGAGGAGTCCTTGGTCCCCTGGGCTGTGGTCTTGGAGGGCTCCCATTGAACTGATCTTCTTTCTCCCCATCAACTATATTTTTGTTTTTCGAAAAACAAAAAAAATTATTTTAGGGGAGAAACATAGAAAATGTAGCACATTTTACAATGTAGGTGCCAACCTTGATAAGGAAGCACCCCTCATGTAGCATATGCACCTTCATCATGCAACATCTAGGGGGAAATGTTCACTGGAAGGTGCTCTCATGCTGAAACCACCCTTGCTGAATCACCCAAAAAGATTTAAAGCCACCGGGTGAATTAAAAACTAACAGAAGCCACTGCTTATGAACAAAGACATTTCTTACAGAAACACTGCGTTCAAGATTCATTTTAGAGGTTTTTTTAAATCATAAGTTACAGTGAAGATTTGTATTTACTTAGCCACTTGATTATTTGCTTTCAACGTGTCTAGTAATACTATAAATCTACCATGACTAGTTAAAATTATTTAAAATCAAATTTTAATCTGAAGCTGAATGTTTATAATACAATAGTTATATTTCTACAGTAAAATGATTAAAGATCTGAACAGTGCAGTTCTCTCCCTAATTCTGAAACCATTACTGAGGCAGAAATGGAAACCTGTTCGTGACTGCTGCACAGGGCCACTCTACTTCTGGTATGATCACAGTCGCTTTTTAGCAACCTGAGAGTCACAAACAGAAGGCTAAGTAAAAGGCTTTCCTTCGTGTCTTTTAACTACTGCTTTGTTCATTAACTCTCAGTTTTGGAAGCAGTGATTTTAGTCACCAACACTTTTACTTAAAGTTTAGCTCATGGGAAACACAAATTAATTTACGTCTTCAGCTGCACCCTTTCATCAAGTACCTTGTGTTAATCAAAGTCACTTGCTCTCACTAAAAGCATTAGAAAAAGAAGAGGAACTTGTTAAGAAATATTCTATATAAAACCTACAAAGAGATAACATGGAAAAAGACAAAAATTTACAGCTGGATAATTAAGCCCAATGAAATCTCAGAATATGAAGATTACCCTTTAGCCGCTAGGATAATTAATTTTAATGAAAAAACTTTTGCTGTCCTACTTCAGATGATTCTGACATACTTACCATGTTTTGGGTTTCTTTTCAAACCTGGTTGTTGCTGGGGAGGAGGAGGTGGTGGTGGAGGGGGTGGAGGAGAATCTCTGTCATGACTTATTACCCTATCAACTGATCCATATATTGCTAATGTCAGACAATTGTACCAGCCTCTTAGGACCAATCCATCAGTGTTGACCTAGTTTGTAAAAGAAAAAGCATCTTTAAAAAACTCAAAGTGAATTTGAGGCTCTTTACTTCATTTTAAATTATTAGTTCTGTATCGGTATATGCTTAAAATACACACAAGAAAAACTGCAGATTAATATATTTTATATCTCTTCAAGGTTTTGAAATATTAACATATTGATTATACCACATGAATAATTTTACAACAAAAAGAATTCATTATAACACGCTGTCAAAGCCACTAAATCCAGTATATTAAAATATTCACTGGGGCGGATAGCACTGGAATGCATCAGACAAACCTAACGGATATGCTCAGATGTGGGCTACAATCATCAATAACAATTCTGGTTTGTAACTGTGAAAAAATTATTAAATGACTTAAATAAGAGCTTTATGTAGCTCAAAAGCTTCTCTCTTGCACCAACAAAAGTTGGTCCAATAAAAGATGTTACCTCACCCACCTTGTTTCTCTAACAAATCAGTACTGATATGCCTCTGCATTAGTAATAAGTAATCTGAAAGGAAAAAGGCTAAACCCTCTTTATTCTTCACATAGTAGTATACTCGTGATGTTTGATTTAGTGTTTTCCAAATATGCAGACTGAGACCAGAGACCAGACATGAAGTGGTTTGGCTCTCTCAAAATGAAGCAACCCTGTTCTCAAACCCCTTCCATTTCATCAATCAAGTCAAATTCTGAGGTGAACATCCACCAAGATGGCTGCGATCACCCAGTTCATTGTTATTAGTGAACTAAATAGGAGCTGTTGAGTGATCAACACTTTTGAAAATCTAGCCACTTACTTGGAACATAACTTTAGGCTACTTTTTAAAATCATGGCTCTAGTGCAGGGGTAGGCAACCTATGGCACAGGTGCCGAAGGCGGCACACGAGCTGGTTTTCAGTGGCACTCACACTGCCCAGGTGCTGGCCACTGGTCCGGGAGGCTCTGCATTTTAATTTAATTTTTAAATGAAGCTTCTTAAACATTTTAAAAACCTTATTTACTTTACATACAACAATAGTTTAGTTATATATTAGAGACTTATAGAAAGAGACCTTCTAAAAACGTTAAAATGTATTACTGGCACACAAAACCTTAAATTAGAGTGAATAAATGAAGACTCAGCACACCACTTCTGAAAGGTTGCTGACCCCTGCCCTAGTGTATTATACGATTGAACTGTATGGACTAGCTTAGAATATGAGCTCTCCAGAATAGGGTCTTCCCCTACAACTGCTTGCACAGTGCTAAGCACGCTAAATAGCAGCATCATGGTATTCAAATAATAGCCACACAGGAAGAAGAAAAACATTGAAATTATAGCATAAATAGGTACAATTATTACCTTTGCATTGGGTCTAAATATAATTGAAGAGTTCTCATCATATTCAAGGCTGTTAAACAAAACACAAACTTATTTTTCAATGTTTAACAAAAGTCCTTTACACATAAAGTATGGACATTTCTGTACATGACCCTTTAATAATACCTTATTTTCACCTTAAGTGAAAGAAAGAACGAGACTTCAAGCCAGTATCAAAACACTATACAATATCTAGGTTTATCAACTTAGGAATGTAAAAAGCCCAAAGAACTTTCAATATACATCAACATTAAAGGGATACTGTCAGTTAAAAAATCACGGTTGGGATCTTCTACCCAGACCCTGTAAGTATAGATCTCTCTCCCCTAACACAATGAATGAAGAGGGGGGCAACTAGGGTTCATGCTAGGGAAAGAGTAGAAAGAGGCAAATATGGAAGCATAGATGGGCAGGCCTGGATGTACATGTATCCTCTAGTCTCAAAGATTTTCAAGAATAGATAAATTCTACAACTGTACTATCTTTTCTGCTGAGCCATCTCCCCTCACAGAAATCTTAAACAGATCCACAAACAGGGTGGGGTCATGGTGGAGGGAACAGAAACATGCTTGCAAACAAATAATTGTGAACTTTTGTTATTAAGGGTGTTTACAAGTAAGGGCCCAATCCTAGAAACACTTTTTACTAACCATAACACTTATTAGCTTTAGTAGTCCCATTACAGAGAACAGGGCTACTCAGTGAAGTAAGTATTATGTCCACTAATCACTATCAGACCCTAAATCTTTATTTTAAAAAATAAGAAACTCCTTTGGAGATTTAACAATACTGTGCTGAATTTTTCATTTCTACACACCAGTAAATGCAGCACATTCTTCTACAGAAAAACATTCAGTGCTATGCAAAAAAAATCATGAATGTATGAAGTACATGAATTCGCAAATTCTTACCTTCCCAGCCTGTCAAAAACAGGGGCACTTGGCTTGCTGACATTGTTGAAAAACAGGTCTAACTGAAATGTATGTGGGGATGTCTCTCTGGTGATAGAACAAAGGCAAAAATTAATCCTGTCAGGCTTCACTTAACCAAAACAAATAAGACCTGAAATCTCTAAGATGGTATTGTTTAAAACCTGAAAGAAAATATTAAATATATATATATATTGCATATTCAGTGAATGCATAAGCACAGGCTACCTTCCTATATTGCAGTTTTTAACTCTGATTCCCACGTCCCAAACAAAATGCAAGGAATGGGCATCTGAATATTTTAAGACTTACCCATAAGCTCTATTGTCAGGCAAACTTGTGTGAGCTCTTACTCCTGGAGGAATGACACGTACTTCATTTATGTAAACCACACATGGAAAACGAACTACATCTATATTGGTACTTTGCTAAAAACAAAGAGCAAACAAAAGTCATTAAGCTTGAAAAATACTATATTGTTTTTACTTTACATGACAACTTATTTATGTACCCTCTATTTAAAAAAGCACAAACTTAAAAAGGACAATCCTGATAATTTCTTTAACTTCTTATTGTGACAACACCTAAGATTAATGTAATTGAAAGGGTTGAGAAAATCTTTTTTTTTCCAGTTTGTACATTTCTTAGCTTGTGTATAGAAAGTTTCATTGTTTCCCCTACAGAATTATTTCCCTTTTTATTTGTGAGGACCTTTCAAACAGCAACAAGAGGGAGATACATTTCGAAAATTATAGTAAAGACAAAAATTGACAGAGGAACTGAAGCTACTTTCAAAATTCACTAATTTTCAAGTGGACAGTGCCACTTTAAACATTGCCAAGTTTATGATTGTAGAAGAAATAAAATGTGTTCTAATTTTAGATATCAGAAGGTTATTTTATTTTTTTAAGAGCAGCTAACACTGTTGGAGATATTAAAGACTACAGCCAGAATTTTGTGAGAGCAATGCAAAGATACTATTTAGTGCTGACTTTTCTACCTCTGCAGCAGCATATGAAAACTTTCAGACGCTTTAGACATTTCTGCTGACATCATATAAATCAGGGATGGCAGAGACTTTTCAGGCCATTCAAACACCAGGACTTAGATATGTTTGCACAAAGAAAGATATAAACAAAAACTGAGCTGTGATGGCTTCCAATGTATTAGAAATTGAAAAATAATCAGAGTTTATCAAAGTAAAAGACACTGCCTCAGCAAACACTGATCATTGAAAGTCTCCTTTCACTAACCTGTATATATCCTCATGAGACACATTTATAAAATAGAAAAAATATATTTATCCGTAAATATCAGACAATGTGCAAGGAATTAAATTGTGTCTCTTACACATGAGCAGTTACTTTCCCTGAAGCTCATGATCACATTTCTCATTAGAACAGCTTAATACTATATATCCACTAGCCGGCCTATAAATTAACTACCTATCAACACATTCTAAAAAGTGGAACTGCAGTTAAAAGATTTTTAAGACAACAGGAACAAAGGGAAACTAGATAGCTCATGAGACTGCTTATGGGATACAAAATCTTTCACTATTACATCATCTGTTCAAATCAAACTCTGGTCATTAGTATCTGCTGACTTTCCAGCAATCGATGTGAAATGAATTCATAGCCTCATTCAAGTTTCTAGAGAACAACCACACTGCACAAAGCCACCACTATAATTGAATTCCTTGTAGGAAGTCTTATCAGAAAAGCCAAGGATTAAATTATTATGAACATTTAACTAAACATCTTACTACTAGGGCCCTATCTAAACTGCAGACACTACTGTATTTGGAAACTGTTTATCAAACATTTTCAGCTAAACACAACTGTATCATTAATGGGGAAGAGGCAGCTCACATTGTTAAAATGTTTTTTTAAGAACTATTTTAGATACAAGAATGATTTTTATGAGCTGTTTTAACAAAGTCCACACTAACATACAAAGGTGCACTAAGATGACAGTGCAAAGTGCCAGGTCACACACTTAGGGACAACAATAAGAATTTTTGCTATAAGCTGAAGACGTGACAGAGGAGAAGGATCTGGGTGTACTGGTCAATCTCAGGATGATTATGAGCTACCAACGAGATACAGCAGCGAAAAAGGCTAAGGCAGTCCTAGGATGAATCAGGAAAGGTACTTCCAGTAAAGATAGGGAAGTGTTGTTACCATAATAGAAGGCACTGGTGAGACCTAATCTGGAACAGTGTGTGCATTTCTGGTTTCCCACATTTAAGAAGATGAATTCAAACTGGAACAGAGGCAGAGAAGGGCTACTAAGATGATCAGAGGAATGCAGAATCTACTTTACAAGAGGAGACTTAAGGAGTTTGGCTTGTTTAGCATGACAAAATGAAGGCTGAAGGGTGATAGGACTGCATTCTATAAATACATCAGAGGGATAAACTCCAGGGAAGGAAAGGCATTAATTAACTTAATGGCCAATGTTGGAAAAGAACAAATGAACATAAACTGGAAATCAATAAGCTTTAGGCCTGAAATTAGGTGAAGGTTTCTAACCATCGGAGGAGTGATGTTCTGGAACAGCCTTCCAAAGGGAGTAGTGGGGGCAAAAAACCTAACTTGTTTTAAGACTGAGCTTGATAAGTTTATGGAGGAGATGGTCTGATGAGATTGCCTACAACAGCATATGGGCCAATCAGGACTACTATTAGCAAATATCTCCAACAGCCAGAGGTGGGACACTAGATGAGATGGGTTCTGAATTACAACTGAGAATTCTTCCCAGGTGTCCGGCTGGTGTGTCTTGTCCACATATTCATGGTCTAACTCAGGGGTTGGCAACCTTTCCGAAGTGGTGTGCCGAGTCTTCATTTATTCATTTTAATTTAAGGTTTCATGTGCCAGTAATACATTTTAATGTTTTTAGAAGGTCTCTCTCTCTAAGTCTATATATTATATAACTAAACTATTGTTGTACTGTAAAATAAACAAGGTTTTCAAAATGTTTAAGAAGCTTCATTTAAAATTAAAATGTTGATCTTACGCCGCCAGCCCGCTGCTGGTCTGGGCTCAGCCCACTCCCGCTCAAGGGTTCCATCCGCCGGCTCCTACCAGCCGGGATCCCGGCTTCCAGACCTGCACAGCCCGCTGCCAGTCTGGGGTCCCGGCCCTGCCCACATACAGTGGGTACCTACCTTCTCCCTGGTTCTGGCCCATTCTCTTCCTCTCTCTGCACTAAGCTGAGGGTGGGAGTGCACTGAGTACAGGGCTGGGGGTGAAAGGTCTGGCCAGGAGCTAGAATGAGGGAGGAGGATCAGGGTTGGGGCAGGAGGTTTGGGTGTGGGGCACTTACCTGGGCAGCTCCCATTTGGTGCGAGGGGTGCAGGTGGGAATGTGGGGGTGGGGGGTGCAGGAGCTCCCATTTGGTGCTCAGGGTGGAGGTGGGAATGTGGGGGGTGCAAGAGTCAGGATGTAGGGGGTGCATGGGGGGCCTGGTATGTGGGGGGGGGCGCAAGAGTCAGGGTAGAGGGCATGTGAGGGGGATGCAGGTGTCAGGGCAGGGCGTGCGTGGGCTGGGTATGTGTGGGGGGCAGAGTCAGGGCTGGGGTTGTGGGGGGAGGTGTGAAGGAGTCAAGCAGAGGGCTGGGTGTGTATGAAGGGGGTACAGGGCTCAGTGCAGGGGACTGGGGGGTGTGCGGGGCACAAGGCTCAGGACAGAGGGCTGGGTGTGAGAGGGGGTCAGGGCAGAGGGCTGGGTGTGTGAGGGGGAGTCAGGGCTCAGGGCTGGGTGTGTGGGGGGGGGCTCAGGGCAGAGGGCTGGGAGGTGTGTGCAAGGAGGTCAGGGCAGGGGGTTGGAGGGGATATGCCCCTATTCCACCCCCCCCCCCTTCCCCAAGGCCCTGCCCCCGCTTCTTCTCTGCCTCCGTCAGGAGCAGCGAGCATGCCGACTCTGCTCCTTCCCGACCCCATCCCTCGCAAGGGCCATCAGCTGATCAACAGAGAGGAGGGGCAGGATCCCAGCACACTACGGGAAGAGGCAGGGGAGCCGGCAGGACCAAGGTTCTTCCCCCTGCCCCCACGGGGGGGAAAGGGGGAGCAGAGGGCGGAGAAGAGCAGGCTGGGCCGGATTTTTAATGGCATGCTGCAATCCCGGCACACAGCAGCATGCCATTAAAAATCGGCTCGCATGCCGTCTTTGGCACGCGTGCCATAGATTGCCGACCCCTAGTCTAACTGATCACCATATTTGGGGTCAGGAAGGAATTTTCTCCCAGATCAGACTGGCAGGGGCTCTGGGGGTTTTTTGCCTTCCTCTGCAGCCTAGGACACGGGTTACTTGCTGGGTTGAACTAAAGTAAATGGTGAATTTTCTGTCACTTGAAGTCTTAAATCAAGATTTGAGGACTTCCATAACTCAGCCAGAGGTTTTGGGCCTGCTACAGGAGAGGGTGGCTGAGGTTCCGTGGCTTGCATAGTGCAGGAAGTCAGACTAGATGATCATGATGGTCCCTTCTAGCTTAAAGTCTATGGGTCTATGAACACGATTAAGACAACGGAGTGGGATGTTGCTCTTAGTGCTCACAATTTATGAAGAAGAGTAGATCACAAACGTTGTTTGCTTTACAGATTTTTGCTTTGTTTTACATACATTATATATATATATATGTATGTAAAACACAGACATCTTTCATCTGGTCCTTTCATTTCTGCTAATACTGTGGAGACATCCCTCATTCAGATTCCAAGCCAGCAAAGCACTTAAGCACATGCATAACATTAATCATATGCGCACTCCTACTGAAGTCAACAAAAGTGCTCGCATGCTTAAAGTTACACATATGAGCAACCAAAAACATAGGATGAGATTCTGTGCCGCGCTTCTAAGAGGCGCAGTACAGAGTTTGCCGCCTTGCAAGGGGAACGGGTAGATGGTTTTAAGCCTCCTTTGGGCCTTCCCCATCCTAGGCTATTCTGGGGAGCTAGAAAAAGCTCCAGCATAACTCAGACAGGCCCAAGGATATGTCAAGACCACAAATGAAAGTATAATTGTACTGCAGGAAGGCATACCCACATTAGTTTTAATCTGGCTAGGGCGGGTAATAAGAGTAGTAGTGAAGTCAGGGTGGCACTGGCTTCAGCACAAGCTAGCTGCCCCAATGCAAGCCTGCTGAGGACTCTAGTGCAGGACTCTAGTTTCTAGGCTGCACTACGGTCCATGTTATTAGACAAAATGTGGTGGGTGGCGTATCCATGCTACTTGATCTCCACCTAGATCAGACTTGATCTCCATCTAGTTCACGATTTTGTCTGACAGTGGTCAGTCCCAGATGCTTTAGAGGAAGGTGCAAGAAACCACAGCAGGTAGACGTGGGATAATCTGCCCCCATATTAGGTCTCCTCCTGATCTCTTATAATTAGAGACTGGCTTAATGCCTAAAACAAGTTTTAATATCACTTCCAAAACTATTAATTAAGAATGTAAAAATGGCCATACCGGATCAGACTAATGGTTCATCTAGCGCAGTATCCTGTCTTTCGACAGCAGACTGTGCCAGATGCCTCAGGGAGAAACGAACGCAACAGGGAAATTTATTCAGCGATCCATCCCCTGTCATCCAGTCCCAGCTTCTGGCAATCAGACATTTAGGGACACAGAGCATGATGCTGTTTCCCTGGCTAATAGCCATTGATGGACTTATCCTCCATGAACTTATTTAATTTGTTTTTCAAGCTATTTATACTTTTGGCCTTCAACGCGTCCCCTGGCAATGAGTTCCACATGCTGACTGGGCACTGTGTGAGGAAACCTGCTGCCTGTTGATTTTGTTGGGTAACACAGGAACCAGGGGTCACATGAAGGGGTAAATAGCACTTCCTTATTCACTTTCTCCACACCATTCATGATTTTATAAACTTCTATCATATCCCCCCTTAGTCGTCCCAGTCTTTTTAATTCTCCTCATATGGAAGCTGTTCCATACCCTTAATCATTTTTGTTGCCCTTCTCTGTACTTTTTCCAATTATAATATATTTTTAAATGGGCCAACAAGAACTGCAAGCAGTATTCAACATGTCAGCATACCACTCCAAGTGTGACTCCAAGATATCTTTGAGTGGTAACAACTAATTTAGATCCCATCATTTTGTACATACATTTAGACCTGTGTTTTCCAATATGCATTACTTTGCATTTATCAACACTGAATTTCATCTAGACATAAGACCGGCCATACTGGGTCAGACCAAAGGTCCATCTAGCCCAGTATCCTGTCTCCCGGCAGTGGTCAATGCCAGGTGCTTCAAAAGGAATGAACAGAACAGGTAATCATCAAGAGATTCATCCCATCACTCATTCCCAGCTTCTGGCAAACAGAGCCTTGGGACACCATCCCTGCCACTTTGTTGCCCAGTCACCTAGTTTTGTGAGATCCACTCTTAACTCTTCACAGTCTGCATTGGACTTATCCATCCTAAGTAATTTTGTATCATCTGCAAACTCACCACCTCACTGTTTATTCCTTTTCCCAGATCATTTATGAATATATTGAACAGCACTGGTCCCATTAGAGATCCTTGGGGAACTCTGCTATTTACTCCTTTCCACCGTGAAAACACCAAACACTTTTATTTTAAGACCAAGGTGACAGCCATACAAATGTCCAATCTCTTTTGAATCTAGTTAAATTCTCGGCCTCAATGACTTCCTGCAGATCCACTTCTGACAATTTCACTTTTAACATCATTCTTGCTTAAAGATACATCTCTCCCACACATTAGGTGACACAATCACTGACAAAGTTCTCTGCTGCAACAAAAGTATCTTTGCAACACTGGGCTTCTGTGACAACAACAAGGAGGGTTACCCTCTGAGACTGGGAGCTTGGTACATCCACACTACACCTACTGTACAATGGGACACAAAGGACATATGAGCGTAAATGAATATTCCCCATCTCCTCATTAACTGCTGCAAGGGAGAAATGCACCATTGGCTCCAGAAAAGCACTCTTATTCCTGACTTCTCCCCTCATCCTCACTCACATAACCTTATCAAACTGTCCCTTTTATAATTCCACTCCCATTTCCCCCTTTCTCCATCGCCCACCCCTTTAACTTCCTCCACTATCAATTCCTATTTTCTTACTCTGCTACCTCCTCATTAACACCCACCCCATTTGTACGCTGCCAGTCACCTGCACAACAAGCCACACAAGCCTTGCTAAAGTTTAAGGGGCAGGGAATAGCCACCTGTTGTAACTACAATGCATCAAGCATCTGACCATGCCGGGGCTTCACCGTGTGATACGAGGGCACTGGGGGTCTCTCCCCTGCATGCTTATGCCATTGTAGCCCCCCTACCTGGATCTGGAACAGGCAGCGTCACCCTCCCAGTCCTTGTCCCTGCCCCTCTAGAGCCCATCCCGAGGCTCGCCCCCGCCTGTGCTCTCCCCCGAATCCTAGCCCCAGCCAGAGCCCCCGCGCTCTCGAGCGGACCGGCCTAGGGGAGAGGGGAGGATCTCTCTGCCTCCCTCTCTCTTTCTTCGAGGGCAGCTGTACCTCCGCGCTCTGGTGCTTGAAAGTGTCTAAAAACAGCAGCTCCGTTGCGGTGTCAGCCGCCATCTTTGCTCAGTAGCAGCGGAAGCACTTCCGGGTGAACACAAGCGCTTCCAGGGTCGCTCGCGGTGCCTGCGCCCTCAGGGTCTCCCTGAGGGTCTCCCTGGAGCGCGCATGCGCACGCTACTGCGGTTGTGGCCGAGTGAGTGTGAGGAGCAGGCAGCGTGGCGGAAGGAAGGCGGGACGGAACGTTCGCTGGCGGGAGAGGCGGTGTGTAGTGTCGACGGGGGCCCCGCCCGCTGCAGCAGGTGGTGTGGAAAAGCAACGCCTCGTGCGGCGAGCCCCGCCCCCGCGGCTCGCGCTGCCCGCTCCTTGTGCGGGCACAGCGCGGCCGGCCCATGACCTGTAGTGGCGGGAGAAATGTGCTGGTTGCGTTTGTGCCACTGCACCGGCTGTGTGCACTAAGTCCCGTAGTGCGGGCGGGGGCCCATCAGCTGTATTTATATTGGGTTCAGCACCATAGATTTTCATAGGAGGGTTTATTTAAGGCGAGGGAGAACATTAAACCGGAGCAGAGGGGAATGATCCCTCACTTAGGATTCTCTTTCCAGATGTTGTCATGGTATCATCTCCCACTCAGAGAAACCTCTCAGGAAGGGGACTCCGGTTATTAAGAGACAGGTAATAGTAATGGGGGACTTTATTATTAGAAATACAGCTAGTTGAGTTTGTGGTGACTGAGAGAACTACATTGTGATTTGCCTGTTGGGTGCAAAGGTTGTGGCTACCTCAAGGCATCTAGACCAGTAGTTCTCAAACTTGTGTACTGGTGACCCCTTTCACATAGGAAGCCTCTGAGTGTGACCCCCCCTTACAAATTAAAAACACTTTTTTATATATTCAACACCATTATAAATGCTGGAGGCAAAGGGGGGTTTAGGGTGGAGATTGACAGCTCATGACCCCCCCATGTAATACCCTCCTGACCCCCAGTTTGAGAACCCCTGATCTAGACAGTGTTATGTGCAGTGCTGGAGAAGAGCTGGAGGTCATGGTACATGAAGGTACCAATAACATAGGGAAAGGCAGGAGGGAGGTCCTGAAGGGCAAATTAGGCTGCTAGGTAAGAGATTAAAGTTCAGCACCTCAGTAGTCACATTCTTTGAAACTGTTTCCAGTTCCCCACACAGGGCCAGTGTAGACAGGCAGAACTGCAGGGTTTTCATGCATGGATGAGGCTATAGTAGTTGGAGGAGGGATTTAGGTTTATTAGGAACTGGTGAACCTTTTGGGAAAGGAGGAGCCCACAAAAGGAGGATGGCTCTACTTAAACCGAAATGGAACCAGATTGTTGGCATGTACAATTAAAAAGGTAGAGGAGTTTTTAAACTAGTCACTGGGGGAAAGATAACAGGTGCAGAGAAGCATATGCATGGGTAGCAGGTATAATAGGCTAGGGGAGGCTGAGCCTCCCTTGGTGCTGCTGCCGGACCCCTGGTTTGGGAGTGAAGTTTTTGATTTATTATGCCCCATGCAGGTTCTGGAGCGGCTGAGGAGGCGGTATGTGCTATTCAGCTTCCTGGGTTGATTACTGATGAACCCAGAAAGAAGGTGAGTAGCACATACTGCCTTCTCAGCCACTCCAGAACCTGCATGGGGCATAGCAAAGCTTCTTCCAGAGGAGTGTTGAGGGATGTATATTTTTCTCCGGGTGGCTTGGGGTCTGGGGAGGGGAAGTGCGGCAGCAACTGGGCTAGGACTCTGGGCAGGGGGGCTCAGGGCTTTGACCAGTTGGGGGCTCCTCCGGGCAGGTGTGTGTGGGGCGACTGGGTGCTCTGGCCATGGGGGGGGAGGGGGCTTTGCCTGGCTCAGGGCTCCTCTAGCCTTGGCGGGGAGGGACTCCAACTGTGGGGAAAAGAGGGGGTCTCAGGGCTCTGGCCAGCTCAGGGCTCCTACGGCCAAGGGGGGGCAGAGCCGATGCTAGCCTCCCCAAAGGAGGGCTCCACCCGCCACCCATGAGCACACAGTTCAGACAGAGACACCCCTTAGAGGAGGATTTATTAACAGGAATGTTCTATATCCCTGTAAAGAGGTGAGGACAAGTTGTTAAAATAAAGGTAAGAGCTGAAGAGAAACAGTCAAATGAAGAAGAGTCCCATTCAGTTACATCACAAAAAAGCAGACAGCTAAAAAGTGACAAATTTTATAACTGCTTGCATACAAATGTTAGAAGTCTAGATACTGAGATGGATGAACTTCAGTGCCTGACGTTAAATGAGGATATTGATATAATAAGCATCACAGAAATTTGGTGGAGCGATGATAATCAATGGGACATGGTAATAGCAGGGTACAAAATACATAGGAATGACAGACTAGGTCATGCTGGTGGGGGGAATGGCACCATATGTGAAAGAAAGCAGTGTCAAATATAATAATCTGAAATGAATCAAACTATACCATACAATCTCTATGGACAGAAATTACATGCTTGAATAATAAGAGTGTAGCAGTAGGGATATACTACCAACCATCTGAACGGGATGATGATGGTGATTATGAAAACAGAAAACTAAGTAATAATGAGGGATTTCAGCTATTCCCATATTGACTGGGTACATGTCACGTCAGGACAGGATGCAGAGATAAAGTTTCTAGACACCATTAATGACTGCTTCTTGGAGCATCTAATTTCCCACAAGGGGAGAGGCAATTCTTGATTTGGTCCCCAAGTGTCACACAGGATCTGGTCCACGAGGTGAATATTGCTGAACCACTCAGTGACAGCAACTGTAATGTATATAATTTAACATCCTTGTGGGGATAAGGAGGGGAAAACCAAATAAGCCCACCACAGTAGCATTTAACTTCAAAAAGGGGAACTATACAAAAATGAGGAAACTAATTAAACAGAAATTAAATGGAACAGTCACAACTGTGAAATGCCTGCAAGCTGCATGGAAACTTTTTAAAACACCATAATAGAGTCTCAAATTAAATATATACCCCAAATAAAAAAAGTAAGAGGACCAAAAAAAAATGCCACCATGGCTAAACAACAGAGTACAAGAGATGGTTAGAGGCAAAAAGGAATCCTTTTAAAATTGGAAGTCAAATCCTACTGAGGAAAATAGAAAGGAGCATAAACTCTGGCAAGTCAAGTGTAAACGTACAATTAGGCAGGTCAAAGAGGAATGTGAAGAACAACTAGCAAAAGAGACAAAAACAAAAGCACATTTCTTTAAAGTAGATCAGAAGCAGGAAAACAAAGTGCTGAAGGAACATTCAAGGAAGACAAGGCAATTGTGGACAAGCTGAATGAATTTTTTACTCTTCGCTGCATAATATGAGAGGGAGATTCCCACATCTGAGTCATTTCTTAGGTGACAAATTGAGGCATTGTCCTAGACTGAGTTGTCAATAAAAGAGGTTTTAGAACAAATTGATAAATGAAACAGTCACCAGGACAAGGTGGTATTCACCCAAGAGTACTGAAGGAACTGAAATATAATATTGCAGAATTACTAACTGTGGTATGTAACATATTGCTTAAATCAGCCTCCGTACCAGATGACTGGAGAATAGCTAATGTAATGCTGATTTTTAAAAAAAAGGGTTCCGGAGGCGATCCTGAGAATTAGAAGCTGGTAAACCTAACTTCAGTAGTAGGCAAATTGGTTGAAACTATAGTAAACAACAGAATTATCAGACACCTAGATAAATGTGATTTGTTGGGGAAGAGTCAAAACAGCTTTTGTAAAGGAAAATCATGTCTCACTAACCTATTAGAATTCTTTGAAGGGGTTAAACATGTGGACAAGGGTGATCCAGTTAATATAGTGTATTTGGATTTTAAGAAAGCCTTTGACAAGGTCCCTTGCAAAAGACTCTTAATCAAAGTAAGTAGTCATAGGATAAGAGGGAAGGTCCTCTCATGGATCAGTAACTGATTAAAAGATAGGAATAAATGGTCAGTTTTCAGTATGGAGAGAGGTAAATAGCAGGGTCTTCCAAACAGCTATACTGGGACCAGTGCTATTTAACATATTCATAAAAGTGATTAGGAAAAGGGGCAAACTGTAAAGTGGAAAAGTTTGCAAATAATACAAAATTACTCAAGATAGTTCAGTCAAAAGCTGACTGCAAAGAGTTACAAAGGGATTTCAAAACTGGATGACTGGGCAACAAAATGGCAGATAAATTCAATGTTGCTAAATGCAAAGTAATGCACACTGGAAAATATAATCCTAACTATATATGTGAAATAAGTTATAAGCTGGGGACGCACCAGTTGGAAGTAACGGAAGATGAGAAGGACCTCGGCGTTCTGGTTGATCGCAGGATGACTATGAGTCGGCAATGTGATGTGGCCGTTAAAAAAGCTAATGCGGTCTTGGGATGCATTAGGCGAGGTATTTCTAGTAGAGATAAGGAGGTGCTAGTCCCGTTATACAAGGCGTTGGTGAGACCTCATTTGGAGTACTGTGTGCAGTTTTGGTCTCCCATGTTTAAGAAGGATGAATTCAAACTGGAACGGGTACAAAGAAGGGCCACTAGAATGATCCAAGGAATGGAAAGCCTGTTGTATGAAAGGAGACTTGAGGAGCTCGGTTTGTTTTCCTTAACCAAAAGAAGGTTGAGAGGAGATATGATTGCTCTCTTTAAATATATCAGAGGGATAAATACCAGGGAGGGAGAGGAATTATTTCAACTCAGTACTAATGTGGACACGAGAACAAATGGATATAAATTGGCAGTCGGGAAGTTTAGGCTTGAAATTAGACGAAGGTTTCTAACCATCAGGGGAGTGAAATTCTGGAACAGCCTACCGAGGGAAACAGTGGGGGCGAAGGACCTCTCTGGCTTTAAGATTAAGCTTGATAAGTTTATGGAGGGAATGGTTTGATAGGATAACGTGATTTAGTCAATAGGTCAATAACGTGCGACCACTGGTAATTAGTACCGAGGGTCAATGTTGGGATATTGAAAGTCTTTTTCCTGAGTGTCTGGCTGGAGAGTCTTGCCCACATGCTCGGGGTTCAGCTGATTGTCATATTTGGGGTCGGGAAGGAATTTTCCTCCAGGGTAGATTGGCAGTGGCCCTGGAGGTTTTTCGCCTTCCTCCGCAGCATGGGGCGGGGGTCGCTTGCTGGAGGATTATCTGCTACTTTAAGTCTTTAAATCAGGATTTGGGGACTTCAACAGCTGAGTCAAGGGAGAGAATTATTTCAGGAGTGGGTGGGTCAGCTTTTGTGGCCTGCATCTTGCAGGAGGTCAGACTAGATGATCATAATGGTCCCTTCTCATCTTAAGTTCTATGATTCTATGAAATGGTTTGAGCATTGCCCTGTTAAACCCAGGGTTATGAGTTCAATCCTTGAGGGGGCGATTTAGGGATCTGGGGATTGGTCCTGCTTTGAGCAGAGGGTTGGACTAGATGACCTCCTGAGGTTCCTTCCAACCCTAATATTCTATGACTATGATTAAATGATGGTGTCTAAATTAGCAGTTACCACTCAAGAAAGAGATCTTGGAGTCAGTGTGGATAGTTCTCTGAAAACATCCACTCAAAAAACTAACAATGTTAGAAACTATTAGGAAAATGATAGATAAGAAGACCGAAAATATCATAATGCTGCTATATAAATCCATGTTATACCCACACCTTCAATATTGGGAGTATTCTAGTCACCCCATCTCAAAAAAGTAGGGCTGCCAGGCGATTAAAAAATTAATTATAATTACTCATGCGATTAATCGCACTGTTAAACAATAATAGAATATCATTTATTTAAATATTTTTGGATGTTTTCTACATTTTCAAATATATTGATTTCAATTACAACACAATACAAAATGTACACTTTATTTATTTTGTATTACAAGTGTTCACACTGTAAAAAGACAAGAAATACTATTTTTCAATTCACCTAATACAAGTACTGTAGTGCAATATCTTCATCATGAAAGTTGAACTTACAAATATAGAATTATGTACAAAAAACTGCAAAAATAGAACAATGTAAAATTTTAGAGCTTGCAAGTCCACTCAGTCCTACTTCTTGTTTAGCCAATTGCTCAGACAAACAAGTTTGTTAACATTTTAAGGAGATAACATAGCCTGCTTCTTTATGATGTCACCTGTTAGTGAGAACAGGCATTCGCATGGCATTGTTGTAGCTGGCGTTGCAATATATTTACGTGCCAGATGCGCTAAAGATTCATATGTCCCTTCATGTTTCAACCACCATTCCAGGGACATGCCTCCATGGTTCTGCTCGAAAACCATCCAAAGCAGTGCGGACCGATGCATGCTCATTTTCATCTGCGTCAGATGCCACCAGCAGAAGGTTGATTTTCTTTTTTGGTGGTTCGGGTTCTGTAGTTTCTGCATCAGAGTGTTGCTCTTTTAAGACTTCTGAAAGCATGCTCCTTACCTTGCTCCTTGACTTGCATCCGAAGAAGTGGGTATTCACCCACGAAAGCTCATGCTGCAAAAACGTCTGTTAGTCTATAAGGTGCCACAGGATTCTTTGCTGCTTTTACAGAACCAGACTAACACGGCTACCCCTCTGATACTTGACACCATGCTCCTTACCTTATCCCTCTCAGATTTTGGAAGGCACTTCAGATTCTTAAATCTTGGGTCGAGTGCTATAGCTATCTTTACAAATCTCACATTGCTACCTTCTTTTCATTCTGCCAAATCTACAATGGAAGTGTTCTTAAAATGAATAACAACATGTGCTGGGTCATCATTGTAGACTGCCATAACATGAAATATATGGCAGAATGTGGGTAGAACAGAGCAGGGGTTGCACAATTCTCCCCCAAAGAGTTCAGTCACAAATTTAATTCACGCATTTTTTTTAAATGAGCGTCATTAGCATGGAAGCATGTCCTCTGGAATGGTGGCTGAAGCATATTAGCATATCTGGCACGTAAATACCTTGCAATGCTGGCTACAAAAGTGCAATGCAAATGCCCGTTCTCACTTTCTGGTGACATTGTAAATAAGAAGAGGACAGCATTACCTCCTGTAAATGTAAACAAACTTATTTGTCTGAGCGGTTGGCTGAACAAGAAGTAGGACTGAGTGGACTTGTAAGCTCTGAAGTTTTACATTGTTTTGTTTTTGAGTGCACTTATGTAACAAAAAAAATACTTTTGTAAGTACTTGTATGAGGTGAATTGAAAAATACTATTTCTTCTGTTTATCATTTTTACAGTGCAAATATTTGTAACCAAAATATATACTTTGATTCCAGTTACAACACAGAATACAAGATATATATGAAAATGTAGAAAAACATCCAAAATATTTCAAAAATTTCAATTGGTATTCTCTTGTTTAATAGTGCGGTTAAAACTGCAATTAATTGCAATTAATTTTTTGAGTTAATCGCATGAGTTAACTGTGATTAATCGACAGCCCTACAAAAAAGATATATTAGACTTGGAAAAGGTACAGAGAATGGTGACAGAAATGATTAGGTGTATGGAACAGCTTCCATATGAGGAGAAATTAAAAAGACTGGGACTGTTCAGTTTGGAAGAGAGACAAGGAGGCAGGAGTAGCGCCAGACTTTCTGGCACCCTAGGCAGAATTCGGGGGGAGGCATTTTGTGCGCTCCCCATGGGGCGCGCAGGAGCTTCCAGTTCCACTCCCATCACACCGCTGAAGAAGGACCCTCCACCGAAATGCCGCAGGCGACAGCGGCAGTCATTGAGCTGCTCAATTGCCTGCCACTGTTTTCCGCGGCACATCGGCAGAAGGTCCTTCTTCGGCGGCGTGACAGGAGCAGAACCGGAAGCTCCCGTGCGCCCTGTGGGGAGCCCACAAAATGCCGCCCCCCGAATCCTGGCACCCTAGGCGACTGCCTAGGGTCGCCTAATGGAAGCGCCGGCCCTGCTAGGAGGGATATGACAGAGGTCTATAAAATCATGAACGTTGTAGAGAAAGTGAATAAGGAAATGTTTTTAGCCCCTTCACGTAACACAGGAACCAGAGGTCGCTCCATGAAATTAATAGGCATCAGGTTTAAAACAATAAGTACTTCTTCACACAATGCAGAGTCAGCCCGTGGAACTCATTACAAGGGGATGTTCTGAGCACCAGAAGTATAACAAGCTTCAAAAAAGAATTAGGTAAGTTCATGGAGAATAGGTCTATCAGTGGCTGTTAGCCAAAATGGCTAAGCCTGACTGCCAGATGCTGGGACTGGACTACAGAGAATGGATGAATCACTCAATAATTTTCCTGTTTTGTTCATTCCCTCTGAAGCCTGTGGTATTGGCTACTGTCAAAAGACAGGAAACTGGGGCAGATGGACCACGGTCTGACCCAGTATTGCTGTTTTAAATCATGAGGTGAGAATGACTATATAGCCCAGTGGTAAGGGCACTATCTTGAGAGGTGGGAAACTGCTATTTAAAACTTTTTTCCCCCTTCAGGCAGAGAGCACAGAATTGAATCAGGTTTCCCACATTTGGGGTGAGTGTTCTAACCAGTGGGCTAAAAGTATTAAGAGAGGGAGACACCACCACCATCTCCTCCTCATCCAGCATTTCTTGCAAGAAATAACTTGGGCACCTAAGCCTCCTGACTCCTGGAGAGAGGCTTCTGGCTGTGGCTCAAAAGCAGAGATATGCACCTCCCTCTACAGCCCAGATTTACGTTCCTAACTCTTGAGGGGCGGGATTTAAGACACATCCCTCTGGTCTGCATCTCCCACTGGCAAGCTTAGGTGGCTTCCTGCGCAGCATGCCAGCTTTTGTTGTGATCATTCTTAGGTGTCTGTCTTTCCCCATGTATTGTATAGGGAGCCTAGGTGCGTCTAACACTGGGTTTGCAGATCCCATTGTTGTTTCAATTATTTTCCAGGCACTGAAAAGATAGGCATTGCAATGCCTGTGTCCCTTTGTGGATGTCTATACTACAAGTGCTGCAGTGGCACAACTGTCTAGACAATTGTTACAGTGATGAAAGGGGGTTATCCATCACTTGAGTAAATCCACCCTCTCTAGAGGCTTTAGCTAGGTTGAATTCTTCCATCCACCTAGCTTTATTTTAATGGGGCCCAGGTCAGCTTACCCACATCTCTCTTGGGTTTGAATTTTTCACACCACTGAGCAACGTAGTTAGGTCAACCTATGTTTTAGGTGTAGATCAGGCCTAAGAGTCTCTTGGAGTCAGTGGAAAGGCCCTCATCGACTTCAGAAGATTTTAGATCAGGCTACCCAGGAAGGGGAACTTGAAGTCTAGTGCCTTATTAGTACAATGAGAATCAAACTTGAGGACATGGCTCCTCAGACAAGCCATTCTCTGCCCATGGCCTGTCCCCTTTTGATACTTGAGCACCTGAAAATAAGGGAGCAAATATGCAGAGAGCTTGAGACTTAGCCCCATTGGAACTGCTGTGTGTAAATTTCCAACCTTATCTTGGTATCTTGGGTTACATATTTTTAAAATGGGTATAATACCACCTAAGTGATGAGATAGAGATACTTGTATGAAAGGCACTAGCTGCCTACAGCCATTAGTTCCATTTGGATATTTTTCACTTCCTGTCCCAAATTATTGTGTAATATTGTGAAACAACTGCAATTTGAAAAGAAAAAAAAACATGGCTGCATTTCAGTGCTGATTAAAATGTTCTGCAGATCTCTTTAAAAAAAACCTGTGTGTGTGTGTATGGGGAGATTTAATTAATGAATAATTGTAAAGACCTTTCAGATCCTTGAATGAACATTGCCCTAGAAGTACAAATAAGTATCTGCTATGTCTAATTACGAAAAATTTGGAAGTGAGTTTTCACATAAATGGCCTTTCACAGTAGTTGCATCTCTTCAGTGTGCCCAGCACGTGTGTCTGTCTGGGGTCGGGCGTCAACTACACTGTACTGCAGTCACTCCATTCTCCTTAGCAGCAGCCCTGTACTCCCTCGAGGGGGTGACGGGGGTGGGGGAAGGCAGGTGGGTCTCCCGTAGGGATTTGATTGATGGTCTGGAACCACTTTATGAAATGTAGGTGTTGTTTGTGCGGGCAGCAGTTAGAGTTGCCAGGTGTCCAACCAATGGGAGCTGCAGGCGCACCACCTGCGGGTGCAAGGATAGTGCGCAGACCCTCCCTGGCCACCCATGCATCTAGGGCAGTGGTCCCCAATGCGGTGCCCGCAGGCGCCATGGTGCCCACAGGAGCATCTTACTGCGCCCGCGTCGTGGCCCCTGGGAAAGCACCCTCCGAAATGCTGCTGAATTTCAGCATTTCGGCGCGGATGCCTCGCGATGACGACACTTGTCACCGACAAGTGACGTCATCAAGAGGCGTCACTCCCAGATTTCGGCGGCGACGCCTCTTGCTGTCGATAAGTGATGTCATCGAGAGGCGTCGCTCCCGAATTTCGGCGGGGATGCCTCTGGATGATGTCACTTGTCGACGGCAAGAGGCGTCGCCACCGAAATGCTGCCGAAATTAGGCGGCATTTCGGCTGGTGCTCCACCGCTGCAGTGGTCCTTCGGCTGGTGCCTGCCAGCCAAAAAGGTTGGGGACCACTGGTCTAGGGGCTCCAGGGACCTGGCATCCATGGAAAGTACCGCTGGGATCCCTCATCCGAACCCCCTGTCCCAACCTGGAGTCCCCTCCCACACCCAGACTCCCTCTGGAGCCTACACACACCCAACACCCCGTCTCAACCTCCACCCTAAAGCCCTCATCCTCTGCCCTACCCCAGAGCCCCTACCCAACCCAGAGCCCCTTCCCTCACCCCAAACCCCCCAGCCCCACCCCAGAGTCCACAATCCCAGTCCCTCCCACACTCTGAACCCCTCAACCCCATCCTCACCCCAGAGCCCACACCCCCAGCCAGAGTCCTCACCCCCCCACTCACAAACCAACCCCCTGTCCCAGCCCGGAGCCCTCTCTCTCACCCGAAGGGATGGGAGGGGTGTTCGGTTTTATGCAATTAGAAACTTGGCAACCCTAGCACAGACACCAGACCTGCCTGCTGAAGTCACAGAACAGCGCTGCGGATCGCTGCCTGAAGTTTGGACCACACGCAGCAATGCCGCCAGGGTGGCCGCAGTGCTGATTGGATAGATGCTTTCTCAGCAGTATTGTTGCCATCTTCTTACCCTTGAATACAACGCAGTTAAAGAGACTGAGAGAGTGAAGGAAGTGGTCCTGGGCTCAATGCCTTGAATTGCTGCTGGGCTCAATGCCTTGAATTGCTGCTGGGCTCCCTCCTCTGATCCTGAAAAGGGAGTCAGCGGGAAACTGCCCATCACCCCCTTCCTACGTGGGAGGCAGGCCGCGCTGCTGCGTCTGCACAGAACAAGTTCCAGCAACGCCCGACGAGTGCTCCCTTCCCACACCCACCACCAGCTCCCCACCCACACTCTTAGCCCTCTGCTCCACGTGATCGGCTTTCCTTGTACTCGCCTCACCTGCCGGCTCGTCATCAGCTCCTTCTTCTCCCCTAGGAGCCTGGCTCCCCACCCCACGCCTCCACAATCCCTTCTCTGACCCTACTCCCCCATCTAGCTCCCCTCCTTCCAACTTTGAACTTCAAAGCTTCAGCAGAGCCGGTTTCCCTGTAGAGTGGATTTGGCGCGCGCTGGAGTTTCTTCTCCCTGCAGTGGGGTCGGGGGGCGCGATGTCCCCTGACCCCCTCCCGCAGGACAATCTCCCTTCTCCTCTCACAGAGCCCCCGGTGAGAGGGGCATTGGGACTCTAGTGATCACCAAGCGGTGTTACACCTGTTCACGTTTCTATGGTTTTACACATCACCCGCAGGGAGGGGAAAGGTTGCAATGACCCTGTAGGGCGAGCGAAAGGCTGGACGCAGCCAGGTCTCAGCTGAGCTCCTTCCTTTGGGCACTAGAAGACGTGTTGATTTCACAGCGGCAACTTTGTCATTCGCTAGGAAGTGCCTCCTCCTGCTGCCCCATTACCTTCGGGCTGCGGCTGCCCCTACCCCATGCTATCGGCTCCCCTGTCTCCTATTGCCTCTCACCCTCGCATCCCCCAGTTTTTGCTACCCCTTCTATCGCCTCCTCCTGGGACCCTTCTGGTTTTCATTCTTCCTGCTGCTGCCCCCTCAACCCCAGTTTGGTATTCCCGCCTCTTGTACCCCTTCGCCCCTGCCTGCTCCCCTCTTTCTGCTCCTGCCCTTTCACTCTTTTGCTGTTGGTCCCTCCCACTCTGCTAATTGCTACCCCTGCCATCACCTCCTGCTGCTGCTGCTACCTACCCCTGGCCGTTGTCTCCTCCCCTTCTGCTGCCACGTCTTTGTTTGAAGGAGCCAATGGGCGGGCTCAGTCAGGTGTCTCTTACCTGCACCACGTGGGGAGGGAGGGTGAGCAGGTAGAGCCACATCCCAAGACAGAGACGCTCGCCTCCATTGCGCGTCTCCTAGGGGCGCAGCCCTGGTTTGCCTTGGTTCCCAAGCAGTCAGCTACAAAACGGGGACGCTGCACACGCCTCCCCTCCTGAGCAGGTCTCCGGGGAGTGGTGGTGGGTGGGGGAGAGCGAAGTGGCTGCAGGTGTGCGCTGGGGGGGCGGGTTTCTTCCTTTACACGGCAGGGGTGGTGTGTGTGTAGCAGGGTGTTCTCGGTAAACTTGGGGCAGGAATCCGGTTTCTTGCCCCCCAACCCCCCCCGGCGATCATCATGACTGCGTCTCTTGACTACCTGGTGATCTTGTTCGGGACGACTGCTGGTGCTCAGGGGGCTAAGCTGGGATCCGATGAGAAAGAGCTGGTCCAGCTGCTGTGGAAAGTGGTGGATCTGGCCCGCAAGAAGGTATTTCTCGGAGTAGCCCCCAAGGAGGGGAGGGGAGGCTGCTGGCAGGGACTGCCGTGCGCGTTCCGCCTGGGACTCCCTGCGGGGGGATTTAACCAGCTGCCAAGTTAGGGCTGGTGTCTGCCCGCGTGGAGAAGGCGCCGCCTGGGCTAGGAGCGCAGACCGAGTTAGGCGGCAGCCCAGACCACCGCTCTGTGACAGGGGTTGTGTTCAAGCAAACAACCTCCACCAAGCCCCATGGCGCGCCCGCCCACACAGGCTTTTCCCCCGGGGCAGCCGCCCTACACGCCAGGGGGTGCGGGGGGGAGGGGGAATGCAAAGCCCTGCTTCCCACAAGTCCTGCAGCGGGGTTCTCCCTGGGCGCTTGCTCGCCAAGGCGGGAGCAGGGAGCGCTGACCTCTTTCTCCCTCCGGAGGCGGGGAACCTGCACGAAGTGCTGGTCAGGCCGGAGCGCTTGGACCTGACAGAGGAATGCAAAGAAACAACCAAGCTGGAGGTGGAGAGCCTGGCGCGAGCCCCGCAGCTGGAACAAGCCCTGCAACAGGTGAACCCCCTTCTGCTTTCAATAGGGCTTCGCAAACCCCTCTCCAGGGAGTCGAGCTTCCCAGAGAGAGCTTCCGACTGCAGAGGGTGTGCGAATAGCCCGGGGGTCCCCGCTCCCCTGGGACAGACAGAAACTCACTGGGGAGGGGGTGGGATAGGGTGACCAGATGGCAAGAGTAAAATATCAGGACACACGGGAGGCGGGGGTAGGCGCACAGCCCCCCACCAGAGCCATGGGGGAGGGGGGTGCACGGTCCCCAGTTCGAGTCCCTGCTTTAAGCTATGGGTCAGGAGCGCACTGCCCCGGCTCTAGCCCCAGCCCCCCATGGGCTCCACCCCTGCTTCATGGGCTCCAGCTGCTCTGTCCCCCCTGTGGGCCCCCCTTTTCACTGCTCCAGACCTCTTCATTCATGGGCTCCAGTGGCCTCCCCACAGGGCTGCCCCATTGTGAGGCCAGCTGGGCTGGCTGGGGCTCCTTCCAGGAGCTGTCCATCCTTTCTAGCAGTCAGGGAGTGTGTGTGAGGCAATCAAGCATGGTGGTCGCTGTGTGTGTCCCCAGGGAGCTGGTAAATCTGGACCTGTACAGAACAGCCTGTCTATCCCAGCTTTATTCTGTGCCCCAGAAACAGCCAGCAGGTCTGGCTCCTAGGTGGGAGGGCCAGGAGGCTCCCCGCTCTGCTCTTGCCCTCAGGCACAGCCCCCCCACCCCAGCTCCCATTGGCTGTGGTTCCCAGCCAGTGGGAGTGCGGAGCCAGTGCTCGGGGTGGGGATAGCGCACAGAGCCCCGTTGGCCCCCCCTACCCTGCCTAAGAGCCAGACCTGCTGGTCGCTTCCGGGGCGCAGCACAGTGCCAAGACAAGTAGGGACCAGCCTGCATTATCCCTGCAGCACCGGAGACCAGACTTTTAACAGCCCAGTTGGTGGTGCTGACCAGAGCCACCATGGTCCCTTTTCAACTGGGTGTTCTGGTAGAAAACTGGACATCTGGCAACCCTACCCAAGGTATCGGAGTGATTTCCTGCCCTGGGACCAGCCCTGATACTGCTGGCTCAGCCCATCACCTCACCGCCCAGGGCATGGGGGAGTGAGTGTGTCTGGTAGATCTCGGGGTGGAAGCTGAGTAGTGGAGGAGGTTTGTGTGTTTTGGGATGCTAGGCAGTGGGGGGGCTGTTGGGGAGGGTGCTGGGTAGTGGGGGTGGGGCTGTGTGGGGCACTGTGTAATTGTGGTGGTGGAGCTGTGTAGAAGGATACTGGGTAGTGTGGGAGGGGGAGATCTGTGTGTGTTAGGGCACTAGGGAGTGGGGGGTTCTGTGTGGGGTGCTGGGCAGTTGTGGTGGGTCTGGGGGGTGCTGGCAAGGGTAGTGGTGTGCAGGGAACTGTGCAGTTGTGGGGCGAGGGCGCTGGGCATAGCCGGTCTGGGGGGTGTTGGGTGGGAGGGCTGTGTGGCATGGCATGGACCTGCCCCCAACGGGAAGGGTCACGCTGGCAGTACAGGGCCAGGCAGACCAATGTGAGTCTGGCCATGCCATGTATGCCCTATTACCTCTGGCAACCCCACCCCCCCATGCCCACCACTTGCCTCCTCACCTGAGGGTTGGGGGAGGAGGTGCAGGGGCAGGGTCTGGGAGGTGCTTACCTTGCGTGGCTCCCAGGAAGCAGCCCTCAGGTCCCTCCAGCTCCTAGGGTCAGGGATGGCCAGGGGGCTCTGCCTGCCCCCACAGGGGGAATGCAAAGCCCTGCTTCCCACAAGTCCCTGCGGTTCTTGGCCAATAGGAGTTGCAGAGCCAGCACTCATGGTGGACGCAGCACACAGAGACACCACCCCCCGCCCCCCCGGCCATCCCTCCACTTAGGGGCCTCAGGGTCCTGCTGGCTGCTTCCTGGAGCCAGGTAGGGAGCCTGCCAGATAGATTGACCAGTCCAGCCCCACGCCAAATATCAGAACAAATGTCATCCCAATTTTATTGGAACGTCTGGTCTCTCTAGGGTGGGATAATTGAACCTCTCTTTCTGTAGGGTCAGGGAGGGTTTCTCTCTCTATAGGTCTATTGCAGATGGTCTAGCTGGGAAGACAAACGTGCGAGAAGACGGGCTGGGGCATGGGGTTAGAGTTGCAGCCTCTGGAAAGCTGAAGAAGGCTCTTTTTGCTAGGGCCATGTGGGCGCCCTGTGGCTGATGAGCAAATTGGGAGAGGCTGGCACATCTAGGGGCCTACTGGGATCTCCTGAACCTGCCCTATTCTCTTTCCATTTCGGTTTGGGGTAGCGAAGGTTAAGTTCGGAGTGATCCAGCCATTGCTGTCCCAGGGCCTTTTCATCGAAGGTTGTTGGGTTTTGGTTCTCTCTTTGAATTTCTTTATTAAACTTACTGAAACTTTATTTCTTCTCTGCACATGAGCTGGGGTAGAGACGGGCTCCAGCGTGACCAATCATATCTCCACAAAGCACAGGGGTGCTCTGTTCCTCTTTCCTAATAACCAGGAGGTCCCATAACTCATTGCTGCAATGCTGCTCACCATATAGTGAAGAGCTGCACCTCATTAACTTCCCCCAACTTTCAGCCACTGCCAGGAGCTTTAGTCTAAAGATTTTAGCAGAAATTTTCCAACTAGGGTACTTAAATCTAGGCTTGTGATGCCCTGTTGAGATCATGTCTGTCTTCATCATCTGCCTAAATACTCTGGGTTGACTTTCAAGCGTGTTGGGCATGTATAGTCCCCATTAACTCTAATTGGATTTGTGATGGCTCAGCAGCTTTGAATATTAGCCCAAAATATTTAGGTGCCTAAATAAAGCATAGGAATGTGCCCTGATTCCTAATAAGAGCATTATATAGAACTGAACATTTACCTTTTCATGTTCAACAAGTTGTAATGATCTGAAACTTACACTGACCCTTTCATAACAGTGTAGCAGTTCATAATTTTGTACCATGTCTATTTTTTTTCAACTTTCAGTTTAACCAGTCTGTGAGCAATGAACTGAATATTGGTGTAGGTACTTCCTTCTGTCTCTGTACCGATGGACAGCTTCACATCAGACAGCTTCTGCATCCTGAGGCTTCCAAAAAGGTAAGGTGGTTTCACTCATTAGCCATTCCTTAAAACTGATCTCCTGTGGTAGTGTTTGGGTTTTAATGCAGAATTGAAAAGCTTCTTTTTGCTTTGATACCCAATATGAGTCTACTTCAGCATAGTCATAACAGAGATCTCTCATCCATCAATAAGTTTATTAGACTCTTGGGGCTTGTCTACACTGGGGAATTTTCCAGTTATGATATCGTTAAACTGCTGTGGTTATACCAGTATAACTCTTCATGTGGATGCTCTTATTTCAGTTTAATAAGCCCTTGTTCTAGTTTAGTTTATGCAGCTTTGGAAGTGGCTTAAGCTAAAACAGAAAAAGGTCCCCTGTACTGGAATAAGTATGTCCACGTCGGGAGTCATATCGGTTTAACTACAGCAGTTTAAATTCACACTCTACTCTATATTTGTATTTTCCATGTACAAAAACCCTTAGGTTGCTGTAATGGGTTAATACAGGAACTGATTTGTAGGACTTGTCAAGTATTTTGTAAAAAATTTACGATTTTAACATTACTGTTGTACATGCTGTTTTGAAACTTTGAATGCTGACCGATCTAAAGATAAGCGTTCAGTCTTTATGTAATATTCGGCTTGCACTCTGATAGTGGTACTTGACTGTATTTGTAAAGAGCCAAACACTGGTCTGAGATCATGTCTGTCTTCATCATCTGCCTCAAATTATCTATAATTTGATGATGTATTTCCAAAATACCAATTACTAATAGACTTGCAAGTCCCTATCTCGCTTCTCTATTGCCAATAGAATTGCAGTTGTGTAGACGGACCTCAGTTATAACATGATTGTCCCTGCAGTGCAATCAAGCACAGTTTTATGTTTCAGTACCATCAGGAATTAACAATGTTCTAAGAATCATGGTACAGATTTATTCCAGTCTTCTGTTTTCACTGATGTTTTTGAACCATGCATTTCATTCTCTTCTGTGTCTTGTTTCTTTAAATGGTTGAAAGCATGATGCTAGTAAAACAGTAAATCTTACTGCTAATATCAGACTGTGATATCAAATTATTTGTTAATGTAATACTTGCTGCTACTATTTGGTATTTATCACTCAAAAAAAGTCTGTTTAACAAACAGAGAATGCTCCTGTATTATGAATCACTTCATACTATCTGATGTGTTCTAAACATGAAAAAATAAACCATATTTTAATAACTATACTTTTCTCTCCATATGATAGAATTATTTCTCTAACTGCTATACAATTTACCTATTTTATGCATTCATCCTCCCTGCAATTAGATTAAGTACATAATAAAAAAAAAACGCAGAATCTTTGAAAATTGATTTTTGTCATCTTAGTTTGTAAGATTTTTTGAGGGACTAACACTTTTCTATGTATTTGTACAGTGTCTAGAACAATAGGAATTTAATGCTGGCTAGGGTCTTCGGTTGCTATTTCAACACAAACAGGTGGTAATTTGAAATCTGCTCTGTGCTTATTATAGATTAAAACAAAGAGACGACTACAGAATGTCACTGGCTTTTCTTGTAGATAACAAAATGTTGAGATTAAACCCTAAGTGTAAACTAAAACCAAGACTTTAAAAATGATTAGCTGTTTTTGAGTGCCTCAGTTTTGGATGTCTAATATGAGCTATTTCAACAGGCCCTGACTTTGAGTGGTCATGACGTAGGCAGGTTCAGTTTATACTGAATGATTAAGAATAGAGTTTGGGGGGACGGGGGACTGAAGTGTCATGAAACCACAACTGGGAAACACCGAAGGTTGACTATTTGCATAAGAGTTTGCATGAGCGGGGTGACATTTGTGAAATAAAAGTTCAGTTTTTACATTTTAAAATAAGAGAGCCCAGAGTAGCAGTTTTAAAAGAATGTTGCAATTAAAGAAGAAAAGAACCTGTAGCTCATAACTTATATAATAGAGAAAAATGCAGCTACTCTGGCTGTAGAGCTGATATTAGGTATAAACACACTAAGCAATTGCTTAGGGTCCCAAGCAGGTCAAGGGGGGCTCACTATTCACTTTTTATTATGCATTTGGGGCGGGGGGGACACCAGAATATTCCTGCTCTAGGGCCCACAGTAGGCTAGTACCGACTTTGTCTGGTTGTAGCAGTCAAGTACACATAGATAATAAAAATCATTGATGTGTGGGGCTCTTCCTGTCCTCCCCTGTTGGTGGGGTTGGTACAAGAAAATGACGTTCTAACATCTGTGCTGATCTTGCACTTAAATGCAAAATTTCTGAAAACAGATGGAATTTGCATCGCTAACATAATGCCTATCAATATTCCAAAGCCAAAACCCAACTTCTTAGTGTTTAAAATCCTTCCAACAGCACCTTTCTCCACCCTCCACACACACATACATACATCCTCTCATCCCAATACACAGTACCTCAATACACAAATTGGCCACTAAATTGTGGATGTAAGGATCTTGTTTTGCTGAATTTTGGAAAAGAAGCATTACCTCATGAACAGCTGAACTAAACATGGAAGCTTATAGCTGTAGGAGAGACTGACTTTTCAGCCAGATACAAATAAGGACTTCTACGTGTGGACACCATTCCATGCTAATTATCTCAAGACATTTCCTGTTCCAAAACTTAATAGCTTTCAATGAACTTTAAAAAAAAAAAAAAAAACTTACAAGGAAATTCCTAAATATCCATCATCTCCCCCAACTCGGTACTTGGGACAACCCACTTGTGTTCTGCCTGTTACTAATCAATCCCCTCTAGGATGACTTCAGACTTTCCTAACCTCTAAGAAATCTGCCTTTAAAAAAAAATAATACATTGGATTGATTTTAAAAAAAAGTTTCCACTTTCCCCCACATGTGAAATTTCTCCATATCCCAAAATAAAATAAAAAATTTTTGCCTGATGTAAAAGGAGTAGCAATAATCAGTTATGCACCAGGGACTGGTTTTGGGAATCTGACTTCCTCTTCCCGGGCCACCCCCATTGTTAACCTTGATAGAGTCACGCAATTAGGGAAAAGAGTCGGAGTGGAATATACAGCACATACTTCTATTCCTGAAAGGTTATGAGATGTTAGCCTTGAAAACATGACACTTGTATGTATTAAAAATATGTTGTAGGTTACTTTTAGAGGTTATCCTGCATCCATTTTCTTTCCCTTTGTGCAGTTGGTTTCATGGTATTAAGGGAGCCCGCCTTTATACCATAGAATGAAGAATTAAACAAAATTATTTAAGAGTTTGAGTATGTGACATATACAGTGATAGGGTATAATGGCTTTTTTTGGCATTTATGTGAGATTAGCTGTAGCCACTCACTCTTGGCTTTGCTGCTCATTAGTAATGCATCCATCACAAGCACATGCTGACAAAACCTTTACACCACATCACGCTATACATTGTCTATATTACAAAATAGCCAAAACAACTATTTGAAGTGTGATTCTACTCTGCAAATAGAATGTGACTTCCCTTCATTGAATATGCTGTCTAGAAAATTAAAATGTCTTCTGAAAGTTTGCTTGGGCTCTGTAAATCGAGCTGTGACCCCTCTGGTTTGATAGGGCCAGCTAATGAAAATTGGAACCAAGAACTGTTAGGTGCAGTGTTGTAATAGTATCTCTTTGCTCTCCCACAGTTGAATTGAATCCCCAGCATTAGTAATATTAATAAAAAGCAGCAATAACCTTCCCTTTTGTCAGTAAAGGAAGCAAATATCCCTGACTATACCAAGGGAACAGACTTACTGAGTAAGAAAGATTCATAACAATGTTTGTCACTGAGAGAAGAGGCTTGTAAAAATATGTGCTATAATATAGTCAGGTGAGTGTGACTATTTTTACTTGAAAACTGGTTGCAAAATGTGAAAACTCAAGAGAATATAGACTGGATTCACCTTAGTTTACAGTCACTACCATGTCATCTTACAGAATATCTTATTACCTGAATGCTTCTACTCCTTTTTTGACTTGCGGAAAGAGTTCAAGAAATGTTGCCCTGACTCATCTGATGTTAACAAACTGGATGTTGCTGCCATGACAGAATGTATCCTTTTTAAAAATCATAACTTGAATTATAATGGCAGCATAGTACTTCTAGAAACACAGCCCAGGAGCATAGGAGTGTTCATGATGCTTGTTTAGGAATGATATAATTTAGTAAACAATAATGAGTCATTAATGGGTTTCCTACTAAATATGCTTCTGTCTCTGGTAGCTATGCAAAAATTTGTGGTACCTTGCAAAAGCTTTGAACAGTCTATAGGAGACTTTGAAACTGAAATTTGTCTTTCTCTCTTCCTTACCTCTGAATTTTGCCATATTAACAATCACTGCCTTAGTGTCTTGTTTAATGTCCAGTTTTGATAAACCTTGACTCCTAATTACTAAAACACTTGAAAGGAAACACTGAGATAAAATTTACATGTTAACAGAGTGCATTTAAAATGCTTCCAATTTTCATAGCATTTTTTCAGCCTTGCTTGGCAGATAGTAGATCATGGATGTTGTGGGAGCTCATTTTAATTTCTGGAACATTTTATTTCTAAAGCGATTATGGTATTCAACCTTTGAATAGTACATTGGGTTAATACCTGAGGTATCCAGACACACAATGCTTTAGGTAAACTGTGCACAGTATACCCTCTAACATGCAACTAGACTAGGAATCCTGTCTCTTCCCTGTCTTCTCTCCTTCTCTAGTATGGAGAGGGCATACAATGGCTAAAAAAGCTTTCAGAAACTGTTCTCAAATAGCCAGTAACCCAGTTAAATATGGCTCTTAAAATCTTTTGCTGCATTATTCTCAGTCTGCACTGGAGACAATCCATAGCAACTGAAACTGACCTCCAGAAATGTCCTCTGACTAGACTCTTCCTCCCTGGTGGCTAGTGTCTTGTCTCTTACGTCTGCACACATCCCTGTTTTGTAACTCAGAAGTAGAAAACACTTAACTCCTCCAATGACGCCACTAAAGGGAGCCTGCAAAGGCTGACTGGCCAGGAGGGATATGAATTTAAAATACTTTTCGCAGTTTTCAAAACTAAAACAAATATTGGTGAGAAACAGTTTACTAGGTTACACTCCATATGTAAACACCTGTTGTACATGTACAGTGATTGGCAAATGCCAGCTTTAATGGTACACAGTGACATCTGAGATAATACAGCCTAAATAAAAATAGGAAATAACTACAGTTTTTTACACGTGACTATGTAGCAACAGTGCATAAAGTGGTTGCTGTTGTGTCAATGTTTTAACTGTGGAATCCAAAGCTTGAAAGTAGCTTCAGATGTCAGAACAGTGTAACTAACTTTTCCACTAAGGGAGATGTGCCTTATTTATCTCACTATCCTAAAACGTGTGTAGATTTGTTAATATACAGTATCTCCGACATTTATTAGGTTCTCCTACACAATCCAGGAGTAGGGGATAAGGGTATCTTTTTACTACTGTTGTCTGCAAACATGCAAGGAACTTCTTAGAAAACATAAGAAAACTCCCAGCTTCAAAGAGCTTACTTCATATAGCTTCAAAGTGTATCTATTGCAGCATCCCTGAACAATAAACTACTTGTGTTTTGTACAAAGCACTTGAAAGAGACTGCACTGGTGAGAGATGTTTTATCCATCCAATGAGAAATGAGGTCTGATGTACCTCTTTCCTCTTATCTCTGGGTAGCAGAGATTCTGACCAACTACAGGAGGGTCAAATGTTCGGTTACCCAAATAGTATAGTACTGACCAAGACACAAGGGCATTCTTGGTATTGGGAGGGCAATGATGAATCTTATGTTGAGAATTTGACCAGAAGATTTCCATGGCCATTGGCCTCTAAATATCACTTAGACCCACTCTGAGCGGGGTTAGGTGGCATGGTGCTTACAACTCCAGTGACTTCCTGAAGCTTAGGTTAGGACGGTATGTACACTGCATGCTGCTGTTATGTGCAGATATTCTGCACATCCCCTAGCATGGTTATAAATAGCAGTGCAGATGGTGAGGCACTTAAGCAAATAGAGTAAAGACACATAAGAACCTTAGGGTATATACTCTACATGCCCAAGCAGTGCATTCCCTATCTAAACTGTTGTTTTTATACTGTTTTTAGCAATATGGCGTCCCACTGCTGAAACCTTCCCCACCACAGTGAATGGCTCTGGCAGGGGTGACGCAGTGAGGAAAGGTTCCAGCAATGGGAAGCTGCTGGAGCCTTTCCCGGCTGTCCCAGCACTGGAGCCTTTCTCCAGTGCTGTGTGTAGCTACACCACAGTGCAGGTACAGGTACAAAGTTCACTGCAGCATGTAGTTACACATACCCTATATGCCACTGCCAGTGTAGACAAGGCCTATATTGTAGCTCCCATTGCTTCTACCACAAATGGAGCTTCAACAAAACACCATATTGTAGACCTCAGTTCTGAACTGAATAGACTAGTTAATTGAACACCTCTCTGAAAACACATAATTTCAGTGATTTGTTTTGTTTGTGGCTTTCTGTTGTCTTTCTGGTTCCAGATTATTTGACTGATTTGTAGGTCTGTTTATCTTGGTGACTTCTCATTGTAAACCTGTTCTGTTTATGTGACATGGCTAAAATAGTCACTGTCTCTGTGTACTTAATTTGATTGGATAGTGGATTTGTTCTCATGGTACGTTTTCTGGTTTTTGTTTTTGTTTTTTGGTTCATGTGGCTTCTTTATTACTGTTAGAGTGGCTTGTTTCATAGACTGCCAATTTTTGTCAGACTGGGATAGTATTTCTGTGTTCTTAAAATGGTGGTAGAAACTGGTAAAAATGTCTAGCAGATCGTTTTCTGATGTTGGGGAAAACACTGTATAAGTGGCTTGCTTACTTATGACACTAATATTAATTTGGTGGGCTGTAATGATGTGCAAAATATTTGCAATAAACTATTAAGCTACTTCTCTGTTCGCATTGCTGACTTAAACAGTCCCATTTCACTGGGAAAAAAATGAGTACATTAGGCACTTTATTTCAAATATGAGTGAATTTTTAGTAAAGGTCGGCAGACTCTGAATGAAAAGTAACTCAAACTTGAAATAGGCATTTAAGGGAAAAGCCAGATCTGTGGAGTATGAAGTCACTTGAAAGGAAACTTTAAAAATATTGCATACTCTCACAGAATTTCCTCAGTCCCTCTGCTCTTAAAGCAACCAAGTGTCTTCCATTTGGTAAGTGGAGAGGGCATGAGGTCTGAATCTAATGTGAAACAGTGGAATTTTGTGTAAGTCAAATTCTCCATTGCCCTGTACCTTGTATGCTGACTTCAGAATAGGGAGGAAGTATGGGCTAATAAACAACTTGTTTGGGCCTCAGGAAACCTGGCTTGTATTCCTGGTTCTGCCACTGGCCTGATGGGTGACATTGAGTAAGTCATTTTCCCTTTCTGTGCCTCAATTTCCCTATCTGTAAAATGGGAATAATTCTTTGAGAGAAGTTTGACATCTGTGGAAGGAAAAAAAATGTATAAGGGTTAAGTATTACTATATAAAATGCTACCAAATCAGAATGATACCTTTATGCATTCATTCTCACTAGTGTAAATGACTGTCCATGATCCTGCACCTTGTACAATCTAGCCTTGTGTGTGTCAGACCTGTATTGCACGTGTGCATGTGTTCGTTGTCTCTTTTCAACTAACCATAAGTAGCCCCCTTGCACAGAATGTTAAATAACAGTATGTTATGTTTGATCATGTATTTTGTGTGGGGGAGGCAACCTGTTGTAAAAAGAGTACAGAGTTATTCAACTGAATTAATAATTGGGTACCTTATTTTGCTTTTAGAGAGGGTTTATAATCAATTTCATCAGCTAAAACTATCTCAATCTATGGTAAGAAAGGGATTCCAGTTTCAAGAATTCCAGTCCATTCTGTGAACGCACTCTGCTTTCTCCCCCCACTCCTCCAGTGGAAATCATAAGTAGTTTTTTTTTTAATTTGTTTGTTTGTTTTAAAGACTGCTGGGATGCTAAGGAAGGGAAATAGTGCTCTAAAAGGTGCCACCTCTAATTTAGGGAACTGAGGAAGAACTGATGCTACCTAACTAAAAATCTTTTCTCCTGAGAAGTCTCCTCTGCTATCTTTATTATGGAATCAAGCAATTTTTTTTACTGTTTGAGTTTGTGGCAAACCTTGTTTTCTTGGCATGACCTAACAGTGAAAGTGATGTGAGAGTAACAAGAAAATCAACTCTACAGAAAAGCCATTGGAGAAACAAGTACATTCCTGCTAAGAAAGGAGTTGTTAGTTATTCAGGAAATTATGTTCAACTCATGTGCAAATATACAGAAGGCCAAGGAGTGTTCATTTTGCACCTCTGTACCTCCCTAATTCACAGGACTTCTTGATTTGCAGAACTTGCTAAGCCAGTTTTCACTGTTGTGAATGCCTTTAGGGTGGAATGAATAAAGCTTGCATGACTATTCCTAGATCAGTCTCCAGAAGACTCATCCTCCTTTCCCTCAAGATCAGGCGTGCAGAAGCCATTAAATGGCAAGTAAACAGAGGATATAATTGGAGTGAGAATAGCTGTCTGTCTTCTTTCTGGGCTTAGTGGGAGGTAGACTGTCTTAGTGAGCAATATATATTGAAGGGTAAACAGTCTAATACCCTGAAGAAAGTACTCCTGTTGTTGTTGCCATGGTGTGTGTGTATTGCGCGCGCACACACACACAACATGAATGAAATATAAATTGGAACATGCTGAACAGAATCTGGATAGTAAAGTGGCAAAAATAGTCTCTATCAGGAAGGCTGTAAACAGTTTTACATGGAACACAACTATAACTCAGCACTCAGAAAGGTTTTCATCTTAACTTACATGGGTGAGGGGATTAAGTTATCTGTTGTTCATATTTACTGTTGTGGTGCCTAGGGATCACCCAGGATTAGGGCCCCATAGTGCTACTCAGTCTTTCTTTCATTTGGCTTAAAATGTTAGATGTCCAAGTCTAGGTTGGTGATCCAATTAATTGGTTCAGGTGACATGGAATGGACTGCAGAGACTGTGCCAACTGAAAGAATTTTGGGGTCCTCTGCACTATGGGAATGGAGGTGGGGGGGCACCTGAGTGGAGTTGTGACCTGACATGTGGAGTTAGTGCCACTCAGGTTTGGCCTGGCTGCCCCTCTCTCAAGGAGGAGCAGCTGGGTCAAATTCGAGGGAATGGTGGTGTGACCTAGTGTGCAGAGTTGCAGCTCTGTTCATTTCTTCCCCTCCACCCCCACCCCCTCAGTGATTGGTGGGGCCCTTGTGCTGGTGCCCAGAGAGTACACTGGGTAATCTGGGCCTGGGCAGATGTACCTCTGCAAGATGATTGTGTGTGTGTGACATTGCTGAGGCATTCCATCGTCTGGTTCTGCAGTCACAAATAGTGTCTCAGTCACTGTTCATGGAGAAGGTCGGTACATCTGCAATATGATATGTGGGAGAGGTTCAAAGTAGACCATGTTTCTGTGGAAGTGAAAAAGGGAGGTGTTGGGGGGGGGGGGGAGGGTTGTTTTGTTTTTTGGGTCACTGGCATCCTTCCACCTTGCTTTCCGTTAGTTTTTGGGGAAACCCTAAGTCTTCAGGCTCTTGCACTGCAAGCCAAAAAGGTTTTCTGGAAGTTAAGTTGGAATCTCAGTATATTATTTAAGTCTTTGTGTATTGAAAGATCCTGGTTCCATCAAAGGTAATGGCTTTTCTGAAGAACTATCATGTTGAGACAATTTTGGGGTGGGTGGATACGTGCAAGGATTGAAAGCCATGGGGGATAAGCTAAATGAAAGGGGAAGGGAGAAAGGGAATGGGAGGAGGGAGGCAATATGGGGGGCAAGTGTGGAGTGAGACTGAGGGGGGGTGGTGGTGGTGGTAGGGAAAGAAACTATCTGTACAAATGGGCCTAAGGTAGAATGATTTGAAGTGACTCTCCCTCAAAGCTATAGAAGGAGTTGATAGAGCTGAGAAGTAAAATTCAGGAGTTCCTGGCTCCCAGTCTTGTACTTACACAATACAACACCTATCTTTTGCCTTTCACTCTAGTTGGAATATAAATGTATCTGTGATTGGGTTGTAAATACATCCTGTATCCACACAGGTATTGTTTGTAGGATTTAATTATTTTGGACTTCTTTGTGTCCACAGCGACAAGTCTTAAAACTTTCCTTAAACATCCTCTTCTCTACTATGGAAATAGACTATTTCTGTATAACAGTCTGAGAGAACCTAGCTGAATTCACAACATGAAATTACACTTTTTGACTTATTCTTTATTTAAAAAAAAATTACTGATTACAAAGTCTTCCACTCAAAACATTAAACTTTCTCTAAAGTAAAAGAAAACAATGCTTGTAAATCACTGCTACATGTAAACAGTCAGACACGCTTTGCTGGCTACATCAGAATCTGTTTTTATTCAGAACAAGGGTTTTGTTTGTTTGTTTTTTGTTTTAGTTGCCAACAGCCTTTTTAATATGTGCACAGTGATCCATTTCTCTCTTACCCAGGGTTGTAAAGAAAACTGCTCTCAGGTAAGAAGCAGCAAAAATGAGAGCGATCCCAATTACTCCCACTAATGCTGACTGCATTTTTCTCTCAACTCCTGTTAATACACATTTTATTTGTAATTTAGCTAAACTGATTCCTTGTGTCTCAACGCTTGGTTACAAAGGCTGTGTTGGCACTTGGAATGTTTGTTTCAACTAAAAAAGCCACTTTTGAATTTTTTTGTGGGCTTTTTCCCCTCTGTTTTCTTACATTTTTACTCTCCCTGTGTGTGAGTGTGCTTTGTTCACACTTTAAGTGGAAAGAATTAGTGATTTTTCTTTTTTTTTCTTTGTTTGGGGAGGGATGGTAGCATAGATAGGAAACAATCCTGAAGTTAGGCCTATTATTACTAGGAAATGGTACATGGTACAAAGTGAGGTGAGGAATTCTAGAATAAATAAATAAATATTGGCAATAACTCTTAAACTGATTTTAAAAAAAAGCCTTCCCTAAATAATATAATACTTAAAACATTAAATAAACTTCTAAATTGGACACTTGGATAGAAAAAAATCTAGAAAAATATGTTGAATAGAGCTAGTTTGAAAAAAGTGAGTATATTCAATGAGAATATTAGTTAAAAATTTAATGAAAAATACTCTGCATGAGTGTGGGTGTTTTTATATTTATATTTTAACAAATTTCAGTTTCTTTCAAGTCATAGTAGTCAAGGCCTCACTTAATCAAAGCCATAACTTCAACTGATGTGGAGATATTGAAATGTCTTGTATATTGTTTGTATCACTGATTGTAAATCAGACTATGGACAAGCAACAAAAAACACTCTTAACAGAGTTAAGCCCTGCATTTCTGTGCCAGCTCCACAGCACTTCCGAAGGGATTGTCTTCACCGCGGAGTTCGCTCGCGTTGTAACCTGAGTGTTGTCCCTTACTCAAGTCCCATCTGCACACACAAGCCCTTACTGCAAGTGTGGTGATACTGTTAACTCAGGGTGGCTGACCCACTAGGGGGTATAAGCTAAAGCCCGAGTGAGCACAACGCAATCAGCTCCGCAGCTGAATTGTTATTTGCGGGAGACTTTCTGTCTGTGTAGGATCACCACACTCCCAAACAAAGGTATTGATGCTAACAGAAGCTTTTTTTCCATTAATATAGCTGCACCTATACCTGCGATTATAGCGGCATAGCTATGTCATTTAGGGGTGTGTTTTTTACATACATTCCTGACGTATGTAAGTGTGGACCTAGCTGCCTCTTACCTAAGATAAGCTAACTTGAGAGGCATTCACTTGAGTTAATTCTGCAGTGAAGATATAGCCTCATCCGTTTCCGGTACCTCTCTCTTGAATGTCTGTGCCTTCCTTTAGATCAGTGGCTCTCAACTCTCCAGACTACTGTACCTCTTTCCGGAGTCTGATTTCTCTTGCGTACCCCTAAGTTACACCTCACTTAAAAACTACTTGCTCACAAAATCAGACCTAAGAATACAAACGTGTCAGCACACTTACTGAAAAATTGCTTACTTTCTCATGTTTACCATATAATTATAAAATAAATAATTGGAATATAAATATTGTACTTGCATTTCAGTGCATAGCATATAGAGCAGTATAAACAAGTAATTGTATGAAATTTTAGTTTGTACTAGCTTTGCTAGTGCTTTTTATGTAGCCTGTTGTAAAAACAGACAAATAGCTAGATAAGTTTTGATGTACCTCCTGGAAGACTTTTGTGTAACCCCAGGGATACCCCTGGTTGAGAACCACTGCTTTAGATAAGGGATACATTTTTCCTGTATCCTATAAGGCTAAAAATATGGAAGAATTTCCTAAAGAGCTTTACATAATGCATCATAACTAGCTTTTAAAAGTGGGACTGAAGCAGGACCACCTTTCCCCAACTCTTTCTAAAAATCCTTACCCAACAGGACGAAATTTGATCCATTTTAAAGAAATTTGGAGTCTGATGTAATGAAGAAAAATAACATAGTAAGTACAATTGAAATGACCATGAGAAGATGGTGGTATTTGCCACTCAAACTTAAACCAGTCTCCAAAGACGGAAAGGTAGCTAGTAAATCCACTAATATCAATCCGAAACAAACCATTTCTGCCAGTTCCTCCCATCCAGAGGGTTTATCTTCATCTTTCCCTTTGATGTCTTTCCAAATGGAAGGAGTTAGGGTGGTAGTCAGTGTTTTACTGGGATGATGTGCCATTAACAATTAGCCTTGCTATACTTCAGTATTGGGTTAGCAATCTTTTTTATTTATATTTGTATTTATTTTTTTATTTACTTTTATTTATTTAATTTAATTTTGTGCAAGTAGGTAAAATTGGAAAAGGTGCCATTTCTAAAGTTTCTGAATTGTATCCAACTAGGAAGTGATATGCTAGTTCCACGGAGTGGAACAAATTGGAGAGGTGCCATGTAATCTATATTAGGAAATACTAAGCAACCGCTTTTAGTTTTTATGAGCGTCTAGCCATTGTTTTAATTTGCCTTTTCCCTTCCTGCAGAAAGAAAGGTTTTAATCCACGTGGAGCATTTACGGTGGGGGTACAATTACTATGGTGAGATTAAGAGATGACTCCAATCTACTGTGAATGCAAGAAGGTCTTTGACTTTCATTAAATTCTATCCAATAATTTACACTTTTTATGGAAGCTCTTTTAGCATCTCTGCTGTGCTGTCACCAAATGCTTCCTAAAGTGATCTTGTATTCTAGTAGGTGACAGTGGTTGTGGGAGGGTGTTTGAACTGTGAAGATAACTAAATCATAAACAAGAACACAGATTTACTATTTTAAGTGTAAATTGACTGTCAGGGATACTATGGAAAGCTTGTTGGCCCATGTAGGGGGTGGGGAATTCTCTGTTCAATTATAAATTCATTTACTCCATGACTGTTGACTTAACTTCAATTTACAGATTTAAATCTTGAAAAGAGCAGTCCAGCATGGCGTTTTGGAGCATCTCAAGTGGAAGATATGGGGAATATTATTTTAACACTAATTTCTGAAGAATACAGTAAGCAACAGTAGTAAACTTGGGTTTGGCTTTTTACTTTATTTCTCCAGAATGTTGGGGAGTGAAATAATTTCTGCCATGTTTTGTAGATCACAGATTTGCAGATCCTGAAAGAGTGAACTATAAATTTGAAAGTGGTACCTGGTAAGTGGAGTGAGTGTTTTTGGGTGGTTGGTTTTTTTACTCCTAAGGCATAAGTACAAAACTTGACCTACACTTAAAATTTCTGTACTTGGCTACACTTTCAAGTAGTCTGTTTTTTTAATGTCTTCTATTTTTCTGGGAAGTTGCTTTTAAAAAAAAATTAATAGGTTGCTTAACTGAGATGAGGGGTTGTAAAACAGAACTGTATGCTGAGTATCCTATGTTGGACTTGCACGGTATTGGTTAAGAGCTGCTACTATCTCCAAAATTGTGTTATTAATTATCACTGAGGATGGTGAACACGCTATCCTATTAAACAAAGATAAATAAGTTCTTGTTGTTAACCCTATTGACTTTGGCTTTGTTTCAAGTGATAGGGGGAAAAATATTTGTTCAATGTAACAATGGCATGCAAATGTATCTTCATGTGTCCAAGACAGTATGAAAAGCAATGTAGAATTTTTCTAATAAATTATAAATATCAGAGTGTCTTTTTAAATATGTTTAGTAATGACAATTGCAATGGTACCGGTTGTGATGCAAACTTCTTAATCTCACTCATCTCTTTTTAGCATGTAAGATTCTTCACAATGGTATTACTAAATGCTTTCTAAGCAGTGCCTGCAACAAAGATTAGTATCAGAATTGGTTTTATTTAGAATCTTCATGAATGATCTGGAAGAGGGAGTAAACAGTGTAGTCATAATAATCACAGATGCTACTGGTATTTGCAGCTCTTTCTAGCTCAGTAAAGCAAGGGAAATACTATGATCTAAAAAGATCATAAATATTGGCAGAAAATAACAAGATTCATCCAGTAGAATCTATTTAATAGGAGGGAGAAATCTGGACTGTAACAATGAAATCTGGGAATGAGTGGACAGCAAGTTAGGTAGGAGTTTGCAATGGAAGACCAGAGTGAAAGAACAACAAGGAGTCCGGTGGCACCTTAAAGACTAACAGATTTATTTGGGCATAAGCTTTTGTGGGTAAAAAACCCCACTTCTTGCATCTGAAGAAGTGAGGTGTTTTACCTGTGAAAGGTTGTGCCCAAATATATCTGTTAGTCTTTAAGGTGCCACCGGACTCCTTGTTGGTTTTTTGTGTGGATACAGACTAACATGGCTACCCCCTGATACTTGAAGAGCGGAAGAGTGAATGCAATGTTGAGCAATCTGTATAGAGGCATATTTTTAGAAGGGTTAAGCATTTTGTATTCTGAAATATCGAACTTTGTGCTCTTCCTGTAGACTCCTGCTCATCTTCTAGTCTGTAAGATGTAATATCCTCTGTAGGCATCAACTTTAAATGAGTCCAGTAAATGGTTGAAATGGACTCTGCAGATGAAACCAGTCTATTCACAAAATCAAAATTCTACCTATTTGAGAGTCTGTAAAATGCATCTGCCTTGATTGCTGCTGTGTAACACTTGACTCAAATAGTTGCATGGATGTGATGCACAGGAGTATTAGTGAGTAACAGAGCTTTATTTCTGGGTCCCAGTCACCTGACATGGGCCAGGGTTTCAAAAGGTTAATTTAATACCCTGTTGCATGATTCAGATGAGTATCCTCTTAACTCAATAGATACCAGAGTTATTGACTTGCAGCTGTAACTTCTATAGGCTTACCTTCTTATAAATATGCATGTTCTTTACATCACGGGGAGAGGGGGTGAGAGAGAGAAGAGTGACCATGTTCAGGAGGCTAATTTCGCATAATGCAACATCTCATCCAAAGCTAAGCCACATGATGCAATTCCCAAGCTAGCAGCACAACTGTCTATGAGTCCTCCAGGAAGCTAAATAAGAGCCATAGATTTTTGTTATGTCCAGTCAAATATGTAGAGCACAAGTGATGGACTTTATATTCTGTACATTCACTGCTGTAGAATTTGGTGCAAAATCAGCCCTTTACTGCAGAACTGTGCTCTAGTAAAATAATCTTTCTTTTAACTATACTTTCTAGTCGTTTTGATTATGAGCAAAACTTCCCAACGTGAACAGCATGTAAACAATGCAGTGCTGCCTGCCTTAAAGGTGGGAGGACAGGTAAATCTCTAGCCTTAATGCAAAGGTAGCCTTAAAAGGGTAAAGAAATGGAAGCCGGTTGGTAGGGCTGAAAGTCTATCACTGACTTATTTCCTGAAAGTCACGCTGATCACATAACCTTAGGTTGGCTTTTGCATCTTGGTTTTTTTTTTTTTTGGGGGGGGGGGCCTTTGAGGAGGAAAGAGATGATGCTCTTGACCAATTTATAGCTGCCCTGGGTGTTGCAGACTTCCTGCTGATTACTATCCGGCTGTCTGGGGCTGAGTCAGTCCTGTGCTAAGCCACCATTGTGACCTCTAGCCACAACATGGAGGGTGGTTGAACAACATGTGAGCTAGCATGATAGTGGCCTGAGCATGGGGCTTGAATTCTAAGCTCTTTGTTCAGTTTGTACGGTGCTGAGCTCAATGGGGTCCTGGCTCATGACAAGGGCCCCCAGGCACTACCACAATATAAATAATAATCCCGCTGCAGACACTAATTTCCTCTGTGGTCCTAGACAAGTGGGATATCCTCTGTTTTAATTTTCTCATCGTTTCCCATTTTTCAGTACTTCTGCAATGGACGGTGTAATTTTAGCTCAGATAGAGAACAACATAAAAACAAAGCATTGGGCTGGGGTGGGGAGCACACCTGGAAAAGACACACACAACTGTAATGGAGATGAGACACTGGGTAGCAAAAGAGACAGACTAAGAGGGGGGAAGTGGGAAAGAGACTGCTTAATTAGTCCATGTGTTCTGTGTTTCTGCCAACAAAGAATGGGTGTAAACGTGAAAGAATGAGAGACTAGTAAACAGAAATGAGGGAAAATGGCACTGGGATGGATGGAATGAGCCAGATAAGGGAAACGATTTACGACTCTTAAATTTGAAATCTTCCCAACTGTGTGAACAACCTCAGTCCTTGTTTGATAAACGTTGAACATGAGTTTAAACTTATGAATAAATTACAGTTCCGCTTGCCATCTGTGTGGTAGATACTGAGGATGGGGAAACTTCAGTGTGTGTTTGTGCTTTATCTGAAGCAGCAAGATGGAACTCATAGATGATAATACCATAATCAGAGCAAGAGGCTTACCGTGGCAGTCATCTGACCAGGACATCGCAAGATTCTTCAAAGGCCTAAATATTGCCAAGTTAGTTACCAGCAATATATACATTTATGGTTTTGTGAGACGGAAATAGTGCTTGCTCTGCTTCAGTGATTCATTCTTGTGCCTCCTTTTTCCTTGCCTCGACTCTTTAAGGGGAGGTGCTGCACTTTGTCTCAATGTACAAGGAAGAAGGAATGGGGAAGCTCTCGTCAGGTTTGTAAGTGAAGAGCATAGAGAGTTAGCACTACAAAGACACAAGCACCACATGGGGAATCGGTACATTGAGGTACGCTGCAGCAATGGTGGTTGCTTTTTTGTTTTGTTTTTTTAATCTCTTTGATAGGACTACAAATACCATGCCACATATAACTGATTTTTCCCCTTCTTTCCCTAGGTGTACAAGGCAACAGGTGAAGATTTCCTTAAAATTGCAGGAGGTAATCCACTTTTTCTTTTGTGGGTGGAGATGGGATTCAGTTCCAATAAACACCTGTAACTTAGAAACACTTTATAATTTGAAACTATCGAATGTGATCTCTGAATTGGCTCATAGAATACATAGGTAGTTGATGTGCTGAGATTGCTATCTACTCTGCTGATCATTACTGTCTTACAATTTACATTGTTCTTCTTTCCCTCACCCCCACCATATTGATGAATCACAATAAAGTATAAAAACTGTAAGGTCTCTGGTGCAGGGACCGTCTTCATTCTGTGTATACAATGCTTGGCAATGGGGCTCTGATCCCTGAGGAGCTACTGTGACATAAATAAATTCAATATGTTCTCTTCCTTTTCAAGGAGTCAGTCAGTTAAGGATCTTACCAGACTTGTTTCAGAATTTCATTTGCTACATAATTTTCCTGGGGCCATGGCTTCCATGTAATCAGTTATAGAAAAACATAACCTGGATTCTTTCAGAACAGTGATGTAACTCTGTTCTACTTGTTCTCTATTGTTGTATACAAATCTCTGTGTGAAAGCAAATGAGTTTCAAAATATAAATGCTAATTACTAGGGATGGGTGAAACTGGTTTTTATTAAACAACTCAAACTTTTCCTGTATCCTAAAATGATCTTCCTTCCAAGGGAAAGTTGATCACCAAACACTGGAAGGGTGCAAAAGTGTTTTGTAAACCCTCACGCCATCTTCTCTCTCAACTCCTCTCTCACCCACCTGGTCTTAGCCAAGGGGGTTGGATAAGGCTCAACAAGCTGCCACCCACATCTGTGTTGTTGGGTCTCATTCTCATGGGCCAGACAGGTTTGGTATAGGAATGACCTGCTTCCCTGTTCCCTGCAGGCTGCAGTAACCTAGTATTTAGAAGCCACAAATACCAATACTCTGAAACTTTTTAAAGGCTCCCTAGAAGGGGAATGTGTGGCTGAGAGGGTTGATAATGGAGTGTAGCGGTGCCTTTGACTTCTAGGGGTATGGCTAAACTAGAAGAGGTATGTGTGATTGGCGTGTGTCTTCCTTCTAAAGTTTGGCTTTAAATATCTTTCTCCTCCCTCCCCCCCTTTTTAATCCTGGTCTAGACGTAAAGTAGGTCACTAGATGGACCCAATTTACAATCTGTTTCCTGATAGACTCTAGTGTCCATTTTATGGAAAACAGACACTGTTGGCAACTCCAGTAGAGACAAAGGACTGAGTAGGCATGAAAACTGACTCACCTGAACCTTAGTGACGGTCCTTGGGAGGCAGTACAGATACACTTGTGCTGCTGCTGGCACTGCACTTCTATGGCTATAGAACTAGGTTGAACTTGGGTCTAAATGGTGGTCAGTCTGGCATATCTTAAACACCCAGGTGCACACATCCCTAAAATTGGATATGTCAGTGGTTTGCTCAGTGGCCCTCTTCTCCCCAATCCTAGCGGTAGAGGATGGGATTTTCAAAGGCACCTAAATGCTATGGACTCTCAGTGGGGCTTGTGATCCTTAGTTACTTAGGTACTTATGAAAACTCCACCACAAAGTGTTTGCTTGTCCATCATATTAAAAACAATGGCAAACAGATGGATCTTGCATTTCACCCTGTAAAGATAAGGTTTGTGGCTCTCTGTCCATGCAGCAAAGTATTGTACCAGCTATTGTGAGGTTGACTGGGGGGTGTTGTACAATCTATGACTTGCTTATTTCATAGCTCACTCTGGAGAGCTGACATGTCTTGGGAAGAGAGAACCAAGTTTTTGGATAAGAATACAAACTGACATCCTTCCAATTGGCTGTAGATAGGATGCCTTGGATCTGCTTTACTGATTTTACTGTGGTATTACATTGGTAATGTAAGCAATGCTGATTGACCTCCCATCTAGTTACTGATGGCAAAACTGGCAAGCTTCTAAAGATGACAATTGTATCAAGGTGGAGCCAAACTCCTGAACCTTCCTAAATGCACTTTTTTGCTGGCAATTCCCAGACCATTGTCTGGGGTAGTTTGGTGTCTGAAACAACATTTAAGAAATATGTATTTAAAAGTAAGGCTTGGAATTCACCAGAAAAGCCATTCCAGCAGCATCTGTGCTACTATGTAAGAGACTAGTGTTTTGCTGACTGGGCAAAGACTCAATGTTGTAAATGCAGCCTAGTTTCACCCTTGGGTGAGGGTGAATCTCTCATTTAAGCAATCAAAGGAGCAGCATTCTAGGCTTCAAAGGGAGGAGTGTCCCATATGATGACACTCCTGGCTTTCCAGGTGGCTTTTGAGTGGGGAGAAACAATGTGAATTTCAATTCTATGCCCTAGGTGCAATCCATACAGGGAGGGAGTTGCTGTCTTTTATGTGTCTGTGGTGTCTCAACTTGGATTTTGTTGTTTTGTTAAAGGTACTTCTAATGAAGCAGCTCAGTTTTTATCGAAAGAAAACCAGGTGATTGTCCGGATGCGAGGTCTTCCTTTCAATGCAACGACAGAAGAAGTGCTGACGTTTTTTGGCCAGCACTGCCCAGTAACAGGAGGAAAGGAAGGAATCCTGTTTGTCACATACCCTGACAACAGGCCAACGGGAGATGCCTTTGTGTTGTTTGCTTGTGAGGAATATGCACAAAATGCACTAAAAAAACATAAGGACTTGCTGGGTAAAAGGTACATTGAACTCTTCAGGAGCACGGCAGCAGAGGTTCAGCAGGTAGGGTGAAAGCTTCCAAATATCTTGGGCTATTCTAATAAAAGAGACAGGAGGACACAGTGGTTGGCATGTAGTTGGGGTCTTGAGGAATTGTTTTATATCTTGTTGTGGGAGGAGAGGTGTTTGACCTCAAAGCGTGGTCAAGGTCAGAAAATGTACCTTGTGAAGCCTTTCACAATCAAGAGTTCTGATGCCTGTTTGTATGCATAGTCAATCTGCTCACTCTAGCAACTGTATTTTTATTTAAACTGCTTTTTTAAACAATTAAGGCAGCATAATTAAGAGACTATCAACAGGACCACTTACTAAGTTCTGACCAGTCATACCTGGGCAAGCCTATTGCACATGCAGGGTTTGCACAGGCCCAGTGGAAGGCCTTATTTGGCTTGCAGAACCTTTACTGGAGGTGATAAAGATGGCAGCACTCAGGCTGATTTCAGGGGGCTGGCAATTACAAGAACAACTTCTAAATTGAGTACCCTTGATCTGGAATCATTGGGACACACAAGTAGAGCTTCACAATCTCACTTTTTATCTCTTGAGTTGACCTGCATTTGAAGACCACTAGGTGTCGAACAAATCATGTAAAGTATCATCAGAAGGCTGAGATCCTCTGCTTTCCAGTGATATATAACATTAATTGGTAGTCCTGGGAAATTTAATCTGGACTTTTCTAAATTCTAGAAAACAAACCACCACCAACCAAAAAAACCCCTTGTTTTCTGAGAGTTCAAATTTTCCATCTTAGTTGGTTAACGTTAACTTCTGTCTAATGATGACTAACTGGTTAGAGGCCTGATCACTGTAACTTATTGCAAGTTGCATGGTTCAGTTTGGCCGCATAGCAGCACGTGTTTGTTTTGGCTCCTACCATGCTGCCTAACCATGTTGGTATTAGTGCGTTCTAGTAAAATCTGGACAACTGTCCTTGGCGGAGCAATCCCTAAAGTAGAAGAAGGAATATTGTGCTTTCTGTTACCAAAAGTGGTGGAGATTCAGCTCCCCATCCTGTCCCTGGTTGTGGTAAAAGTAGTCTCACACAGCTCTCCCTCTTTATCTTATACCATGAGAGCTCCCTCTCTGTTTCGGTCTGCTTTAATCTCTTCAGCAAGACCCAGATTGTGAGGACAGCAGTAGAAGGGGGCAATGCACTCTGGGATATCTTGCCACATAAAGACCTGCAAGGAAATAGGATCAGTCAAACCAGTTACAGAAACTGAGAGTCCTCTCCATGCTGCAAACAGTATGTTGAACTGACTACCAGCAGTCAATCCTTTGCCAGTCTTGGTCAAGGAGACTTGTTACACTGGACAACAATGAGGAAACTTCCTACCACCGTACTAGCACACATGCTGCTCAGCTGATGGGTATTAACAGTGGAAATGCTAGTGTAGCCTGACCCTTGTCATTTCTGCCATCTTGTCACACAAAACAAGTTTTGAGCTAACCTGGATTTTTCATAGATCTGGAGTTTGACTTTCTATAGAGCCTTGTCTGTTTGCACTGATGAAAATATGCATAATATTGCTATATGCATAGAAGTTTTACATAGATGTGATCAAGGGAAACGATTGAATATTCACATAACTGTTAGGCAGGGTTCTTACTGTTTAAACTAGAAACAATAAATCTAAAATGTAACATTCTTTTTGGCCAAATATATTTACTTTTAGCTGACAGATGGTGTTGCTACATGGGCTAAATCATTAAATGGTGGTTTACACTGTACCGTAGCACATGAAACAAAAATCTTCTAGTTTCAGGACTCTTCTCTTCCTTCGCCTTGACAGTGTAGTCTTTTGTGTCCTGGTTAACAGCTGCCACTTTTGTCATCTAGGTTGGATGCCTTTTACTGGAAACAACTCTTCTATGACCATATAAAGTGCTTTGGGATCCTACAGGATGAAAAGCATTATGTAAATGTAATATACATAATTAGTAAGTTGTTGCTCTGATACATCTCCTGGTATGGAGCACTGCAACTTGCAGTCTGATAAAAAAGAAACCAAGATGATATTTTCAAATAAAGCCACCCAAAGACTTCAGACTTATTCATAACGTATTAATTCAAGCTGTCTTTTTTTCCTTGATTAAAAGCCTACTGCTTAGATGACTTACCTTCTAAGTATTGCACAAGTTGACTATAATTAACAAAAATTCTATCTACATTCAGTTCATTAGAACAAGCTTGAGGTCTCACCATTTTTGTTTCTGATTTTGTGCAGGTGCTGAACAGGTACTCTTCTACACCTCTTGTTCCCCTTGCAGCGCCGCCTATCCTTCCCATGTTACCTCAGCAATTCATGTCTCCGACCAATGTCAGAGACTGCATACGTCTGCGTGGTCTTCCCTATGCTGCCACTATAGAGGACATCTTGGAATTCTTGGGGGAGTTTTCTGCAGATATTCGGACCCATGGGGTTCACCTGGTATTAAATCACCAGGTAGGTAGACAACGAGAATGCAAATCATGGTTGCCAGTGTGCTACCCACTACATGATCCCCTGGGTTGATTACTAGTGGAATAGCAGGGAAGCAGCCTTGATAAAGCCCCTAAATGCACAAAGGTGAGACAGATACTGATTCTGTCCTCCAGGAGTGTAATGGAAATAATCAATAGTCTTTCACAGAACCTAGCTGCTTCAAGGCATTATATTTTTTTTAATACTGGACCCAGTGTAGCAAACAAATTGCTAACAGGATCAACTGAAAACTTGGTATGGTTATCCATAAATGTACGTAGAATTATTTCCATTGTCTGTAAATAGGTAACTCCTGTTGCACGTGGGGGGTTTGAAAGCAGGACAGGGCCGCCCAGGGGAGGGGGCAATTTACCCCAGGGCCCGGGTCCCACAGGGGCCCCCACGAGAGGTTTTTCAGGGCCCCTGGAGCGGGGTCCTTCACTCGCTCCAGGGGCCCCGGAAAACTTTCACGGGGCCCGGGCCCCTGGAGCTTCTTCCACTCCCGGGCTTCGCCGGCGGGGGGTCCTTCTGCTCTGGGTCCTTTGCCGAATTACCACTGAAGCGGGACCTGCCGCCGAAGTGCAGCTGGGTCTTCGGCGGTAATTCGGCGGTGGGGGGGCCCTTCTGTTCTGGGACCCGCCGCCGAAGTGCCCCGAAGACCCGCTGTGGGGGGCCCCCCGACACTGAATTACCGCTGAAGACCCACAAGAAAAAGAGAGGAAATGTTGTTAATCTTTTTAGGTGCGATGTTGTATGTTTCACCATATAGAACCCAACACATCCTGCTTCAGGGCTGCCCAGAGGATTCCGGGGGCCTGGGGTCTTCGGTGGCGGGGGGCGCCCGTTTCGGCAACGGGGGGTCCTTCTGCTCCGGGACCCGCCACCGAAGTGCCTTGAAGACCCCCCGGCTCTTTTTCTTGATGATAGTAGATGAGGTAGTGGGGGGTAAGGAATCTGTTTTTGTGGGGTTGTGATTAAAAAACAAACCAACAACAAAAACCTTTTAGACTCTCCAGCCAGACTTAATTACTCGAATGTGATGCAGAAAATGGCAAGTAAATTCTAAAGATTTTAATAATGTGTTTTATGTCCACAAGATAGACACGCTACATTAACTAATCTCTCACAACCTACCAAAATCTCTTTTAAGAGGATTATAAAGGCAAGTTCATATTTGTAACTTAACGAAAAAGCATAACTGTCACACACTTATTTAACATCTATTACAGGGCACACACAAAGGGACAAGCCTGTGTGTTGCTATTTATTTGGTGATTTTGTTATATAGGGTAAACAATGTGATACTTTCTAGGCTTGGAAAAATTAATGTTTTTTTAGTTTAGATGGATCATATCAATGTTCATTTTTAAGCATTATTTTTATCTATTTAAATTTTCACAGTTGTGGGAAATTATGGGTGAGGTCAGAAGTTCAGAGGGTATCAGGTAATTAATCATAGTCAATACTGAGATTCAAAAAGTTAAAGCTTTAGAACTGCTAAAACACAATTATCAATATCACAGGTCAAAACATATTAAGTAAATATTCCTAAATCAAATGTTAAATTCTCAAGCAGCATTTTTCTTAATTTGCTGGTCTATAAATTTCTGTCGTAATGACCAATATTTTTGGTCGGTTTATATGTGTATGGTGAAATAAACGCTTACCAGTAAAAATCTAATGCTTCCAAGCCTACCTATATAATTGGAAATCTGCAAAAAATATTGCCTCTCTTCCCTGGGATTACAAATTAAACTGTTCCATTTACCCAACCAAAATGTACAAATTGATACTTAATTTCATTCTTATACTTCACAGACCTTTAATCTCATATCAAAATCCTTAGAAACCTGATAACTGACCACTCTGAACTCGCAATCTCTTAAACTATCAATTGTCCCTCAGGAAGGGCTGGTTCCCATTCTCCCATAGCTTGTGATATGGGTATGGTTAAAATTTTGTCACGGGTTGCTTTTAGTAAAAGTCACGAACGGATCGTGGACAATAAACGGAAATTCATGGAAGCCCATGACCTCTCTGTGACTTTTACTAAAAATAATGAGGGGGGACTGATTTTTGGGGGGAAGGGTGAGAACCTGAGCCCTGCTGTAGGAGGTGGGGAGGGTTTAGTACCCACTGCCCCAGTGGCTGACAGCTCCATGGCTCCATCTTGAGAGTTCCAGATCTCCCCTGTCACCTGCAGCAGCTTGGCACTTCGGGAGCCAGCAACTCTGCACTCTGGGGGCCCCAGCCCCAGGGCTGAAGCGGAAAATGTCCTGGAGGTCTCTGAAAGTCACAGAATCCATGACATAATTTATCCTTGGAGATGGGGTTAATAACCTGTTTGATTTAATCCATGAAGGCCTGGACTACTCTAGACAATTAAGTCAATTTAAATCCACGCTCTCCGAGCAGCATAGTTGAACAATGGGGGGGTTAGGTTGGTTTACAGTGCTAGGTTAACAGAACAATTCTTCTGTTGGCTTACCTACCACTCTTCAGGAAGGTGGATTATCTCCACTGATGGGACAACCCCTCCCATTGGTGTAGGTAGTGTCTGTCTACGTGAAGTGCTGCAGTGGCGCATTTGTGCCGCTGTAGCATTTCAAGTGCAGACAAACCCTAAGTAAAGAACAGATATTAGACAACGTGAGGTTTTTTGTTTTTTATTTTTTATCTGAAGCGTGTTCCTTCAAACTGTCTTGTAAATTACTCTGGACATGAACCATAATCTCTTATGATGACACCACATACACTAGCCATGCTCAAATTACCTTGGACTGACGTTTTGCCTTACTTGTCCCATTGTCTTTGGCTTTTTTCCTGGGCTGTGAAACCCTTAAAGCTCACTACACTTGGTGCTCTACTAACAGAAGAAGACAGTCCTTGCACCCAGGCTCTTACAGTCCACTTCAGACACTGACAGTACAGTCTAAATATGCAAGACACACGTTCCAAACTTGAACCACTTGCTCTGTGGTGAGTGGTGTCACAAAAATGTAAGGTTTTTAAGGAAGAATGTGATTGTGCAAATGGCAGCCATCTTTTCAGTGACTTAAACCTGGGTCTTTTATCACTCCAGTACAGACCTGTACCACTTGGGCTCAAGGATTAACTAAACTGAGTGCACTGCCAATTCCAAGACTAATTTTTAAATGTCTAGAGATGGTCCAGGAATAAATTAAAAGCATAATTTGTCAACACAGCTTGAGTGCCTGTATTAGGAAAATGTTGGTGAAGAGATCTGCCATCTATTGCTCTCCTTGTGTCCAACGCAGCATATAGTGGTAGACAGGAATCCTGCCACAACTGCCATGTGGGAGCAGATCTCCTGCTCCAGTGTAAGGATTTGTCTGTACTTCGTCTATTCAGGAATATTCCAGCTTTAGACAGGAGCTTGAGTGAGCTTAGCTGCCTTAGTGATCCCCTCTTTGGGGGAGGGAGAAAGTTCTTTATTGCAGTACAGCCTGTGGTTATGACCATGGTCCATTTCCACTCTTCCTACATATCGCAGAGATAAGCTCTGTGTAGGGCCTGAATTCCCTCTTGTTCAACCTCCCCAAATCCTAGCCCCTGCATAACTGAGCTGCACCAGTTCATTACATGCCAACCAGGTGTAGCCAGCCCAACATTTTCCTCTTGCAGAACTTTCTGTCTGAAGAGTTGAGAGCTTCACCAGTGCTGGTGAATTCAACTGCACAATACCCATGTTAAGGGTAGCTGATCACCCCGATTATACTGATGGAGTATTGAAGGGGACAGAGGAGATTAAATTTGTCTAAAGTCACTGGTGGTGTCCATCTCTTGATATGCTCATATGTTGTAAAGGTCCACATCTTGTAAGCTTGGCCATTTGCAGTTTAAAAGCAGCAGTAGCTTGCAAAGGCACATACTTACTGAGGCAGAGGCAAGTATGTAAAAGACGCTGGCTATGTTTAGGAAAAGCTTTTTATGATGTAGATAAGATATAGCGGCGTGGGCAAGGGATGTGCTGGCTGCCCTTCCCGCAGCCCCCATTGGCCTGCAACGGCAAAATCGCGGCCAGTGGGAGCCGCAGTCGGCCAAACCTGCCGACACTGCAGATAAGCAAACTGGCCTGGCCTGCCAGGGTGCTTGGCCTGGCGAGCCATGTGCCTGAGGTTGCCGACCCGATGTAGATTAAAGGTTTTTTTGCAGTGTTGGAGCCTTGTTGGTCCCAGGATATTAGAGAGACAGAAGTTGGTCCAATAAAAGATATTACCTCACCCCCCTCATTTCTCTAATAGATTAAAGGCTTCATTCAAAACTGCTGCCACAGTGCACATGAGAGGGTAAAGATTTTGTCGTGGTTGAATTGTATGGGGGCCTTGTGAAATAATGTTAGCGTTTAAATAGTCAAGCTAAGCACTGAAATTAATCAGTGGCTCACAAACTTGAATACAGTCACGCCTTTGCTGTCATTGTTGCTTTTTGTCTCCAGGACACTGTTCCTCTTTATAGAAGGAAATGTGCTCTCTGAACAGAGGACTAAAGTTCTTAGGCCTTGTCTACTCTGGAAAGTGTTTTGGTGGTGGAGGTGGTTTTTTTTTCTTCCAGTGTAACCTAGGGCCAATAATTTAAACCAATAATTCTACAACTATAAACCATCCCATGTTGCATGGTCCTCCCCCTGTGGGCACTCTTATTCTGGTATAAAAGTGGCTTTTGGGGGGTTCAGCTTAAGTCCCTTCCCAAGCATCATATGCCTTTTTTCCATTCAAGCTAATACTGGGATAAGAAGTCTTCTAAACTCTTATTTTTACCAAAGCTATGCTTGGAGCTAATGTGTGGCATTTTTATTTTCTCTATTCTGAGCCATAAAAATAGCCAGGCTATACTATAGATAACAGCTTTACTTAAATATTCAAAACAAATAATAGTAGAAGGCTGACAAACATTGATGTAATGTACAGTGGGCAGACCATGGGCCCAGGCGGTAGTGAGAATTTAAGTGTATCAGAACCGTTGATTGGTACAGGAGTTGGGGTGGTAATGGTCAAATAGTCTTTGTAAAAGATGCTGCTAACATTGCAAGTGACTCCTGTTTTGGTACCACATGAGTATTTACATTGGAACTATAGATTTGCTCTTGTTCTTTTTCTTGGTTTTTCAGGGCCGTCCATCAGGAGATGCCTTTATCCAGATGAAATCTGCAGACCGAGCTTTCTTGGCTGCACAGAAGTGTCATAAGAAGACCATGAAGGACAGATACATTGAAGTCTTTCAGTGTTCTGCAGAGGAGATGAACTTTGTATTAATGGGGGGCACTTTAAATCGAAATGGCTTGTCCCCACCACCATGTAAGTTACCATGTAAGTTTTGCATGGTTCTTGGCGCTACTCTACGCTGTGTGCTGGTAGGTGTTGGAGCTTCTTTCTCTTCCCAGTTCTTTGTAAGGCACATTAAATGGGGGTGGAATTGCAAGGCTTTTCAATCTGAAATCAGCAGTAACCTGTGATCATTTTTCTTTTGGTCTTGGATTACTATTACTGAAGAAGAATTACTTTCAAATTATACTCTTCTTTTCCACTGACAAACTTGTTTTCTGCAACTTAACTTGCTCTGGACAAGCAATGACTCTGAAAGGAAACTTTGCCACCTAGAGCCCAATAAAAATTTAAATGTGAATTGGCTTATCACTGTGTGTATGGATTCTATGCCCCTCCCTTTCTTTTAAAGGCTAATTCTTGCAACCACTGGTAATGCTTTTTTCCAAGTCTAAACACAAATATTCTACCTGTTGAACAGCTACTAACCCCTGGACTCTTTGCTGGACCTCCAGAATGCATGGAGTTAAGGTTGCTGGTGTGTGAGTGAAATATGTATTTAGACATGCAGCTAAGCTAGCCATATGTCTTGGTGGATCAGAAAACAATACTTTGCTTCCAGCTGTGCTCCTTATTGGGTATGAGTCATTTGGGAAAATGGGATCTTATCTACTATTTGGGAGAAAACATTTTAAAGGCTCAGGGGCTGACATCTGTTTAAAGTAATATGGCTGTTTAAAGTGATCAGTTTTGCCATTCCTAGTCTATCTAGATTGATCAGAATATGGTGGTGGAAGAAGGAGAGAGACACTACTCTCAAAGACTTCGGGGAATAGTCTGACCCGCCAGTATGTGTGCAACTTGTAGAAACACTTTGTTTTTTGAATTTGCATTATCCTGTTAAATGAAGTAGTGACATGATGGGAAGTACCAAGGAATAATACAATGGGCCTGTTGGGGATGGAGATTTCTAAATTGAAGGAATGCCCTGTATAATGGGGGATATTGGACAGATATAATCTTGGATATTGACAAGCTTTGCTCTTGTCTTTTGAAGAGAGGAGACTTAACTGATAACTGAAACTAGACCAGTAAACCAACTCATCTCTTTGGAAAGAGAATTTGTTCCCACAAATCATAGAATCCTAGAAATGTAGGGCAGGAAGGGACTTTGGTAGGTCATCTAGTAGAATCCCCTGCACTGAGACAGGACTAAATATTACCTAGACCATCCCTGATAGGTGTTTATCTAACCTGTTCTTAACCTCACTGACTGAGATTCCACACCCTCCCTAGGCATTTTGTCCAAGTGTTTAACCGCGCTGACAGTTAGGAAGTTTTTCCTGGTGTCTAATCTAAATCTCCCTTGCTGCAATTTTATGCCCATTACTACGTGTCCTGTACTCTGTGGTTAGGGAGACCAATTTATCATGTGCCTCCCTATAATAACCTTGAGAGCAAGAGGTGGCTTCTGTGTATTGTCACATACCTTTTTTTGTTTTGTGATTTCTACACAGATAACTTCATGAAAATGTGAGCAAGTTTTTTCCAGGTTGGAAAGACCCTAGATTTACTTTGAGGCTGTCTTGCTGAATATACTGGAATTTGGTGAACCATGTTAATCTATCCTCCTTCCGTTCTTTTTAGGTCTTTCTCCTCCGTCCTACTCACTCCCAGCTCCTGCAGCAGTTATTCCAACAGAAGCTGCCCTTTATCAACCCTCTGTGCTTTTGAATCCACGAACGCTTCAGCCCTCCACAGCATACTATCCAGCTGGCACCCAGCTCTTCATGAATTACACGTACTATCCCAGGTAAAGCAATGAGACAGGAACAAAGAAGTCCTTTTACAGAAAATGCTTGAAGCTCTCAAAAGAGTATTAGCTGCCATGGTGAAGGCTTGTGCTATAGGGAATAGCCTGCTCAGTATTTGATCAGGGTAATTATTTCAGAATCCACTGGTGGGGTTCCAGTTTTAGAATGTCTCAGGTGGCAAATTTTAATGTGTGTAAAATATTGGTCACTTTAATAGCGTGTAACTTTTGAAAGGTGACCAAGTGACTTAGAAGCACACTTGTTGTTGCGTTCCTGAGAGAATTGTCCTTTTTTTTTTTTTTTTTTTGTTAAGGGGCTTTTTTTGCCTCTTCCTTCCCTCAACTTGTTTTGCAGCATTCTGACTGATGCCCTCCACCCTCGAGGTAACTGCTTTTCAGTGTCTCTGTACAGTTAAAGGATTTTGAAAACTTTGATGGGGAAAGGTGCTATATAAATGTAAATATTCCCACGTCCTTCAGTGCAAGTTGACTGACTAATGTTCTTTTCCCCCCTCCATCCCCCATTTCTGTTCTCTGAGGACTTTTAGCTTTTCCTGGTTAAAGGAAACAAACACCAGTCTCTTGTGGGTGGGGTATAGTGGGTTTAATGTATACTTCACAATCACAAAGTAACGGTTCGTTCTGATTGGAATGCAAAGTACTTCATACTGTCGAGATTGTATGTGAGGCCTGGTCTACACTACAAAGTTAAGTCAACATAAGCCATCTTGCGTCAACCTAGTTGTGCATATGTCTACATTTAAATTTGTGTCCCACTGATATAAGCACCACATTAGAGAGACGCAGTAACACCATTCCCCATTGAGCTGGGGTCGATGTACTGAGGTTGATGCAACATGAGGGTAAATGCTGTTGCCTATGTCAACCCTAACAGTCCTCCAGCAGCTGTCCCACAATGCCCGACACTGATAGCTCTGCTCACAATGATAAATGCCCAGCGGTCACAGAAGCCGAACAGCCTCCCTTCCCTTTAAAGCCTCATACATTGTTTAAATGACTTTTCCTGATTGTCCAGCTTGGGAAGCACATCTAGCTGACCATGCAGGCTACATGCTGCAGAGACACTCCGGGATGGAGTAGACTGGAGATATTGGATCTCCTGGGACAGTGAGGAGAAGAGACTGTGTAGGCATAGCTACAAACCTGCCAAAGAAAGGTGGATATCTATGAGCAGATTGCATGGGAGATGCAGGCGAAGGGGTTTGACAGGGACTGGCACCGGTTCCATATGAAAGCAGAGGAACTGCATCAAGCTATCAGAAGGCTAGCAAGGCCAACAGTCGATCTGGTGTGGAGCTGCAGATGTACAGCCTTCACAAAGACCTGAATGGTGTACTTGGCGGAGACACCACCACCACTCCGCAGACCATTGTGGATACCACCAAGAAGCTCAAGTCTCAGGCCCCTGGCAAGGAAGAGATGGAGGAGGATGTGAGAGTGGGAGATCCAGCTACAAGGTGAACCAGAACCTGTTTGAGATTCCACCGCAGTCCAGTCAGTCTCGGCAGTCGAGCGCAAGCGAGCCTGATGCAGGGAAGCAACCTGGGGTAAGTGTGTAAATGTATTTCACATTATAATGGTGGTGCCCTCAACTTACCAGGACACAGCTTTTGACTCTTCATTAATTTACTTGTAGTAGAAGAGGTAGCTTTACAACAAAAAGAGGTAGTGTTATCTGCTTTTCATTCACCTCTAGAGGTAGGATAGTGGGGCCGTGGGGAACAATTTATTTATGTACGCAGGTATGTCCCTTGAATCCTCCTGAGTGATCGTGATGATGAAACTTTCATGGAAGTACTCTGCAACCCTCTCCAGAATGTTTCTAGGGATGGCAGCCTTATTCCTTCCTCTGCAATAAGGACACTTTCCCATGCCAGTTAATAATAACTTGAGAGACGAGATGCGTGAGGTAATATCTTTTATTGGTCCAACTTCTGTTGGTGAGAGACACAAACTTTCAAGCCACACAGAGCTCTTCTTCTGGTCTGGGAAAGTGATGCTCTGAGTACATTTCTGTGTGGCTCAAAAGCTTCTCTCTCACCAAGAGAAGGTGGTCCAATAAAAGAGATTACCTCACCCACCTTGTCTCATTAATATCTTGGGACTGACATAGCTACAACTACACTGCATACAGTAATAACTTTGGCAAGTGCCATTGCAGTACACAGGCTAGCAGCATATGGGTCTGGAAGGCTTCAGGGCACCAGCAGCGCTCTGCGCCTTTGTTACCCTCAGAAGAGAGAGATCAGATAAAACCTTCAGCATCTGTGGTCAATGGTGCCAGCATTCAGTGCCATTGCATAGCTTCATACAACTGAGCAATTCCCTCTTCATTTCCCTCACTGCTGGTGGGTGACACTCACCAATGCTGGTGCTGTGAGTGGTACTGCACACGAGCACTCTGTAACAGAAGTGTCAATAAGCATGTCTGGTGTAAAATTTTAGGGGAGCAAGGGAAGGGACTTCTGAATCTTCACTTTCCACTGTGACTATACTGACAATGTTACCTCTGTGTGTTTTATCTGCAGTTGCTGCCGTTTCAGCCTAGAGGGGTTCCACCGCCACAACTATGGAACACCTAAGCCAGATAAGGAGAAAGAAGAGGACTCAGGATGACACATTCAGCAAGATCCTGCAAGCCAGTGTTGCATCAGATGAACACTGCAGGTAGCCTGTAGAAAGGCCCAGGAATCTCTGAAGGAAAAACAGAATCAGATGCACCAGGACATGACGGGGCTTCTTTGGCAGCAAACAGATGCCGAAGACTCTTGTGTAACTACATGTTCAACAGTCATGGGCTCGCCTCCCTTTGCAGTTCATGAAGAACTCCATTACCGCATCATCTCCCTACACACCCCACTCAACATACCACATGGTATCAGGGGGCTGCATCCCGACTCCTACTGCTTCACCCCGAAGAACATTAAGGACAACCACACTTCTCATACACTGACCTGAGACAGCCATGGTTGCTGTATGTGTAGGTAAAATGGATATGAATGTTCTTTCTGCTTAAGTTCTGTTCCATTAATTTAAGTTTTTAATGTATTTGCTTTTAAATTGCTCAGACTTCTTGGACTGACTTTGTTACTGAATAAAACTCTATTTCAAAAAATAATTCATCTTTATTAGTTCACAACATACACTGCAGAAAACTTAGCAGTTCTGAAAGGACCCACTTCTTGCTGTACAGTTTGACAGCACATTGGATCAGTGGCACAATGTAATAATCCTACATGTACAGCAAACGCTTCAAAATTAATAGGTGTATTGACAGTGTTATATTCACAGATGTACGCCATGCAACACACAATTCCTAACAGACCCCAGAACAGCAGGACCCAGGTAGAGCACAATCTACCACAATGCATTACTGTGGCTCGCAGTTAAAGTGCTCTTTCAAAGCCTCTTAGCCATATAGCTCAGGGCTGACCTTTTCTAATAGCCCTTGTGTCTAGCAGTTGAAACTCGGCAGACAGCCACTCCACTTCCCACTCGGCAGCAAATTTTCCCCCCTTTGCTTCACAGATATTATGTGGGACACAGCAGGCAGCTATAACCATTGTGGGGGGGGTGCTTTTTTTTAAATTCAGGTCCAGTCTTGTGAATGAAGTGACACTGGCATTGTTTAATCTACCAAAAGCTCATTCAGCTGTCATTCTGCCCTGCTAAGCCAGTGGTTGAATCTTTCCTTGGTGCTGTCAAGCTGGCTGGTGTACAGCTTCATGAGCCAGGGGAACAACAGCTAGATTGGGTGTCCCCCAGGATTACTATGAGTATTTCGACTGGCAATGGATATCCACCAGGTGGGAAAATCCCTCCTTGTAGCTTTCTGAACAGTCCTTTGTTCTTAAAGATTCAAGTACAGACGCTCCCCAGGGTTACGCAAACCCAATTTATTCAAATCTGCACTTACAGAAAAAGTTCTGTAAGCTTTTTTTTTTTTTGCATAATTGTATACATTCCCGACTTACGCAAAATTTGACTTACGCAAGGCGTTCCAGAACAGAATGCTTGCGTAAGTCAGGGAGCATCTGTATCATGCACCTTAAAATCATAGAATATCAGGGTTGGAAGAGACCTCAGGAGGTCATCTAGTCCAACCCCCTGCTCAAAGCAGGACCAATGCCCAACTAAATCATCCCAGCCAGGGGTTTGTCAAGCCTGACCTTAAAAAACTCTAAGGAAGGAGATTCCACCACCTCCCACATGTAACCCATTCCAGTGCTTCACCACCCTCCTAGTGAAAACCTTTTTCCTAATATCCAACCTAAACCTCCCCCACTGCACCTTGAGACCATTACTCCTTGTTCTGTCACTTGGTACCACTGAGAACAGTCTAGATCCATCCTCTTTGAAACCCCCTTTCAGGTAGTTGAAAGCAGCTATCAAATCCCCCCCTCATTCTTCTCTTCTGCAGACTAAACAATCCCAGTTCCCTCAGCCTCTCCTCATAAATCATGTTCTCCAGCCCCCTAATCATTTTTGTTGCCCTCCGCTGGACTCTTTATAATTTTTCCACTTCCTTGTAGTGTGGGGCACAAAACTGGACACACTACTCCAGATGAGGCCTCACCAGTGCTGAATAGAGGGGAATGATCATGTCCCTCAATCTGCTGGCAATGCCCTATTTATACAGCCCAAAATGCCATTAGCCTTCTTGGCAACAAGGGCACACTGTCGACTCACATCCAGCTTCTCGTCCAATGTAACCCCAGGTCCTTTTCTGCAAAACTGCTTCCTAGGCATTCGGTTCCTAGTCTGTAGCAGTGCATGGGATTTTTCCATCCTAAATGCAGGACTCTGCACTTGTCCTTGTTGAACCTCATCAGATTTCTTTTGGCCTAATTTGTCTAGGTGCCTCTGTACCCTATCCCTACCCTCCAGCATATGTACCACTCCTCCCAGTTCAGTGTCATCTGCAAACTTGCTGAGAGTGCAGTCCACACCATCCTCCAGATCATTAATGAAGATATTGAACAAAACCGGTCCCAGGACTGACTCTTGGGGCCTCAGAGAGGATCCTAGAGTCTTTTCTCCATCCAGGGCAGATGGATTCTAGCCACCCCTCCCCCCCAAGACCTGCTCCACACAGGGATCTGCTTAGCCTGGGAGTGCACCTGCACACACGGCCATGTACATCTGACCAGCCAACCCTGATGTTGTTGAAGCATCCCTGGCGATCCACCAACACTTCATAATTATAGAAATAGTCCTTTCTGTACTCTGCGGCAAGGTGGCCTGGTGCCAAAATAGGGATACACATGCCATCTATTGCTACAGCAGTTTGGGAACCCCATTGCTACAAATCCATCCACTACATTCTGCACATTGCTCAGAGTCACAGTCCTGCATCACAGGAGGCAATTAATGGCCCTGAACACTTGTGTGACAATGGGCCTCACAGTGGATTTTGCATCGCCAGAATGATTTCCCACTGATTGGTAATAAATCCAGCTCTGCAAGTTTCCACAGTACGATTGCCACTCACTATTCCATTGTCAATGCAGCTCTCATTTTGGTGCCCTTGCACTGGAGGGCTGAGGCAAGCTCAGCACACAGATCCAGAAATATGGCTTTGCACATCCAGAAGTTCTGCAGCCACAGCTTGTCATCCCAAGCCTGCATTATGATGACGTCCTGCCAGTCAGTGCTCGTTTCTCAGGCCCAGAAGCGACACTCCACCATCTGCAGCTGCTCTGAACACTACCAACAACCTTAGAATTGATTCACGGTATATCTCACAGCAATCTGTCCTTCAATAAATTGTCATATTCTCCACTGATTCAGTTCTTCTGACAACTCTGCAAATATGGGAGGAACGTGCGTTCTGTGCTTGCAACACTTACGACAATAGTGCAGAACTGTGCAGGCTCTGTGCTTCTGTCAGAGATGGTGGACAGTAAGGAGGGCCATGTGAATTTTTTTTTTAAAGTGCAAAAATTATAGGATATAGATAGTTGCATGCTGAGAAGTTGACTCCTTGCTCCCGGTCCCCCATGTGCAACTCATTTCTGCCTCACCAGGCATTGCCGAAACTTCCCCAAAAGACAGTGTGCTGAATGGTGGTGGATTGTACACTGGGATACCTACCCATGGTGCATTGCACTGTGCATCGACACAAGCACTCCTGGTGAGCACCTGCAGTGTCAATATAAGGAGCTAAGTATGCAAGTGCATGAGGAATATATGAACTGTCGTAGCTTTATGCTACATAACTTGCATCAACCAAAATTTCTAGAGTAGATGTGGCCTTAGTAAGTGGAATATCTGATGGATAACCTAAACCTCTTTCGGTGATCTACTGTTGGTGCTCCGAAGCCATCCATGCAATCTTTAACAGCATGAAATATCCTTTCTGGGACATGCTGTGCATATCCACCATTGTTTGCTGGAAGCCCAGGGCAAACTTTAACATCATATCCTGCTGAAACAGTCAACTTCCCTAAAAATATCTAACGGAAAGTTCTCATTAAACTGCTCTTCATTTCTGCCTGTACTAAACAAACTGTGTTGCACTCCCTTCATCCCTAGCCACCAATAATTGAAGTGCATTCTAGTACCATATGTTCTAGTGGAAACTTACAGGAGGGGGTTAAACAATGTTGATACCAATAGTGGACCACAAACCCAAGAGTCCTTTCCCATCACTTTTTACACAATCCTTGCTTCTTGTGAGTCAAATTATCCAAGTTCTATTCAGCAATTTAAAAAAGAAGTTGCCAAATAGCTGTCTCTCTTTGAGATAAATCATAGGCAACCCCATTCTTGATGCGAGCGTTATCCCTGAAACTTTCTAGAAGCAGTTCATGGGGGCCATTTGGAACTTTCCCCTGTGCTGTGTTCAGAGGGTATTATATGGGGGAGTAGTGACCATCCCAACACTGTGAATCTACGGGGAAACTCTTTCAGTGGGGAGGGAAACATTGCTTTGCTTAACTGTGCTTCAAGAGTTCCATGTGGAGTCTCTGGGTAAGGATTCCGAACTAGGCCCCAAGAGATGCTGTTTCCTAGAAGATGTTGAGGGTACCATCCATCCTAGAGTGGTGGCTAATAGAGGTGTTCATCACCAAAGACCTGAAGTATAGGTTGGGCTGTGCAGGAGCTGAGAGAGCCCAGCAGCACTGCTCGTTACTTTAAATGAATAACTTTGACGAGATGGTGCCATGGGTGCACTTGCTGCTGGTGGTGCCTCTTCCTGGCTGTCCTGGGGATTAGCTCTCCCCAGTGCAGGGTCTATCCTGTCGTACTCTCATCCTGCAGATCCCTCTCACTCCAAGAACCACAGCCTCCTCTTTGTGACTCAGCCGTCCGGCTGTGGTCACTATGTGGTTTCCACTTCCAGGGGTGTAACAAAGTCTTTCCAGAACAAATTGGACTAGGTAGTCCACTGCCATGTCCCTAGTGGCTGGTAGAGGAACCTGGCCACACCTTCTACTCTGGGTTCTAGCTCAGGGGTCCTCCAGTCAGCAGCCAAGGCCTGCACTGTCTTATCTTGCTGTTTTCCCTTTCTGTTGCCAGCCTCCTGGCTTATATAAAATCCTCCAAATGAGCCTGCTTCCAATCAATTCCCTGTTCCTCTTCCAGGTGCAGCCTGTGGAGTTAATTGGCCCACCGCCCATCTTAACCCCTTCCAGTCCTATGTGAGGTAGGCATCCTAGCACAGATGGGTTAAGTTTTACTGAACCAGGATGGACAGCTCACATTTATCTGCGCAGAAAAAAAAATGTAAAAGAGAAATTCCAAAACTAAACCATTTTAAAATTAGTTAAGTTTGCTACACTTGCCAATCATGTCACTTACCAAACTCAACCACTTAGGGCTGGTCTACACTAGGGGGTGGGATCGATCTAAGATACTCAACTTCAGTTACGTGAATAGCGTAGCTGAAGTCGAAGTACCTTAGATCGAATTACCTACCATCCTCACGGCACGGGATCGATGTCCGCGGCTCCCCATGTCGACTCCGCTACCGCTGTTTGCATTGGTGGAGTTCCGGAGTCGACAGGAGCGCGTTCGGGGATCGATATATCGCGTCTAGATGAGACGCGATATATCGATTCCCCGAGAAATCAATTGCTACCCGCCGATACGGCCGGTAGTGGAGATGTACCCTTAATGTAAAAGAAAGGAAATGAATAGCTAAGCACATCATAAAACTTGCACAGGCCACATAAAACAAATAATCTTTCTCAATAAGATATGCAACCTTAATTCTCACGTAACTTACTATTCTTTCTTTGAGTCCATAATACATACACAACCAACACTTCTGGAAAAAACAAGAAATATGACCCTGTAAAACAATTCATGCAGGCATAAGGGTCTACCTGTGCAGAGCCCCTACACTGCAGTCAAGGGGTTCTATGTAGGTGCAAGAGTCCTACTGCAAGCTGCTCAAGACCAGGGCCTGTAGATACACAACAATTTCATGTATTGTTCAGCCTCCGAAGCAAGTCCAAATAAGCCCATAAAGTTATCTTTAATTGACGGTTGTACACTATTCCTAGGAAATTAAATATGTGATACTATTCCAAAGAACATCAACTGTAACTACTTTATCTCAAAATTCTACTTTCTTAATAAATCAGCTGACTTTTTCCATTTGATAGTTTCTGTTAGGGCACTAACTAAATATCTTCTAATAGGGGAAGTCTTAATTTATTTAATAAAAATGTATGTGGCTTGTTTAGTTGCAATAAAAAACTATCATATGGAAAGAGGCATTTATGTGAGCAGTATAAGACTTACTCCCTTGGGTTTTGTAAATGATGTGATAAGGAAGTACTTTTGGGGGGGGGGTCCCCTTTTTTTTTTTTTTTTTGTCCTTGAGTAACCTTAACCTTTCTTTTTAATGATGTTTTCTGGAACTGAAAATAATGCAGCAAATGTGAAGTAAGTGCAAGGGGAAGGAGAGGGTCTCCTCAGTACTAAATTGTATATTTAAATGCATGTACATGGAAAAGCAATAAGGAGTCAGTAGCTAATGACCAAACATTGGCCAATAAATCTAATAAGTGAGCATTTATGGAAATAAGGAAAGGCTCTTTGAAGCTACTACCAAAAGGTTCAACAGCTTGTGTTGACAAGGTCAAGGATTTCTATAATGGCTGATTCCGTCGTTGACATAGTGCTCTACTCCTTTTTTTTTTCTTTCTTTCTTTCTTTTTCAATTCTCTCTATACCGCCCCACCCCTCCAGATTTTCTTGTGCTTATCACAAGCCCCTGAAGGAGACCGTTTCAACTGTCTTGCTTTCAATGTACTAGTGCCGGGATCGGCAGCCTTCGGCATGCAGCCCATCAGGGTAATTTGCTGGCAGGCTGCGAGACATTTTGTTTACGTTGACCGTCTGCAGGAATGCCCCCGGCAGCTTCCATTTGCTGGAAATGGCGAACTGCAGCCACTGGGAGCCAAAGAGGGCCGTGCCTGCGGACGGTCAATGTAAACAAAATGTCTCGCGGCCCGTCAGCGGAATACCCTGATGGGCTACATGCCAAAGGTTGCTGACCCCTGTACTAGTGCTATAGTTTTTAATAATAAAAAAGCTTGTCAATGTACAGGAATACATGTGTGTGATATATAAGAAAATAATGTAAGAGTTGAGTCAACTTGTTACATTGATCATAAACTGCTGTAATTACATCGCTTGTGCATGTTCACACAACGCACCTTGTGTCAGCAGAATGCCTCCACAGTTGGTGCTTGAGCACCGTGGATAGCTATCCCACTATGCAAATAATCACCTTCTTCCACTAGGAGTTCTGGGGATGGATTGCAGTGCATCATGGGGAAGGATCACTGCCCCCATGACTCAGTTTTCTCTGTTCCATAATTCCAAGGGCTTCCAACTGCATTTCGTGCTGTTTTTCAGCTGTGCCTGTACACTTTGCACCTGCCTCTCTCTGCCTGAAAGCATGGATCCCGCACCGCTCACCAGTCTTGTGATAAGCATTATGAACACAACATGGCTGATCATACAGCATTTCATGAGCTGTGAATCTGAACAGGAATCTGTACTGCCTGCCCTGCTGTGTGCCATTGAAAGAAACAATTCAAATTGATGTTGTCATTCACAGAGAGCTGCACACAGTGGACTGTCACTAGTGGGTTTGGGAAACAAGCACCGAGTGGTGGAATCGGATTGTGATGCAGGTATGGGATGATGAGCAGTGGCTGCAGAACTTTTGTATGTGCAAAACCACCTTCTTTGAACTGTGTGTGGAGCTTGCCCCTGCCCTGTGGCACAAGAACACCAAAATGAGAGCAGCTTTAAGGGTGGAAAAGTGAGTGGTGATCACAGTGTGGAAGCTGGTAATTCTAGACTGCTATTGGTCAGTTGCAAATCACTTTGGAGTTGTGAAGTCCACTGTGAGAATCTCAGTGATGCAAGTATGCAGGGCCATTAATCATCTCCTGCTACAAAGGACTGTGACTCTGGGCAATGTGCGTGAAATAGTGGATGACATTGCGGCAATGGGATTCCTTAACTGCGGCGGGGCGGTAGATGGCGAACACATCCCAATTTTGGCCCCCGACCATCTTGCGATGAAGTATATCAACAGAAAAGGCAACCTCTATGTTATTTCAGGCACCGGTGGATCACTGGAGTCATTTCATTGACATCAATGCGGGGTGGTCAGTGAAGGTGCATGATGCACACATCTTCAGGACCACTAGCCTGTATAGAAAGCTGCATTCAGGGACTTTCTTTCCAGACCAGAAGATTCCACTAGGGGATGTGGAAATGCCCAAAGTGATCCTGGGAGACCCAGCCTACCCTTTCCTCCTATGGCTCATGAAGCCTCTCACTGGAAACGTTGACAGCAGCAAGGAGCACTTCAACAACAGACTCAGCAGGTGCAGAATGACCATAGAATGTGCATTTGGCAGATTAAACCGTTGTTGGCACTGCCTCTTTGGCAAGTTAGACTGCAGTGAGGAAAATATTGCCATAGTCATAGCAGCCTGATGTGCTCTGCATAATGTTTGTGAAGCCAAGGGGGAAAAGTTTCCCCAGGGGTGGAAGGTTGAGGTGGATCACCTGGCAGCTGATTTTGAGCAGCCAGATATTAGGACAATTAGAGGAGCACAGCGGGTGCTATCCAAATCAGGGAGGCTTGGAAGCATCATTTTGACAATGAGCACCAGGAATGTGTCTTTCTGCAATGAATTGAGCCCAGCATTGGTTGCTTGCCACCTTCAATAACTCTTGTAATGATTCCTGCTTATTAACTGTACTCTGCAAATGTTGCGATTGCCACAGTATTTGAATTTCTGTTGCAACCACACTCTGTAGGTCACAAATAAAGAATCACTGTCTTTGTGAGTCTAAATTTTTATTAAACAGCAATACACAGATTAACATTTCTTACAGGGACATAGAATCATGGAATATTAAGGTTGGAAGGGACCTTGAGGTCATCTAATCCAGTCCCCTGCTCAAAGCAGGACCAATCCCCAACTAAATCATCCCAGCCAGGGCTTTGCCAAGCCTGACCTTAAAAACTTCTAAGGAAGGAGATTCCACCACCTCCCTAGGTAACCCATTCCAGTGCTTCACCACCCTCCTAGTGAACAAGTTTTTCCTAATATCCAACCTAAACCTCCCCCACTGCACCTTGAGACCATTACTCCTTGTTCTGTCACTTGGTACCACTGAGAACAGTCTAGATCCATCCTCTTTGAAACCCCCTTTCAGGTAGTTGAAAGCAGCTATCAAATCCCCCCTCATTCTTCTCTTCTGCAGACTAAACAATCCCAGTTCCCTCAGCCTCTCCTCATAAATCATGTGCTCCAGCCCTCTAATCATTTTTGTTGCCCTCTGCTGGACTCTTTCCAATTTTTCCACTTCTTTCTTGTAGTGTTGGCGCAAAACTGGACACACTACTCCAGATGAGGCCTCACCAATGTTGAATAGAGGGGAATGATCATGTCCCTCGATCTGCTGGCAATGCCCCTATTTATACAGCCCAAAATGCCGTTAGCCTTCTTGGCACCAAGGGCACACTGTCGATTCACATCCAGCTTCTCGTCCACTGTAACCCCTAGGTCCTTTTTTGTAGTAGCCAGTCCCTAGTCTGTAGCAGTGCATGGGATTCTTCCATCCTAAGTGCAGGACTCTGCACTTGTCCTTGCTGAACCTCATCAGATTTCTTTTGGCCCAATCCTCTAATTTGTCTAGGCCCCTCTGTATCCTATCCCTACCCTCCAGCATATCTACCACTCCTCCCAGTTTAGTGTCCTCTGCAAACTTGCTGAGGATGCAGTCCACACCATCCACTAGATCATTAATGAAGATACTGAACAAAACTGGCCCCCAGACTGACTTTGGGACACTCCGCTTGATACCGGTTGCCAACTAGACATGGAGCCATTGATCTCTACCCCTTGAGCCCGATGATCTAGCCAGCTTTCTATCTACCTTGTAGTCCATTCATCCAGCCCATACTTCTTTAACTTGCTGGCAAGAATACTGTGGGAGACCGTATCAAAAGCTTTGCTAAAGTCAAGGAATAACACGTCCACTTCTGTCTCCTCATCCACAGAGCCGGTTATCTCATCATAGAAGGCAATTAGGTTAGTCAGGCATGACTTGCCCTTGGTGAATCCATGCTGACTGTTCCTGATCACTTTCCTCTAAGTGCTTCAGAATTGATTCCTTGAGGACCTGCTCCATGATTTTTCCAAGGACTGAGGTGAGGCTGACCGGCCTGTAGTTCCCCAGATCCTCCTCCTTCCCTTTTTTAAAGATGTGCACTACATTAGTCTTTTTCCAGTCATCCGGGACCTCCCCCAATCGCCATGAATTTTCAGAGATAACGGCTAATGGCTCTGCAATCACATCCGCCAACTCCTTTAGCACCCTTGGATGCAGCGACATGACAATGAGCAGCACTCGTTGAAGTGAGGATCTCACAGCTGCGTGCAAGTCCAGCTGTTATTATGGAAAATGTCCCTGGGGAGGAGTGAAAGGGTACTGTGATGGGCAGTGAATGTGAGAGGAATATGTGGGTGGAGTTTGAGGAGGGCATGGAATGTAGTTCTGTATGGACTGCAGGTGCAGGGTTGAGCATGCATGTGTTCTGCCTGCAGTGCAGGCAGGGACATCAGCATCTCTGTTTGGTCCTCCATGAGCTTTATTATCCACTCCTGACCCTGTCTTCTGTCTTGGCTATCAGTTTGTAGTTTCTCTCTCCATGGTCTTCACTCACTATCTGCCTGATCTGACGATTGCGGCAATTCCCAAAACATGTCCTCCTTGCTCCTCCTATTCCTCATTCACCTACTTATCTGATGGAGGCGCTCTGCCAGTGTATAGGAGCTGGCCCTCAAGGGCAGAAGCAAGAGAAACAATATACAGTCAGTATTATGTGTGCACTCAGTAGTGAATCAGAAGTTACATACACCTCTTTCTCACTTGGCAAACATTCAGCACAGCCAGAACATTAAACATGGTGAGTTTGGCCTGCGGGGGAAAGAGCGTGCAAGACAAGACCGGTTGGAGTGGGTTCAGAAGGGGATCCGTACAAGTGCCTACGGACACTATTCTGAAAAGTGGCACCATTTTCCACAGGCCAGGGCGATCGAAGCTGAATCGCACGCTACTGAGGGTAACCAAAGATGTGAGGGTGCATCTCCTGTATACTTGTGCACCTTCAGAACAGGTCTGTATGCTGCTCGCCTATGTGCTACATTTGTTCCTCCAGAAGTAATTGCCAATTGGCGCTGCAAAGTTTCCTACAACGGGAGAAGAAACAAAGCAGCTCTGCCAAGGAACCTTCAGCAGAGGACTGCAGAGTATCTACAGGAAAGCTTCCTAGAGATCTCTGTGGAAGATTCCTGGGAGACTTTGGTGTGTATTACCCAACTCTTCCACAGGACTCCCACTGCGTAGCTGCAAAAGGTAATGCAAAGCAGATGCAAACAGTATCTAGTGCTGTTAATTTTGATCCCTTCTCCCATGTGCATCATGTAATAAAATAAAGGACACCTGTAGGTTATGTAACTGTGCTCTTTCAAAGAAAGATGAGTACTTGCGGGAGCTTCCCTCTTCTCCTTGAGGCACACCAGACTTGGACTGTTGGGACTGGCTAGATCCCTCCGGAGTCAAAAAGATGTCCTGGCTCTCCATACCACCGGACAAGCCTGTTGCTTGTCCCACATCTTCCTCCAAGTCAACCTCATCGTCCACCACTTCATCCTCGGGGTTGACTCCACTGGTTGCTACCACCAGTCCCCCCCCGAAATAGCCACAGAGCTCTTGGTGGTGGAGGTGGAGTTGCCACCAAGGATGGGATGCGGTTCCTTGTAGAAGCGGCATGTTTTCCATGCCACAACTGAGATATGGTTGGCCTCCATTGCCTTCTGGTACTTGATCTTAGCACAGCACTCCTGTGTGTCCCTTTCATGCCCCTTCTCATCTATGCCACGAGCAAAGTTCCTATGGCTGGGTCAGAGCTGCGACTGCACAGCCTCCTCTCCCTACAGAATCACCGGATTCAGCAACTCTGGGGAACTCCACGTAGGAGCCTGTTTGCTGCCGAAAGCCAGGATGATCAGCTGGGGAGATGTGAGCTGTCCACCCTGAACAAGGAAGTGGAATTTCAAAAATGTCTGGGGCTTTAAAGGGGGAGGGGTGTATGCCTGTGTACCTGGCTTCAGGGCAGCGGAGTAGAAACGGCTTATCAGAGCAGTCATGGTGGGTATTGTGTGACACCTCCTGGAGGTCACTTTAGGGCAACGTAAGCAAGTGCAGTGTCTAAAGTGACTGCGTCACTCTAACTTTGTGCTACTCATTGAGGAGGTTTTATTATGTCGGTGTAGCAGGAGAGTTAAATCAGTGGGAGGAGCATTGTTGCATGTACACCTCCACTGTTTTGTTGACAAAACTGTGTAGTGTAGACAAGGTCTTAGTGTCTAATCAAGTGTTAAGAGGGAAAATAAGCTATCTGGGGTATAATTAACTCTCCAGGAAACATTTTCTATATCTCAACAGCTTGGCCTGACAGCAAGTCAACAGGCTCTGGCTCTGTCTGTTCTTTCTTCTCAAAAGACTGCGAGTAATAGGATTAAGGGGATGGCTTGTTGGTTTAATCCTGAATGGACAATGAATTTATTTGTAATTTTTTCAGTGTACTAGTGCCTAGAACAATTGAAAACCACACTTCCAAAAAAAAAAAGTAAAGCAAAACATTTTTATACCACGTGTTGTAGAGGCTCTGTCATGAATAAATTTAAATTTGCTATACACATACTTCTCCCCCCCACACACACACACCCCGTTTCTCCCAGCGAGCTCTAATACTGTTTTCTGATCATTTTAAACAGTGGCTCTAATCTTCCAACACCAAAGTTCTTGTTAAGGCACTCATCTTAATCAGACCTATATTTTAAACACAATTCACTTCTCACACAGCGAGAATAGCTTCTTGCCTTGTAAATTCTTGTGCCACTGACCAAACTAAGAGCAAGTATACCTAGTTGTTTATAACACATTGTTTCCTGAGTTTAAAATAAATTCCTTTAAAAAAGCTGGATGATGCTTGTAAACTTATACTAGTCTGGAAAAAAAAAATCTAACACAAGCATCCAAGAGCTGTGGTTACTTATTTATGAGCATGCTTAATGCACTGTTTTGGACAGCATGAGGTGTCTCTCTAGTGGTTGGCAGCAGAGAGGAAAAGAGCCTGCTTGTTACTGGAGTTTTCCTTTAAATCAAATGCTAGGTGACGAAAGGCCAATGTTCAGAGACTGACAAGTTGTCAGCAGGGGTAGAAGTCATGAGTTTGTTAAACTTCTATTGTCACAATTGGTGTCTTCAGCTGAAAAAGACAGGTTTGCTCTTAGTACTCGTAGTGTAGGAAACTGGAATTCATCACAGAATTTCCTGTTAAAGCAGAGCATGTAAAAGAGTGTCATAGCCATGATGCTTCCCATAAATTTGTTCACCCTTCTGAGGACTGCAATAGTGAGGGTGAACTATAGTAGTTAAATGCTTCTGAAGATTATCAACATCTTAAACTAATATCTTGCAGCCCTTATTTTACGTTCATATAACAGCCAGCATGTTGAGACCCTGATCTCAGAGTGTTGCACTAGCAAAGCATTAATGATAAAGAACAAATGTACTTCCAATAGCTGGTCATGGAGGAAGAATGCCCTTGTTCTTAAGGAGAGACCCAAGGTTTGCCACTGACTTCTTGTGAGACTTGGGGGGGTAAATCAATCTCTGCCAATTTTGCTAATCTCTATAATGTAGCTAATCCTGGACTAACTTTGAGGTGTAAAGTCGGTAACACTCACTGAGATCCTTGAAAGTTGCTGTAAGTGCAAAGCATATTTATGTTCATCTAAAGAGCATCAAAACCAATCCTCACTTCTGAATATTCAGTGGCGAAAAATGACTTGAGGAAGATGCCAGCTGCTGTCTGAATTACATCATTCAGCATGAGATGGTGGTTGGTTTTGGCTTTTAAAATAGATGATGCATCTGTCACTTTGTGTGCTGTGGTTCCGTGACAGTCTGAAACTTCCACAACATCTTGCACCATAACACTAAATGTTACGTAGCAGTGATGGCAACATACAAGCACTTGTGACTGATATTGGTCATGGTGTTCATGAAGTTAGACTTATTAGAAGTTTCTACAATTTTGTACTCATTGGTTTTTGCAAGGCTCAGTTTGAAGATGGCTCTTCCTTCTGCTCTTCTATAGAAATACAGTTCAGGTATTGTTAGTGAAGAGGAGTTAAGTGAAGATTCTATGTTCCAATGTGTGATCTCCAGTCATTTTTGTTTGTCTGATTATATATTAATAGAAAACTCCTATAGCTGGAGGGGGTAGGGGATAGTGCTGTAATGGGGGCTAGAAACCCCTCCTGCAGGTTACATGCTTATTGACATATTTTAGTCTCTAAAGAATGAGACTTTTTCCAATCACAGTTAGATGTACCTTACGAGAGGCACCCAGCAATATTCACTCTTCCCTAAACATTCCCCAATGGCAGGCTGCTAGAGTTCCAAAAATTATTCAGATCAGAGCATTCCCACAATACCGGCAGAGAAGTACTACTGGGTCCATTCCTGTCGCTTTTTGTTTTCCAATTCTGTTTATCTTATACAGAGGGATAGTAGTTATGCACTGAGCAATAATGGGAGGTGCAGTGTCTATTAGATATGCCATGACATTTCATTAACTAGAAAATGTTTTTTTGTAACAAATTTGGATGGTGCATCGGTTCCTAATGACTTCTCAGTGTTTCAGAAGGGCAGTTGGTCTGATCTCAAAATATGGGTTGGTAAGCTAGAGTCAGAAAAATATAGAAAGAGGGGCAGTTGTTGTGGAGAATAATTTTGTGTAGGTATCAGTGATTAAATGGCAGATATTGAAGTCCAGGTAGATGGTTGTACAATTTATTGGAAAGAGCTTGTTTGCAAAAGCATTGCTAGCTCTTGCTCTAGAACTAAATAGCTTTCAGAATCCATTTGTTATATTATTTCTGGTCTATACTGAGGGCAAATCACAAAGAAATGGTGGCCTAGTGTGGCTTTTCATCTTGTGTTGCAGGTAAAACACTAAACTAGACAGTGAACTAATATAGAGGTTAATGTAGGGCCCAGTTCTGAAAGTGTTAGTCTGCTTGCAAAGCTGGAGTAATTGTAAAAGGCTTCACAGGACCATCTTAATCACTGTTCGTAGTAGTTTGTACAGTTTCCTATTTATCAAGTCAACTGTCCATCTTCTGAAATATTGATATAAATGTTCCTGTTTGAATGGAAAAATACATAGTTCTATTCCCTTCTGGTAATTTAAAGATCTTAGGGCAAGTTTTGTAAGACTGTAGAGTGTAACCACAAGTGTTCCAGCCAAATGCTAACTTCAGCAATTTCATTATGCCTATATGAAATTCACTTTGTGTTCTAAGCTGGAAGTGGTGTATTACCATGCACCACAAACTGCTGATATAGTTTTGTATGCTTAAAATTGTTGTGTTTTTTTTCCTACCATTGAACTGCATTTCAGTAGTGAGTGCTTACAGATACTGCACTTTAAGTTGACACTGCAAGCCAAATGTGCACACATTACCATTGGTGCTGTGATACGACAAAACAGTCTGTCCTTGTGTCAGCCCAAAGGATAGTTCAAAACCCTTTAGTCCTCTGAAAGGTAGACTCATAGGTCTTGGAACCCTCTCAAGGAGGTGACTGTTCAAAATTCAAGGAAGCTTGGTAACCCTAAATGGTGTACGTAGTTTGAGGTTTGGGTATTGTTGAAGATGGAATGTTCTATATTATACGTTTATTAATAATTGAGCTGAGCTGGATGATAGTTCTGTCTTGTTGAGTTAGATTGTAAGTCCTTCATAGGCCTTTTTTATTAGTGCCTAGCACAATGGGGCCCTTATCTTAGTTAAAGCCTTTAAGTGCTGCCATACTACAAATAGTGGTACTGGAAATCTGTGTCCAGCTCCTGCTCCAAGTCTTACTTCCTAGGCCAGTGGTTTTCAACCTGTGGTCCACAGACCCTTGGCAGTCTGCAGACTATCTAAGATTTCCAATGAGGTTTGCACCTCTGTTCAAAATTTTTTAGGGACCCGCAAATGAAAAAGGTTGAAAACCACTGTCCTAAGCCAACAAGGGCCTGGGAGTGCTGTGAGGGCATTGGAGTGCTGCTCCTGGAGAGATCTGAAACCTTGCTTATCTATGACTCTTCCCACTGCCTAGGCTGATGGGCCTTATCAGAGAGATGTATCCAGCCCTCCTTAGCAGGAAGGATAATGACCTCATGGAGTCTCAAAGCTGAAGTTCCAAATTGGCAGAGTAGAGAGGATCCCAGTAACTCTGTTAAGGATTCAGAGGAACCCCAGCTATAGAAAAGGTGATTAATCAATTAGAAAAACAAAATAAACGAAAACTAGTAAGTGACAAATTTGCATTGTCTTACTGTGTTTTCCCTTTAGTCCCCCAGGTTCACCTCGTACCCTTGGCTACTCCCTTTCAGCTGCTAACACTAATGTCCCTCCTCAGCGTGGCATGATGGTCAAAATGCAGGGCCTGGCTTATAGTTCTGGGGTTAAGGAAATTCTTAACTTGTTTCAAGATTACTAGATCAGTAGCTTGAAGGCAGAAAATCTTCAGTGCTCCTGTTAACTATCTTTAAATTAATTATCTTTAAGATAAATCTTTAAGATTACAATTTGAGACCAGTTGCTTGTTTAAGGGAAGAGAAACTCAAGCCATAGAAAGAGTTGTAGGAAAGGGTTTGGAAGTTTGGTCCATACAGTTGGAGAACTGAAAATCTAGAAAGTGTCTGGCTTCAACTTGTGCAGCTAAATGTATGCCTCCCCCAAATTCAGATTTGTGTATGCAAATGGCACTTGATGTGCCCAAACTGGGTAGACCAGCAATTTCCCTCATTGTCCACAGAGCATTACCTGGAGGTCTGCAGAGAGCTGGTTGATCAAAGGATGTTGACTGCTCCCTGTTTCTGCCTGTTAAACTACATTCAAAGATAGCTGCAATTATAATAAATACTTTCCTAATAATCTTTCCATGTAAGCAATTGCTGTAGTTGCCAATGGGAGAGGGAGGTGGTCCCCAATAAAATATTTCTGTATAAGGAAGTCCACGTGATGAAAGCTGGGAAACCCTTCAGGTATTATCTACCTGATTTGGGCATGTAAATGCTGTCTGCATAGCAAAATCCAGTTTGGGGGCATGTGAAAACTTGGATGTTAACACTTCAGAAATTACCTCTTAAAAAGGAATCACATTTTGTTTTGGGAATCATTGTAGACTACTGCAGTTTCCAAAACACTGCTGGAAAAGGCTGGTTTAGACACTATTGATTAGAGCCAAGGCTAAAGACCTACTCTCACAAGGAAGGGTCTGCAGTGGAGATGGTATCCTCTACTCTTCAATTCTCATATTACTCACCTGAAAAGCATCTTTCTGTTAAACTCCGAGCTTTCCATATATCAGATTTTTGTGCAAGCCTTTAGGAAGCGTTCTGTACTGCAGCTTAGTTTCATAAGGTGCCTCCTCTCTTATGGCAAAAAGCTAGTCTTAAAATTATATTATGCAAGAAGGTTTTATGTGTATGTTAAGAGTGGCAGTGTTGCTACATAACCTTCCTGTCTCCACATAAAACATGCAAGTGCTTGTTCCTACTGGATGCTGGTAATGTTACATCAGAGGGGAGAATCCATTCTGACTTGTCTTCAGCATGAGAGTGCTGAGATTCTTTAAGGTGAAACTGTTTTGCCTAGGAAATGGTCAACTTTAGGTACAGCTGGTGGTGTGCATTTAAAACTATTATGTTTAGGTGGTGGCTAAGGACATGTCTGGACAGGAAAATTATACTTTTTTTTTTATTGAGGCATGCACACAGGGAGTTGTACTGGTATAAAACTTGTAACTGGTAAAACTTTCCCATGTAGACGAGACCTAAACCTGAGCTAAGGTCTTACCTTTCATCCACAGTAAGGTTGTAGCTGTCAACCTAACCCCTGGTATAGATGTAGCTAGGTTGATAGAAGAATGCTTCCATTGAAGTAGCTATTGCCGCTTGGGTAGGTGGTGGTCAACAGCAATGCTAAAAACCCCTTTTGCTGTAAGAAATAGCTACGCTACTGGCGCTACAGTGGCAGACCTACGGCATGGTAGCAGTGCCACTGTAACACCTGTAGTTTAGATACAGCCTGAGAAAGAGCTGGCTTAGTTAGCTATGGTCAACCTAAACCCTCTACTACTTTTCCTAGTTAAGACCTGGGCTGTGTCTTCACCGCAAAAAAGTGAGATAGCTATCTCGTTTTAAAATCCTAGTGGAGACAAAGGATAGGTAGTTTTACTTTAACTAGCTATGGCAACATAAAAACTATCTGTACTTTGTCCCCAGTAGGATTAGGAATAGAGCTCTTGATGTAAAAAAGCATGCCTTTTTTTGCTGCAAAAAAAAAAATTTGGTTCCTCCCTGAGCTGAACTAGAAAATCTATCATGCTATATGCTATTTTCTGTCAAACTTTAAAGGGGACAGGAGGAGATGACAGTGTTCTATTTGTATGCAGATTCTACAAGGGTGAACGGAATCCTATAGCATAAATAATCCTATATTACTCCCTTTTTGTGCATTTAAGATAGTTTTACAGTTCAGAATAGCAGGGGCGGCTCTAGGGATTTTGCTGCCCCAAGTACGGCAGGCAGGCTGCCTCCGGCGGCTTGCCTGTGGAGGGTCCGCTGGTCCTGCGGCTTCGGCGCTTGGCGTGCTGGGGCCTGGAGCCGCCCCTGAGAATAGCATACATTCTTGTAGCTCTTGACCACTCTGGCTAAAGGGATAATGTTAATTAAGGTAGTGCCACAAAGCTATTCAGTTGTTAATAGTTTATGGGAGAAACCCCTTCACTCCATGAGACAATGGGTGATTTATACTGATTAGGTTACAATGGTGTGAACATAAATGTACCCTGGAATTTCATACATATTATCTGCTACTGTAGTGCATAAAGAATACTGTAGGAATTGCCAGATCAGAACACAAAGATCTGTCTAATGAAATATCCTGTATCATTAATGGCTCATGCAAAATGCTGCAGAGGAAAGCATAAAGCCACATGATTCCGAAATGTTTTGGTGGAGGGAAAGCAGGATTTCCTCTTTACTCCCAGATAAATAGCTTAACTAGGAGTCATGGTTTTAAACCTCTCTTTTTATACCATTCCATCTATGGTATATAATACTCCTTGAAAGCACCACCCATTTATTGATAGATCTAAACAGTAATACTGTTACTACTTATGTAGTATGTGATCTTAAACTGAAATATTGATCATCTTTATATAGCTCTTGTACTGGATTACTAGAACAAAATCATTCAGATACCTTCTCAGCTGAACTGTTCAGTCAATAACACTTTCACTGGACATCGAAAACCTGAAAATGGGCTACATCTGAAGGTAGAAGTGCTAAGACACACAAATGCGGTGCTGAAGAGCTACCAGCTTTCCAGACATGAAGCTGTGATATGAATAGTTTTTGCAAAAAGCACATTTATCCCTTGGTTATGAGATTAACCTACTTCTTACTATTCATCTTCCAGTCGCCTTATCTGTTTAATACTCTGAGTTTAACTTCTAATCTAGTGGTAAATTGCGTGGTGAAACCTCTGAAAATTCCTTTCCAATAGTGTGACCCTGTACCTACATTCCATATCACTTATCTGCTGTTTTAATAATGGTTTAAGTGCCATTCCTGCTGAATAATTCACTTTTAGTGCTACATAGAAAAGAGATGATCAGGTTCCCTAAATTAAGAAAAGATTCAAGCAGGTAAAACACTCTGAAGGAATGGGGGAAGAAGGGTAACAATGAGGGAAGTACATGGCTCCGTAGAAAAGCTCGTGTGCATAACTTGTAGGTTTTGAGTCATGGATTTTTTTTAAGTATATAAACAAATGATTGATAATCCCCGCCAGCACCTTCACTGTAGGCATCTTGGTAAAAGTGAATCTTGAGGAGAGATTTTTGATGGCGGTGCTAGTAGGTTTTATGAATTAGTTTGAGGAGGACATCTTTGCAATAGGAGTAGTGGAAGAAAGTGTGAAGGTACTTGTGAACCTGGCAAAGTGGACAAACTGATAAGTATTACTGGCGGAGCAAATGAGTGGGGTTGGCTTGATGAGACACAAGCAGATATATAGGGAGGACGTTATTGTCGGGTTTTTGTCTTTGAATTTACATATAGTTTTCACTGGAGGAGGGAGGTGGGACAAGAAGGTGCTAGCTTTAGTTTCACTCAATATAAAGATTTGTTAATGCATGCTACCATAAATTATGGTGGTGAACAGTCTGTAAGGCTCCACCTAGTGGCGAAGTTCTCAACTTTTCCTTTCAGAGACTTGCAAACACGTGTACATTGCTGAATCACATATCTGCTAAGCTGGTGGTGGCTATCCCCTTGTTACATTTGTACTGCATTTGTTGATAGGTAAATGTCTTTCCTAGACAGTCTGTCTTTATTTTCTGAAGATGTTCTCAAGATTGTCCAAGCCTTTTATTTGAGACAGGTCCCAACTGACCAACCTTGTTTGACAACGTTCTGTTTACTAGTCCTTTAGGTTATTAGATTAGGCTTATTCTGCAGCATCACTGCTGTTGCTGAGTTGTTTTTTGCACTCTACCATGGTGACAGAGCATTACAAATACTTTAGATTTGTAAATCTGTAGTCTGAAGCATGCCCTGAGCTTTAACAAAAATTTATGGCTGCCTTTTCCTGTTCCTGTTGAAAACTTTTGCCCTGCTTCTGATCGTGTACATCTTAACTTGCGTTCTAGCATGCAGCAGAGGATGGACTTGTACACACAAATGGCACGGCAAGGACAATGCCCAAAGAATGGATTTGCATTTAAAGGTCCCAGCAGTTAGACTTTCTTAGAAGAGACGGTAAGGATAAAGAACACTAGCATATTACTTGGATGTCTGATTACTATTACAGTTAACTGCCTTTAACTCCGCATTTGTATAGGCACCTTGCTAGCTGTCCATACATTCTCCTCCTTTGAAAATTGCACTCTGTTTCTGTAATCTTCACAGAACATGTAATGTCACTTACTGATTTAAAATGGTCTCTTGGTTCCCTGACAACACTTGCCTATCTAAGGCACTTTTACCCACAATTGGCACTTGCTGTGTAGGCAGTCTACATCCCAGTTCTTCTAAAACCACGGTGCATTGCCAGTGGTGCTGGAGTAAGTAGTCTTCAGAAGAAAGTGAGGGGTGAAGACTTAAGGAAAAGAACCTCTTTAGAGTAAAGAATCTTATACCCAAAGTTGCATCTTGGCATAAAACATGAATTTGGCAACGCTGGTCTCAGATGCTGGGTGGGATCTGGTTTTTTAAACTAGATATGTAATCAGGGGAGAAGTGATTATGTTCCACTCCCAACAAATGCAGTTTTTGATTGGCCCTTTCCATTTGCAGAAAGGCGGGCTATCCCATGGGCATAATTAACTTCTACATGTAAATCTTCACTTACACGAATGCTGTAGCAGCAAAGTTACAGTAACTTTTCTCCTTGAATCTAGTGCAGAATCCACCACAGCGATTTTAAACAAGATGAAACATTTCAGCTAGTTAAGGGTTACCCATACAGATTCATTAGCTGAGTTGCTAAAGCCCAATATCATAGTCTGATAATCTAAGGAGTGTGCTTTGTTGAATAAACTAGGATTTGTGTTTTAGTGAAATGTGTCCTGCTTTTTCTAGTAAAAAAGCTATAGTGTTTGTATGTAAAGTAGTAAATTTTGCATGATCTGGAGGCTTCCAAAAATTCAGTTTTCACTGTTCATTACTATAATTATCACGTTATTATAAGAAATGATAGACTTCATGTTAAGGAAACAATGAATAAGAGCAAAACAAAACCTATGTTCATAAATAACATTCAAATTCATTGTGTATTTCATGCAGATTCCTCCTAGCTTTCTGATGTTTGTGAACAACTACAGCCAGACAATTGGAGATCGTTTGATTACATTCCTAGTTCTTCATTTGGTCAAGCCAGCTGTTCATAAGAAAAATCACCAGAACCTTGGAAATCATATTGACCAGTATCTAATTTTTAAAATATGAAATACACAATGTCCACAGAGACTCTCATACACAAATTGTCACTGTAACCACTGAGCCCTTCACTGAGAGCACAAGTTCAGAGATCACGAGTCCTGATTTTTTTTTGTCTATACAGAAAGTATTAAAATGCTTTTCACATTAATAGAATTATAGTTTAGATTAAACTTTCCAGATTCAGGACATTATGTTAATATACAGAGTATGTTTGAAACATCCAATAAGCCCAAATTTTTTTATCTATTTTGCACACAGTTTAACGTTTTAAAAATATATATATATATATTAGGACCTTTAATTATGCATTCAACATTTTTATAAAACATTGTTTTCTTGCCTTGTACATATTTGATTGTTCTGTGCAAAAAACCCTCTGTATACTTTGACAGATTCTAGCCAGGATTACTTTACGCAGTGCAGAAATGGTTATGAATGTAAAATGATTACCTGAAAATTACTGTAACTTTGTAAAATACATGAAGTATGAAACATTAAATGTTTTCTCTCCAACTCTTTTTTCATCTTGTATATTGATTATATGTATAATGTGTATTTAAGTGAATACTGACAGAAGCTAACTGCATCAGTCCCATTTCTGATGTCCCCATCCTACCACCTACCAGATTCTTTGCATGGCGAGTGTTAAATGGCTTTCTGTCCAAGAGAAGTTCTCATGATCGTGATCCATTGCAAGACTCAACTTCAGAGGAGTACTAAAATCAATTTGAGAGGCCTGGTTGGCTTAAACTGACAATGGAAGATGGAAATTCTCTCCTCTAAGTTACCTGTTCTTATCTAGATCACACAGGTAGAAACTGAAAGGGGTTATGATCCGATAACTGAGAGATTAATATGTTCATGCTCTCTGAACAGGTGTCCATTGGCCAGAAATCACCAACACAACTGGCAGTCCTTGCAGAGGTCAAGGTTTGAATACATAAACTGATCTATTGTTAATCTCACTTAAATGGTTGATGTCCTTCTGGAACAGACTTGTGGTCTATTAGCAAGACTGTATAGCAAGCCTGCACTCTCCCTCTGTCTGTGCTGCTACTTCAGCTTCTAGTTCTGTCAGACTAACTTGTTCCACAAACTTTAAACTTTTTTTTAAAAAAGCAAGGAGGAAAAAAAAATCCAATTTTGAATGTGACTAAAAGTGAAAAATATTTTGGATAATGAGGTTTTTGGTGCAATAGAGAGATCTGTTAGAAGGCATAGATGGGACATCTCTCTTGCACCCTGTTCAAAATATTATCAAAGCCCTGGTTTTCAAAATGACCTGCACAGCAGTAACCATCTCAAATCTTATCTTGTGAAAATTAACAGAGAATTTTTTCTGGCTTACAAAATCACTGCCAGACAAAATAAAACAGATAACAAATTGTTCTGTCCCATTGGAAAAAATCTGTTTGGCTATAATTGTAGAGCTTGATGTTGAAACACATTTATCCTCCTGGAATCTTGTTTGCTCAATTTGTTAGAAAATAGATATGTACAAAATGTAAAAGTTTCTGAGGGGAGGGGAGTGGGGGAAATGGGAAGCTAAAAATACTCTTATCTGACTGAGACAACTTGTTTTGAGCAAAGGGAATATTTGGTAAGGAAGAGTCAATTCAAGACATATAAGAATCAAAAGCTACAGTGTAATATTCCCCCAGTAGTATTTACACTAATGGAGTCAGTGGTGGTGTTTTTAAATGTTAATTTGATTTTATTTTTAACTTATTTTAAGACTTCAAATATAGTGTGAGTAAAGTAGGCAGGATTTTTCACTGTAGCTGGTCAAATTACTTAATGCAAAGTAGAAATTGAAAATACAATTTGTTCTATATCTATGAAGGTGGCTCTGCCTTCAGTCATAAAAACAATAAAAAATGTTACTAATATTTTGCAGTTAAAACTAATTTGTTCACTTATTAAAGCAATGCTTAGTACAGTAACTCCTCACTTAACATTGTAGTTATGTTCCTGAAAAATGCAAATTTAAGTGAAACGATGTTAAGTGAATCCAATTTCCTTGTAAGAATTAATGTAAATGGGGGAGGGTTTAGGTTCCAGGGCAGCTTCCCCTAATCTGGAAGCACCAGGGGCAGGGGGCTCAACCCTCAGCCCGCCCACTCCACTCCTTCCCCCAAGCCCTCACCCTTGACCCGCCTCTTCTCCCCCCCACCTCCTCCCCTTTTACTTTGCACGCTGCGTCCTGGCTCCTCCCCTGTCCCTGCCGCAAGCCAGCTGATTGCCAGGTTCCAGAGGGAGGGGGAGCCTGCATGCAGAGTCCTCGCTCCTCCCCGCTCCCTCCTGGCTGGGGCAATCAGCTGACTTGACGGGAGCCTGTGCGCCGAGTCCTCACTCTTCCCCCCCCTCACTCCTGCCCAGGGTCGGTTCCAGGCCCCAGCACGCCAAGCTCGTGCTTGGGGCGGCATGCCACGGGGGGCGCTCTGCCAGTCTCCGGGAGGGCGGCAGGCAGGCAGCCTTCGGCGGCATGCTTGCAGAGGGTCCACTGGTCCCGTGGCTCCAGTGTTCCTCCCACAGGCGTGCCTGCGGAGGGTCCGCTGGTCCTGCGGCTTCGGTGGAGCCACGGGACCAGCAGACCCTCCGCAGGCACGCCTGCGGGAGGTCCACCGGAGCCGCAGGACCGGCGACCGGCAGAGCGCCCCCCTGGCATGCCACCGTGCTTGGGGCAGCGAAATGTCTAGAGCCGCCCCTGCTCCTGCCTCCAAAACGCTGTAAGCCAGCTGATTGCTGCTGGCAAGAGGCAGGGAAGGGAGCGGGGAGGTGCGCTGAGTCCTCGCTGCTTCCCTCTCCTTCCTGCCCAGGGCAATCAGCTGGCTTGCGGCATTTGGGAGGCAGGGGAGAGAGGGGGAGCCTGTATGCCGAGTCCTCGCTCCTTCCCCCTCCCTCCTGCCTCCAAAACGCTGCAAGCCAGCTGATTGCCATGGGCAGGAGGCGGGGGAAGGCGCTGATCCGCGGGGTCTGCCAGCAGGCAGGAGGCACTGTGGGGACCGGAGTGGAGGGGGGACGGCGCATAGGGAGGCTGCCAGCTGTGGAGAAAGCAGGTAGCCAAACAACATAAGAGTGGAGCATTGCACAACTGTAAATGAGTATGTTTCCTAATTGATCAGCAACATAACAAAACAATGTTAAGCGGGATGACTTTAAGTGAGGAGTTACTGTACTGCTATAGTTAAATGTTACACCACTTTCTTCCTTGATCCTTGTTTTCAACAATTTATAAATAAGATAACCTGAATCTTGGTTTAAGTGACCTGTAAGTGTTGCTTCTGTTTTTTAAACGAATCTCATACTGTGCAGGAAAAGGGGGAGAATTATTCACCTTCTGGAGACTCCAAGAGTTCAGAAGTGAGCTCCATACTTTCCTTTCCAAGAAACCAGTCTTGAACTGAAATTTCAGTTCAAGCCATTACAACCAAGGTTTAGTTCTAGTTTGATCTAGGTCTGCCTGAGCGAAACCAATACTATATTGCTGTCAAAAGGTTGTGCGTTTTAGAAACCAAACATACTAACAATGGCAGGCTGTTGCTATAACTAGACATATTGGCATTATGCTCTGCTCACTTTTTCCAAGGCAAATTGGAGGCCCAGTCTTGCTCCCCTGGATATCAAGGGCAAAACTCGGTGATCTCTGTGGGAGCAGGATCTGGTCCTAATCATTCATGTTATCAGGCAATCTTGAGACTCAGTCATGACACAGGTGGAAGTACCATTGAAGAACCAGCTCTCTGTAATGTTAAGATTGTGGGTAGGGTCTGAAAATGTGACTCTGTGGCTTGTAGACAGACATGTAACTGCTCTGAAGGTAATATTTGAAATTGATCATCTGGACAGGAACTGTAGAAGGAGCTCTGTTAAGTGCTAACAATTTCTTGCCATTCACTCTTTCAAAACTATACTCCTAGCAAATCTGCATTTAATCTGGCAAATTATTTAGATTTAAAATCTAAATTCATGTGGAGCCTAAATATGCCCTACACTAGCTGGAACACTGTTTTTAAATGTGTTTGATAAACACTTTAAGGGTGGTGATAAAAGTACATTTAGAATTCAGGCTGACACCTCATTTCACACTTGTTTTCTGAGGAGGGGGAGACATGAGCTAAGGACCTCGGGTGTTCACTTTAACTTTTTAATTTCCCAAATCTGTGGTTGACTTGTACCTCAAGCTAACCATTTGTTGTATTTTGTACTTCATATAGACTGTCTTTGCAAGATCTGAATTTTAAGGTCTTGATCTAGATTATTTTTTTTTTTTTTTTGGAAAAAAAAAATTGCCTGTGCTCACTCTTGTTTAATGTCATAAAATGCATAGTGAAAAGTTGTGTTGCTTTGCTATGAATGTTTACAATAGCATAAGCAGCACTGTCTCGTTTTGAGGCAATTTATTAACAATTTCACAGTTTATCATTTTTTAAAATGTTCTTTGTGAACTTAAGACTTCAGGTTGGATTTTCAAAAGTACTTAAGGGAGTTTTTGAAAATTCTGCCTTAAATCTTAATTTTGTTGTCTCTGGCTTGCAATACAGTCTTCTGTCACAGTATTGTAAAAAGTGGCTTGGCAAGGAGCAGTCAGACCACATCTTGCTGCAGTAAAGCCATTAAACTGTTGTAACCAAATGTACATTTCCCCCCCGCAGGCTATCTGCATTCAGCAGGCAAGCCTCTCTTTGTGGATCTCGAATTAATATTTTAATGTGAACATGGCTTCCCGCCCAAGGTTATGTTCATCATTGTGTGCTTATTTTTTCACTATCAAATGCATTGGGATTTTTGCAGTTTGCACGCACAAAATGTCATTGCCTTGTACGTGAACAAAAATAACATCAATACTAAGGGCCTGATGCTGTGAACACTTACAGGCTTAATTTTAAGTAGGTGAATACTTCCATTGAAAGTAATGGGAATGTTCACCTTTTTAAAGTTAAACAGCTGTGTATGTGTGTGCAAGATGAAGGCCCATATTAATACTCCAACACCTTCAAGATAAAAAATGCATCTGCTCCTAATGTGACAGTTTGAATTGCAGCAAAGTATTGTAGTTGTCTAACGAGACTTCATTTTCCATTCCATTTTCTGAATGTTAGCGGTATTATCTTAAAATCATCATGCTCTAGTCTAGAAAGCAATAATTTGTAACTAAAAAATGTAATGCTTGTGTGTGTGTTAACCATACTGTCACTGGCTTACATTTTCTCAAAGGTAACTTGTTAAAATGTAGAGCCGTTGTGGTAGACAGAGGGAGAAAACACTAGCACACTAAATTAATTTTGTTACTGATATCTGATTTATTGTACAATGTGTGAATATCTGCTACAGAAGTGCAATATGTGACAGTATATAGCATATAGCTTGTGTCCAAATTCAAAAGAGGGAGGAGGGGGAAAACAGGTCTTAAAATAACTGAGTTACTTCACTGTTTGCTTGAAAGTGAGCGTTTGGCATGTGGAGTTATGCAGATTTCTAGTAGATGCTATTTTTTGTTTAATTATTAACAACTTGAATGGGGAGCCAAACAATTTCTCGTCCCTGCACCCTCCCTTACAGCTTGCCCAACATGATCCTTTTCAATATAGGAGGCTAGATTGACTACTTGAAAAACAAATGTATTCTGGAGAATAGGTCAGAATAAATAATTGAGTTCACTTTTAAATAACTGTCTTAACATGGCTTGAAAGCTTATGGGAAAGGCAGCATGGTACTAATAAAGAAAGAATGAAGCAATGTATGTTTTATTGTGTAGAGCTAAGATACTTTGGTAATAAAAATGTTCTTTCCTACCTCTTGAATGTCTTCATTTAAATGGGTGACAGTTTTCTGGTTTAATACATGCCATGTCATAAACAAACTAGGGAAATACAACTTAGATGGATCTACGATAAGGTGGGTGCATAACTGGTTGGAAAATCGTTCCCAAAGTGTGGTTATCAGTGGTTCACAGTCATAATGAAGGGCATAATGAGTGAGGTCCTGCAGGGATTGGTTTTGGGTCTGGTTCAGTTCAATATCTTCACCAATGGTTTAGATAATGGCATAGAGAGGACACTTATAAAGTTTGTGGACGATACCAAGCTGAGAGGGGTTGAAAGTGCTTTGGAGGATAGGATTAAAATTCAAAATGATCTAGACAAACTGGAGAAATGGTCTGAAGTGAATAGGATGAAATTCAATAAGGACAAATGCAAAGTACTCAACTTAGGAAGGAACAATCAAAATGGGAAATGTCTGCCTAGAAAGGAGTACTGCGGAAAGGGATCTGGGGCTCATAGTGGATCACAAGCTAAATATGAGTCAACAGTGTAATGCTGTTGCAAAAAAAGCAAACATCATTCTGGGATGTATTGGCAGGAGTATTGTAAGCAAGACACGAGAAGTAATTCTTCCGCTCTATTCCATGCTGATTAGACCTCAACTGGAGTATTGTGTCCAGTTCTGGGCGCCACATTTCAGGAAAGATGTGGAGAAATTGGAGAAAGTCCAGAGAAGAGCAACAAAAATTATTAAAGGTCTAGAAAACATGATTTATGAGGGAAGATAGAAAACATTGGGTTTGTTTAGTAGGGAGAAGAGAAAACTGAGAGGGAACATAATAGTTTTCAAGTACATAAAAGGTTGTTGCAAGGAGGAGGGAGAAAATTGTTCTTAACCTCTGAGAATAGGACAAGAAGCAATGGGCTTAAATTGCAGCAATGGCAGTTTAGGTTGGACATTAGGAAAAACTTCCTGTCAAAGTGGTTAAGCACCGGAATAAATTGCCTAGGGAGTTGTGGAATCTCCATCACTGGGGATTTTTAAGAGCAGGTTAGACAAACACCTGTCAGGGATGGTCTAGATAATACTTAGCCCTGCCTTGAGTTCAGGGGACTGCACTAGAAAACCTCTCAAGCTTCCTTCCAGTTCTATGATTCTATGTTGTGGTGCATAGGATTCCATTATGGGGAGATTTTTTCAGTAATGCAGACCTGCAGTCAAATATTGGCGTAAAAGATGAGTTCTACAACAGAACTGAAGTATTGCTATGTATGTGGTAGGGACAAGGTGGGGAAGGTGATATCTTTTATTGGATCAATTTCTGTTCATGAGACAGACAAGCTTTCGAGCTTACACAGAGCTTATGCAGACCTGAAGAAGAGCTCCAGGCCCATCGACAGAAATTCCGGGCACCAGGGCCAGGGAGTCCCAAGGGAGGAACAGGGCCTGGGGCAGAAGTGACAAATCCGTCGCTGCTGGGACTGCCCGCGGGGCCCCCCAGAGTGTGAGGCCCAGAGCAGTCTCATGTGCCTAGGCAGCGTGTGGCCTGCCCAGGTGATTTAAAAGGGTCTAGGACTTCTGGCCACTGTTGCTGTGGTGGCAGCTGGGGGCCCACGGGCCCTTTTAAATCGCCTGGATCCTTGGACAATTGCCCCCCTTGCCCTCCTGTCAGCAGGCCTGAAGATCTCTGTGCAAGCTCGAAAGCTTCTCTCACCTACAGAAGTTTGGTCCAATCAAAGATATTACCTCCCACACCTTGTCTCTTTAATATCCTGGGACCAACACAGCTACAACACTACTGCAGACACATGTGGTAATAAGATAACTCAAGTTAAAATAGCAGCAAAGACACAGCAATGGGCCTTGTTTATCAGTTTGGGTTAAAGCCTATAAGAGAGTCTGTCTTTGAACTCATGCTGCTACCCCAAGTTAAAAGCTGAGTTGCTGTGTCTTCACTGATGTTCTAATATGGTTTCGCTAACCCAAGTTAAGAATACACCATTGCAGTGAAGACTTACCCTAGAACTAAGATTTTAATAGGGGTTATTTTAGCACAGGTTCAAATATGCCTTTTTTTCCAAAGTGAAGACAAGGCTGAGGAGTTCACAATCTCTATGCAGGCCAATATGGGAGAAACAAACTCTTCCAATTTGATAAATGGGAACTAAGGCAGTAAAAACTCAAAAGGAAACTTGTGGCAAAGCCAGGAACTGATCATTTCCTAACTACCAATCACCACAAGTCTTTATTTTCTTAATCTTTACACTCACTTTTTCCAGCTTGGGGGAAGGCTCAGTACCAGCTGCAGGCAAATGGTACAGGTGTACATCCCTATCCCCTGCCTATGGCCTAGGGATGTACATGTGTTCTGTGCTATGCCTCACCCAGGTGGGCATAATTGTCTTCTCCCTACTTTCTTCAGGTAGGAGGAGAAATGCTGCTGATTCTCCTCTAGGACTTCAACTTGCCTGCATGGACAGGGGAGCACTGGGACAATGAGTGAGTAGCATCACTCAGGAGATGGGACTGTCCTTCTCATCTCTGAAAGACTACATCCTCCACCACTCACTCAGTGCTCTCTAGAAAGAGGGAGTCAAGAGAGTAGAACTGGTGCAGTGGCAGACTGGGCCTGTGACTAAGGTAAGCAGCAACTGCATCACTCGCAACTCTCTAGGGCTTTGAGCTGAGCACCACGTCTAATCAAAGAGTCTGGCAGTTCCAGGATTGAAATGCTAGAGTTTCTAGCACCCAGTTGCTCCTAGAATGACCTATATCATACATGCTACCTAAGGAAGTATTTAATATCAAGTTGTTTCTGTGTGGGTCTTGACTGCAGAGTTAACTTGGGTGACTGTCCTACTGTTGGCCTAGCCTGAACGTTAGCTAAACTGCAAAGCCCTGGCCATATTATCATGTCCTCACTGGTGCTACATGCAGCTGTGTGTGTCATTAGGACCTGTGTGGCCACACTAGAAGTTTCTTTGCGATGCAGTAAGCTAAGAGGCTCTGATTCTTTTGCAGTGAGTGATGGGAGGACTTAGCTACAGGGGAAATTACAAGAAGGTATTGAAGGATTATGAACATGTGAGTGATTTAGTTTGTCCTTGTTGCAGTGTGGGCAGATTACCAGCTAGCCTGGGTGTAAAGCACCACTTAATTTGGGTGAGAAGGTTTGCATGTGTGAACAGGAAGGGGGGTGAGGATTAGGAGCAACACATGAAGAGCCCAAGATAACTTTGCAGTGAAGACAGCCTGAGTAGTTAAAATTGTTTTTGGAAAAAAATGAAGTATACAAATGCTCCACAAACATCTTTAGCTACAACTATGCTATATGCATTAAATTAACTTTTTTTGCGGAGGGAGAGAATGCAGCCTTGCATTCCTCATGGTAGCATTATAGTACTGAATTATTTAAGCAGACCTTGCTTTAAAAAAAGCTAATGCTTATATGGACAGGTGATTAGATAATACAAGCCTGTCGTGTAAAATCTGGGGACAGCATCGTGGTGTAGAACTCCAGATACATGTACAGTTTAGAACATTAAGGCTTTACGCTTTACCTACCACTGAAGTTGATGGCAAAACTCTCATTGACTTTGGAGTCTAAATGCTAACAAAATCCTGAACCTCAAAGATAGACAACAGGTTGTCTAGATGTTTAGATTGTCTAGTCTATCCCTGCCAGAAATAAGTCTACACACACTAACTTTACATTCTCAATTGTTTTGTCCCTTACACTTAAATTCTTGCAATGGAGTTTCAATATCATCTCTGTCTAATTCAGAAATTGTTAAATTATTTTTGATAAACCAAAATTATTCTGCACAGATTTTTTCAAATTATTGTTCTTCCCACCTTATCCACAAACATGGTGGTGCATATATAATTTTCTGTGAATATTCTCAACCCAGTGAACAAACTTGGTAATTTAGCATATAGGCAATGCTGAGATTTAAATTCTGATTCTTGAATATTTTACATCTTCTGCCACCTACAGGCCTCCACAGCAAATCAAGTTTCCAGACTCCTGTCGTTGCAATGCAGACTGTCATAGACAGAACCCTTTCCAATTAATCATTCTTCGCTTTTTTTAAGTTCACTTACAAATAAATCCAATCGCTGAAAGCTTTATTTAAAGCAGGTGTATAGGGGTGTTTTTATTTATATATATATATATATAAAAACACCCCTATACACCTGCTTTAAATATATATAAACTGATTGTCAGCATAGACAGGATTGGGGATAGAAATCAAGGGTGGCATTCTTTGGGGCAAGAATATGATAGTGCCTTACTAAAAATAAGAAATCATCTCCAAAAACATGAAGAAAATTAAGGAATATGTAATTTGGTCTGAGTATAATCTGCTAATACAGAATACTGTATGTTTGGATCTTTAGGGAGAATACATACGACATCTGTATAAAATAATATAGAGAGCTTTTAGTTTGTCAGTGTGTTCTTAGCACTACACTGTGTGATCCTGGATACCAGATATTCTGTATCCAGTGCAACTTGGAGAGTGGAGACCACAAAGGTGGCTGTAAACCACCTTTATGGCTCTAGCATTTGTGTTATTGGTCACTGGTCCAGTTTCGAGAAGCAACTCGGAGCAGTCTGACGGCTGTTCTAACTTTTATGATTTGCACTGGTCCTCAAGGCAGTTCTGGCAGTTAAGGATTGTTGTACAAAGAAACTCTAGCCCCCACCCCCACCTCCACCCCTTTGTCCAAGCCCTCTCCTACCCCCAAGAGCAGAGAGGGATGATGTACGCCTCAGGTAGCTCTCTTTGCTGAGGAGTCCCCAGGTGGCTTGTTAAGCTAGCTTTCAGCAGTGGAGTATGTTTCAGGTTCTGACACACAAAAGCTGTATGAAGTAGTCAGAGGTGGAGTATCACTGTGCTATTTGGAGCTCAGCTTGTGGCTTTCAGGGCACTGTACACATCCCAAACAATGTGCCAGGAAGCCATTTTTTGAGAAGTTTCAGCTGGTGGGGTTTTGCCTCCAGTGCTGACAAGACATAATGTGATTCAAATGCTCTTTATAAACCATCAGCCTGGCATGAACAAAACTGTGATGTGGCTTTGGTTATACAGTACCTAGCATTCTGGAGACCAAATCCTGAAACCGGGTCTTTGGGCACTATTATGCTGTAAATATTAAATAAGATGTAAATAAATGTTTTTTGCCACCTGAAATCTCTACTAGGAAATATGACCCCAAACAGTTGAAAACTGAAAATGTCTGTTTCCAGTTGATATTTAAAGTGCAGTACTAGTCTGAAAAGAAACTATCAAAATAGCATTATGAAGTTCTATATTTATTATGTCTCAGTGGCTTCAGATCAAAAATTCTCCACTTACAAGTAAACAAAGATTCTAGCCCTTCAAACTCAACCTAGTCTCTGAGAGTGAAACTAGATTATTTTCCTTTTTATGCATTATCACCAGTAATGAATGTTCTGCAGACTAAATAATGTCCGCAGTGACAGCTGTCAAGGCCTCTTGGCTTCAGATTATGCCCTTAGTTATCCCTGTACAACTTTGTTGTGGTTAAAGTGTTACACAGGTGTAATTGACTGCCATGTAATTGGAACTTAGTGAACAATTAATGCACAAAAAGGAACAGAATGCCGCTGACTCTCTTACACAAATTAACTCTGCGGTACTAACGAGTTAATAGATAGTAAAACTCATTTGGAGCACTACAGTCACACTATATGAGTGTAAGCCAGCAAAAAGCAGATCTACCGAGTAAGACAGTACTGTTTTTTTAAGTCACTTTTCAGATTTGAACTATGCTTTATCACTAGTATGAATGAGAAAGTGGTGTTTGGAAAGGTTTGTGAGGCTTTGGTACAGATACCTGGTCCATATAGAAATATTTACATTTGGGTAGGAACAAATCTTGGGAGACAGCTAAGAAAGCTTCCAAGGCAATGCATTACAAGTGGATAGGACCCATAGCCAGGAACATGCAACAACGGAATCTGGGGTAAATGCTGCTTCTTTTTGGCCTGCTGCACAGGTAAATTTTTATCCAATTTTGACCGCTCCATATTTCTTCTTGGTTACAACAGTTTCTGAGGACTTGACTAGTGACCAGTTTTCTGGGTATCATGTAGAGGCAATTCCTGAAAATGACGATATTAGAATATTCCAGTTCCATTTTAGGAAATAATCTAGAATTAAGCTGACATATGCAGTGGTGGGTGTGTTAGTGTTACTTGTAGCCTGAATATAAGGGCATTTCGTTGGAAATAAAAGGTCTAAGTGTCTCCCAAATCTCTAAAAATATATGTGCTGAACTATTGGAACAAATGGATAGAGGCTGAACCGACTGGGGGAAGGAAGTTGCTCATGTAATTATGGGAACAGAATGGGGAGTCAGGATTTTTTAAGTTGCTTTGGAAAAGATGAGAGGAATTTCAGTACAAATGTGTGTGAGTGAATCTTGGTCAGTTTCAAAGGAATATAGAACAGAGACAGAGCAAAGTATCCTAAGTGGAAATAAATCTGTTCTACTCATGTTTTTGTTTGGGGCGAGAGAAGGTCCCTGTGCCATCTCATGCTGTTCCTTACAGGGGAATTCAAATGTGGGAAGGTTGTGACTGTGGTAGGCAGCAGTCTAATTTCTCATATAAATCCCCAAGTCCCTCATGCTTACTTTGTGGCTACACACAGTGTGGGAATGCAACATAAAAACTATAGTGAAATCCTTTTAAAAAAACTAACTCTTCTGTTTGTTTCATTGCTTATGGGGAAAAAAATTGTGCAAATTTATGCAATCACAATTCAAATGCATCTATCCAATCAAAGTTTTTATTTATGAAGTGACAAGGCACTATCATAACCCAAATCACTGAAAATGAATAAAAATAAAAACCAAAAATTGAACTAGCTAAACATAATTAAATTATAATAATGTAAAAAATCAGAAATTTCTAGGCAGCTATAACATGAATTGATGGTTGTTACAAAAGAGGTCTGAGGTGCAATCATTCCCTAGCAATGTACTCACTGAAGCATCTCTTTGTTAGTATAAATTGAAATGTATTAATAAAGAAAAATGTCAGATGTGTCCATTCAATGAGCACTGGAGAGATGGGTATGACATCACTTATAGCCAATAAGAAAGCTCCATCTGTGTTCAGAGTTCTACACCCACTCTGTACTGTGTATTAATGTACCAAGCAATTTGTATGTTCTCAGCACTGCAGTATGAACGCTTGCTCTAAGAACAGAGCCCACTGAGTGCATCAAAGGGGCTCTTAATAAAACATGTAGGGAGAGCTGAAAATCTGGCTGGCTGGCAGAGTAATGAGCTAAATGGCAGCCAAGTCTTGTAACTTTTTGTTAAAAGTAATGAACAGTTTAAAAGGAGAATCAGCTGGGGGTGCCAAATCACTGTGAGCAGAGCCTTTATACTAGAATATGATTTTCATAGACTAGATATTTAGCTCAGTTGTCACTGTTCCTCCAGGGTTCAGTGTGTTTTTCCTGTCTCTCTGTGTGGGTAATTCTTAATCAATGATTATGCACACACACAGAAAAGAAGAGAATATACATTAAAGTGACACATTGTGACCCTCAACAAAGCATGTATTGGGATCACCTGATGAATCCTGTACTAATGATGGATAACATGTTTTGGGTACTGACAGATTTACAGAAAGCTGCTTAAAGTAGAAAACGTCTGCACTCAAAGATGTGAAGCACTCACGTCCTCAACTTGCTTTGTTCGACTCAGTGAACTAATAATACAAAAGCCACTTTAAAAGCACCCTACAGATTACATTCTCGTAGAGCTTCTTAAAAGCTCACACAGTGAAAGTGCATTTAGGCTAAAAAGGTAGCTTTAACTTTCACAATCATGACTATACAATAGCTGTAGCATTTCATCTCAGCAGCAGCAGTAGCTCCACTAAGTGCATCACTTCACAATTAACTGAACATAGAACTGATGTCTTTATTATTTTATAGCATTCTTTTGGATTCTAAGTAAAGTTAGAGTCTGAAAGGGACTTTGTCAAGACACTTCTGGCATAAGATGTATTGACAACAAGTAGCACCTTACTACTATGAACGCAAGTAAACTGCAAAGCGACGCAGCTGCAATAAAACTAAAAGCTCAGATGTGCTGTTTACTGAACTAGGGAGGCAGTTAGGGTGTGTGATGTGACACTTCCTGAAATCACTCTGCCATCCCTTCTCAGGGCCATGTATATGGTCTTGTGTATATATTTATATTGCTGGATTCCATCTATTGTTTGAATATGCAGAGCAGCAATTTCCAGTCCATTCTGCAGTTGTAATTACCAAAAAACCCCACACGTGCGCACACACAAAACTAAGCAAGAGTTAGGCTCATCTCCTCTCTGGTCGGCTAGAATGCCCTAGTCCAGGCACACCACCACCCTCTCTGTCACTGTCAGCCACTGAGGCTCCATGTTCACTACCAACAAAGAGAATAGCTAATGTGGGTTAGCTGCAAAAATCCTCTTGAGACAAGGCACAGGAGGCTTTTACCTCACTGTAGCTAGGTGAGTTCAACACTCAACCACTCTCCCCCCACCCCACCTGGGGTTGACCTCACTTAGCTACAATGAGGTTAAAAATTACCTGTGCCTAGTTTCAACGGGATTTGAGAGCAAGATCGAGAACTCATGTTAGTTATCTCACTTTGAAAATGCACCTTTTTTTTCAGAGAAGACATAGCCTGAGTCCTCCAAAAGCACAGCTTTCCTAGTGAGTCCCAGAGATTGAGAGGGATGGTCCCTAAGATATAACTGAGGCCCAGGGTCAAAATGAACTGGCTCCCAGACATTTAACCAGCTTATCCACTTTTGTGGGGAGGTATCACCATGTGATCCAGGATCTAAACTTTCATTTAAAAATATTTAGCCATATCAGTTTAGACACAACCTTCAAAATATAAACAAACTGGGGTCTGCAGGCATCCTGGAAACAATAGTTCTGAGGTGGGAACTGGTCTGCTTCATCTCAGTGGGATGTAGACTCTCAATATTATCAGAGAAACAAGATAGGTGAGATAGTATCTTTTACTGGACGAACATCTGTTGGTGGAAGAGACAAGCTGTGGAGCTTCACAGTGCTCCTCTTCAGCTCTAGGGAAGATAAGCAGAGTATCTAAGGCAGAGGTGAGCAAACTACGGCCGTCCTGCCCGGCACTTGAGCTCCCGGCCGGCAGCAGAGCTGCGCGCTCCTACCGAGCAGAGCAGCAGGGTGTCTGGTTCCGGCCAGCGCGGAAGCCAGACGTGCTGCTCTGCATGCTCTGCTCGGCGTGGTAAGTGGGCTGCGGCCGTGGGGTTGTATAAGGGGCAGGGGACCCGGGGGGCAGTTGAATGGGGCTGAGGTTTGGGGCGGTCAGGGGATGGGGAACAAGGGAGTTGGATAGGCGTTGGGTCCCAGGGGGCCTGTCATGGGGCGGGGGTGTGGATGGGGTTGGGGCAGTCATGGGACTGGGAGCAGGGGGTTGGATAGGGGTGGGGTTCCATGGGGCGGTTAGGGGCGGGGGTCCAGGGAGGGGGCAGTTAGGGGACAAGGAGCAGTGGGGGTTGAATGGGTCAGGGGTTCTGATGGGGGCAGGAAGTGGGAGGGGGTGGATAGAGGGTGGGGGCCAGGCTGTTTGAGGAGGCACAGCCTTCCCTACCTGGTCTTCCATCCAGTTTCACAACCCCAATGTGGACCTCGGGCCAAAAAGTTTGCCCATCCCTGATCTAAGGGCATGGCTACACTTGCAGATGTAGAGCGCTTTGAGTTAAACCAGCCTTTGTAGAGCGCAGTCGGGAAAGCATTGCAATCTGTCCACACTGACAGCTTCAAGCACACTGGCATGGCCACATTTGCTGCACTTGCAGCAGCATTGAGAGCAGTGCATTGTGGGCAGCTATCCCACAGAGCACCTCTTCCCATTATGGTGCTGTGGCTTGTGGGAAGGGGGTGCAGGGCATTCTGGGTCCTATCCCAACATCCCATGATGCATCAGTTCGCCTCCCAGCAACCCCTGTGCTTCCGTCCACATTTGCTGAGGAATATGCCGATGACTCTCGCCAGCACATCACGTTTGGCAGTCGAATTACTCCTTAAGATCCAAACTGACATTGAGGACTCCAATGATATTGACTCGGGTACTGCATACAACACGAGATTGCTTGTGTCATTCATAGACATGCTCACCACCATGGAACGCTGCTTTTATGCTCGGGAAACAAACACTGAGTGGTGGGATCACATCATCCTGCAAGTCTGGGATGACGAGAGTGGCTGCAAAACTTTCGGATGAGAAAAGCTGCTTTCATGGGACTGTGAGGAGCTTGCCCCCATCCTGCGGCACAAGGACATGAAATTGAGAGCTTCCCTAATGGTGGAGAAGCAGGTGGCTATTGCAATCTGGAAGCTGGCAACTCCAGACAGCTACCAATCGGTTGCTAACCAGTTTGGAGTGGGAAAGTCAACCATTGGAATCGTGTTGATGCAAGTTTGCAGGGCCATTAATCGCATCCTGCTCAGAAGAACTGTGACTCTGGGTAAGGCGCATGACATTGTGGCTGGCTTTGCACAAATGGGTTTCCCTAACTGAAGAGGGGCGATAGATAGGACGCATATTCCAATTCTGGCACCAGCCCACCTAGCTTTCAAGTACGTTAATCGGAAGGGGTATTTCTCTATGGTTCTCCAGGCGCTTGTGGATCACCGTGAGTGTTTCATTGACATTAACGCAGGCTGGCCCGGAAAGGTGCATGATGCACTCATCTTTCGGAATACAGGCCTGTTCAGGAAGCTGCAAGCCAGGACTTTCTTCCCGGACGAGAAGATCACAGTAGGGGAAGTCAAAATGCCCATTGTGATCCTTGGCAGGGCCGGCTCCAGACCCCCATGCGCCAAGCGCGCGCTTGGGGCGGCATTTTGCCGGGAGGGCGGCAGGTGGCTCTGGCGGACCTTCCGCAGGCATGACTGTGGAGGTCTGCTGGTCCCGCGGCTCCGGTGGACCTCCCGCAGGCATGCCTGCGGATGCTCCACCGGAGCCGTGGGACCAGCGGACCCTCCGCAGGCACGTCTGCAAGAGGTCCCCCGGAGCCGCGGGACCAGCGACCGGCAGCACGCCCCCTGCAGCATGCTGCCGTGGTTGGGGCGGCCAAATTCCTAGAGCTGCCCCTGATCCTTGGAGACCCCGCTTACCCGTTAATGCCATGGCTCATGAAACCCTACACAAGGAGCCTTGACAGCAGCAAAGAGCTGTTCAACAACAGGCTGAGCCAGTGCAGAATGACTGTGGAGTGTGCTCTTGGCCATTTAAAGGGCTGCTGGCACTGTCTGTATGGGAAGCTGGACCTGGCCAGTGACAACATCCCCACGGTTATATCCGCATGCTGGATCCTCCATAACATTTGTGAAGGGAAGGGTGAAAGCTTCACTCAGGCATGGACCTCGGAGGTTCGACACCTGGACGCTGAATTTGAACAGCCAGAGAGCAGGGCTATTAGAGGGGCCCAGTACGGGGCTGCAAGGATTAGGGATGCCTTGAGGGAGCAATTCAATGCTGAAAGCCACCAGTAATGTTTGGTGCCCCGCACAGGAGTGAAGTGCAGTGGTTACAATGTTAGTAGGAATCTGTTTGCTATGCTGACTTGCAGTGCCTGTTGTTTTCCTGGGCTAAGGTATCTTTTACTTATTGCCGATAATAAAAAATGTTTTCAAAAGCAAAAAAAATCCATTTATTGAAAAGAAACACAACTGCTTGGGAAACAGAAAGGGCAAGGAGGTGGGGTGGGGAACGGTACAATCACAGATTTGCATATGTCCTGTTATCATACTCAGCCTTCCTGTCTGGAGTGCTGTGCACTGAGTGCTGCACTTCAGGATGGCTGTGATGCATGGTGATGGGGGTTAAGTGCAGTGGGTAAGGGTTGTAGTTTTCAGGGCTGGGTGGTGAAACTACAGGTGTTGCAGGCAGCTGGTGGTGATAAGAACCCAGATGTTGGGGAAAGTGGGTTGGAGGTGACATGGAGGCACCAGGGGAAAAGTTTTGGGACAAAGGCTGTGGCGGGGAGCGGAGGGCGCGGTAGTGCTCCGCCTGCCTGGCTACTAGTGCTTGGATCAAGTCTGCTTGGCACTTCATGATGCTTATCAGCCGCTCTGTGCTTTGCTGCTGAAGCTCCGCGCTTTGTGCCAGCGATCTGCATTCTGCTGGCGGATCCTTCTTTCACTGTCCCCCCCACTCCTGTGCTTTTAGATTCTTATTAAGGGACTGCTGCATTTCTTCATGCAGCATGTCTTCTTTGCTTCTACGTGGCCTCTTCCTAATTCTTTGGAGTCTTTCGGCCAGTGATAACACAGATGGCTGAGATCTCAAGGTTGCATCAGTAAAGTGTAAGCAGAGTCAGGATGAGCTCTACCCTGACATCTGGTGGTGAATTATGGGGAGTGTAGAAAGGAATTTCAGGTATTTGCATTTGCCCACCCACCCCGCCTAGCATAGCCCACAGCAGCCTGGGATGGTTACTTTGACAGCTGTGGGATCCCCAATTTCTTTGTTATTGGGGCAGGAGGAATAAAGTGTTGTCACCCTGATTATGTGAATGAGGAACTATGAAACTCTTTTATGACAGAGAGTTTCACCATCAATTAAGTAGCACTTGCTAGACAAGGGACATGGGTGCCAAAACCTAGTGAATTGAGAGAGGTTGGGGATAGGTATGTGTTCCTGATGGTATGGTGGCCTTTTAAGGGCTTGGCATACCAATTGCATCTCCTTCTCCTTCTCCTTCTCCGTCCCTCTCCACTGTTGAATAGCAGAGCTAATTTTGATTCTATTAGGAATCTAGCTAGAGGCTGCTGAGCTGAATTCACTTTGGACCAATCGTGCACCAGCACTGGGGCTCCCCTACTACAAGCTGAAATCACTAAGAGCTGAGATCACTGAGTGCTGTGTTAACTAGTGGGGGAGCTTGAAGATATATTGCTAAGCGGCTGGCAGAGCAGTTTGCAGGATGGTTGGAGCGGTCTAGCACAGCAGAGTGGAGCTGAGCCATTTGTGGGGACAGCTGGTGGAGTGGAGCATCTGGTGGAGCGGAGCAGTGTGTGGGACGGTTGGAGCGGCCCATGGAACAGCAAGTGGAGTGGAGTGGAGCAGTTTGCGGGGACGGCTGGAGGAGCGGAGCAGAGCTGTTCGTGGTGAAGGCTGAAGTAGATCTCCTCGGAGAGGCGGGGCAGTCAGCCTCAGCCCACGTAAGGTGCCCCTTTACACCCTATGTGCCTTCCCCCATTTCCACCCAGGCTTGGGGGGGGGGGTAAAACTCTGCAGATGAACTTTTGAACTCTGGGGTGATTTGGACTTAAGACCCTGAGGGGAAAAGGACATTGCCAAACGTACTTGGAGGTGGGGTTTTTTGCTCATGGTTTCTGTTATAATCCTGTTTGTGGTGTTTCTCCAACGTAATGCCGCATTGTTTCCTTCCTTTATTAAAAGGATTTTGCTATACTCAGACTCCGTGCTTGCGAGTGGGGAAGTATTGCCTCCTAGAGGTGCCTGGCGGGGGGGTGGTATGTAATTGTCCCAGGTCACTGGGTGGGGGCTCGAGCCAGTTTTGCATTGTGTTATTGAAACGGAACCCCTGGATACTGAACCTGGCCCTTGTTGCTGCCAACTCGGAGGGGCAGAAGGGTTACATTTTGGGGGGCTCGTCCGGGATCCCTGGGTCAGTACCCCTCGCAAGTACCTGTTGAGTGTTCCACTGTATTCGGAAACCATTGTATCTATATTTTGAGGAAATTACTGTTTGTATAATGGCTAATATGTCGGGTTTGTTGGGCCCCGGTCCTGCAGCCTCTAGCTCAGGGGAGCGGCAGCCTCAGTCAATGATTGGGCAAAAGCACTGGGGCATATATTGGAAAAGATTGTGTTGGCCTATGCTACGTCAAACTCTCGTCGTAAGTTAAGGTTATTTGCTGGGGAAGAGGAGTTTGAACCCTGGTTGGAGCATACCACTGAAATGCTGCGGGAGTGGGCCGTACCCGATGTAGAAAAGCGAAGATGTCTAATAGAGAGCCTTGGTGGCCCAGTATTAGATGTAATTCGCACCCTGAAGTTCATTGACCCTGGGGTCAGTGTGAAGGACTGCCTAGAGGCCCTTGATAATACCTTTGGGAGCGTAGAGGGCCCTGAAGACAGTTACTGTAAATTCCTTAATTCCTGACAGCAAAGGGGTGAGAAAATTTCAGCCTATATACAGAGGCTGGAGAGACTGCTTCAGCGAGCTGTTATGAGGAGAACAGTGACTGCTGAGCAGATGAATCGAACCAGACTGGCTCAAGTTGTAAGAGGGACTCAGTATCAGAACCCGATTCTACTTCAACTCCGACTAAGAGAACGGCAGGAACATCCCCCAAGTTACTCCCAGATGATAAAGGAGGTCAGGGAAGAGGAAGAAAGGCAGGCTGCCAGCAAGTGTTGGGAAGCTCAAACATTGGAACCAGCCAGCACAACGCCACTGCAAATGGCCAGTGTACTGATGTTGAGCACCACAGAGGAACTTGCCCAACAAATGCAGATCCTGACAGAACGGATAGCTGAGCTGCAAAGCACCATTGACCAAGCTAAGATTTCCAGGAATAAGGAGCCTCAGACTATGGCGATGGAGAGGTCAGCATTTAGAACCACCATCCTACCCAGGCGAAGGTGGAAAGGACAATTCTTTTGCTACCGGTGTGGTCAGAATGAGCACAGTGCTGCCAACTGTCATAAGGAAGAGAACCCCTCCTTAGTGTACGGAAAGCTGAGGATCAGTTGAGGGGGATCCAGTAGCTGCCAGAAGGTCTGGGGACGGGGACCACCTAGGCCTGCAGGATTTGAAGATTCCCTCAGAAAAGACCATCCAGCTGGGATCCCCGCAGGACTGATAGGGCCTCGAGCAGAGGTCATGGTGAGGATTGAAGGGGCGGAGTGTAAAGCCGTGCTTGACACTGGATCTCAAGTGACTATTATATTTCAGTCATTCTACCAACAGATGCGTAGGCACCTGCTTATACAGTCACTGACTGGCATTGGTCTGTGTGGCCTCAGCATGGATGAATACCCCTACCAAGGGTATGTCATAGTGCACCTGGAATTCCCAGAGGAGGTTGCTGGGGTAAGGGAAGAGGTAGACACAGCTGTCTTAATATGCCCTGACCCTAAAGGGACCTCTGATGTGTCTGTGCTGATAGGGACCAACTCCAGTCTCTTCAAGGGGCTTGCGGATTACTGCAGATGATGGGCTGGGGACCAGTACCTGAGTACCCTGATGATCCATACGCTTTGTGCTGAAGCCTATAGGAAGATTGAGAGCGCTAAAAAGGAGACATCTGAGCTACCGATTGGGGCACTGAAGTACATGGGCACAACCCCCTTAGTAGTGCCTGCAAGGACGGAGCAAGAAGTGCTTGTCATGAGTACCAGGCTGAAAGGCAGTAAAGGGGCATTAGCAATGGTAGAGCCAGCCGGTTGAAGGAGAGCTCCCGGAAGGAGTGCTGGTCCCCAGTGGAGTCATAACCCTACCTGCTGAAGCCCAGAAAAAGGTGACTATACTGATTGCTAATGAAACAAGTCGAGATGTTGTTGTGAAGCAAGGACAAAAGATAGCAAAATCGACTCGAGCCCCCACCCAGTGACCTGGGACAATTACATACCACTCTCCCCCCAGGCGCTTCTAGGAGGCAATACTTCCCCACTCGCAAGCACGGAGTCCGAGTGTAGCAAAATCCTTTTAATAAAGGAGGGAAACAATGCGGCATTACGTTGGAGAAACACCACAAACAGGATTATAACACAAACCATGAGCAAAAAACCCCACCTCCAAGTATGTTTGGCAATGTCCTTTTCCCCTCAGGGTCTTAAGTCCAAATCACCCCAGAGTTCAAAAGTTCATCTGCAGAGTTTTACCCCCCCAAGCCTGGGTGGAAATGGGGGGAGGCACACAGGGTGTAAAGGGGCACCTTACGTGGGCCGAGGCTGACTGCCCCACCTCTCCGAGGAGATCTGCTTCAGCCTTCACCACGAAGAGCTCTGCTCCGCTCCTCCAGCCGTCCCCGCAAACTGCTCCACTCCACTCGCTGTTCCATGGGCCGCTCCAACCGTCCCACACACTGCTCCGCTCCACCAGATGCTCCGCTCCACCGGCTGTCCCCACAAATGGCTCAGCTCCACTCTGCTGCGCTAGGCCGCTCCAACCGTCCTGCAAACTACTCTGCCAGCCGCTTAGTGATATATCTTCAAGCTCCCCCACTAGTTAACACAGCACTCAGTGATCTCAGCTCTTAGTGATTTCAGCTTGTAGTAGGGGAGCCCCAGTGCTGGTGCACGATTGGTCCAAAGTGAATTCAGCTCAGCAGCCTCTAGCTAGATTCCTAATAGAATCAAAATTAGCTCTGCTATTCAACAGTGGGGGGAGAGGTGCAATTGGTATGCCAGGCCCTTAAAAGGCACCCATACCATCAGGGACACATACCTGCCCCCAACCTCTCTCAATTCACTAGGTTTTGGCACCCATGTCCCTTGTCTAGCGAGTGCTACTTAATTGATGGTGAAACTCTCTGTCATAAAACAGTTTCATAGTTCCTCATTCACATAATCAGGGTGACAACACTTTATTCCTCCTGCCCCAATAACAAAGAAATTGGGGATCCCACAGCTGTCAAAGTAACCATCCCAGGCTGCTGTGGGCTATGCTAGGTGGGGTGCGTGGGCAAATGCAAATACCTGAAATTCCTTTCCACACTCCCCATAATTCACCACCACCAGATGTCAGGGTAAAGCTCATCCTTACTCTGCTTACAAAAGGCAAAATGCAACACTTAACAGAGGCAGCATTGTTCACACTAGACAGAGCAATGATTCCCCCATACTTAATGGCAAGCACAGTCTACACCAGGGATCGGCAACATTTGGCATGTGGCCCGCCAGGTGGGCTGGGCCAGTTTGTTTACCTGCTGTGTCTGCAGGTTTGGCCGATCGTGGCTCCCACTGGCCCCAGTTCACCAATGGCCATCCCTCAGCCCGCACCACTTCCAGCAGCCCCCATTGGCCTGCATCGGTGAACCGCGGCCAGTGGGAACCGCGCTCGGCCAAACTTGCGGACGCAGCAGGTAAACAAACCAGTCCGGCCCACCCAGGTGCTCACCCTGGTGGGCTGCGTGCCAAAGGTTGCCGATCCCTGGTCTACACAATAGCATAATTTGCCCATCCCAAAGCGAGCGTACATAACCCATGGGAGCCCCAAAATGGTGAGTAAGCACAGGGTCAAGGGGGACTGATTGTTCCACGGCCATACTGTCTTCTGGGGAGAGCCAACAGCTGCAGGGGGCCCCTATACTGAACATTGTCCCCACATTTTCCACAGGAGTTCGTCCTGGAAGATATCTCGCTGCTGAGGGAGACCTGGAAAGCAAGGGAGGGTCTTCTACTCCAATGCGGCTTCTGCCCTGGCCCATTTGCAGCTTTTCTGTGTGCAGCAATGGCACCCCCACCCCTCAGGGCACAGTGGCGCGGACATGTTAGCCTGACTGGGACAAGGACCACAGTGGCTCTCCCAAGAAACCTGCACTAGCGCTTTGCCCAACTTCTGGATGAGACCTTTGAAGAGATCACTGAGATCGATTACCTCAATGTGAGAGAGCACATCAACGCCCTATTCCGCATCTAGGCATGCATGCAGCCCTAACCCTCCTCCCCGCAAGAGCCCGCACTGAATAACTTTCTTCCCAAAATAAAAGCCACTTACTGGGAACCTCCTCTGTTTGTCCTTCCCCAAGCACTGGCCGCCGTGACTAGCTACCTTCTTCCTGGCTTTAGAACAGCTCCTGGCTTCATGCATCTAGGGATTCTGGGGTGTCTTCCTCCTCCTCAGCACCATCACACCCGCTTTCCTCCTCCTCCTGCCTTGTTGAACTGGGCTCTGAAGTGTCCATGGTGGTCCTTGGAATGGAGGTGGGGTCGCCCCCAAGTATTGCATCCAGCTCTTTGTAAAAATGGCAGGTCGTGGGGGCAGCACCGGAGTGGCAGGTTGCCTCATGGGCTTTGCGGTAGGCATTCTGCAGCTCCTTCACTTTAACCCTGCACTGTAGTGCGTCCCAGTCATGGCCCCTTTCCATCATGTCCCTTGATATCTGCCCAAAGGTATCGTAATTCCTACGTCTGGAGCTCAGCTGGGACTGGACAGCTTCCTTCCCCCAAACACTGATGAGGTCCAGCACCTCGCCATTGATCCATACTGGGGATCGCCTGGTGCGTGGAGGCATGGTCACCTGGAAAGATTCACTGATTGCACTCCACACCTGGCTGAGCAAACAGGAAGGGGATTTTCAAAATTCCCAGATAATTTAAAGGGCGGGTCTGACGATTGGTCACCTGAGGGCAGGGCAGTAGAGTTCAAAGTGATGACCAGAGTGGCTAGAACAGGCTTTGTGGGACACTTCTGGAGGCTGATCAAAGCGCATTAAAAGACCAGGGCGTCCACACTGGTGCTGCGGTTCTCCAGCGGGAGCGCCTCAAACATTATTCCACTCGCCGAGGTGGAGTACCAGGAGCGCTCTAGCTGCAGAGTCCGGGCACTTTACGTGCCTTACCAGTGTGGATGCGTTGTGAGTTAAAGCACATGGGGCTGCTTTAATGCACTCTAACTCTCAAGTGTAGCCATGCCCTAAGCTAAATACAAGTTGGGACAGATTGGTAAGTATAAGGGGTTCACACAGGCTGGAGGAGACCACTAAAAATGAAGTGGCAATTAAGGGTTAGCAGGCAGCAGGGTGTGTTACAAATTGTTGTAATGAGTCACAAAACCAGTGTCTCTGCTAAGTCCGTTGTTTTTAGTATCTAGCAGAGTTATTAATTTAAGTTCCCAGGCTCATCTTTTGAAGGTGTTGTGCAGGTTTTCTTTGAAGATGAGGACTGAGAGGTCAGATATGGAGTGATTGCTTTGTGAAAAGGAAGGAGTGAAGCTTGCTGGCTAGTCAAAGATGGAAAAGGGCATTTCTAACTACTGTTTCCATCTGATTGTAAAAAAAACAACAACTAGGAGATGGGGGAAAGCCGACTGCTGCAGAGGAGCGTGTGGATCGGACACAGACTTCTCTTAGGGGAGAGTCTGATGATAGAGAATCTCCAGGTTATAGTCAGGAGCAGAGGAATGAGAAGTATAATGTAAGGGCCGGATCAGATGATAAACAGTCACATAAAAAAGAATCTGACACATCAGAAAAAGGCAGGCTAAAAAACAGGGACAAGTTTTTAAAGTGCTTGTACACAAATGCCAGAAGTCTAAATAATAAGATGGGTGAACTAGAGTGCCTTGTGATAAAGGAGGATATAGATATAATAGGCATCACAGAAACCTGGTGGACTGAGAGCAATCAATGGGACACAATCATTACAAAATATATCGGAAGGACAGGACAGGCCGCAGGGGAGGAGTGGCACTATATGTTAAAGAAAGTGTAGATTCAAATGAAGTAAAAATCTTACAGGTTCCATAGAGTCTCTATGGATAGAAATTTCATGCTCTAGTAAAAATATAACAGTAGGGATCTATTATCGACCACCTGACCAGGACAGTAATAGTGATGATGAATGCTAAGGGAAATTAAGAGAGTATCAAAAATAAGAAACCCAATAATAGTGGGGATTTCAATTATCCCCATATTGACTGGGAACATTTCACTTCAGGGACGAAATGCAGAGATAAAATTTCTTGATACTTTAAATGACTGCTTCATGGAGCAGCTGGATTTAATCCTGGCTGGTCAAGAGGTAACTATAGCAGGACCGCTTGGAAATAGTGACCATAATACAATAGCATTCAACATCCCTGTGGTGGGAAGAACATCTCAACTGCCCAACACTGTGGCCTTTAATTTCAAAACTATACAAAAATGAGGGGTTAGTTAGACAAAAGTTACAAGGTACAGTGACTAAATGAAATCCCTGCAAGTTGCATGGGCCCTTTTAAAGACACCATAATAGAGGCCCAACTTCAATGTATACCCCAAATTAAGAAAAACAGTAAAAGAACTAAAAAGAGCCACCGTGGCTTAACAACCATGTAAAAGAAGCAGTGAGAGATAAAATTCCTTTAAAAAGTGGAAGTCAAATCCTAGTGAGGCAAATAGAAAGGAGCACAAACACTGCCAACTTAAGTGCAAGAGTGTAATAAGAAAAGCCAAAGAGGAGTTTGAAGAACGTAGCCAAAAACTCCAAAGGTAATAACAAAATGTTTTTAAGTACATCAGAAGCAGGAAGCCTGCTAAACAACCAGTGGGATGAAAATACAAAAGAGCGCTAAAAGGCGATAAAGTCATAGAAACTAAATGGATTCTTTGCTTCAGTCTTCACGGCTGAGGATGTTAGGAGATTCCCAAACCTGAGCTGGCTTTTGTAGGTGACAAATCTCAGGAACTGTCACAGATTGAAGTGTCACTAGAGGAGGTTTTGGAATTAATTGATAAACTCAACATTAACAAGTCACCAGGACCAGATGGCATTCACCCAAGAGTTCTGAAAGAACTCAAATGAACTATTAACTAAGGTTTGTAACCTGTCCTTTACCCAATGACTGGAAGTTAGCTAATGTAACGCCAATATTTAAAAGGGCTCTAGGGGTGATCTAAGTCTAACAAATTAGTTGAAACAATAGTAAAGAATAAAATTGTCAGACACATAGAAAAACATAAACTCTTGAGCAATAGTCAACATGGTTTCTGTAAAGGGAAATCATGTCTTACTAATCTATTAGAGTTCTTCAACAAACATGTGGACAAGGGGACCGGTGGATATAGTGTACTTAGATTTCAGAAAGCCTTGACAAGGTCCCTCCTCAAGGCTCTTATGTAAATTAAGATGTGTGGTACTTTAGATTTCCCAGAAAGCCTTTGACAAGGTCCTCACCAAAGGCTCTTATGTAAATTAAGCTGTCATGGATAAAAGGAAAGGTCCTTTCATGGATTGAGAACTGCTAAAGGGACAGGAACAAAGGGTAGGAATTAATGGTAAATTCTCAGAATGGAGAGGTAAAACTAGTGTGTTTCCCAAGGGTCAGTCCTGGGACCAATCCTATTCAATTTATTCATAAATGATCTGGAAAAAGGGTTAAACAGTGAGGTGGCAAAGTTTGCAGATGATACTAAACTACTCAAGATAGTTAAGACCAAAGCAGACTGAGAAGAACTTCAAAAGATCTCACAAAACTAAGCGATTGGGCAACAAAATGGCAAATGAAATTTAATGTGGATAAATGTAAAGTAATGCACATTGGAAAAAACCCCAACTATACATACAACATGATGAAAAGATCTTGGAGTTATCGTGGATAGTTCTCTGAAGATTCAAAAAGCAAACAGGATGTTAGGAATCATTAAAGGGATAGAGAATAAGACTGAGAATATATTATTGCCCTTATATAAATCCATGGTATGCCCACATCTCGAATACTGTGTACAGATGTGGTCTCCTCACCTCAAAAAGATATTCTAGCACTAGAAAAGGTTCAGAAAAGAGCAACTAAAATGATTAGGGGTTTAGAGAGGGTCCCATATGAGGAAAGATTAAAGAGGCTAGGACTCTTCAGTTTGGAAAAGAGAAGACTAAGGGGGGACATGATAGAGGTATATAAAATTATGAGTGATGTTGAGAAAGTGGATAAGGAAAAGTTATTTACTTATTCCCATAATACAAGAACTAGGGGTCACCAAATGAAATTAATAGGCAGCAGGTTTAAAACAAATAAAAGGAAGTTCTTCTTCACACAGCGCACAGTCAACTTGTGGAACTCCTTACCTGAGGAGGTTGTGAAGGCTAGGACTATAACAATGTTTAAAAGGGGACTGGATAAATTCATGGTGGCTAAGTCCATAAATGGCTATTAGCCAGGATGGGTAAGAATGGTGTCCCTAGCCTCTGTTCGTCAGAGGATGGAGACGGATGGCAGGAGAGAGATCACTTGATCATTGCCTGTTAGGTTCACTCCCTCAGGGGCACCTGGCATTGGCCACTGTCGGTAGACAGATACTGGGCTAGATGGACCGTTGGTCTGACCCGGTACGGCCTTTCTTATGTTCTTATGATTGTCCAGAAGCAATGAGATACGTGAAGACTATGCACAATCTGACCACCTCCGTCAGCTCTCTGAAATGCTTCCTATTTTCCACCATCATCACATCTGACTTGCCGGTGCTGAGCTTTAGTCTGCTGCTCTTCATCCAAGTGCTCCTGTGACTCTTTCTCTAGGACACCTAGGCAATGAGACTATCTAGGTTTCATAAGATTAAGAATTAGAGTTGGGTGTCGTGATGCTTTCCTGGCACTGAGTCCATAACTCCTCAGTGTTCCCCAGAGAGGTCCAACCTAAATGTTGAATAAGAGGGTCTATAGAACTGACCCTACAGGATTCCCTAAATGAGAGCTTTTAGGTGACTCTCTTTTAAAGCCAGTGAGATAGTATTCTTGTATTTGATGGCCTGTGTGGCTGATTATTTCATATGGGTTGCTGATGCATCAGACTGGACCTGCTATACTGGTGTCCAATCCATCTCCCATTACAAGCAATACAGCCCTTTCATTTGGCTTTAATGGAAGATATAACAGAATTAAATGCCCAGTCTGTATATTGTATTAAAGACCCTAGGGCTCTAAGTTAGGCACTTAGAGATACAACAAGTATTTAAAACATAAAAATTCTATTTCTCTCCTGGGGCGTTATTAGATGTGGCAGTAACAAGCTCTGCTGTGCTGAGCTGATCCAGGAGAGGGAGCAGAAAGTGAAGAGAAGCAAGGGGGCCAATTGTTTGACTTTTTCTTATATAAATTAAGGGTCAGATAGTCACCTCTATAGAATTTTTTCTGCCTAGAAAGCAAGAAGCTTTTGAATTGAAACAGATTTCCCTCTGCATTGCTCTGTGGGGATGGTGGAGTTTATACTCCCTCCCTCTCTCCTATCCCTGCAGAAACAGCAGGGAGGAGTCCAGGTGCTTGTATGAGCAGCTGCTTCAAGGTCCCAACAGGTCACAGGAGAGCAAGGGAGTACTGGACACAAGTCCAGTTTAGAACTAACCCAGGGCATGGCTACACTTGCAAATGTAGAGCGCTGTGAGCTAAACCCGCATTCATAGAGCGCAGTAGGGAAAGCGCTGCAGTCTTTCCACACCCACAGCGGCTTGCACACTGGCGTGGCCACATTTGCAGCACTTGCAGCGGCATTGGGAGCGGTGCATTATGGGCAGCTATCTCAGCATGCAAGTGACTGCAATGTGCTTTTCAAATGTGGGGGGTGGAGTGTGACAGGGAGTGTGTTGTGTGTATGTGGGGGGAAAGAGGGTGGGTTTTGGGGGGACTGAGAGCATGTCAGCATGCTGTCTTGTAAGTTCAGACAGCAGCAGGCCCCCCTCTCCCTCTCCCCGCCTCTCTCTCTCACACAGCATTCCACAGTAAGGGCTTGCGTGCTGGCTGAGCTTTGAAAGGGCATTTCCACATTCCTACAGGAGTTCAAAACAATGACAAGAGTGGCCACTTGACTTAAAGGGGTTATGAGATGTTTCTGGAGGCCGATCAGAGCGCAGTAACACAACACCTCATTCACACTGACACCTGGGCGTTGTAACCAAGGCGCAGCAAACATTATTCCTCTCACCGAGGTGGAGTACCAGCAGTGCTGTAGCTGTGGAGTCAGAGCGCTCTATGTGCCTTGCCAGTATGGACGGGGAGTGAGCTAGTGCGGCCGGGGCTCCTTTATTGCACTGTAACTCGCAAGCGTAGCCAAGCCCCCAGACTCAGACAAATTTCACATAAAAGTTATTATGCAGGCAGGGCCTAAAAGAGACTTAGAACTATGCTGTAAAACAGAACTGTAGAGTAGTTAGCTAGGTAAGGCATAGCACAATGTGCAGAAAGAAATAGCCAACCACACCAATCAGGGAAACCTATCATAGAACCCTGCTAGCATCATCTGTGTTTAAGGATCATGTATGGTTTAGCTATCGTGGATCTGATTCTTGTGTGGATAGAGCCTAAGGTCTCATATACACAGAGCAAATTTTGAGGGACTGTTACAATACAGTAGTCTCCCAATGTGATTAAAACATGGTTTAGTCCTGCAGCTGAGACTGGGTCAAACTGACTTAACCCAATTTCCAAACTCTGGGACAGCCTTTGTCTTTACAAGTCTGTAGCACAGTTTAACCCATCAGTACAATACAAGATTGAATCATGTTTTAAACATGTTGGGGAGAAAGAGAAACTACCATGCTCTGACCTAGTACCCTAGCACAGTAGTTGCTACAGTGCAGACTACAAGGAGGCAGGTAATCAGTTCCAAGGCCAGTGTTGTTTGATTAATATTAATTATATGGGAAAAGGGAGTACAGCAAAATGGTAAAGTGTCCTTAAAAAATGCTCAGAAGTTGAAAATTGTCAGCACTGTTACGCTTTTGTAGCTCAAATAATAAATGATTCAACAACTGTACTGTTACCATGGGTACGGTTTCTCATTGAGCCTAAAATTGCCACACTGCTGACAAGGACCTATTTTTAGTATCAGCAGATGTGTATCTTTAAAAACAGTGAAGGAAACCTACTACTGATGTGGTGTCTGTCTGTGTGTGTGTGAGAGAGAGAATGTTTGTTTTCTGGTGTTAATAAGAAAGGCAAAGAAAATTAAATGTGTTTGATCTCCCAGATGATGCAGTAAAAGGGGATAGTGTGAACAGCTTAAATTACCATTAACATCTGGTAAATAAACCACAAAAAGTGGTAAGATTGCCAGGATACAACTGAACCCATGTGAAGACTCAGATCATCAGTGTCAGTTAATTTGCTACAGTAATAGATGCATCCTATTTTCCATATACATTAGCATCTACTGGTGCATTACACAGACTTACTACATCAACAAATGTAGGCTCAAACCTGACACCCAAGCCTTTGGCACAAATACTGATCACTACAGTGCAAACCCTCTTCTTCACAGTGTTCTGCATTTATTTCATGCAAGAGGGAGGTGCACGGCTAATATCTATGAGAGTACACAGATTAGGGAAGGTGTTAATAAATTCTGATAAATAGGCTTCAGGGAGTAGATTTTATCAGTCAATGTCAGTAAACATTGATTTCGCCATATGCACACAGACCAATTAAACAATATTGCCATCGATCATCAAAATTTAGAGACAGGGAAAAGAAGAAAATTGCTGCTTCAGAGCTACAGTTTAATTTAAGAATATTTACTTTGTATATTTTGACACATGACGTTGACAGTTTGTGTTAACAGTTATATAGCTTTAACTGTTGGAATCTCAACATCTACCATCATTAAATAATTACTGTCTGATCCACCCATAATTTCCCACAACTGTAATAATTTAAATCAGAAAAAAATGCTAAAAATAAACATTCTCTGTTAAAATTTAAAAAATATAAAATGTCACAGTCTGCCAAGCATACTGATAAATAAGATAATGTTACCCTGTAACAATGCCAAAGACTCACAGAGCGCAGTGCTTGCTATCTACATACCAATGTACCACATACTTTCTCAGTCACTGCAGTGGCATCAATATAAATTGTACTATAAAGTCCAGGGCAACTGATACTACTGTAAAGGCACTTGTGCTCAAAGGCTCTGATCCTGCTTCCATTTAAGTTAATCGGATTTTTGCCACTGACTTCAAAGGGAGCATGCTTAAGGCCTAAGCCTTTTAGGGCCTGATTATTAGAGCGAGGCCAGAGGAGTTTGCCTACAGGGACACTTAAAGAACTGACACAAAAGGTATTTTACCCAAACATGTGGCCCGACACGTACTGCTTTAGTCATGAGTGCATCCAAAATCCCCATTCTGGAAGTGCCTGTGTGGTAAATGCACATGCAAAAGTGGGTGTGCTAGTGGGCCTCTACTTTTCAGCAATACGGGCTATACAACACTACACTAATGTAACATACTCCATCTAGAGCAGAGGGGCATCATCACAGACAGTTCAGTGCGCAATCTGCAGTTGTGGTCAAAAAAGCAAACAAGTTGTTAGGTTGCATAAGGAATGGGATGGAGAATAATATGGAGAATATTTTAATGCCTTTATATAAATCAATGGTGTGGCCTCATTTGGAATAGTGTGTGTAATACTGCTAACCCTATCTAAAAAAAGGATAATACAGAACTAGAGAGTGTTCAAAGTAGTGCAATGAGCATGATAAAGGGTCTGGAAAAACTTGTATGCAGAGAAAATGAAAAGTTTGGAATTGTTTATTTTAGATAGAAAGGAGATGAATAAGAGGGGACATGATAAAAGTATATAAAATAATGAATGGTCTAGAGAAGATAAATTGGGAAAGAACCGTTACTTTATAGTAACTGTAAAGTACTTCAAGGTGTGTTGTTCATTCATATATATATGCCACTCTTTGTGTGCATGTACTTCATGAGCTCAAGATTGGAATCTTTTGGCCAGCACTGTCTATTGGGGTTGTGTCTGTGCCCTGAGTGCCATGTGCCCTCACTTGAGGGAACAAGGGGTGGAGTGGAGCCAACTTATTTTGAGTTCCTTTGCCTATACAGAATCCAGGTGACATAACCTGCCCTTTTACTGGGCACACACCTTGTTCAACACTGGTGTCTCTGTGTTGCTAGTAACCTGAAATACTGAAGGTGTTCCTTGGAGTCTACTTGAACACAGATTGTAACACCTCTGTCAAAAGAAGCAACCAGCCTAGATAATGTTCTGTGAATGTGTGAACTGATCCCAAAGTAGCTGCTCTACAAATTTCAGAAATGGGAACACTTCTGAAAGACGTTGCACAAGCTGCCTGAGTTTGAATGGAATGAGCCCTGACTTTACCTAGATGATCTGAAGTAGCTAACTGAGAGCATAGCTAAATGCAATCTCACTTAGATCAGGACCGGCTCCAGTGTTTTTGCCGCCCCAAGCGGCCAAAAAAATAAGAAGCCGCGATCGGCGGCAGCTCTACAGCCGCTGCTTCATTCTTCAGCGGCAATTTGGCGGCTGCCGAAGAGCCAGATGTGCCATCCCTTTCTGTTGGCCGCCCCAAGTACTTGCTTGCTGCACTGGTGCCTGGAGCCAGCCCTGACTTAGATAGCCTTTGAGATTAAAAGGTCTGGGTTTTCATTCTTTTTGCAAACAATGTGGGAGAGACCCTAAGTGACTTTGTTCTATCTAAGTAAAATGAGAGGATCCTATGTACATCTAAAGAGAGCAGTTTCACCTCCCATTGGTTGGAAGGGGGTTTAAGAAAGAACATTGTTAGATGGATCATCTGATTTAGGTGAATGTCTGACACCAGTTCAGGAATACATTCTGAATAGGTCGGAGGTGGGGGTGAGGGTGGAGGTGGGGCAGCACTAAAGGAACCTAATGTTGTGATAAAGAGTGTATGGAGGACCTACCATGAGTGCTTGCAATTTCCCAATCCTACTGGCTGAAGTAACCATGACTAAGCAGGTGGTCTTCATGGACAGATCCAGGAAAAACTTCCTAACTGTAAGAACAGTAGGACAATGAAACAGACTGCCTAGGGAGGTCGTGGAAGCTCCTTCACTGGAGGTTTTCCAAAGGAGGCTGGATAGCCATCTGTCTTGGATGGTTTAGATACAACAAATCCTGCATCTTGGCAGGGGATTAGACTAGATGACCCTTGCGGTCCCTTCTAACTCTGTGGTTCTATATAAGGTACAGTCTGCAATCATAGAGTCTGCCCTTGTGTACAACATAGGCCATAAGACTTTCCTGAATTAATTCCTGTTTGAACTACAACATATCTCTTAGAAAAACATCCAATCTTGATTTTAAAAGTGCCAGGGATGGAGAATCTGCTACAATCCTTGGTCATGTGCTCCATTGGTTAATTACTCTGACTTTTAAAAATGTGCACCTATTTCTGATACCAGGGACTCAAAAGGAGGATCCTTCAACCCAGGTAAAACCACACTGAGATTCCAGGAGGAAAGGGGTTTCCACAATGATGAGAATAAATACACTAGGCCTTTAATGAATCTAGCCACTATAGGATGTGAAAAAACTGTGTGATCCTCCACTAATGTTGATGCACTGATATAGCCACCAAGTGCACCCTTATTGAACTGATAATGTTCTGATCCTTTTAATAACACTAAGTAGTCCACAATATTTGGAATGTCCAATTCTGTTGAAGAAATATTGTGTTGGTGTGCCCAAACGGAGAACCTTTTCACATCGCTGCTTAAGTGATCCTTGTAGAGCCTTTCCTCTGTATATGAGAATGTTTTGGACATCCTTAGAACAAGTTATCTCCATGGAAGTCAGCCAGACAACATCTGTGCTGTGAGATGCAGAGAGGCTGCATTCTGATGTAAGATGGTCCCATTGCCCAAAAACACTATGTCTGGACACATTGATAATGTTATTGAAGATTGAATTGAGCATCTCATGAGGTGTAGATACCAGAATTGTTTGAATCAAGCTGGTGCTATCAGGATCATTATTGCAGACTCTTGTTTGAGGTATTATTTTTAATACTCTCAGTAGAAAAGGTGTTACCAATTTGTTACCAAACAAGGGTTTTACAAAGGTTTGAATTGATCTAGTAATTAAAGAAACCTCATGATAAGTAAGCTTGATTGGGTTTATTAAGAATTACTTAGACAGTATGTAACAGAAAGAGACCATAATTACCACTATTTGTAAGTACCCATTCCTGTAGACTAGTCAGTTAACATTCACGATATGTCTGGTCCTGGTTTTGAGGCTACCTTACAGCTTGGTACAATTACAGCAGAGCTGCCTACAATTTTATTTATATATATATATATATATATATATATATATGTGTGTGTGTGTATATATACACACACAGACATTTTATTTTTACTCATAAATTTCCAGTATATTAATATCTGTTCTTTATCTGCTAGACTAAGTGTTTGTACTTGTACTCGCTAAAAATATTTATTCTTAATCTGATAATTTCCAGCAGGCTAGCATCTTCTCTTCTTAGCATGACTCCCAAAGCATCATGTGGAAGTCTGGCTCATAGACATGCTACATGCCTTATAAAAGTCTGCTTCATAGGTCAACAGGGTATCATGCATCAGACCTGAGGTCCAAGGAGTGAGGAGTGCATTTAGAGGTCCTGGACTCAGGTCTCCCCTGGAGCAAAAGATGAGACATTTGTTTATTTCTGTAGCAAACAATTCCATATGAAAATGGCCCCACCTTTGAAAATCTCTCAGAATGATAGTGTCCTTTATAGTCCACTCCTGGTCATCTGAAAACTCCCTGCTCAAGTGATCTGCTAGAATGCTATGTAGTCCAAGTAAGTGCACATCTGTCAGGACAATGTGGTAATGGTTAGTCCAGTTCCACAGTCAGGCTGCTTCTTGACATAGAGGCGATGATCATGCTCTTCCTTGTCTCTTCATATAGAACAACACAATGTCACCTGTGCTATCCTGGATTGAACTAAAGGTAGAAATGCTAAACAAGTGAAACAAATTGCCCTAAGATATTTATGTGAAGACAAATCTCCTCTTGAGACCACAGGCCGATGTTGGCCTAGATGTGCTCTCTCGCCAAGATTGGAGGAATTTGTAACTGTTGTCCTTGAGAGATGCGAAGGAGAAAATGGTTGCATGCCTGATTGGGGCTTTTCCACCAATCTAGTGACTTCAGGACACCTGGAGGAATATGGACTGGCATATCTATGTGATGCCTGCTGGGATGGTGTATTGACTTCAGTCAACCTTGCATACAATGAGTGTGAAGTCTGGCAGTTTGAATTACAAATGTGCCCGAGGCCTGGTGACCTAACAACTTTACTGTCTGAGGTTTTATCATACCTGTCATGGTTTTGAATCTGGCCTGGGGTAGTAAATATGATCTTTCTATTTTGCACTTTATTTTCTGAGAAGGCACAGAGGATGGCTTCTCCACACTGATCTTAAGTTTTAGAGTGGCAAAAAAGTTGTAGGATGTGTTGAACATTGTCTCATACTTGTTGAGGTGAACTGTCTCCAATAAGCCTGTTGTTGAAATAGAGGTAAACTTGTATTCCTTGCATCCTTAAATATGCTTAACTATAGTTCTAATACCACAAGGCATTTCATGAAAACCCTTGAAGCAGGCAGGACTCTGCATTTGAAATTAAATGTTCCTACTAGAAACCTTAGGTAGTATTCCTTGTGGCTTGGGTGCCTGGAAATATGCATCTTGGAGGTCAAGAGCTGCAAACTAATCCTGAGGATCTAGGGACAGGATAATTGAGGTAAGGGTCATCACTTTGAACTCTATCCAGCCAATAAGGGCATTGAGTTCCCTTAAATCCAGAATAGGGCTCCATTCTCCTTTTTTCTTGGGAATTACAATGTAAAGGGAATAAAAACCTTTCCCCTGTGTTGAAGAGGCACTTCTCCTATTGCAGGGAACAAGTTCAAATCTTCTGGGTATGGTTTCAAGCAGCTCTCGACTAAACTGTGAAACCAGCTGTTGAGGGTGACCATATTTCCCAAAGTGAAAATGAGACACCACGCAGGGCTGGCCCGAACTCCTCCCCCAAGCTGTTTGCCTGAGTCCCAGCTCCTCCCCCTGCAGGGCTGGCCCCAGCTGCTCGCCCTCTCCCTCTCCACTGCTCAAGGCTGTTGCTGGTTGCTTGAACCCTGCCTGCACTCCCGCCCCCCGCGCTGGAACCCTTCCTCCCCCCAACCCTGCTGGAGCCCTGTCTCTCCCCCTGCATGGGGCTGGCATCTCTGCTCCTCCCCACCTCTGCACATTCCTCCGCACCGCACCCCACTTTTTTGACAATGATTGTCATTTGTCCCATTTGCTCTTGTCAACTGATCAAGTTGGCAACAGCAAACAGTGAGCCCACTTTTGCCAAAAAAAAGTTGGGATAGCTGGGACAGGGCTTAAAAAAGGGACTATACTGGCCAAAACAGGACATATGGTCACCCTAGGCTGCCTGAATGTAGGTATTGATCTTGCTGTTGCCGAGAAAGGGGAGTCTTCTGTGGTATAGTTCTGAGGTATGGACAATAGAAAAAGGCAGACAGAGACTGCATTGGATAGAGTTGTTTGTTCACCACCTTGGGAATCAATTTTGGAGGGGGCCCTAGGGAAACCTTATCTTTGTGGAAAGCAGTGTATGGAGGGTCACCCAGAGTGAAATGTTTCTATGGACAAACACTTGAAAAACTTCTGTTCTTCCTGACTCAATGCAAGAACAAGGAGACACTCAATTGAATTAAAAGGTGGGAAATTCAAAACTGATAAGAGGAAATATCTTTTTCAGACAATGCATAATTAGATTATCAAACTCGCTGCTGTGATGAAGTGGGACTGTTCTTAATGTTTCCTCTGAATACTGTGTGGGTGACTCAGTTTCCCCTATGCATTTCTTAAGTCTCTAGGTGGTGGGATAAAGGCCAGTGTGCATAAATCACCGACACACTGTCTCCTGGCAACAAATGGCTGGGGCCCTTCCCCCCCTGCAAGGGGATAGCTAAAGGTGAACAAAGAGATTAGGTGACCTCCTGGCCCAGGAAAGAGACAAAGGCCAGAAAGGAGGGCCTGGAGGGGGTTTCGGTTGGGAGCTGGCTGGGGATGGGAAGTGAAGGCAGATGGGGTTATCTGGCTCGCTGGGCCCCAGAATGGACTAGGCTGAGGGGTTCCATTCTCTGTACCTACAAGCTCTGTTTTAGACTGTGTTCCTGTCATATAATAAACCTCTGTTTTACTGGCTGGCTAAGAGTCATGTCTGACTGCGAAGTGGGGGTGCATGCAGGACCCTCTGGCTTCCCCAGGACCCCGCCTGGGTGAACTCGCTGTGGGAAGCGCACGGAGGGGCAAAGGATGCTGGATGCTCCAAGGTCAGACCCAGGAAGGTGAAGCCGTGTGAGCTTCTTGCCCTGAAGACAGTCTACTCCAAGGGAGATGAGGCTCCCCAAAGTCCTAACTGGCTTTGTGGAGAGCAGTTCCAGAGCATTACCCGGGGACTCCGTGACAGCTGCCGTAGGAAGCTGTTGAGGCCAAGAACTCACCAGGTTTCAAAAAGGCACTGGCTAATTATATGAAGATTAAAAATATCCAGTTATTGTAATTAATGATTATTTTTTGGAACAGATATTAAACCTCATGCTTTAAGGTTTAGGCCAATTTCTAGCTGTTAGAGGTCACTTTTATGTGGGGAACAAACTATCCAACATCTTCCTTCTGTGGGGCTCTTAAAGGTTCCTCTGAAGCTTCTGGTACTGGCCACTGTCTAGGTAGACCTTGGTTCTGATCCAGAATGGCAATAACTGTGTTTCTAAAGTTTTAATTAAATGGAGTTGTCTTCTCAGAATGGGTCACCTTTAGTCCATTAATCTTCCCTGCTTAGTTATACAAGAGCAACAGAATTGGAGCACACTGTCACGGAGTGTGGGGGAGACAAGGCCCTGTACCCCCGGCTTCCTGTGATTCACCATGACTGTCAGCCAGCCAGTAAAACAGAAGGTTTATTTAGACAACAGGAATATAGTCCAAAACAGGTCTTGCCAGTACAGACAATACTTTAGTTAGGTCCATCTGGGGGCCCCAGGGAGACCACAGCCCCGTTGGGAAACCCAAGCCCCATGGGGGCACCCCTCTCCATTTCCCAGCTAGCTCCAAACTGAAACTCCCTTCAGTTGTCTCACTCAGCCTCCCCCCAGCTCCTCCCCCAGCCTTTGTGTCCTTTATCCAGTTTCCGGGGCAGAGGTGTTACCTGGCCTCCAAACCCACTCCTGGGTCCTCATGTTACATGCTCAGGTATCCTCGTCAAGGAAAGTCATTCATCATTCATTCATGCCCGTCACCCCAACCGGGGTATGGGCCGCCAACAACAGATCTCCATAGTCTTCTATCCTGGGCCATTCGCTCTAGCTGGTTCCAGGTATAGCCCATTTTCAGCTCCATACAGTAAGACTGATTTCACGTTGGAGTTGAACAGTCTCATTGCCAAAGACAGCTCCAAAGTCCAGGTCATCAAGCTGGGTCCACAATGACCATTGATTCCATTCCTACGCTTGTAAGTGGATGTCTTCATAATCCAATTTAACGGTTCGCATCTGGAAGTTTGTGAGCTGCCTCCATGGATCACTCTACAGTGTATGCCGTCATATGAATTCTTGATCAGGTTGACCACCTCCACTCCATAGACTGGACCATGATGGAGCGTTGCTATCTGGTCCGTGCATGATCTGTCCTGCCTGTTCATCTCGTAGCTGTGGATCGACGGCATCCTTCATTCTCTCTAAGAGGACTCGGTTGAAGACCTTGAATCACTTCTTCTTCCCATATTTTCTCAAAGAGGGGTACAGAATTTCCACTGAGGCATCCAGGTCTGCTTTCAGGGCCTCTGCTGGGATATCGTTCATCATGGTGATGGCTTGATTGGGAGGTCCTCGTTGGCTGGGTCAATGTCTGGTGGATTTGGTGGTGCTGGTCTGTTCAGGAGTTTTCTATCTTTGTCAAGGACTCTGCTGTGATCCACTCTTTCTGCTGGTGTTTTCCAAGCACTTCCTGGCATGCTGACCTAAGTGTGTCTCTCACTGCCATCTGTTGAGTACACTGTCTTCCTCTTCCTCAGACCGATCCTGTAGTACTGAAAACTTATTCTTCAGCGTCAATCCAAAATCTTCCTTGGTCTTATGGTCCTTCAGAAGGTTGCGTTGTACCTTCTGTCTGACGCGTCTATCCAGTTCTTCTTCAGCTTCAATCTGGCCACCACTAAGTGATGGTCTGCTCCTCTTCTAACTCTAACGTCCTGCAAGGATCTTCTGAACTTCTTGCTAATGCAGACATGGTCGATCTGGTTTTCTGTCATGCCTGCTGGCGATACCCAGGTACTCTTGTGGATCCGCTTGTGAGGAAAGATGCTGCCTCCTATGACCAGATTGTTAAGTGCACACAGATCCACAAATCTCTCTCCATTCTCACTCATCTCTCCCATCCCCATGACTTGTTCGTATCCTGTGTTATCAGGTCCAATTTTGGCATTAAAGTCTCCCATAAGGATGGTAATGTCTTTGTCTGGGAGAGTCTCTAATATTTTCTGGAGTCTGTTGTAAAAGTAGTCTTTGTCCTCCTCTTCACTGTCATTGGTTGGAGCGTAGCACTGAACAACATTCATCTTAATCCTCTTCATTTTAGTTCTGAAGGATGCTGTGATGATCCTGGGACCATGTGCCTCCCAACCAATCAGTGCTCTCTGTGCCTGCTTGGACAACATGAAGCCTACTCCCTGTGTGTGGTGCACTCTCTTCATGTCCTGAATACAGCAACAGCTCTCCTGTCAACAGTCGTCTCTGTCCAGCTTGCGTCCATCTTGTCTCGCTAATGCCTAGTAGGGTCAGGTTGTTGCTCCTCATTCTCTGCTGCAACCTTGGTCCTCATGTTCCATGTGCCAATGGTAATCCTCCTGGCTGCAAGAAGGGTGATCCACCACCCAGCGTCATGCATCTTCGAGTTGAAGACCCTTCTTTTCCAGGCTAAACAGGGTGGAGAGCCCCACGCCCAACCCTCCTCCTTTACCCTGACTTGGGACAGGCAGATGGCCCCAAAGGACCTCTCTGGTGGAGTTGTCAAGGAAAGTCTCCCTTCCCCAATGCAGACAGTCCCAGCAAAACTCCCCTGAAACCTTCCCGGGTCGATACTCCCCACTCATATTCAAAGAACACATCAAGAACATTCCCAGTTCATCACACACTACTTATAAAGTTGAAATAGTCCCCTAAAATAATTTAACTTTTATTAATGAGTTTTAACATGCAGGTTAAACCTCCAAAATTAAAACTTCCCATAACAAAAATAAACTGTTTTATCCAGGAAATGCCAGTGTTCTAGCTGGTTGTACATATTACATGTAGAACTGCAAACCAGTTTGTAATATAACCTCACCACAGACACATTTTCCTGTGTCCCACATTTTCAAACCATGCATCCTCTGGGCTGAAACTTTCTATGCTTTGTCTCTTGCAAACAGTGAACTTTTCTGTGTGGAAAATCTATAAAAAATCTCTGCAGCCATTTTTACGAAAGTGTGTGTCGGGGGGGGAGGGAAATTACCTTTCCCTTTGAAGAAAACTAATTGCAACCACAGATTTTTAAGAAACAATTCAAGAGTAAACAAGAGATAAGATTTTAATTAATAGATATAAAGCCAGAAGGGACCATTATGACGGCCTAGAGACTGAGCTCCCATAACAAGCCATAGAACTTCACCCAGTAATTCTTGGCATAGATATAGTCCTTATTGACGATGATTGTCTTTGCTTTGTTTAGGGGGAAAATAAAATTAAAATGTTATAAGTGGCTGAAATCTCATTTCCTAGCACACTGAGTGCATTTGCTAAACAAAGCCTCATTCTTTGTAACATCACTGCCAGGAGCTGGCCTTGGGACAATATGCCCTGCATGCAGAAGTGCTGTTGCACTGAGAAAACAAAATCTGTAAATAAAGTAACTTGCCTTAACATGAACAATAAGATTAAAACATGTTATAGTTGCTCCATAATTTTTGCTGCATAACAAAATATTTTGCATAGCTGTGAAATCTTTCATCCAAATATTGCAAAACACCTCACAAATATTCATCACAAGACCCTTGAAAGTATTATCTCCCCCATTTTAGACACAGGTAAAGGAGGCACAAAAACAGAACTGAAAACCCCTCTCTCCATCTGATGCTGTTAGCACTGAGCCACATTCCACCCTAGACAGAACAATTGCTATGTAAAACAAGCCTTCCTTGTCCCAGGCCGTGGCCTTATCAGAAAGGATATGGGAATTGTCTGGGAACCATCCACAGCTGAAAATAAGGAGGGAGCTGCACTGTGGAAAGGAGTGTGAATTCAGGACAAGACTAGTGAAAGAAGCTGCCACAAGTAGCAGGGGGGAAGCTGTTAGGAAGGAAAGACTGTAACAGTGAGGTGAGCGGACAGTCGATAGTATATTTTCTTGTATCTGCGTACCAAGGATTTTAGAACAAGATATCAGATTAGAAGGGGATAATCATGCACACCCAAGCTATCTTAGATGTTTTTAAATGCCTGTCACTAATAATACTTAGCTATAACAGTAGAGAGGTTAAACACCTTTATTATTTTATCCTTTTTGGAGAAAACAGCTGTACTATTTGTTTATGCATACATGCACACACCTTCCTCTGCAGTCATTTGGCTGACAATATGGGGAAAAACCACTTATATAAAGGTAAAAAGGCATGAGAATGTGAATTTAAGAAGGTCAAAGTTTGGGTTATTTGCTTTAATTTCAAATCCTTGCTTTTATAGGTTTAATATTTTAAATTAGAACAATCACATTGATACAGGTAGAACAAGCATCTGCCTATAGCAGTAAAATGCTTAGAGCAGCAAAATATTTAGTATCAAGCCAGCCAGAATCCAGTTCCTATAATTAAAACATGTTTCTGCTGCTCTCTCTTCTTCTCTGAGTGCTCCCTCACTACATAACACAGAGTGTGCAATGAACGGCTCCTTTTCTTTTTAATGTATTACTGCTGCTAAGAATAATCACACTGAGCCCTGAAACAGCAGCCTTGCTGGATTGTTAAATCAATCAAAGGCCACCTGCTAACTGGCAACTGATGGAACAAGCATCAGAACACTGGGGGTGGGGCGAATAAAGTTTATTTGAAGGCACTAAAGGTGAACCTTCAAGATTGTTTCTACAGAAAAACTTCTATCTGAGGTTGGAATTGAACATATTTCTAACCTTTATATAGCTCAGGAAGCATCCTTGCTTTAGCATCTTTTAGTTAAAGATTTGTCAGGTTTAGTGACTACTCTGTGTATGGGCGGGGGGAGGAGTTGTTTGTTTTTTCCACAATTGCTTTTGATCATTATACTCCTTGTGCAATCATATTTGCCTTGCATTTTAAAGAATTTAATAGTACCCTTTGCTAAATGTAGCAGACCATGAGAATACCCCAGCAGAGCAGCTCATGTACAGAAGTAATGCAATTTACGTACAGATTATTTCATACAAAGAGTTGTTTCAGTTTCTTGTAACTGCAAATATATTTATTACTAACATTTAAATATCATAAAACTTTTCATGGTGCTTTACAGGGACTTTAATACATGGGGTGAAATCCCCACAGAAATCAATGGGAGTCTTGCTTTAGACTTAAGTGGGACCCAGATTTCACCTCTGGTTCCTGAGGCTCAATTTAAAGTTACTTTCATTTTTGCTGAATTTAGAGAGAACAGAAGAATTAAAAATAATACAATGTGAATTACATAGCAAGCAAATGAGATTTCTGATACCAAGCAGAGATGGCATAACTAGGTTGGTTCCAGAATGAGACAAGGTGAGTGAGAAAACATCTTCTATTAGTGGAAGAGACAGAGACCAGCTTTTGTCAAGAAGTTGGTCCAATAAGAGATATTATCTCACTCACCTTGTCTCTGTCAAGCAAAGATTGAGCCAGAGCAAAACTGCAAGTCAACAAGGAAAAGCAAGGTAAAAAAAATGAGGAGTCCTTGTGGCACCTTAGAGACTAACACATTAGTTAGCACATAAGATTTTGCGGGCTAAAACTCAAATAAATGTGTTAGTCTCCAAGGTGCCACAAGACTCATTGTTTTTGCTGACACAGACTAACACGGCTACCACTCTGAAACAAGGTAAAATAAGTGCACTCAAAGAGGGATTTGGGAGAACAAAGATGTTTAGAACTGAGGATAAGAGATGTCATTCATGTCGTTGAGACCAGCATAACAACAGGCACACAACTGAGAGTTGGAGATGTTAACAAAGGGAGCCACAAAATGATGTGTAGAGCAGAGAGCAATGGGGAGGATGTGATACAGATGGGGTAGGGGAAGGAATGAGGAATATGAGCTTCCTATGGAAAGAGACCATATGGAAGCCAGTGATGGTGTTTTGAATAGGACTCAAATTGTGCATTAACCAGCCCATGTTCTTCCTCTCCCTTCTATTGTTTGTCAGACACACGTCTTGTCATAACATGAGACTGTAAGCACTCAGGACAGTGACCATATCTTTCTGTATACACCTACCATGCCTAGCACAACAGAGACCCACTCCTGATTGAAAGCTCTAGGCACTACTGCAAACTAATCTGAAGGAATGAGAAATGTGGCCAGAGTGGCAGGCAGGGAAGATTATTCTAGCTGCTGAATGGTACTGTCACCTTCTGTCAATCAAGGAGAAAGGTACAATAGAATAAGCAAGATAAAACAGTGGTGTGAAGCAGAGTTTTGTCCAGAGAGACATGAAAACATTTCTCTGCTCCTACAGAGAATTCAGGAGGTAAAACAACATTGTTTATATTATTAATGTGCAACGTTGTGCCATACTAAGCCAACAACACTTAAGTGCACAATAAGGTACAATAACTCCTTTTCATATTTTTACAAAAATTAAGATCAAGATTCACCAGAAATACAGAACCCCAGAAATGCATAAAAGACTGAACCAGCTCCAAAAAGTATTACTATAACAGTTATTAATTACAAATATGTAGATCTTTAATTTGGACCCTGGAGATCATAACTCATTTGCTGAAAGAACCTGCTTTTCTACCCAGTTTTCCTGCTGATCTGACCAGGAAAAGGAGATGAACCCATTAAAAACATCAAAACACAGCAACTATGAAAATTGTAGATGCGCTAGTAGGACTTTTTGGGTACAGTAACAATTCAAAAACATCTAAAGTTGAGAGACAACTGATTTTATCTTTCAAAATTGAACAAGCTAAGTGTGCTGTGAAGCGCAAAGGCAGTATGGAGTAAATCAAGTTAAATTTTGTTTAAAGTGTACCTTAGTTGAGCAAAGCATATTTAAAGAAATGTAGGAAACAGTTTATTTCACTGTTTCTACATTCATCTTTGCACTACTGAGTCATTACACTACTTGAATCTATTTCTTTATGATAACTATCCTTATACCTCGTCAACTATCTGTAATTGACCATCTTGATATCACTACAAAAGTTTTTTTCCTGCTGATAACAGGTCATCTTAATTAATTAGCCTCTTAGAGCTGGTATGGCATCTTCTCTGTATGTGTGTATATAACAAACAACAAATAAATAAATAAATAAACAAATAAATAAATATATATTTACTCTTCTTATATGTTCCATTCTATGCATCTGATGAAGTGGGCGGTAGCCCACAAAAGCTTATGTTCAAATAAATTTGTTAGTCTCTAAGGTGCCACAAGTACTTCTGTTCTTTTTAGCAAACAATGAAATCGTTCTTGAATAAGTATCACTTTCAGGTTGTTATGCATAGGACAGTACAGCAATGTTTGCAATGCAAGGTAATGTTTTGTTGGGTTTATTAAAATAAACTAGAAAGAGTATAAAAATGTGTCAATTGGTCTTACACTACTTAAGTCTTGTTTTCCAGAACCAAATTGATAGACCAAATTTGATGTTTATTTGTGAAAATCATGATGCAAGCTCTATTTTGAATAAGAATTTTCTTAAGACATGTATGGAGGGGAGTGTTAAAAGGTTATTGGCATGTGTTTATTAGGTTCATGTTACAAGTGGTAGAAGCATTGGAGAGAGTTTTGAAAATCCTCCAAAATGAATGCCAAAATCCCTTTACACAACACCATCACACACAGTGTACACAATGCTTAACTCAATGGAGCCCTTTCCTATCCACAGATCTCCCAGTCCTGCAAGAGGAAAGAGTAAAGGTTATTTGAAAAGCCATTTAGAAAGTTAAAAACCAACTAGTCAATTAAATTGACTAGTGTCTTTTCTAGGACTCATTTCAATTGCAAGTTTATTGAAAGATATTATTCTAGTAAAACCCTTTCAGAATGAATGTCTTATTTCTTTCACTGACTACAAAGAACACTTGTAAAGTTAACTGTTCTCATTAATATAAACAGATTTGTATTTGGGTTTTGGAGGGGAAATGTAGAATCTCTGTGCATAAACTGAAGTAATGGAAAATCATAGGTAAAATCAGTATGGGAATATTTTAGTTGGCCTTCATTTTATACATTCACATATTTAACCAAAGTTGCATAAATACTAACACTAGGTCAGCCAAGTTAGGTAATGTAACAGTTACTAAATAGGCCCAGGTAATTAAACTGTTCATCCCAGGATTTAAGTTAACCATTGGCACAGTGGGTGCAACTCTGGTCCTATTGGACAAAAATATGAAAATGAATAGATGTAAAGGCACAATGGCAGGTAGTTACATTTGAAACTCAGATTGTTTTACATCTTAGACTTTAGGGAGTTAAAGAATGAAATAGAAACTTAATTTTAAAATAACTCTTCCGCAGTATTTATAACCTAAATATTGCAACATTCTGATAAAGCACAAGAACAAAGGTAATAGCAAGTCTGTTTATTCCTAGCTGTGTAAAATGCAAAAGAGTAAACAGCATAAATTATGAAACTTCGGTTTTAAAATTGTTTCAGATATTAGGAATTAGATATCACAATGTTTTTGAAGTCTGCTCTTACCATGTTCCTTTAAGTTATGTGCTTTGTTACAAAAGATCACATTACATGTCCATAAGACTGCTTACAAATTAGAAAAAAGAAGAAAAAGCTGGTAAAAAGCACAGTACATACTGCTTATTTACTACCATTTACTACCACCTTAGGGGGGAAAAAATACAAAACCTGAAATCAATACTTCAACTGAACATTAAACACAATTAGGTACTAAAGATTACGTATATCACTCAACGCTAGCACAAGAAAAATATGTCCTGACGTAAGTAGTTTATGGATCAAATTTGACCTTCAAAAAGAGTGAACTGTGCAAGTAACTAACTGATCAGACACAGATAAACATCTTCCATTTTCTTCCAAATGGGATCACATGGTCAAAGGGGCTGCTTTCACCCCAATGTGCGTAGGGGAGGGGGAAGAGGGAAAAGGGGAAACTGTTTTCTAGTGTGTACAAACCTAATCTTAAAACTCATTGGCTGGCTATTTTAAAATGGAATGAGATTACCTACTAACCTAAAACATTCAGAATGGTGTTTTAAAAACTTAATTAGCACCATCATTTTTGAATAAATGTGCTTAAGTCTGTTCCTACTGAGATGTAGGAGCCTACTACACCCTTTCCCTCTCCATATCTCAGATTAGTTGTATGTTCTCCTTCCCCAGGAAATAAAGAACATGAATAAATAACCAACTTCATCTTCTTTCCTCCCTTTAATGTGATATACCAGATTGTTAATTTTGTTGTCAAGTGTGATTTGATTTATGAATTCCTGTGGCAAAATTGAGTCTGCAGGAAAGGATGTCCCTTGGCTTAAGAAAGAATGCTGCTGGCAAACAAAGGGGCTCAGTTGCATCTCAATGCATTAATAATGGGTGTCCCACTGCATCAGACTATGCGGATTATTGTTTTGTCTGCAAAATGGAGATCTCTTAACTGAAAGGGAAATATGACAGGTTATGTATGTTTGTAAGACTGTCGCCACTGATTAGTTCATATAAAGAGGTTTGCTTTCCTCGATGTCAATAAGACACAAGCCCAAGCTAAAAACAAGATCACATTTATTCAGTACAGACATGTTAATTAAGACAAGTCCTGTAAACCAGGAACACAATTCAAACACTCCGTTACGAAGTGTAAATATTTTGACAACAGCCAGCATCTTTTCAATCCAGCCATTGAGGTTTTGTTTTGTTTTTGGGGGGCGCGGGAAGTTGTTTAGCTACCATATGTGAACAATGTATCTCAGTCTTCATTCACTCACACTTCACAACGATCAGTTCAGCGGCTTTCCAACTCTGAGATTCACATTTAAAAACGCTCTGTAGTCACAAAGGGAAAAGTGTAAAAAAGAAACCCATGAAGGGAAAGGAAACACGCACCTCCCAAGATATTTTAGACTTATTGCAAATGGCTCCTGTGAGACCACCAGAGACGGACAAATCTACTCCCGTGTACCGAGAAAGACCCCCAGCCTGGAGCGCGCTGGCAGTGGGAATAGCAGGGCAGGGGTGTGAAGAGACAAACAGCTTTCTCTCTTGTCCATCCTCCTAGAAAGAGCCCCGAGCGCGGAGCAGTGGCAGTGGTATTAGCAGGAAGGGCGGGGGCTGGTGGGGTTCTTAGAGAGCTTGCTGTAATATGACCCTGTTTCTGAGAATCCCACTGGTAGGAGGAGCTCTTGGAAAGGGAGAGGGAGGGAAGCACAACAACTCGGATCGGGCAACGTGCACGTCCTCAGGAGACTCCCAGCGGTTGCAAAACACAGGGCTCGCCCACAGTACAGTCAAAACAAGCTAAGATAGGGTTACTATCTCCAACCGGCTGGTGAAAGCACCACCACCGTGCGAGCACTGGGTAGATGCGCCTTTCGGGGACTGCAAGCGGTGACCTTGGGGCAGAGGAATAGGACCCAGGAAATTTTAAACCCGCTCCACCCAAACCAACCTCCCCACCGCCCCACACGCGTACCCCTCCCCCTGCCGGGTGCCGCATCTGCCGCTCCCCTCCATGACATAAGACTGGGGACCCCTTCCTCCAAAACAACGGCAGGTCGGGACTGGCCCAGCGTGGTGGTCCCTTCCCCCGCCCCGACACACAGCAGCGAGTTGAGGGGGGCTGCATCTACGCAGAGCGGGACAGGCTCGATGAAGGTGTGTGTGTGGGGGGGCTCCCTGCTTCCCACACCCCCATTAGCAACCACTAGAGACTTACAGCGCCTCCGGGCTAGCACCACATTTTATACAGAATAGCCAGACCCCGGCCACAGGGTCTCATTGTCAATAAAGAGTCTATTTCAAGTACGGGGGACGCCCCCTAGATAGATCCGCCGATAGCTGGCCCCTCCCACATGCGATGTCCTGATCCCGGCGCGGAGGTCGGTGCTACGGGATCTCCGCAACCCGCGGGGCTATTGCAGAGGCTGCAGAGCTGCTGCTTCCCCCTCCCCGCTGCCGCCGGTGGTTGCTGTGGCCACGGCCGCCGCCGCCAGCTGCAGGCGCCTGACTGCCTCCTTGATGAGGTTCCCGGAGAGGATGAGCTGCTGCAGGAGCCGGTGCGGATCCTCCTCTTCGCCGGCCGCTTCCCCGGGACCCGGCCGCTTCCTCCTGTGGGCGGCGCTCCGCAGCCAGCCCCGGCCGCACAGCTGCTTAGCCACTCGCTGGCTAGTCTTGCCCGGCCGCTGGGGCTCCGCGGGCTGGTGCGGCTGCAGGGGGGCCGGGACCAGGAGGCCGCTGCCGCGGGGGGAATAAGGCGCGGCGCGGCCCCGGGCGGTGGTGGGCGGCGGGTGCTTGGGGCCGCGGGGGGCCGGTGCCCGCTGGGCGCTTAGCTGCAGCACCTCGCCCAGCTTGGCCACCAGCGCGTCCACCTCCTTGGAGCCCGCCTGCCCCACGGCGACCGAGCGCTCCAGCAGCAGAAAGCGCTCCCCGGGCAGGCAGGGCATCTCGGCCGGCTCCGCGCGCCGCGCCGGTGCAAACCCGACTCGCAGCAGCCCGCTGCTGGGCTCGGTTTGTAAACAATGGGTGACGCGAAGTCCCGGGCACGTCCCACTGCGCGGAGCGGGGGGAGCGGGCGACACCACACCGGGGCACGGGGGCCAGCGCGCGCTCACAGAGCCGCCGCGGACGAGCCCCCCCGCGACCTCTTTGAGGGCCCCCAGCAGTCGCCTGTCCAGAGGGTGGCGCGAGGGGGTGGGCGAGTGTGAGCCCGCCCTCCTCTCCTGATCCGCCTCCCCCCGCTTCGCCGTACATGGGCTCGTCCGCTTTCAAACCCCGCACACAGACTGATGGGGACGAGCCTCTCTGACCGGTAGGAGGAGCGCGATTGGAGCGGGAGGGGGCATGAAAGGGGAGCTGGGGCGGCCTGGCTGAGCGGTGGGGGCAGAGCTGTCGCGGGACGCCCCTGGCTGTGGGGGTGGGGCAGAGCTGTCGCGAGACGCCCCTGGCTGCGGGGGAAGAACCGGCAGAGCTGGCGCGGGATGCCCCTGGCTGCGGGGGGAAGAACCGGCAGAGCTGGCGCGGGATGCCCCTGGCTGCGGGGGGAAGATGCCCCTGGCTGGGGGGGGGCAGAGCTGGCGCGGGATGCCCCTGGCTGTGGGGGGGCAGAGCTGGCGCGGGATGCCCCTGGCTGTGGGGGGGCAGAGCTGGCGCGGGATGCCCCTGGCTGCGGGGGGAAGAACCGGCAGAGCTGGTGCGGGATGCCCCTGGCTGTGGGGGGGCAGAGCTGGCGCGGGATGCCCCTGGCTGTGGGGGGGCAGAGCTGGCGCGCCCCGCCTGCGCGGGAAAGACCGGCAGAGCTGGCGGGATGCCCCTGGCTGTGGGGGCAGAGCGGGCGCGGGATGCCCCTGGCTGTGGGGGGGCAGAGCTGGCGCGAGACGCCCCTGGCTGTGGGGGCAGAGCTGGCGCGGGATGCCCCTGGCTGTGGGGGGGCAGAGCTGCCGCGGGATGCCCCTGGCTGCGGGGGGAGGGGGGCAGAGCTGGCGCGAGACGCCCCTGGCTGCGGGGGGAAGAACCGGCAGAGCTGGCGCGGGATGCCCCTGGCTGTGGGGGGGCAGAGCTGGCGCGGGATGCCCCTGGCTGTGGGGGGGCAGAGCTGCCGCGGGATGCCCCTGGCTGTGGGGGGGCAGAGCTGCCGCGGGATGCCCCTGGCTGCGGGGGGAGGGGGGCAGAGCTGGCGCGAGACGCCCCTGGCTGCGGGGGGAAGAACCGGCAGAGCTGGCGCGGGATGCCCCTAGCTGCGGGGGGAAGAACCGGCAGAGCTGGCGCAGGATGCCCCTGGCTGCGGGGGGCGGGGCTGGCGCGGGACGCCCCTGGCAGAGCTGGCGCGGGGTACCCTTGGCTGTATTGGGGGGTTGCAGGGGTGCCCATGGCTGCGTGCTGCGGGAGGGGGCGCAGCAGGGACTGGAACTGTTTCTTTAGGTGTTTGCGTGGTGCCTGCTGGCACAAGATTTCAGTTGGGGTCTGTAGGCATGTCGGTAATACAGCGTGTGTGCAAGGAGTGTAATTCTGGCCCCTGCTTTCATTGTAGCTGCTGGAGCGCTTAGCAGTAACGGAGAGTGGTAGAAGAACAGAGTGCATGAAGGCATCTAGAAATTGAGATTATTTTTTAATGGCCAGTCTCATTGAAACGTAACTGGATTAAAAATAGTTATGCCCTGGAAATTTTAAACTCTATTACTTATGGTGCTGGGAGTGTTTTTATACCCAATAACCTTGTACATTATTGTTGCCTTCCTTTCCTTTATCCAGTCTACACCAGGTAGAACTACATTAACCATGCTCATCTGACACCTTACACCTAACACATATCAGCATATCCATACAGCAGTGTATTTTCTAGCATAATTATATCAACCATATTGGCTGTCCACACCAGTCACATTGACAACTGTGTTTGAATCAGTGCATTCTGGGGAAAGCTGGGCAGCTCTCCCTTAATGCCACAGCTACTAATGCCAGGGAAAAAAGAGGTGATTTTCATTTAGTGCTGTGTACTTTAGGATCTCCAAAGACTTGGGAAAGGGGAAGCAGACAGTCCAGCTATGGTTAGATGGTACCATCTACCAACAAATTTGTGTTAGAAGCGGATTACAAATCATATTATGTTGCAGCCTTGCTGTGAAGCAAGATTGAAATATGATACATACATGCTATTAAGTGCCATTTATGTAAACCCTGATGTGTATAGACACAAACTACTATCTGTGGCCAAGTTTGTCTCCATCCAGATTTTTTTTACAGCTATACCTATATTGGCTTAAAACTAAAGCAATACAACCTCTAGTATTAGGGTTGCCAGCTTTCTAATTGCAGAAAACTGAACACTTTTGCCTGCCCTGTCCTGCCCCTTCCCCAAGGCCCCGCCCCTGTCATTCCCCTTTTCAGAAGCCCCGCCCCCCACTCACTCCCTCTCCCCCACCCTCACTCACTCATTTTCACTGGGCTGAGGGTGCAGACTCTGGGGTGGGGCTGGGGATGAAGGGTTTGGGATGCAAGAGGGGACTCTGGGCTTTGGGTGGGGCTGAGGGGTTTGGAGTGTGGTAGGGGGCTCGGCTGAGGCAGGGGGTCGGGGTGTGGGAGGGTGTATGGTCTCTGAGCTGGGGGTTCAGGCTTCATGGTGGGGTCGGGGAGGAGGGATGTGAAGTGCAGGAGGGGGCTCTAGGCTGGGGCCGAGGGTTTTGGAGTACGGGAGGGGGCTCAGGGCTGGGGCAGGGGTTTGGGGTGTGGGAGAGGGTGAGGGCTCCATCTGGGGATGTGGGCTCTGGGGCGGGGCTGGGGATGAGAGGTTTAGGGCTCGCGGGGGGGGGGGCTCTGGGTTGGGGGATGGGGCCGAGGGGTTCGGAATATAGGAGAAGGGGCTCTGGGCTGAGGCAGACGGTTGGGGTGCAGGAGGCGGTCAGGCTCTGGGAGGAAGATTGGGTGTGGGAGAGGGCTCAGAGCTGAGGCAGAGGGATGGGGTGCAGGAGAGGGTGAGGGGTGCAGGCTCCAGGCAGTGCTGATCTCTGGTGGCTCCTGGGAAGCAGCAATATGTCCCTCCGGCTCCTAGATGCTGCCCCTTGCCCAGAGGTGCCACCCCCCACATCTCCCATTGGCTGCAGTTCCATCCCCACCCCCATATTATTCTGATTCTCTTTCTTATGTTGCATCTGTCACCATCATATCTCAGCACCTATGAGGTTCTTGGGATCTACATTTAAAATTTTAGTTTCTGGACTTCAAAAAAATTCATATTAGGGGCCTGATCTTGCATATGCTTACTTACATAAGTGACTTCATTTATGGTAGTAGTTCAGTTGAAGCCAATGGGACTACTTGCACAAGTACAGTTATTTGCATAACTGTTATTAGGATCTAGTCCTAGGTTAAAAGTAAATATTTGGGCATAGGAGAGAGAATACCTGTGAATGCTTATGAGCTACTTTCACTTAAACTGAAAGTGTGCCTATGTGTCTCTCTCAAATGGGGAGATTATGGCAGTGACATGATTTATATCAAGTTCTCAAATGTAATTTTAAACATTTAGAATTTTGTAAGATGAATCTTAAATGCTTGTGAAAAATTCCATATTGACAGCCATTTGTCCACAGAACATCAGCAAAATGCCTCACCCATGTGCCTCAACCTTTGCTTGGAGAAACTGCCTCCCCACCCCACCCCCGCAGCAGTTCAGTCTCCATGCCCATTCTAATCCTTTGCTTCTCTGCGCAGATTGGCAACAAAGAGTCATGATGCTGTGTGTGTGTGTGTGTGTGTGTGTGTGTGTGTGTGAGAGAGAGAGAGAGAGAGAGAGAGAGATGTGGGTTGCTGTCATATGAGAACTTCACTGAGCGCTCCAAGTCATTTATCAAAAGCCATTGGCAAAAATATGTCTCTACTGAGCCAGGCTAGGTTAGGTGAACTAGAAGTGAAAGATACTGTATCTAGTTACACTATTTATTAATATATTATGTATTAATGCTTTATTATCACCACCACAGTAATATCTACAGGCCCCAATCAAGATGGGAACCTCAGTGTGCTAGGTATTGTACAAACATGTAAGGGACATGCTCTTCCCTGCCCCAAAAATCTTACAATCTAAAAAAGACTTCTAGTATTAATAATTATGCACCATTGTTTCAAATGAAAAGAATGTAAGGCATCCATATATGCATTACCTGAATATTCTGATTTAGGTCTATAATAGGAGCACTTTTCCCCTAGTATAGGCCCCTTAGCTCTATAGCTATGCTGACAACCCCCTGGTGTAGATGTGGCTAAGTTGACAGAAAAATTCTTCAGTCGACCTAGGTACCACTGCTCAGGGAGACTGATTACCTATAGTAGTGGAAAAACCTTTTCATTTGCTGTAGTAAGTGTCTATGATACAGCTTTACCATTGCACGGCTGTAGCTCCGTAATATAGACATGGCCTGAGATTACGTTGTGTGCTAGTGAGGTCCATATACTTCATCCATTACCGTAGTATTCTGACCTCTGTCTTCACAAAAAGAAGAGCAAAAATTTTAAAAATGAAAGTTTTAGTTCTGGAATAGAGAGTAAAGCCCATATCACATCTCTAGATACATTCTATGTCAGGGGTGGGCAAACTTATTGGCCGGAGGGCCACATCTGGGAATAGAAATTGTATGGCGGGCCATGAATGTTCACAAAATTGAGATTGGGGAGCAGGATGGGGTGAGGTCTCTGGTTGGGCGTGCAGGCTCCCAGGTTGGGCTGAGGATGAGGAGTTTGTGGTGTAGGGGGGTGCTCTGGGCTGGGACCGAGGGGTTCAGAGGGCAGGAGGCGGATCAGGGCTGGGGCAGGAGGTTTTGATGCAGGAAGGGAGTACAGGCTCTGGGGTGGGGCTGGGGAGTTTGGGGTGCAGGAGCATGTTCCGGATGGGGATTGAGGGGTTTGAAGGGCGGGAGGGAGATATGGGCTGGGGCAAGGAGTTGGGGCATGGGGAGAGGCTCAGGAGTGCAGGCTCTGGGCGATGCTTATCTCAAGCAGTTCCCAGAAGCAGTGTCCCTTCTCTGGCTCCTACGCGGAGGCACAGCCAGGTGGCTCTGCATGCTGCCCCTGCAGCTCCCATTGGAGTGGGGCCATTGGAGCGCATAGGAGCCAGAGGGGGGCCATGCGGCTGCTTCCGGGAGCTGCGTGGAGCGGCCCTCGATCCTGCTCCCTGGCTGGAGCACTGGACTGGGGCAAGCCCTAGACCCTGCTCTCCAGCGGGAGCTCAAGGACCAGCTTAAAATGGCTAGTTTGCCCACCCCAGCTCTATATCGTTACAATTTGTGGATTTTCCATGCACATAGATTCCTATTGTTCTTGGCCATAAGGAAAAGTTTCATTATGTTTTAAATTTGACTTTGCTCGTACTGGCAGATTAGCTGTCTGTCACTTAGACCTTAAAATGCCAAGGAGAGCAATACCTAATACCTTTAAAAATCTGTGGCTTTTATTCCAAATTAAAGTGGTCTTAATTCCATGTAGTTTAATTTACTTTGAAAGTGAATTGGCTAAATCAAATTAAGGATACTTCAGTTCTGAATGAGAGCATCTACAAGGGGGTTTAATGCAATTTAACTAATCCACTTCAAATTCACATCCAATTCGATTTAAACATTCCTGAGAGTCCCCATGAGGACAAGCTCTTAGTAACTTGTCCAACAGCATGTAAAATGTCTATACAGCACCTGGGTGCCTGCCTCCCAGCCCAGATCCACAGATTCATGTCAGTGGGGCTTGCAGTAGTGCTCTAAAAATAGCTGCATAGACTTGTGGCTCAGTCTCTGAAGCCCACCCCCACCCCCTAGGCTTCAGAGCCCAAGCCACAACATCTGTACAGCTATTTTTAGATCACTAGTGCAAGACCCATTAACACAAGTCTGTGGAGCCAGACTGGGAGGCTCACTCCCAGATACAGTGTAGACCTACCCAGAGGAAGTCTGTAGCTCAGCTGGGAATTGAACCCACATTTCCTGAGGCCAAGAATAGTGTCTCAACCACAACACTCTCTGTCTCCCTGTGTTATACCAATATAATAAAAACCAGCAGGATCTTATTAAGAGGGATAAGGCAAAGATGCCACATTTATTGTAAATACCATAACAAAACAAAAAACAATGTTTTTCTACTTGTTTCTATTACTACTTATTACACACACGCACGCACGCACGCACGCACGTTCTGTATAGATGTTATAGTTACCAGCCTAGACGTTGCTCATGCCAAGTTACTGGCCAGGTATCTTGGTCATGAGGATGGAGCCGAGTCTGTGTCAGATGCATCTGATGCTCCTGGAGGCTGGCAGCAGAACCATAGACTCAAAGTCCTCAGTCTTTAGAGTCCAGTTTTATAGGGATTTTTCCCTATTTTAGTTCATAGGAGTTGCTTCATTCTGCTGTTGCTAAATCAATCAGCAGATGGCTGGCTCCATGTTATTAGATGTTTTGTTTTTCCTTCCTTTGAGGTGTGGTGGGTGGATTCCAGTTTGCCCTCCGGGGGTCATCTGGTTGATCCCACTTGACACCTTCAGCCCACACTGAATTCTTCAGGCTGGTAACTCCCTAACCATTCATTCATTGTTTAAACTAGGCATGCATTCACATACATTCTCTATCTTAATCACATCTATTTCACTGTCTCTTTACCTTTTGGGGTGTTACCAATTTATGTGAGACTCCCTGTCTTTTAACAAGCAAAGATAAAGTGAGATGAAAACTTACAGAGGGTGGGGGTCTCTATCTATACACTATAACAGCTACTGTTTTGGCTTACTTAGAGATAATTAATGTTTAACAAGTTTTATACAAAGTATTTCTTTGAGCTTAACAAGTTTTATACCAAGTATCTCTTTTAGCAGGCTTTACACAGACACAGCTGGTGGCTTGCAGGTTAGAAGCTAAATGTTGGGAATCACAAATTTACTTCTAACATAAACCTTAAGTTATAAAGTATTAATTAACAATAAATCAATAAATCATTTTTCATATAAACCATGTTTAATATAAACCTTCTTTAATATCCCTACACCTGGCACAGATAAAGTGCAGGTTTTTTTTAAACAAGGTATCGGATGCTGGTAAGAACATCTGCACCCTGTGTACACTATAGCATCCACCATTGTCACCAGTGGAAATAAATTTTGAGACATTGTTTTCTCTTGTAGATAAGGCCTTATCAAGTTCCCATAATAACATTAAGCAAATTAACATAAAGAATACGCAAGATGGGGAGAATATCTTCCAAAAATAAACATAAGGACTAAGGGTGAACAGAGAGCTATCAGTAACACAGCTGTGTGCACAAATTCTTTGACAAGTTACAACATGGTAGTTAAAAAGATTTTCCTAACAGGTAAGTTGACAGTGGACTTGGCTGATGTGTGGATGCTTGTTTTGCCCTGACACTGACAGATTTCTTTGTCCCAGTTCAGAGGTTATCAGAAATTACCACTACTAGTGGTCATCTAAGACATTCTATTAAAAAGATGCCTTAACTGCAGACAGCAGTTGCTTCATGGCTTTATATTTATTACTATTCCTCATCTCTTCCTTTTAGAACTGGACCTTTTATTTATGTATATCTGTTTAAATTTTGAAAGAACAGCTTTTTCTTATATTTTAATTTGTTTCTATTATTTAACTTAATTTCCAGAGCCCTCTGGCTGGGGATGAAGTATGTGTTTTATATGTAAATAATAATTTTATTAATTATGTGGCAAGCTCTAAATTTTGCCTTTTAGTCTATCATAATTATGTAGGATAATGATCTGTCAGTTCTCAGGGACACGTTTCTTGTCAGCGTATAAAGGCCAATCACATGCCTAAAGAAGCAAGTATAGGTTGTGATTTCTGAGCTTTACACCCAATTAGTGCAAACAACAAAAAGTCAAAGCCCCTGTAAACCTATGTAAACTCAGGTATACCAGTGGGAGCCCTTTTATCACACATGTGGACATGCATGCTTGTGTGTACAAACACACAAAACTATCATGTGAAAATAATAACTCATCATAAGGGAACTGAGTAATTATACTTGAAATTTCCAATGCCATAGATCATCTAGTTACAATAATTGTACACGGCTTTGAAAATGTAGAGAGCTGTTGGTGTCACTAGGCATAACCCTAGGTAACTCAGGAGGGTGGAAAGCCATAAGTGTCAATAAAGCCTTCCTGTACTAGGCCTGAATGAACTAAAGTCACTCCATGTCTGACCAAAGCGCTTCCATGTTTATGTTTGAACTTTAATCAACCTAACAAGCTAGCAACAGAGAATGGAATGCGTAGCAGCTAGTTATCAGGTGCAACCCCACTCACACCGGTACTAGGAAATAATAATAAGGCCTGTATGCCTCTGGCTAAGGGGCAAAATAACAGATCAAAGAAATAAAACAAGATAACTGTTCACAGAAAAGTTACTAACGAGCTAAAGTGGTTGTTGCCAAAAATGATTTATTCTGCTTAGTGTAATTGCTACTTTATAATGTATTTGCTACATGGGAAATAGGAGAGGGGGCATAAGGGGGGAGGAGTGTGGGGGTAATGGGAATGCTTAGCTGAAGTTATGAATAAAGAGAGAAAAACCGCTTGTATCTGTGTGCAGGATTTGAGAATGCCTTTTCTCCCTGGCACCTTTTTGGGCTCAAATAAACTTGGTTTGCTTCTCCACCTTGGTGTGTTTATTGGAGCGAAGCACACCGGGCAACGAACCACTGTTGCTGCCTCGGGGCCTCTGTGCCGGCAACAGAGCCATTTAATTTCTTAGTTGGATTAAAAATAAATTGACCCATCTTTTCATGCCCATTTGCTCATGTTTCAGAAGCTTTGTCATATGTACTGCACTTAGATATATATAATGCTCCTCTTTTTCTTAACAATAGATGTCAAATAATGGTGCTTGTGCAAACTAAGCTCATTTCCTACGCATGCTTTATGTTGTGCATTTCAGAATGGGTAGAGGCCGGAATGCCAGAACAAGAATAAGGTGCTTTTAGATTTTCTAACAATTGTTTTACTAACCTGCACCTATAATAGAATTCTAAAAACAAAAAACTTTGCTTTAAAAAACAACTAAGGTTGCTAAAAGACATCCATGTGTTTGCCTATCACAAAACTTACAAAATCCAAGCACATTAAAGCAAGGAAATGAATAATTAAGGACATCACAGGTTTTACACAGCTCAAAAATACAAATATAAATACATTGTCCAAAACGTTAAACAGTGATTTTGGATGCCCAACTTGAGACACCTTAAAGGGACCTGATTGGGCACCCAGAAATTGAGGTACTCAAAAACATTAGTTACGTTTGAAAATGTAGGCTTTTATTCTTAAATACAAAAGCATATTTCATCACAACATCAGAATCTGCTCATATCCAGGGATTTTTGTTTCTTTGAAGTATTGTTTTGTTAACTTGCTTCAAGTTGTATACCAAGGATCTGATCCAACTCCCCTTAATCAATGGGACTTGGATAAGGCTGCAAGCTTTCTCCATTTAAATCCTTCCTCAAAACACACTTTCAGCATAATCCACCATACAAAGAAGAATGTTATTAAAAAAATTACACCACTTGGGATCTGATTATCATCAGGTACATCCTCTTGCTGAACTGTGTTTTCTAATTTAGAGTATGAACCTGCTCCCGCTGGAACCTACAGAAGCACGAGCAGGCCATTGGATGTAAGCTCCTTGGAGTTGCTGTTACAGTTACAGGGCTAAGCTGCACCTCTGTCCCCTTTGGTTCTCTCTGAGTGCGTCACCTCAGGTATCAGGCCTTGGGTCTTCACCTCTCCTGGGGTGAATTCTGTAGTTCTCCCCTCTTAGACCAGGCCCTGGGCTACTGTACCATGTATGTCAGCCATCCTTACTCAGCAGGTCCGAGTGGGTTTGGCACCTGTGGTTCTTCCCTTCAGGAGTGTTTGACCTGTGGTATCCATTGACAAAACAGCCTTCTTCAAACCAAAGTATTTTCTATTTAAAAGTAGGAATAAAATAGTAGAGAAGAAAAAGATAGACACCTGTCTATTTTACCTAAAGTCTTACTACCCCCTTACCTAGGCCGGCCTAGCTTCTTCAGACACCTCCAGCGTATGGCTTGTGTGTCAGTTGGTTTCCCCACAAAACTACCCCCCTTTGACAAAGAGTCCCTTTTTAAACTGCTATAGTTCTTTTGATCTTCTTGTGATCTTCTTCCAGGTCTTTTCCTGTCCTGGCATTGTTTCTTAACAATCCTTAAGTGTTCACAGAGAAGTGGCTTATCTTGAGCAATTCTTTGCCCTTTCTGCTTTTTTCCTCACAGCCCTCTAATAAACCAAACCAATATACTCATACATTAAAAAGCCCAATAACCAGCTAAACATACAGTATTAATAAATTACAGAGCCGTTCCACTTCCACCACTGCAACCAAGTCTTTCTCTATGTTTTGAGTAGAGCTAATCTCACTGTTAGCATGTAATACTAATTATTTTAACTTCAGAGGAATTGTCTTTTCTGTGCTTTTACAGCACCCCACACTGAATGGGGCCTTTGGACACTATCATAATATATCAGCCATGTTAGTCTGGATCTGTAAAAGCAGCAAAGAGTCCTGTGGCTCCTTATAGGCTAACAGACGTATTGGAGCATGAGCTTTCGTGGGTGAATACCCACTTCGTCGGATGCATGTCACCCACAAAAAGCTCATGCTCCAATACGTCTGTTAGTCTGTAAGGTGCTGCTTTTATCATAATATAAATATTTATGACTAATAGCAAGTAGATCATGGTACTTATCCTCTTCAGGGATGCATAATCTTTGGACTGTTGGCAACTGAGCTTCTGCAGAATACTGACTGAAACACTGCTCAGCTGTGTCCTAGGTAGAGATCTGAAGTGCTATGGGAACCAGAATCAGGTTCCAGTTCTTCCTATTGCATTTTCACTATGGCTATAAATAAATGTACTCTCTCTTGGAGAGATTAATTCTTTTGGAATAATCCTGTATCCTGTTCCTTCTTGTTAGTGTCATTAAAATTAAGAGCAACAAAATAAAAAAACCTATCACCGCTGATAAAACCGTCTCACTATTTTATAATTGAACAGCATCTTTTCTGTTCCTCCGAAGGATCCACTCAGTAACCTCTCTTCCCATCAAGAAGGAGCAGTCAGCTGCTGTTCCCAACTGCCACAGAACACTGATGCCAACACTTCATCCTTTTTTGCTCCTAAAGGGACATGATTATTGCAATGGAGGTGGCTCCACAATTAAGGTTCAGTTGAGTTTTTCATTTAAAGCAGAGATTCAATGTCTTTGTTTTGTTAAAACAAAACAAGACAAAAACACAGCACATCTTCCCCAAACTTACAGCACTTACTCTTTGAGGACAGAATTAGTTTTCTGAGAATTTACAAGTAATCCATTAATTTATGTATTTATTTTGTGGTAGCTTCAATCCAGGCCCTTGCTAATTGTTGTACAAGCACATACAGTTCCTGCCTCCACTGTCTGTCTTCACTGCAGAGGTAACTGGATTGAGCCTAATCTCAATTAGAAGAGATGCCACTCTGCAAAATAACACTCAGCTTGCTGCTTGCACATTGGTGCTTACTCACTTGCACATGCTGCTAAGACTTCTGGGGGCCTATTCCATGGTTCTTAGTGCTGCAGTAAACCAAGCCACTCTGATTTATTTCCCATTGAACTGTGGGAAAATTTGTGGGGGAATTCTGTAATGACATTGGAGGACTAATAGCACTCAAGTGTTTCTACCTGAGTGCACACTACAGAGTGGTTTTGTGAGCAGGTGATGTATTTTGCTCACTCAAGTTTTAGTCTATAATCCCTCTTGGGCCAACTAATAAGAATTAAAGGCACCATCACACTCTAGTTAAGGGTTTTTATATATGGATTGGACTCAAGTTAGGGACAACACTTGAATTATAACTCAAGTTAACTTTGCAGTGAAGACAAGCCCTTGACAATCTAAGGCCCTGTTTACAAAATGTAGTGAAAACGTATTAAAAAATGGGTCTGTTAACACAGTTCTGTATCCACAATGCAGAGGACGCTAAAGGTTAACACATCTAAGACAATTTGTCCAACATAAAAACTCCTAGCTTCAGTTAATGAACCAATTAATTGAACATTCAATATTACTAGCCTTCATTATAATCTTCCTCTGAAAGCATACACTAGATCACATCTTCAGAGGCTAAAGGTAATCACTTAAGTTATGTACGATCAGCAGCATGAGTCCACATATTTCAGAAGTTTTTCTTATTTGCACTTCTCACAAATTTACCTGCACAATCAATGTTAAAACAGGTCTTTTTAAAGTTAGGTTTTAACTGAATGCTGCACTTTGGGAGGAAAATTCCTCCACCAATTTAGCCAGTATTTTACTGTTGTCCCACTATGGTGGTATTTACAACTTTCACTTATCATGTAGTTTATTATATTCTCAAGTGGGGCTCAGTTGTGGTAGTAGGTACCAGACCCTGTAGATGAACTTCCTGTAAACAAACACAATGCCTTTGGGAGTGGAGGGGGCCAGAAGTGGAGTCCCAGACAGACTGGCAGAGGGTTTGACCTTTGTGCAGTCATCCTTGACATTAAAACCTAAGTGTAGTGCAAAGCAAACATTTAAGAAACAATAGGAACAATCCCTACAGCAATTCCACATTTGTGATTATTCTCCCCTTCCCAGCCATCCCTCCCTCTGTTCATATTTAGGCAGATTTTTATTGCACGTGGTGTTGCTCAGTCTGGCAATTGGTGGTACACTTGAAAAGGAATTTCATTATGAAAAATAATATGTTAATGGTGATGACGATAAAGATTTGCTTGCTATGGGGATTCCAATATGCACTCTTATCGCATCATTCAACTACTGAAGTCTCCATTCTGTGCTCATTGATGTAGCTGCAGCTGAAGGAGGTGAAATATTACACTGAAGACTGCTTTTCTTGAAGTGAACCTAAACTGCTCTTCTTACATAAAATCATCCTGGTATGAAAGAACCATCTGACCACAAAAACCCTGAGGAAAAACTCTTCTAAGGCATCAAAAAACAGAAGACAACTGATAATTCCATCTCTCTCAACAGAAAAATCTTTAACAATAGTAAACTGAAGTGAGTGATCACATGAATATTTTCTATTCCAAAATACCTCAACTTTGAGAGAGCTGCAGGGTAGTTTTTATTACTCATGAGTAATTCTTATTGGAAGAAGTCGGTCAGTATTAGAAGAACCTGCCACTAGCATACCAGCCAGGTTCTGATTGGATCATACTCCTGGAATCATCTAGGAACCAACTAATGCCTGAAATTCCTCTGCGGTTATTCATTTTGACAAAGACATGATGATGGCAGCCAAAACAGTAGCTTCTGTTTTTACTGTAGGAAATATTGTGATGGGGACCCAATTAATACACAATAACCCTGACATGGCTAAACACGACTATGATTATTTTATTTATTTAATGTTTGTAGATGACACCCTAATTGGCATGGTTCCATGTTGCAGTGTAGACTCAAACTGTAAACATGCTCATCTACAAATATGGTAAAAACACAATTGTTATTATTTAACATTTGTATAAAGCTCCTTTGCAAAACTGAGCCATGCACAGCTGTTTCAGGCAGGAATCAAACCGTATTCTGGCCCTTTTCTTAGATCACACTACAATCCTTCAAAATCCAAGGCTTTAATTATATGGGAAGAGTTGAAATTCAATCCCATCTAATACTTGAGACCAAACTATGTTTTAACCATCTCAGAAGCCAACAATGAGGTAACCAGGTCTTCCAAAATGGTACATAAATGGAGCCATAAGTGCTGGTATTAGATTTGAGATAACATAAAAAAAGACACACAATAACATGTAATACAATTAATTTGTAAATCACAGCATCCTACATACAAAGAATTGCAAAAGAGGAAGACTGTAGGGACACCCCTTTACAGAACTGGGATTAATGCGTATTGAATAGGCAGAAAAGGAAAACTACATACAGAGGTGGAGTCCAAGGCTTTCTTGTTATTATGGCAACTGTGAAGGAGTTTGCTCCTTGCAGGTGCTCCTCCTAGTGGCTGGATCTGGAAATTAGCTCTCACTTCATCTGGTGCCCTCTTCCGTTGGTTGCTTGTGCTGTGGCCTCTCTTCCTTACGATGACTCAGGGTGCTCCCGCTTTGTAACTCAGCCCTCTGACCAGGTCACTATGTAGTTCCCGCACTTCTGGAATAATAAAGTTCTGCTGGGCAAGCTGTCCAGATGCTGCTTTGGACAGCCTTCCATTCCACTCCCAGATCCTGCACCACTTCTCAATGGCTGGTAGGGGAACTCAGGCCTGCCTACTACTCCAGGTTCCAGCCCAGAGACTCTATGCTCAGTCTCAGACCCTGTTGCTGTTTGCCTGGGCGCCTTCCTACCCCACCTCTCTATCTCCTTGCCTATCTCTGTGATTACCCCCGGAACTTCCTCCACTCCCCTTTTTACCCACATAAACCTGCTCAGGGCTTGTTTGGGATGGACACCCATCACAATGACCCAGTTAGGTTCCGTCCATGCTACAGATTTTCACTGTCTGGTAGGCTTAGTTGTATTTGTTGTGTAGATGAATCTTAAAAGAAAGCAAGCTTATTTAATCCAAAATAAGTGTCCACATACAGATTTACACCAGAACAACTAAAGATTATTACAACTGATTTAGTTATTTTGGCTCCAATCTGTAGATACACCCATTTAAAAAAAAAAAAAAAAGCTGTGCTTCCGATGTAATCACAGGACTTGAGGAGTTGATAGTGAAGGTATGGGTCTCTCCTGGCCAACAGATCTCTGTTACAATCACTATTAGGGAATAGCAGTTATGTTGGCTTTCTCGGGGTGGAGAACTTGACCAAATATTTTGAAATGTAAAACAAGGATGTGGGCAGCTTCAGATAAATTTTTACTTTTTAATTAATGAGTTCTCCTAGCCTTAGCAGTTGGAATTGCATGGCTCATGCTGCATGTATTGAGAGACCACTGGTTATCAGGACTGTGAAATATGGGTAACACCAAAACTGTTATATGAAGGACACCAAGAAGACTATTAGAAAAACTACAAAGAGGAAGAAAAAGTTTCCCATATACAGTGTATGTATTTCCTAGTTGCTATAATGTGATTAAAAAACCATAAATGATGCTGTTTGCCCTCTGAACTGATTATATATATATATTGCTGCCTGGAGCTGCTGTTGGGAGGCTGTCTGTCTTCAACTAAAATCAGGAGTTGCCATTATATAATTATCTGAAATGAGATGTTGAAAAACTGCAGCTGTCTCATACATACTCAGCAACATTACTGAGTCTCAAGCACACTTTCATAGCCATGCATACATACACAGGTTTCCAATACGTCATGTAAGACACACTGCATTTTATAGCATGGTTTGTGTAATTGTATCACTTTGCTTTATTGTATAATTTCATATCTAACAATCCATACATAAATAACATTTTGTGGGTAGGTGAATAATCTAATACAGCTCACCACCTACAGTATGTCAGTCAGATCTACTCTTCCAGTGCTAACAGGACAGACAAAATAAATTTTACTCTATCATTGAAAATTCATCTAATTCTGTATTCAGCTTTGAAAAATGTTTCCCATGTGTCTTTGAGTGACAGTCCATCTTTTGATGTTTATATTTGCCATCTGGATACATTAGCTTTGTTCCATAGTAGAATTATAAGAAGGTGCAAATAAACCCACAGGATTAAAATAATTTTTAAAAAATGATCCCAAGCAAATGTAGCTGTAAATGATATACAATAATGCAATTTTTATTTACATCTAATGGCATAGATATCCCTTTTTTAAATAAGACAGGTGATTTTCAAAGGAACACTCTCAACTTAAAAATCACACTTCTTGTTGAATTTTTTTTGCTACTGTTGCTACAAATAAAGCTATTATTATAGCTGAAGGAAATTAGAGAAAAATATTTTCTCTATTTTTTTTAGTTTGTTTACTTTATGCATGTAATAGCATATTATGTATAATCAGTTTCACCATTTATCCAGCACTGTTAGTAGTCAGTTTTCCCAGTTTGCATGGGTCTTCCATAGAGCAACAGAGGAGAAAAATATTTGAACAAAATAGGAAAATGTGCCTGTAAACTTACAGCAAGGCAGAGAGTATTAGAGGAGTAGTGGTACCAATACTACTTTAACTATTTTTTTTAATTGACTGGATCTCAAATTGCTGGATCCCTTTTAAGTTTTTAATTTAAAGTTGAACTGAAAAGATTTTATAACACTACTAAATAAAAATATTTAAGATCCTAAATCAGTAAACAAATACATGAATAGACATGTGTGTATTTATATATATATAACCAGACAATGTTTTGACTTCATTTGTTAATGTGTAAAACAATCTGAGATCCTTAGATGAAAATGTGCAATTATTAATTACTATTTTTATTTTATTTATTTATTATACCTACCTGCTAATATTTGAGTTCAGGGTTCTGTGTTTCCCTATGCCCAGCTATAGGTGATAGATAGCATCACAAGCAAGTGTAACAATGTAAAGGATGTAGCTTCTTGCTGCTCTGCACTAAGTGTTGGTTATGCCATCAGCTATTGCAGGGTAAACACTAAATATGAAACACAGATCTTGGCAGGTAAAAAGCATTCTCATTAAAGTTTAAAGCATCAGATCATTAAAACTTCATAATTCCCATACTGTAAAACACTTGAATGTATAGTCATGTAAAACAGAACCAGATCCAAACATTGATTCAAACTTGGAAAACAATTAATAATCATTCCCCAGAAATGTATGAATGTTCTTTCCAATTATTTATGTTGCTGTGAGTTAGGCAGGGACATACACAGTAGTCAGAGACGGTTTGCATTCATCTGCTGTTATGTCACTGGGAGAGGTGCTGTCTTCTGCCTTTAGCATTTCTCTGCATACTCATTGCCCTTTGTAAGATGATCTCAGCCTCACTGGGTCATATTATAATTTATTACTAACAATCCCTCTGTGAGTTCTTTTCTGGTAGTCAGTAGTCAGTCTGGAATCCATTTTCTGCATGCTGATGACTTGTGCTGTTTTCTTGTTTGTCAGTGAGATCATACAGTGAGGACTTTTATATTTTCAGTGTTTTTGTTATTTTAGAAAATCATTTTCTCAGCAAATCAGGTGCCATTTGCTTTTGTATAAATCAGTAAATTCTCCTTAGAAGATACTCAGAATTCTTGCATGTAGAGAAGATGGATTTGATGAACTTCCATGAAAGTTTAATATCCAGGGCTTAGTTCTCTGCTGCTTACACCTTATACCTTCATTTATACCCCTCCTAAGCAGTGATGAGCTGCCAAAATCTTAACAACTGGTTCCCTATAAAAAGTTCTGATTTAAGGGGGGGGAGCGGGGGAGAGGCTGAAGGAGACATCCTCATGGGGCTGGGGGCCCCTGCAGGACCTGGGCCAATTGCCCCAACTTGCCCCCTCCCCTCTGGCCAGCCCTGGAGCTTGCAGCAGCCCCCCCCACACACACACACCTTGCTGGGCCATTCAAAAAGCAGCAGCAGGACGACTCCAGAGCTCAGCTGAGCTGCCCAGCTGGTGCCCGTGGCTGGCCACGCTGCAGCTGCGGGTAGCGGGGGAAGGGCTGGGGGAGCCTCAGCCTCCCCAACTGGGAATCCTGGGAGCAACAGGATGGTCCGGCCCACAGACCAGAGTTCTTTGCCCACCCCCTGGCCCTTTAACAACCAGTTCTCCCTGGAGGTCTAATTTTAGCAACCGGTTCTTGAGAACCTGTGGGAACCTGCTCCAGCTCACCACTGCTCCTAAGTGAATGGAAAACAGTACTAAATCAGAATGTGCAGGCAGCTTTAATTCTGTCACTTCCTAACTTTTGAGTACTGCTTAACTTTCCAACCTTAAAGTTCTTTTAAGGTTGGTTGGTTTTGTTTTTTTTCATGTACTTTCAAATTCATCTCCCTTAATCATCTAAAATTGTAGACATGCTTTAAGGGCGTCTCTGTGTACACATTTTAACTAGGGCAGAGGTCAGGTGAGTTGCAGCCAGGTTCTGTGGGCTTGTCTTCACTATGGGCTAAATTGGCACTGCTGCGATTAATTTAGTGGGTCTGGTGAAGACACGATAAGTTGATGGGAGAGCACTCTCCCGTTGGCATAGCGTGGTGTAGACATCGCATTAAGTTGATGTAAACTATGTTGATTTAAGTTATGTAAGTTACGTAACTTAAGTTGTGTAATTTACATGACTTAACCCTCTAGTGTAAACAAGGCCTGTGTGACTCAGTTGGAGGGAGGAGAGACCCAAAGTAAGATATAACCAGAGACAATGGAAAGTTGGAAGGTGTAAATAAATAAATCCAGGATACCAATATTTAGGTTTTTTCTGCACATTTTTGTTATTCTTTGCTCTCAAGGCTAGCTTTCATGTATTAATCTAATGTAATTGACAGGTTACAAGTAGCCTTCCCTTCTCATATGTTTAAATGGGAGTGAGTTCCACCATGGAAAAGGTTGAGAACAATTAATTTAAATTTAATTGATCTAGGCATTTCTACTATTCTCCTCACCATAGTATCTGCTCACCTAACAAATGACTCAAACCAGTTCATACTGGAGTCAGTGGGAGAGTTTTCTTTGAGTGTAATGGAAACGGGGTCAGGAACTAGGAAATTAAGGACCAACATTTCAAAAGTGGCCACTAGTTTTGGGTACCTCAGTTGTTGGCTGTCCTTTGAGACACATTTTCTGTGATTTTCAGAGGTGCTGAAGACCCACGACACCAACTGAAGTCAGTTGGAATGGAGCGTGCTGGGCACTTTTGAAAAATCAGGTCCAAGCTATAGCATGTAAAAATTGGGGTAGACAAAATTAGGGTCCCCTTTGAAAAAATTGGCCAAAATTTCTGACTTTTTCCAGCCATGAAGATAGTTTCTGTAAAGATTACCAGTAACCCCTGTGTAGTGAGGCACCCTGGGTCCCAGCTGTGCCTGAGAGGGCCGAGCCAGAATGGACGCCACAGTGGGCAGAGCCACCGCCGCCTGTTCCTGCCCCCTGGAAGTCAAGGGGCGGGACAGGAAGTATAAAGGTCCGGCCCCAGCGCTCAGTTGACCGCTGGCCGCCGGAGAGGACAGACGCTAGTGCTCTAGCTCCCGCTGGGCCGGGCCTGCCCTGCGCTCACTACCTTGAGGAGGACTGGCTGAGCCTGCCCCAGGCTCGCTACCTTGAGGAGGACTGGCCGAGCCTGCCCCGGGCTCGCTACCTGGAGGAGGACTGGCCGAGCCTGCCCCGTGCTTGCCGCCCAGAGGAGCTGCCTGAGCTTCCCCTCGCCCAGTATCCTGAGGAGCAGCCTGGCTTACCCAGCGCTCAGTACCCTGAGGAGCCAGTGGTGTGGGACACTGCGGAAGACGCCGGGGATACCAATGGAGGGGGAGATTGGAAGTGGCCCGGGGGTAGCCGACCCTAGTCTGGCTGCAGCAGACCCTGAGCCAATGTCAGTGTATTGCGGCCAGGATCCCCACTGACACAGCAGCTGGCTGACTGCTGCTGTTAGGGCCCCGGTCTGGGATGCAGTGGAGTGGGTGGGCCTGCGTCCCCCCTGCCACCCCATTCCCGGGTGGCAGTCTCCCCCTAACATCAACGCTCAGGCGTAGGAGCCTGGACTTACCTTAGTCAACTGCTTGCTGCCCCGCCCTGCTCAAGGGCCTGGGCTTAGGTACTGTACTGTTTGTTTGCTCAGCCCCTGCCTGAGGCTCTGAGCCCCTGAACTACTGTTTGTTTGCTCAGCCCCTGCCCGAGGGTCTGAGCCCCTGAACTGCTATTTGTTTGCTCAACCCCCGCTGAAGGGTCTGAGCTTTAAACTGCTGATTGCCCCGCCCTGACCCAGTGTGACGGAGCGATTCTGGCGGGACCCAACTGAGAGTGCCAAATCAGGACCAATTGCTTAAACAGGGCAGTTCCACCTCTAAGGCAAACCAAACCAGCCAGACAAAAGGGACTTTGGTCTCACCCCACTGGCTAACCACAAGTCACACAAGCAATTTCCTTAGACACTCCAGTCTCCCAGTATCACCACCAGTGCACTCGTCCTGGGGATAAATGGTTATGAAAACCAACACCCCAATAAAAGAAAAAGGTTCCCTCGATCCCAAAGGACCAAGCCCCAGACCCAGGTCAATATACACATCAGATCTTACCCACAAATCACGCTGTTGCCAATCCTTTAGAATCTAAAATCTAAAGGTTTATTTACAAAGGGAAAAAGGTAGAGAAGAGAGGTAGAATTGGTTAAATGCAATCAATTACATACAGTAATGGCAAAGTTCTTAGTTCAGGCTTGCAGCAGTGCTGGAGTAAACTGCAGGTTTAGATTAAGTCTCTGGAAAACATCCCCCACTGGGATGGGTCCTTCAGTCCTTTGTGCAGAGCTTCAGTTTGTAGCAAAGTCCCTCCAGAGGTCAGAAGCAGGATTGAAGACAAGATGGAGACGAAGCATCAGGCTTATATAGACTTTTCCAGGTGTAAGAATCCCTTTGTCTTCACTGTGGAATTTTACAGCAAAATGGAGCCTTGAGTCACATGAGCCAGTCCCTGCATACTTTGCTGAGTCACAAGGCGTGTCTGCCTTCTCTCCATGGGTCCATTGTGTCCTTAATGGTCCTTAATGGGCCATCAAACAGGCTAGGCAGAGCTAACACCAGCTTGTCTGGGAGGCTTCCGCACAAACTTGATATATTGACAGCATAGAGCCAACATTCATAACTTCAACTAAAAATGATACAGACATACAGACAGCATAATTATAACCAGCAACCCGGAACCTGGTCTAAGACACCTTATATGACCCCCTTTACTTAGGATTTGGTGCCACTACAGGACCTTGGTTGCAACCCATGTTCTATATGGTCCCCATTTATATCAATAACGTCACACCCAGGGCCTGGGCTTATAGACTATTTGTTCACTCAACCCCTGCTGAAGGGTCTGGACCCTGACCTACTTGCTGTCTGTAGTGAGGCGCCCTGGGTCCCAGCTGCGCCTGAGAGGGCCGAGCCCTGACACCGGACGTCCACACCATGCTTAGAGAGAAATAGCTAAATCATTTATTCCTGGGGGAATTCTGCACCACTGTGCATGTGTAGAACTCATGTCTCCTGCAGATTTCTTTTCTTCCATGCAGAAAAATGACTTTCTGACAGGGAAGCAAATGGAAGCTGCAAGAGCAGTCACGCAGCACTCCCTAGCAGCACAGGCAGATCATTTCAGGCACACAGAGCAGCTAGCAGAGGGGTAAATCACCACGGAGCTGGGTACACCCCAGCCAGTGGCTCCTATCCTGAGCCACTGCTAGTCCTGGCAGGGCTGAAGGCAGGAGAGGATGGGACTTCCTCTTCCCCGGCAACGAGTGGTGGGGGCTGTGTCAGATCCACCCCCAGAAACCTCCCCCAGCTGCAGGAAGCTCAGTGTCCTCCTGTAACATTGCACGCTATATGATTTTATGAAAGTATGCTGATGAGGATGAATATAATGTAACTGGAATATGCTTCATGCAAAAGGTCTCTTGTAAGGTATCATTACAAAGCTTATAATCATCGAATCATAGAATCTCAGGGTTGGAAGGGACCTCAGGAGGTCATCTAGTCCAACCCCCTGCTCAAAGCAGGACCAAACCCAACTAAATCATCCCAGCCAGGGCTTTGTCAAGCCTGACCTTAAAAACCTCTAAGGAAGGAGATTCCACCACCTCCCTAGGTAACCCATTCCAGTTCTTCACCACCCTACTAGTGAAAAAGTTTTTCCTAATATCCAACCTAAACCTCCCCCTCTGCAACTTGAGACCATTACTCCTTGTTCTGTCATCTTCTACCACTGAGAACAGTCTAGATCCATCCTCTTTGGAACCCCCTTTCAGGTAGTTGAAAGCAGCTATCAAATCCCCCCTCATTCTTCTCTTCTGCAGACTAAACAATCCCAGTTTCCTCAGCCTCTACTGAGTGTGGTCATCCTATTTGTATAAGTATATCACTCTTGTATCTGAAACTAGAAATATGAAATATAACTCTGAGGGCCTATTGTAATTATGCAAATTGTGGGCCATTAATGATGGTTTGGAATCTTGATGGCTCCCATCAACCCGGACAATTGACTGTGGATGGCTCTGTTTGCAGGCAGGCCTCTCTGTGAGTCAGACTGGGAGGAATGAAGGCTTAGGGGTCTTACAGTGACATGTGATCATGTCACCTGAGCTGGAATCCATCTTTAACCTGGTGTTTTTCCATTGAGAAAGAGGGGTGGGAACCCAGAGTGACAAAAGATTCCCGCTTTATGCAAAAGATATATAAGTGGGTGGAACAGAACAAAGGGGGCAGCCATCATGAGAAATCCCCTACCTACCACCTGAGCTGGGACAAGGGCTGTACCAGGGGAAAAGATTGTGCCCAGACTAGGAAGGCGTCCAGTCTGTGAAAGAAACTTATTGAAACATCTCTGAGGGTGAGATTTTATCTGTATTCAGTTTTATTACTGTATAAAGCTTAGATTTGCATGTTTTATTTTACTTGGTAATTCACTTAGTTCTGTCTGTTACTACTTGGAACCACTTAAATCCTACTTTCTGTATTTAATAAAATCACTTTTTAATGATTAATTAGCCCAGAGTATGTATTAATACCTGGGGGGGGAGCAGCTGTGCATATTTCTATATCAGTGTTGCAGAGGGCGAACAATTTATGAGTTTACCCTGTATAAGCTTTATACAGGGTAAAACTGATTTATCTGGGGTTTGGACCCCACTGGGAGTTGGGCATCTGAGTGTTAAAGACAGGAACACTTCTTAAGTTGCTTTCAGTTATGTCTGCAGCTTTGGGGCACATGGTTCAGACCCTGGGTCTGTGATGGAGAAGACCGGTGTAACTGGCTCAACAAGACAGGGTGCTGAAGTCCCAAGCTGGCAGGGAAAACAGGGGCAGAAGTAGTCTTGGCACATTAGTTGGCAGTTCCCAAGGGGGTTTCTGTGAACCAACCCATCACACCTCCCCTGCTTCCTCAACCCATCACTCCTCATCTGTGGGGGGAAGGGTCACTGTATGGGTAGCTGCTCCCCCATCCATCCAACCCCTATGCATCTGGACCTCCCATACCCAGTCACCTCAAGCCTCTTCCAGTACATCCCCTTAGCCCTCCATACCCAAATCCCACCCCACTGAACCTCAACCCATGCATCTGGAGCCCCCCTTGCACCCAGACCCCCTGCCCCTGGACCCCCACCCCTGCACCCAGACCACCCCCGACTGAGCTCCCTGCACTCAAACCCTGATGCCCCCACTCCCTGCACCACCTTGAGCCCCCACATCCAGACCCCCATGCCACTGACCTACAACTAGCTGCACCCAGACCACCACCCCACCAAGCCCCACTCTCCCAGCACCCAGACCCCGCCCCCGCTGAGACCCCCTACACTCAGACCCCTCCGCTGAGCCCCAGCCACCTTCACCTGGAAGCCACTGCAGAGGCCCTGCACCTGAAACTCTGTCCCTAACAAGTCTCTGTGCATCCAGATCCCCCCACACCTAGGCCTCCCACTTCGCTGCCTGCACCCAGATTGTCCCATACAGAATCCTTTCACACCTGGATCCCTCCACACTGAGCTCCTCCACACTTGGATCCTGCCTGGTTGAGCCTGCTTTCCCCACACCACAGAGAGGCAGGGCCTCATGGTGTTTCTGGGGCAGGCCCAGACCTTGTGCTGTGTCAGGGTTGGGTGCAGCCTCACCACTAAGTCTGTGCCCTGGGAGGGCTGCAGGGTGATCTCCCACCTTTGTGCAGCCAGTGGTCTGTGCTCCCCATTGCCATGCTGGAACCTCTGCATTTATTTATTAACAAATAAAACTTGCAGAATTTTAAAGTATTGTGCACAGAATTTTTAATTTTTTTGTGCAGCATGCCCTCAGGAGTAACCATTGTAGCAGCAAAGTTGTGAACTCTCTCTCCACACTTAGGCCAACCCATGTAAATGTTAATATTAGTAAGCACAGCAATGTATTAACAAAACTGACAATCAAAACTGGAATCGGAGCATTTATTTTCTTTTTTTCTTTAAAAACATTGGGTGAAATCCTGGCCCCACTGAAATCAATGGCAAAAAGCCAAATGACATCAATGGGACCAGGATTTCACCCATTGCCTTTTGTAACCTTCTCCTTCTTCCTTCACTTTCCGAGGATGGGCTCTGCCCCTCTTTCCAAAAGCAGCACTTGTCATTCTGGAGGAGACTGGAAGAAGATTAGCATTTCCCTTGTCCTTCATTATTTACATTTTATTTTAATTAAAACACTTTATTTATTTCAATCTCCCCGCTCTGTAGCGACAGCAATGGGAAAATTCATTTCCCATTGAGATGATGAATAGCTCCCTCTATTATTATTCTGTATTATTTGTTAGGCTCTGATTGTGTCCCCTTTATTTAAGTGCTGCACAAATTACCTACCAGAGGATTATGTAGCGTTATTAAGGCCTATATCTTAGACCAATTCTTCACTGCCTTGACTGTGGTGTAGCTATTTACATGAGTGCAAAATAGGTGCAAAATGTTACTACCAGTATCAGTGAGTAGAGACTTCTCATTTGGTAGCGTATTATATTATATTCACTTTGCCCAAGAGTAAATGTTAGGATTGCCACCCATACCCAGTCAGTCCAGTTTTGGCATCTGTGTCCGGGTGCCATTTAGGGTTGCCAACTGCATGGTTTTCGACCAGAAAGTCCAGTCAAAAAGGGGACCTGGCAGTGTCCTGTCAGATGTACTGAGCAGACACAAAAAGCCTGGTTAACTTGGGGCAGAGGGAGGTGCCGGGTCATTAACCTATGCCAGTCCCTGCTCAGCTGGGACCACCTTCTACCTGCAGGCAGGCTCCTTATCAGGCTGCAGCAGCTCCCGTCCCAGCCATGGAGAAGAGGGAGCCCAGTTTGTTTGTTTTTTTGTTTTTTTGGGGGGAGGGGGGGAAGTAAAAATGATCCAGCGAGCGATAAGGGGAGGGAGGCAGATGAGCGAGCAATGGGGGGAGGCCTTGGGGGAAGAGGTGGAGAAGAGAATGGGGCCTGGAGAAGAGGCAGATAAGGGTCAGGGCCTTGAATGAAGAGGTGGAGCAGGGGCGGGGCCTTGGGGGGAGAGGCAGGGTAAGGGGCAGGGCCTCAGGGGTCCGGATACCAGCAATTAGAAAAGTCACAATCCTAGTAAATGAGTATACAAGGGACGAGATAGTGGAGAAACAAACCCTTTGTCACTAGAGACTAAGGCCAGATCTACACTCAAAAGTTAAGTCAATCCAGCTACATTAACCAAGCTATGTTTACACTCCTGGGCAATGTAGTTAAGCCAACCCAGCCCCCAGTGTAGAAAGCAGTAGGTCGATGGAAGAATTCTTCCATACACCTAGCTACTGCCTCTTGGGGAAGTGGATTAAGTGTAGTGAGCATCTACACTGATGCGCTGCAGCTGTGTTGCTGTAGTGCTGCAGCTGTCGGTGTAGCATTTCAAGCCCTAAGGCCACATCTACACTATGGTGCTACAGCAGGAAAGCGACAGCACTGCAATTATGCTGCTGTAACTCCATGATGGAGATGCTTTCTACAGCAACAGAAGCGGTTTTCCTGTCACTGTAGACAATCCACCTCTCTGAGCGGTGGTACCTAGGTTAACAGAAGTATTCTTCCATTAATTTAGGGTATATCTACACTACGAAATTAGGTCGAATTTATAGAAGTCGATTTTTTTAGAAATTGATTTTAAACAGTTGATTGTGTGTGTCCCCACTTAAGACCATTAAGTCGGCGGAGTGCGTCCACAGTACTGAGGCTAGCGTCGACTTTTGGAGCATTGCACTGTAGGTAGCTATCACACAGTTCCTGCAGTCTTCGCCACCCATTGGAATTCTGGGTCGAGCTCCCAGTGCCTGATGGGGCAAAAACATTGTCGTGGGTGGTTCTGGATAAATGTTGTCAGCCCACGGCCTCCCCCCCGGTGAAAGCAACGGCAATAAATCATTTCTCGCCTTTTTTCCTGGGTTACCCGTGCAGACGACATACCATGGCAAGCAGGGAGCCTGCTCAGCTCACCGTCACCATACGTCTCCTGGGTGCTGGCAGATGTGGGACTGCATTGCTACACAGCAGCAGTTCCTTGCCTTTTGGCATCAGACGGTGCATTATGACTGGTAGCCATCGACGTCGTCTCCTGAGTGCTCTTTTAGCCGACCTCAGTGAGGTCGGTTGGGGGTGCCTGGACATAAATGGGAGACGACGATGGCCAGCAGTTGTACTGCACCATCTTCTGGCGAGCAGCCAGGAGATGACAATGGCTAGCAGTCTTACTGCACCGTCTGCTGCCAGCCTCAGATGTATAAGAGAGATGGGGTGGATCAAAACAATAGAGAGACCAGATTTGTTTTGTATTCATTTGTTTCCGCCCCTTCCTCCCTCCCTCTGTGAATAGTGGGGGGAAGGGATAACTCAGTGCTTTGAGCATTGGCCTGCTAAACCCAGGGTTTTGAGTTCAATCCTTGAGGGGGCCATTCTGTGTGCCAACCCTGTAAGCCATGTCATCAGTCACCCCTCCTTCCGTCGGAGCAACATCAGACAATCGTTTCGTGCCTTTTTTCAGTGCAGAAGCCATAGCACGGCAAGCATGGAGCCCGCTCAGATCACTGCCGCAATTATGAGCACATTATCCTGCAGTATATGCAGAACCAGAACCTGCAGAAGCAAAACCAGGAGAGAAGGCGACGGCAGCGCGGTGATGCGAGTGATGAGGACATGGACACAGACTTATCTCAAAGCACGGGCCCTGGCAATTTGGACATCATGGTGATAATGGGGAGGTTCATGCCATGGAATGCCGATTCTGGGCCCAGGAAACAAGCACAGACTGGTGAGACCGCATAGTGTTGCATGTCTGGGACTATTCCCAATGGCTGTGAAACTTTTGCATGCATAAGGGCACTTTCATGGAACTTTGTGACTTGATTTCCTCTGCCCTGAAGTGCAAGAATACCAAGACGAGAGCAGCCCTCACAATTCACAAGCGAGTAGCGATAGCCCTGTGGAAGCTTGCAACGCCAGACAGCTACTGGTCAGTCGGGCATCAATTTGGAGTGGGCAAATCTACTGTGGGGGCTGCTGTGATCCAAGTAGCCAATGCAATCAAAGAGCTGCTGATATCAAGGGTAGTGACTCTGGGAAATGTGCAGGTCATATTGGATGGCTTTGCTGCAATGGGATTCCCTAACTGTGGTGGGGCGATAGACGGAACCCATATCCCTATCTTGGGACCGGACCACCAAGCCAGCCAGTACATAAACAGCAAGGGGTACTTTTCAATGGTGCTGCAAGCACTGGAGGATCACAAGAGACGTTTCACCAACATCAACGTGGGATGGTCGGGAAAAGTACATGACGCTCGCATCTTCAGGAACTCTGGTCTGTTTCAAAAGCTGCAGCAAGGGACTTTCTTCCCAGACCAGAAAATAACCATTGGGGATGTTGAAATGCCTATAGTTATCCTTGGGGACCCAGCCTACCCCTTAATGCCATGGCTCATGAAGCCATACACAGGCAGCCTGGACAGTAGTCAGGAGCTGTTCAACTATAGGCTGAACACGTGCAAAATGGTGGTAGAATGTGCATTTGGACGTTTAAAAGCATGCTGGCGCAGTTTACTGACCCAGATAGACCTCAGCGAAACCAATATTCCCATTGTTATTACTGCTTGCTGTGCGCTCCACAATATCTGGGAGAGTAAGGGGGAGACATTTATGGTGGGGTGAGAAGTTGAGGCAAACCGCCTGGCTGCTGATTACACACAGCCAGACACCAGGGCGGTTAGCAGAGAACAGGAGGGTGCAGTGCGCATCAGAGAAAGTTTAAAAACCAGTTTCATGACTGGCCAGGCTAAGGTGTGAAAGTTCTGTTTGTTTCTCCTTGATGGACACCCTCCCTCCCCTGGTTCTCTCTACTTCCCTGTAAGCTAACCACTCCCCTCCCCCCTTCGATCACCGCTTGCAGAGGCAATAAAGTCATTGTTGCTTCACGTTCATGCATTCTTTATTAATTCATCACACAAATAGGGGGATAACTGCCAAGGTAGCCGGGGCAGGGGGGAGGAGTTGGGAAGCACTGGGTGGGGTGGGGGAGGAGGGAAGGACAAGGCCACACTGCACTTTAAAACTTATTGAATGCCAGCTTTCTGTTGCTTGGGCAGTCCTCTGGGGTGGAGTGGTTGGGTGCCCGGAGGCTCCCCCACCACATTCTTGGGCATCTGGGTGAGGAGGCTATGGAACTTGGGTAGGAGGGCGGTTGGTTATACAGGGGCTGTAGCAGTGGTCTGTGCTCAAGCTGCCTTTCCTGAACCTCAACTATACGCTGGAGCATATCAGTTTGTTCCTCCAGTAGCCTCAGCATTGCCTCTTGCCTTCTGTCATCAAGCTGACGCCACCTGTCCTCGCGTTCATATTGTGCTTTCCTGGACTCTGACATTGTCTGCCTCCATGCATTCTGCTGGGCTCTTTCAGTGTGGGAGGACTGCATGAGCTCAGAGAACATTTCATCGCAAGTGCATTTTTTTTGCCTTCTAATCTTCGCTGGTCTCTGGGAAAGAGAAGATAGTGTGAGCGTTGAAACATTTTCAGCTGGTGGAGGAAAAAAAAGGGAGAGTGGTAGTTAAAAAGACACATTTTAGAGAATAATGGGTAGACTCTTTCATGGTAAACCTTGCTGTTAACATTACATAGCACATGTGCTTTCAGTACAAGGTCTCATTTTGCCTCTTATTGAAGGTATGCCGGTTTGGTGTAAGAGATCTTTCATGCAGGGCCGGGCAACAGAATTTGGCTTGCAGGCAGCAATGGTAAGACACAGTCTTTTGGCTTTCTTAACCTTGATAACTTGTGGGAATGGTTTCAACCAGCAGCAGCGTTCTCATTTCCCATACCAAGCAGCCGTTGGGTTGGCCATTTAAAATGAGTTGGCCATTTAAAAGGAGGAGAGGCTGCAGTTTTCATGTTAACGTGCAGCAAAAACCCAACTAACCACTCACCCCCACCACAATTGTCTGGGATGACCGCTTCCCTCTTTCCCCCACCGTGTAGCTACAGCAGGGAACATTTCTGTTCAGCCGCAGGCAAACAGCCCAGCAGGAACAGACACCTCTGAATGTCCCCTTAATAAAATCACCCTATTTCAACCAGGTGACCAGGAATGATATCACTCTCCTGAGGATAACACAGAGAGATAAGAATGGATGTTGTTTGAATGCCAGCAAACATCGGGACCATACGCTGCCATGCTTTGTTATGCAATGATTCCTGACTACGTGCTACTGGCCTGGTGTGGTAAAGTGTCCTACCATAGAGGACGGAATAAGGCTGCCCGCCCCAGAAACCTTTTGCAAAGTCTTTGGGAGTACATCCAGAAGAGCTTTATGGAGATGTCCCTGAAGGATTTCTGCTCCATTCCCAGACACATTAGCAGACTTTTCCAGTAGCTGTACTGGCCATGAATGCCAGGGCAAATTAATCATTAAACACGCTTGCTTTTAAACCATGTATAATATTTACAAAGGTGCACTCACCAGAGGTCCCTTCTCTGCCTGGCGGGTCTGGGAGGCAGCCTTGGGTGGGTTCGGGGGTTACTGACTCCAGGTCCGGGGTGAGAAAAAGTTCCTTGCTGTTGGGGAAAATGGTTTCTCCGCTTCCTTGCTGTGAGGTATCTTCAACCTCCTCATCATCATCTTCCTCGTTCCCAAAACCCGCATCCCTGTTGTGTGCTACTCCATTGATGGAGTCAAAGCACAGGGCTGGGGTAGTGGTGGCTGCACCACCTAGAATGGCATGCAGCTCGTCACAGAAGCGGCATGTCTGGGGCTCTGACCCGGAGCAGCCGTTTGCCTCTCTGTTTTTTTGGTAGGCTTGCCTCAGCTCCTTAAGTTTCATGCAGCACTGCTGTGGGTCCCTGTTATAGCCTCTGTCCTTCATGCCCTTTAAGATTTTTTCAAATGTTTGGGCATTTTGTTTTTTTGAATGGAGTTCTGATAGCACGGATTCGTCTCCCCATACAGCGATCAGATCCTGTACCTCTCGTTCGGTCCATGCTGGGGCTCTTTTGCGATTCTGGGACTCCATCATGGTCACCTCTGCTAATGAGATCTGCACTCACCTGCAGATTGCCACGCTGGCCAAACAGGAAATGAGATTCAAAAGTTCGTGGGCCTTTTCCCGTCTACCTCGCCAGTGCATCTGAGTTGAGACTGCTGTCCAGAGTGGTCACAATGGAGCACTCTGGGATAGCTCCCGCAGGCCAATACCATTGAATTGCGACCACACTACCCCAAATTCGACCCGGCAAGGTCAATTTCAGCACTAATCCCCTCGTTGGGGAAGGAGTACAGAAATCGATGTTAACAGCCCTTTAAGTAAAAAATAACGGCTTTGTAGTGTGGACAGGTGCAGGGTTAAATCGATCTAACACTGCTAAATTCAACCTAAACTCGTAGTGTAGACCAGGGCTTAGATGCATCTACACCAGGGGTTAGTCAGTTTAATTATGGTGCTCAGGGGTGTGGAAGTACAGATAAGGAAAAGAGGGTTGATACCTTCACCTAATACCCCATGCACATACATGGGGTATTAGGTGTAGTCAGAATTACAATATAAAAGAGGATTCCCTGGTTGGGTAAAAGTGGGAATGCCTATGGGAAAACTCCCAGCAGGAACTATCCTTCTGCTGATGATCAATTGGTGAGGACTCCATCAGATCCTAAGAATATCTTTAAGGATATGAGTATGACTATATTTATACCATGTGCATGGGTATTCATAAGATTTATATATGTTTGGGTAATCATAACCTTGCTTGTTACACTAATAAAATTTGTAAAATAGATTAGGCTTTGTACTTGTGAATGTATGTGTGGTCACTATCTTTGGTCTTCATGTGTTCCTAGAGTCTCTAAATCTGAGACAAGTAGCAGAGGTGATTTTTCACTTTGTTGAACTTTAAACTATAGCAACCAGAGCCAAACCCATGATGGTGAAAGATAACATCATGAAATCTATCCTAAATAAAATAAAAGGCTATAATAAGAGAAAGCAAAGAGGAACAGATTTTAAAGGATATTTAGGCACCTAAGAATGCAGATAAGCATCTAGTGGGATTTTCAAAAGTGCCAGGTGCCTAACTTCCACGAATTTTCTGGCTTTTTTGGGGGGGTGGGGGTATAGCAGGGGCGGCTCTACGAATTCTGCCGCCCCAAGCAGGGTGGCGCGCTGCGCCGCTCGCGCTGCCAGGCGCCGGTCCCGCGCCTTCGCGGGACCTCCCGCAGACGTGCCGCTGGTCCCGCGCCTACGGTGGAGCTTCTGTAGGCATGCCTGCGGGAGGTCCGGTCGTCCCGCGGCTCCGGTGCACCTCCCACAGGCATGACTGCGGAAGGTCCGCCGGACCCGCCTGCTGCCCTCCCGTTAAAATGCCGCCCCACGCGCGCACTTGGCGCGCTGGGGTCTGGAGCTGGCCCTGGGGTATAGTCATGCCCAACGTTCCCTTCATGTTCCAACTTTCTGTGGTATATTCACTTTCTTTTGTGTGGTTTTGACGAGAGCTTATGAAAGGCTGCCACATTCTCCCCCTTAGGCAGCTGCATTTCAGTACTGGATATATACTGTAATCAACACATAGAGGTTGTTAAGTGTTTGGGGATTGTTGGATGAAAGGTGCTAATATAAATATTAGTAAATGAAAACCACTAGTCCAGATATGACTGAAGTAGTTGTGTACATACTTTTGAATGTTAATGAGAAATCATAGTAAAAACAATAAACAGAATTATCAATAACCCTTAATTAGCAAATGAAACTATAAGCCAACAATTCAAATGATATATATAATACTCCACCACACAGAGCAGCAATTTATGTTTATTACATTTCTGAAATTATTGCTATACATGGAAGGGTAGTAAATAATTAATAGAACATTGGCTGGTTATTACTTAGGCCACAATCTTAACCATGTTTATAGCCCACCATGCCAGTAAGGCCTTATCTACACTTACACTTTCCCGCCATTGGTCTAGCACAGCAGTTCTCAAACTGTGGGTCAGGACCCCAGAGTGGGTCTCGACCCTGTTTTAACGGGGCCATAAGGGCTGGTTTAGACTTGCTGGGACCCGGGGCCAAAGCTGGAGCCCGAGGGCTTCAGCCCTTGGTGATGGGGCTCAGGTAGCAGGCCCCAGCCTGGTGCTGAAATCCCTGGGCTTCGGCTTTGGCCCCTCACCCAGGGTGGAGGGGCTTGGGCTTTGGCCCTCCCACCCCAGGGCAGCAAGGATTGGGGGGGCTCAGGCTTCGGTCCCCCCTCATAGGGCCACGTAGTAATTTTGGGGGGTTGCAGTGCAATGAAATTTAGCAATAAGACAGCTCCACTGATAGTAGCAGTGGTGGAAACACTAGTTAGACTAGGCATAGGTATTATTACTATCTAGTCTAAACCCAGTGTGGGGTATTGTGCTGCTCTCTTGAATAGTGTAGAATCTGGATGTATTTTTATAGCCTTCCTTTAGAGATCGTTTTAATGCACACATCAACAAACAGCATATAAAATTACTGTCCGCCAAGGGCTTTCAGCAAATAGTAAGGCAGATTTAGCTAAATTACAGTACATCTCTTGTTATTATGTTATGGTGATAGTCATTAAAAAGGAAACATTTTTCTTACTGTATCTCATCACAACATTGCAGTCAAAAATAGGAAAATATCACAGCTTCTCATATTACAATAATATGTCTTTTTCTTTTAGTGGTGACCTACAAAGTGGAAAAAACCATATGTGTGCCCAAAGTTTTGGAATTTTAAAAAATCTGCTTGTTGTTTACATTAGAGATCCAGGTCTTATCTACCATGAGCTTTGTGCTGCACTGTTACAGAAATCTAGATAGTTTCTGCCCCCAGAGAACTTGCTCTTCACTGAAATACTCCAAGATTACATTTTCAAAAGTGCCTAATGAAAGTCTCAGTTTTGGTGCTCAACTCGAAGCACATAAATGGTCCCAAAATCACTTACCACTTTTGAAACGTTTCTAATAGTAGGTCATTAAACAGTAAACCAATAGCACGGAGCCTATTTATTACAGTGTCACTAGTTTCAGTGCTGCTACAGATAAAGTTTTGCCAGCACTTTCACTTTAATCTCTGTTTGTCATTAGTTTATATAACACAGCTGTAAATATTTTCTCTGGTTGAAATTTGACATTTCAGGGAAAAAATTGTAAAAGAGTAGCTTGGCAATTTTTGAACAATACAAGACTAATGAAGCTGGGAGTTTTGCATCTAAAATGTTTGCTTAACTCAGTGATGGTTTTTATTTAAATATAGAAAAAAACCCACAAAGCACACTGGACAGAAGTCTGCAATTAAACAAAATACCATTTTAATGAAATTGAAAGAGGATAATTAGTAGAGTCACGATTTTGCTGACATGTTCTCTGTGGTTTTTACGTTGTAAATATGGATCAGATCCATTAACAATGGGAACATCCACTGACATGAATCTGTGTCCTTGTGGATCAAAGGCCTTATCCAAAGCCCATTGTGGTTAATGAAATGCTTTCCATTGATTTCAGTGGGCATTGGATCAGGCTGCAAATCTTAGTCTGATTGAAATCAATGGGAGTTTTCCCATTGATTTCTGTGGACTCCAGATTTGGCCCTGTATCTTTAATGCCTTTTGTCCCACTTTTGAGGCAGCTGTTCAGAGCCCCTTTCTGAGGACAGCTGGAGTTGAGACTGAGAGAACATCTGTGTAGCAGCTCAGAGAGCGTCTCCATGTCCTGGATGGTTTACCAGTGTGTGTTTGTTTTTGAACCCAAGTTATTCATCTTTCTATTAAACTGAGCTGTCTGTTCTACCACAATATCCCTGTTTCTGCTGAGACTGCAGAGGCCACACCATGACACAAAAGCACTGTACTCATCAGCCTGATCTACTGCAGAAAAATCTTCTGTTGCTGACAACTGATGTCAGCACAAGGCTCAGTGCTGCTTCAGCTGCACACAGTTCCCTTGAGAATGTAGTCCAAGAGGAAGGGGCTGGACATAGCTTGTTCCAGTCTCCACTTGCATTTAAACCGTGTACATCTGACCCATGCCAAACCTGTTGCTGATACCCTTTCTAGTGTAGACCAGGACATAAATAATGTCTGTGAATTAACATAACCTGCCTTTTAGGCATCTGGAGCCATATTCAGGGGCCAGAAACTCTCATTTACTTATGTCCCTAAATTGGGATCTAAGTGCCAAATATCAAATGCATTAAAAAATGTTGGCCTTGAACTGTATGGGGTAAGTCTTGTGAAACGATGATTCCTATTTTAGTCAGTGGAGACTGAGGGCACTCAGCACTTTTAATGGGAGTTAGGCATCTACATACCTTTCAGGATCTCAGCCAAGCTCAATATGGGCTAAATGGTGGTCATATTTATGTCAAGGGGAGTTTTGACACTGATTTCAGTGGAACCAGTATTGGGTCATCTGTGTGTTTCCATCTGTAAAACGTGGATGATAATATTTACTTACTTCCCAGGGATGTTGTGAAGATTAATTAGTTAATGTTTGTAAAGTGCTATAGACTTTAAGTGTTGTGACAGACCCAGGCCAGTGGGGTATAGGAGTCTGGTAGAGGGCAAATATACTGGTCACTGGCTGAGTAGTTTTCTGTTCCCTGAGTGACCAGAGCAGGGGCTGCACTAGAGTAATCAGGAACCTGCTAGAACCAATGCAGGCAGACAAGCTGATTAGAACTTCTGCAGCCAATCAAGGCAGGCTAATCAGGGCACCTGGGTTTAAAAAGGAGCTCACCCCCAGTCAGGGATGGGGGAGCCAGAGGAGAGGAAGTGTGTATGAGGAGCTGGGAGCAAGAGGCACAAGGAGCTGAGAGTGAGAGGGTGTGCTGCTGGAGGACTAAGGAGTACAAGCATTATCAGACACCAGGAGGAAGGTCCTGTGGTGAGGATAAAGAAGGTGTTTGGAGGAGGCCATGGGGAAATAGCCCAGGGAGATGTAGCTGTCATGCAGCTGTTACAGGAGGTACTATAGACAGGTGCAATCCACAGGGCCCTGGGCTGGAACCCGGAGTAGAGGGCAGGCCTGGGTTCCCCCCAAACCTCCCAACTCCTGATCAGACACAGGAGGAGTTGAACCAGACTGTGGGGAAGATCACTGAGGTGAGCAAATCTGCCAACAAGTGCAGGACCCACCAAGGTAGAGGAGGAACTTTGTCACAGTGTTTAGAATTATTACATTGGCTGGGGGAATGGACTAGATGTCTTAACTGGTATTGTATGAGTCAATTAAGTTATATAATTATATGGTACATCTGTGCAAGTGCATCATACTTGCTGTACACAAACTACATTCTCACATATTTACTAGGGATGTGTGAACTGGCTCAACTAAAGTAAGAAGAGGCACAAACCTTTGGCTATCACTCAAGACTAACAGCATCTAAATCTTACAGCTGTCTATGCTCTAGCACTTCCTGGCATAGGTTATTCTGGAAATATTAATTAATGAATTGGCCCAATTGAGGAAATATTGAAAAACACTGAAAGAAACATTTTTTGTGAGATTTTCAACCCAATTTCTAGGCTACAGTGGCTGCCTGCTCCTGCATTAAACTACGTGTATCCTTCCTTTCAGTACAGTAGAATTTTACAGCCTTTTGGCACAGATTTAATTTTTCAAAAAATATAGAAATATAAATAAAAATATTACACTTGATTCTGCTCTCATTCTTGATTCTCATGTAATCCACTGACTCCATTGGGGTTGCATGAATTCACAGAACTGGGTGGACCACATATTTTTTTTTTCATTTCTGCTCTGTCTCTGTCTGTGGTTCAGATTTACTATCATTTACTATCAGTTTTTTGTTTTAAAGGACAACTGTGGGAGAGTGAGCTTGAGTCGGAGAGTGGAGTGGGGTCTGAGATATCTGTTCTGGTTTTCTCTCTTCTCTTCTCACACTGACACTGACTGACTTTAAGTCAGTCACTCTCTCTCTCAGTCTCCAGTCTCTCTCTTCTAAAAGATAATAATATAATGCCATATAGTGAAAAGTGATTGAGATCCTTGGATGAAAGTGGAAGATTATTATAAATCCATTTTAGTGGCACAATAGCAAATGCTTCTAGATCCCTGGTTATATATGCTTTGTGTATAATTATTATTTAGTGTTTATATTGCAGTAGTGTTCACACAATGTTTAACACATTTTGAACATATAAGAAGATATAGTCCCTGCCCCATATATAATCTAAAAACACACAGAAGGAAATGAAAGGCAGGGGGAATTGCTTGGATACTGTACCCAAGCAAAGTGTTCATGCTAATGGCAATCACACGTGTGTGTGTGTGTGTGTGTGTGTGTGTACACATACAGACATCCATTTTTATATATTTGTTAGTCCTGACTAATTAATTTCACTATTTGTTTTGAACTGGGTTTAAGAGGTTAGGAGGCTCCCTGGGGTGGAAATGAGGGAGAGTAAGAGATTGTGGGACTAACAAAGGGGAGTGAGCAAAGAGAGGAAAACAGAGGGAGGTAAAAAGGAACAAGAAGATGTGAGAGAGAAAGAAAGAGAAACATGCATAGATGGAGGGTGTGAGGTGGAGGAATTGAAAGGTTGCCATGTTAAGAGAAGAGCAGGATATAGCAGGACCAACAACCAATGGCAATAAAGGAATAGATTAAAAAATACCTAGAGGCCATGTCTCATACCAGGCTGCATGTGAAGGTCAGGAGGCTGTGAAGACTCCTTCTAGCTGTTGCTCGTGCTCCCAATATGCAACAGAAGTCCACTAGGTCCGGTGTGGGAAGTCAGGGATCTGGAAGGTCCCCATTTATCCCCTGTGCCCTCGACTATAGTTCAGATTAGACTCAAACCTTCATTCACTGTTGGTTTTACTTCTTCACAGTGGTGTTAGTTAAGAAGGGAGCATCTACTTTAACTTGGAATTTCTTGGATTCTGCCCATCTGTATCACAGCTGTAATGCTCTTTAAACACATTACTGTGTGTGTTTTGTATTAGTTTGTTTTAGTGTTGTTTATACCCAGTTGTGCTGCACTACATTGGCCCATGATGTACTGTTTGCCAACTCTCGCAATTTCATCACAAGTCTCATGATATTTGGTGTTTTTCTTAAAGTCCTGGCTCTCTGGGAATCATGAGATTACATGAGAATATCAACTTTAAAAAAAAAGTATAAGTTTCTAGCCCTTAAGGTGGCAAAGAGAAGCTTGAAAATCTGACTGGTGTGCACCTAAAGGCTCAAATACTGGAAAGCAAATAAAAAGAACTCAAAATTAATTATTTTTGTAAAATCCCATGACTTTTTGAGCCTGACTCATGATATTTGAATGTTTGGCGTTGGCAAGGCTCATAATATTAGAGTTTTTTCCTTCTTTTTTTTGTATGGAAACTTGAAAAAGAAACATTAAAAGTCAATGTCCAAGTTTGTTATCTCCTCTATGGCTTCTGGTGACATGGAATGAATCAAGGCTGTCTCTTTGGAGAAGGATCTTAGAGGGCAGCAGTTCACTAGATGTTCCATGGTTTGGATGTCTTCTTCACATTCACATATCAGGCTGTCCTTCATTTGCCATTGTGAGTAGGTAACTGCAATGCCTATGTGAAATTCTGATCCAATTTGCTGTGATTCTTATCTTACATGATGTGGGAAAGTCAGCTGGTTAGACTGTAGGATCCATAATCAGGTCTTGATTCTTGACCACTCTGTTTTCCCACAGAATCCACCACTTGTCTTTTGATGACAGGCTGCTGACCAGAAAGGGTTCCTGGACTTAAGGTGGCATCTTGGAGGTGACTGGAGATCTGCATAGATGCGCAAATCTGGGTTCATTATCACGCAATCCTATTCTCATATTATTACTGCTTCTCTTCAGAGGAATGGATAAAAGAGTTATGAAAACTGTATAAGCAAAAATGCACAAAACTTTCCCATCATACACCGGCTGCAGCAAATCTATGTCTGCTCTGAATTTATTGCAGCATCCCTAAGCAGACTGAATGGCAAAATGGTACTATTACTTCTGATTATAAACTGGCTGCATAAGATCTGTTATAAATACCCCATTATATAACACACTGTACAGTACAACACCTACTATCTTAATATCATTCAATTCTTTGGTTTTAAAAATAGTGCTCTCAGCAGAAAAAAAAAATCCAGTCTGACATCTGGAAGGAAATGTAGGAAGGAAATAACTTAATAAGAGGCTCAACTAATAATGGGTTATGGTGTTACACTTCAGGGAATCATTAGGAGTTGTCCTGAAGTTTAGATTAAAATTACCCTGATCTGTTAAAATATTGGGTTAGGTTCTGGTCCCTGTTCCAGCTCCTTTGCATGACTTTGGAGGAATAAAGGGGCCAGAAAGTTGCCAGAATGGGGCAACTGAGTGCTACCCTAGGGCAAGGGAATCAGGGTCAGCAGTCATCTCTGTGCTACCACCTCCTAGACCCCTTAGTGCAAGGGGTGTATCAGGGATGGGAGGAGTATGACCAGAGCATGTTGCACTCCAGTGATACCTGCCCAGTGTAAAGGACCTTAGGGGGCTTTACCAGCTAGCATAATTTAGGGCTTGAATTGAAGTTGAATTGATTTAATTTAAATCAGTTACAGTGATGCAAACACCATGTGTGGATACACTTACATCCATTTAAACCTGCCTTACATCATTTTAGCTTGATAGATTAGAAACCCTACAATGAACAGTTCTGGATAGGAATGTCCAAACACGCAATTGTACCACTTCAACTCAGTTGGTTTAAAATGACTTTGGTTAAATTTGTGCAAGTTTATGTGTAGAGCAGTTCGGGAGCTGCTCTAAGTTACACTGGGGGTCCAGTCCCCACCAGTCTTGAGAATCAGTGTAGTGCAAACGAGGCTTAAAGCTACTCTTGCATCCCTCTCCCCTCAGCTGCACTGAGTGGAACACTGGCCCAGCTGAGGCTCTGGCCCATTTTGTATTAAATGCTAAAAAGTAGGTCAAGTTAATCATCATCTCCATTTAAACTGAACAAAGAAAAACTTCTTTTAACTAAGTATGAAAGTCTACTATACCCATATTCTGTGCTGTGACAGAAATTCTGGACTCTGCCACGTGAAAGTACACTGCTGTGACATTTACTAAATGGGGTAAATGAAACAAAATCAGAAATAACTAATCCACACCATTTCAACAGAGACAAACTAGTTCAGTACACTGTGTGTCTGCGAACCAGTACAAACAAGGATTTCCTCACAGGTGGAAACAATGAATCAGCTCTGCAAAGGTAAGTTTAAATTATGGTATAAACAACTGGGTATGCATATGTGTAAACACAGCCAACTCAGAATACCATACATGTGATTATAGAGAATAAAATGTGCGCATTTCAAGGTATAAGTTATTTAATCAGCTCTAACAATTACCTGAGACTGTAAATTGACGAGTGTCTATACAGCTCTTCAGTGGTCTGAGTGGCTTATACATTTTTAGCTGAAAGCAAAACCTTTCCCTAGGTGAAACATATGTTACTTGATGAGTTAATTTATAATTAGCCTCTTTGATCAGTTTGTCATTTTTTTTTTTGTAGCCGGCAGTTGCTCTAATATCAGGCGTATCATGTATGGTGGCCAATAATATCCTGTGGGTCCTCTGTCCTTCATATCTTGGTCTTATCTAACCTTGTTTTGGTCAGGTCTTTCTTCCTTTACTTCTCCATGTCAGATTGGTCTAGCCAGGGGAACTTCTCAGGCCTATCGAATCAAGGCAGTATAGGACTCAAGAGTCCTTTGGAATGATCAGGTACACCTCTTGAGTGGTGGAGGGTCTATAAAGCTTGTTAAGTCAAGAATACGATCCTTCATATGGTTTCGATAGTCAGTCACTATCTTTTACTGGAATGCTAATATAGGAATTGCCATATTGGTTCAAACCAGTGGTTTATCTAATCTGGTACCCTGTCCAGATTACCACATACCACATACTTCACAGGGAGGTGCAAGTAACCCTGTGATGGACAATTATGGAATTACCTTTTTGTAGTAGTTGGCTTATACCCTGAAGCATGAACATTTATATTCCTTACCAATTTCTGTTCTATATAACTACGCTTCCCCTTACCTGTATAGCTGTTAAACTAGTAAGCATACGTTTCCTGCCTTTTTATGTATATACTGTAGCAAAGCCATGAAGCCAAGGGTGGAGAGGAAGGGAAACCCCTGTACTCTTCTGTATTTAGTTAATCTTCTGATCACCTGTTACATTGTGTATCTGACTAGTATTGACTATAAGACCCTCAAGAAAGGGACTGTCTTTCTCTCTGTCTGTATAACACTGAGTACACTATTGGTTTAAACACTGATATCTCATTAATACCTGCTCACTTTCCATGTGTTCACAGCTCATATGTTCCATATATTTTAACATTGTTTTCTGACAGGCTAATCTTCAGGCCTGGCTCTAGCTTACCTGTTACAGAGTCTCTGCCTCTCCCCTCTGATGGCATCCCTTGCCTTACTAGCACTTAACTCATAAACATTCCCTCTCCTCTTGCCTTTAGACTTCTAGGGTCCCTGCATAGCCCTTATCTTTTTCTTTACAGATCCTTATTAATTTTCTAATAAATGGCACCTCCTAAGGGCTAGAGATGAAGGATGGGTCCAGGGTGAGGGCACTACCCTACAATTTAGGAGACAGTAGGTCAGATCCATGTTACAGATAAAGCTCCTAGCAGACATTGGTGTGATATTTCATTTTAGAGGTTACAGATCACATGATAGATTTTCTGTATGTCTTACCATGACTTCGTAAAGCAAGCAGGAGTATTGTGCTGCGAATTAAAATGGAACTGCTGAATTTACAATAAGCAGCAGGATTAACCTTGACATTTGACAGAACAAGCAGAATATATAATCATTATCTCTGGGACATGGACTTAATCCCAGTCCCATTTAGGAGAAGCACCTTCATAGCTCATTACTGCAGAATCAGTGCCTCACTCCTGGAATCAATTCCTTACTCTCAGACATAGCTTGACAGTTGGCAGAAGAGACTATTCAAGAGAATCCCTCTGGGATCTTTTGCTCTCCACACTAGCCTGAAGGTGACAACACCATGCCTAAACTGAATTTGGCTTGAAAATAAAGATTACAAATTGTCATTTGGGAGTTTGGCTCTAGCAGTAGCCATCTTGCCAATATCATTTTTGTGACACCAGCAGCCTGGGCGGTGAGTGTCAGAGACCGCAAACCAGGTTGCATCCTGTTGTAATATGTATTTAACAATCCAGAGAAGAACATTGCTGTTTAAACATGAAATAGTTTGTTGACGTATGAAACATGAATGTTCCTCTTGATCTCATTAAACCAGTTTTACAACAGCATGGTAATTGATGAGCAGATTCTACCATGGTGGATGCTTGTGCTCTGTCTTCTGTAGAACACTCATCATGAGATCTAACCCCTAAAGGGTTCATTCTTCTTTAACTTTTGCTAGTGTTAAGCAGGAATTAATCCATGTAAATCAGGGGAGTTACAGTGTAAAACTGGTATAAATGGGAGGAGAAGCAGGTATTAGATATTGCAAAAGTTGTTAGCCATGCAACTCCGTGCTGAGAAACCACGACAGGCTCACGATAAACATCTAGATAGGTGATAGAGAGACAAGGTGGGTGAGGTGATATCTTTTATTGGACCAACTCCTGTGGGTAGAAGAGATGAGCTTTTGAGCTACACAGATCTCTTCTTCAGCTCTCATCTCTCTATCACCTAGCTTGTCTCTGTAATATCCTGGGACCAACACAGCTACAACAAGACTGCAAGCAATAATGGTAGAAAGGTGATAGTCAAACTATGAAAGGCTTTGTAAGTATTTCCCCTCTATTGTATGTTTGACTATGATGCCTCCTGAATCAGCTTTTGTTTTAACTAAACTCTCAGGAAATATTCTTTACTTAAGAAAGACTCTGGATTCTGTTTTGCAATGTAACTTCTGACTAACTGAACAGATAGACCCTCCTGGTCTACACTACGACTTTAGGTCAAATTTAGCAGTGTTACCTCAATTTAACCCTGGACCCGTCCACACAACGAAGCCCTTTTTTCTGACTTAAAGGGCTATTTAAATTGATTTCTTTACTCCACCTCCAACGAGGGGATTAGCGCTGAAATCGGCCTTGTCAGGTCGAATTTGGATAGTGTGGATACAATTCGATGGTATTGGCCTCCAGGAGCTATCCCAGAGTACTCCATTGTGACCGTTCTGGACAGCGCTCTCAACTCAGATGCACTGGCCAGGTAGACAGGAAAAGGCCCGCAAACTTTGGAATTTCATTTCCTGTTTGGCCAGCATGTTTGCAGAGCTCATGCAGAGCTCATCAGCATGATGTGCACATTACCAGGGCACATTGCCCAGCCCGAACTTTGTGAGAAGTCTATGACTATGTCCCTCTCGTCACCACGCTGCCGTCGCCTCCTCGCCTGGTTTTGCGCAAAACAATTGTCTGCCATTGCTCTGACGGAGGGAGGGATAACTGATGACATGGCTTACAGAGAATTAAAATCAACGAAAGGGGTGGCTTTGCTTCAAGGAGAAACACAAACAACTGTCACACAGAATGGCCCCCTCAAAACCCTGGGTTTAGCAGGCCGTTGATTTCACAAAACAAATTGGGTCAATTTCTTGTTTTGATCCATCTATCTTTTACATCTTAGGCTGGCAGCAGACGCAGTATGACTGCAAGCCATCCTCATTTCCGGGGTGCTCGGCAGAAGATGCTGCATTACAATTGCTAGCCATCATCATCTCCTGGCTGCTCACCAGAAGATGGTGCAGTAGGACTGCTAGCCATCGTCATCTCCTGGGTGCGCGGCAGAAGATAGGAATGACCTGGCTGAGTCACTCCCACGTCTGCCCAGGCGCCCCTGACCAATCTCACTGAGTTCGGCTAAAAGAGCACCCAGGAATATGACGACAATGGCTACCAATCATAATGCACCGTCTGCTGCCAAAAGGCAATGAGCTGCTGCTGTGTAGCAATGCAGTCCCACGTCTGCCAGCACCCAGGAGACGTACGGTGACAGTGAGCTGAGCGGGCTCCATGCTTGCCATGGTATGACTTCTGCTCAGGTAACCCAGGAAAAAAGGTGTGAAACGATTGTCTGCCGTTGCTTTCACGGAGGAAGGGAGGGAGGGAGAAGGGGGCCTGACGACATGTACCCAGAACCACCCACGACACTGTTTTTGCCCCATCAGGCATTGGGATCTCAACCCAGAATCCCAATGGGCGGCGGAGACTGCAGGAAGTGTGGGATAGCTACTCACAGCTACCCACAGTGCAATGCTCCGGAAGTCAACGCTAGCCTCGGTACTGTGGATGCAGTCCGCCGACTTAATGCACTTAGAGCATTTTGTGTGGGGACACACACAATCAACTGTGTAAAAATGATTTCTAAAAAAACCTACTTCTATAAATTCGACCTAATTTCATAGTGTAGGCATACCAGAGTCTGATGTTCTCTATCTATGCTAAGAACAAGCAGTCTTATGCAAGCTGTCCTGTGCTGCCTCTCCAGTTTTCCTCAGCCCTTTTCTTGAGGGACCACTTCTAATAATTATGAGGACAGTCTCCATGCTCATTCAAATCCTATCTTCTCTGCTGAAGCTGCTAGAAAGGCTCTCAATTAGAGTTCATTATTATAGGGATTTTGCTGAAGTGCACATGTGTGCAACAGGGCACTGATCCACCACTTGCTGAAGTCAATGGAAAGTCTCCTACTGATGTCAATGACCATTGGATCAGGTCCTAGGTACTGGGCTGAGACTACCAGTCAAGTGACACAGAAATAACTTTGGTTCACTGGTGTCAGATTAAATGAGTGCTAACTTAGTGGTGAAGGGGGCTGCACATCCCTTCAGAAATCCCCTGAAACAGTCAGTGCACCGCAAAACATAGTCTTTCATAATGCTTGAATCCATTCACAAATCTTGCTCCCTCTCTCTGCAGGACTTGTAAGACTCCTCCTTGAATCATTTTTTTGCAGATCGTTCCCTCAACGATTAGGCCATGGATTTCCATATTTAGCATTCTGTTCTTTTCTCATTGCACACACATGGCACCCACTAATATTAAAGGGAGTTAGACACATCCACTGGTAGCAGAATAGATACTTTAAACGGTGCATTAGCTTATGGGAAGGGTCTTCAGGAAGATAAAAGTGTTGAAGACATCCTTGGGAGGATTTGTTTTATTTAAAATGAGCAATGGGTTCCTTCCATGGACTGTTTCTGCTACACAGAATCTCAGCAAAAAGTTGACAGTGACTGAAAAAACAGGGATGGTTTGGAAATGGGTCCCATTTCATCAGAATCCTCAAGGGAGTTTTAGTTAAGTTGGTCTGGTTTTAGCCTGTATCTCTATTTCAAAAAGACAAAACAAAAATGAGGGTGGCTGGTACAGGAAATATTGTCAGATGGGGTTGCCAAACCATAAACGGGGGGTGGGGGAGCGGGAGGGTGTTGGATCTTGCTTATTTATTGAAATCCCTGAATCCCTGCAATAGATTTCCAAAGAATGTTGTGGAATCCCCATCACTGGAAGAGTTTAAGAACAGGTTAGACAAATCCCTGTCAGGGGTGATCTAGATATATGTGGCCTACCTCATTAGGGGTGTGTGTGTGAACTAGATGACCTCTTGAGGTCCCTTCCAGCCCTACATTTCTATGCCCATATCTACTCCACAACTGCTACAGCAGCACAGCTATGGCATTGCAGCTGTACTGCTGTTGCACCATAGCGTACACAGTTCCTACATTGACAGCAGGTGTTTTTCCATCTACATAGTTAATCCATCTCTCTGAGAGGCGATCGCTAAGAATTCTTCTGTCAACCTAGCCACATCTACACTGGGGGTTAGGTCAACCTAACTACAGCACTCAGGGTGCAAAATTTTTCACAGCCCTGAGCAATGCAGCTAGGTTGATCTAATGTTTAAGTGTAGACCAAGCCTATGATTCTCCTGTTGGGAGCTTCAGATTAGTGGCTGTAGTTTAGGCACATCTCTACAGAGCATCATTACTATATTAATATTACCAAAATCAGTGAGGTTTTGGGAAGTATCCACATGATGGATTTGGGGTCAAATACTGCACCTCTTTCCCAGTGAATGCAGCTCACCCATGGATACATAAGTATGAATCCAATGCATACTAAAAATGATAGGCCAGAATCTTTGGTCTGATAAGTCTAGTTTATGCTGCTTAGGTACAAACACAGAGAGGAGTGAAAGCATCCAGAGCTTGCCAGTGGAGCATTCTTTCCAGGCAGGTGCTGCTCTGTCATCTCTTGCATGAGCTGTACCCCCTGCCTCCATGCAGGGGACAAGGAGAGGAGCTCCACTATGTTTGTTCCTGCAGTGGCATGCGGTGCATGAGGGATCCAGCCTTAACTTGCCCTGAGGCTAGATGGTTCAGGATCAGGAAGCCACAACTGGCTACCAGTGACCTCTTGGCTCATGTGGGCATGGTGACAGCAGCACCCATCAACATACCCAAGCTAGCCTTGAACTACCTAGCTCAAATAACTACAGTAGTGAAGCTGTGGCAGCACAGGATAGCTGCTGGAGTGCATACCCAGGGTGCTGGGTGAGGTTGTACAGCTCATGCTGCCACAGCATCACTGCTATTGTTACTCAAGTTAGCTAGAGCAACGCTACTTTGGTATGTCTACACGTGCTTCAGTCACACCTCTGATGGCAATAAAGGCATATCCTATGTCTGAGCGAGCTCAGGAGGGGTAGAGAATCTGCCCCAATATGAAAAGTGTATGCACAATTGGGTTCAATCTTGTTTGCCTCATTGGGGCTGAGAGTCACATTGGGTTCAAAGGGGCTCACACAGGAGCAAGGGGAGCAGCATTAGGCTCTTCTACAGTCTTGCTGATTCACTCCTCCCACCCCAAATTCCTAATGTGACTAAGGAAATGTTTTTATTTTCAAACCATAGCCATTTTTGTTCCAGGGCTGCCCCAAAAGCAGAAAGCACCCTCCACACTTCCCAGCTTTTCATTTCTCTCTTAGATACAGCTGAACTAATTTTAACACACTTTAGTTATAAACACAAATAATGCTCAGGAGCATGAGGGCTGCTTAGTCATGTGACTTGAAGGAGCTGAGTTTTGAACCACCGAGAAACGAAATTTTTAATGGCAAGGCTGATAGATCCTTAGCTACTGAAGCACTACTGGGCACTGCAATAATTATACTGTCCTAATCAAGTGCTGCGAAGTCTCAGCCTCACTGGCATTAAAGAAAAAAAGCAGCACTAATGGAATCTCATCATAACAAGAGATTGTAAAGCATTCCACAATATATTATATCTTGGCTGCTATAGAGGTTGCTGTTTTATTCATGGTGAGCACATCATCATAAGTGAAACTTGGGATCTGTGCCAGGCTGACACATTTTAGAGCAAATGTAAGAAGGGGAGGCATAATTTTTTCCAATCCCTTTTGACCCCCTTTTCTTCCAGGAGCTCCCATCACTCATTCTCTCTCCATGAGGCTCCCACACTCAACCTCCCCTCCCCATTATGCTCCCACCATTCTCACCCCTTTTAGCTTCCAATTTATGAACTTATTTTATTGCTACCTCTTCCAGCTCTAGAATTATGGCTGCTGAAGGAGCGTCATGGGATGGGAATGGTGCAGTATGTGTACTGTCTGCACATCTCTAGGATAAGCTGTGTTTGGGATGAACCAATTAGATAAATTAGTAAACAAACAAGTGGGTAAGAAACTATGCCAATGGTAGTGTGGCAAAGGCATTTGTGAGTGACACAAAGAACTAATCAAGGGTTATAATTCTCACACTTCCCATCTCAAGCACAAAACCTCCACGAGCTCCTGGCTTCCTTAAAGACACAATTGAGCCCTATGTATGTGAAACACTCCACGTGGTTCTGCTTGTGGGGAGGAACCCAAAGCCTGTGATTCAACACCTCCCCCCCCCCAAAAAAAAAACCCAGTTCTGTTTATGAGTGGTCTGACTGCTGTCTGTACCTGAGCTGATCACTCCTCCCTGTCCACATGCAGTATCAGATACCCTATGAAAAATTATATCTGAGTAATTCTGAGCAAGTAAGGGCTAGAAGGAACAAATTCAGGCATGCTAAAAAAAAGGAAGGGTGTGAAGGGATAAGGGATAGTATTCCTCTGGAGTCAGAGGCTTTCATCTGGCTGGCTGACAATACCAGCAACTTAATTGTCTGATCCTCATAAAAGGAGGAACAGGAAACCGGGGAAGGGGGACTGCAATACCTGCCAGAGGTGGACCATCTCCAAAAAACAGAGAGGAGAGTGGGGAAAGTCCTGTTATCACAAAGGGCTCTGAGGTCAGAGCCAGGAACTTTTGGGTTGATGAACTCTTGGGATGTGGGACAGACTTGGGGGAAAGGAACTAAACTGTACAGCCTTTCTGGGGAAAGGATGAGAAGTTTTGATCCTGTTTTTGTTAAGAAGGCTTGAAATAAAACCCACAGCAATTAATTGGACTGGAGACTTCCGTGTCTGGATTCTGAGACAGGGCCTCAGACAAGATTTCCCCAGTGGGGGAGCTGGCTCTGCAGGCACTAGCCTGCATCCAGCTGGAAGAGGATTTTATAAGGTAGGCCAAATCCTTCACCAGGGAACATTTCTCTGTCAGAAACGGCCTGCGGTCATTAGGAGGATGCATATTATAATATGCCACCAGTTTGATACAGACACCTAAATCTCAGGATGCGAATGCCAAATGCCCTTTCTGTCACCATTCTGCTGGGCCTAATGCTGTTATGCCAAGGGCATGCCCTTGTTTGAGGAATCATTAGGAAGGTCAAGAGCCAGGTTCTAATGGAGCACTCTTGCTCTCCTGGAAGAAGGAAAGAGATGTGCTATTAAAATGAGGATTACACCACTGTCCTGTAGATAAATGTTCTTGTCTGGATTTGGAAGGAGTTTATAGCATTTGTTTTTTCAGCTCACCCAGGATGAATCCAAATCAATGACTATTCTCAAAACAGCACAGGCGAGCATGTCCTGTCTAGTACACAGACATCTTTGTAAGATCAAGGAAATCTGGCTATTGCGTATGTAAATTGTAGCTGATTGGGTGTGTGTGTGTGAGAGAGAGACCATTTAGAAAAGCTGGACGAGCACAGGTCCATGGGGCTGGATGCACTGCACTGCTTCCGAGGGTGCTAAAGGAGTTGGCGGATGTGATTGCAGAGCCATTGGTCATTATCTTTGAAAACTCATGGTGAACGGGGAGGTCCCAGATGATTGGAAAAAGGCGAATGTAGTGCCCATCTTTAAAAAAGGGAAGGAGGAGGATCCGGGTAACTATAGGCCAGTCAGCCTCACCTCAGTCCTTGGAAGAATCATGGAGCAGGTCCTCAAGGAATCGATTCTGAAGCACTTAGAGGAGAGGAAAGTGATCAGGAACATCAGCATGGATTCACCAAGGGCAAGTCATGCCTGACTAACCTAATTTCCTTCTATGATGAGATAACTGGCTCTGTGGATAAGGGGAAAGCAGCAGACATGTTATTCCTTGACTTTAGCAAAGCTTTTGATACAGTCTCCCACAGTATTCTTGCCGGCAAGTTAAAGAAGTATGGGCTGGATGAATGGACTATAAGGTGGATAGAAAGCTAGCTAGATCATCGGGCTCAATGGGTAGTGATCAATGGCTCCATGTCTAGTTGGCAACTGGTATCAAGTGGAGTGCCCCAAGGGTCGGTCCTGGGACCTGTTTTGTTCAGTATCTTCATTAATGATCTGGAGGATGGTGTGGATTACACCCTCAGCACGTTTGCAGATGACACTAAACTGGGAGGAGTGGTAGATACTCTGGAGGGTAGGGATAGGATACAGAGGGACCTAGACAAATTAGAGGATAGGACCAAAAGAAATCTGATGAGGTTCAACAAGGACAAGTGCAGAGTCCTGCACTTAGGATGGAAGAATCCCATGCACTGCTACAGACTAGGGACTGAGTGGCTATGCAGCAGTTCTGCAGAAAAGGACTAGGGGTTACAATGGACGAGAAGCTGGATATGAGTCAACAGTGTGCCCTTGTTGCCAAGAAGGCTAATGGCATTTTGGGCTGTATAAGTAGGAGCATTGCCAGCAGATTGAGGGACGTGATCATTCCCCTCTATTCGGCATTGGTGAGGCCTCATCTGGAGTACTGTATCCAGTTTTGGGCCCCACACTACAAGAAGGAAGTGGAAAAATTGGAAAGAGTCCAGCAGAGGGCAACAAAAATGATTAGGGGGCTGGAGCACATGATTTATGAGGAGAGGCTGAGGGAACTGGGATTATTTAGTCTGCGGAAGAGAAGAATGAGGGGGGATTTGATAGCTGCTTTCAACTACCTGAAAGAGGGTTCCAAAGAGGATGGATCTAGACTGTTCTCAGTGGTACCAGGTGACAGAACAAGGAGTAATAGTCTCAAGTTTCAGCAGGGGAGGCTTAGGTTGGATATTAGGAAAAACGTTTTCACTAGGAGGGTGGTGAAGCACTGGAATGGGTTACCTAGGGAGGTGGTGGAATCTCCTTCCTTAGAGGTTTTTAAGGTCAGGCTTTGCAAAGCCCTGGCTGGGATGATTTAGTTGGGGATTGGTCCTGCTTTGAGCAGGGGGTTGGACTAGATGACCTCCTGAGGTCCCTTCCAACCCTGAGATTCTATGATTCTATGTTAATTGAGTCTGTGGCAGAACTGTCCTCAAAAGGTGTATAGGTGCCATTCACACTGCCCAGCATGAATTGAAGTCATCTCTCTCACAAACTCTCTGCATGACTTCAAGCTGTGTCTTTCCCTCTCCATAGAAGAAGGTAGATATTATATATCCCTCCCCACCTTGGAATTAAAGAAATCCTCCAAGCAGTATATAGTGGAAGGAAGTTTGGGTAATGCCAGTGGGGTTCCATATAATCTTCTGAAGGACCCAACAGCTAGTAAGCTCAAGGTGCTGCTGATTTTGATGAGAACTAACATAGACTCAGTGTGGAGCATATGGACATCTCCTTTGTCTCTGTGTCAGTGCAAGTGTTGCCCTCCCCGTTTTTTCCCTCACTTGCCTCAATCTATGTGACTTTAAGACTGTCAGGTGTTGTGCTGAAACCAGTGGCTGATGTAGCCCTTACCTAGAATTGCCAAACCCAAAAAGCATCCTCCCTCAGCCATCCTTACCCCTCCCTGTACTGTCCCTGGCTAATCTAATATCCCTTCTTCCAGCCGAGCCCTAGCTCAAAAAAACTGTGAAAGCTACTTGCACACTCTCCCTCTGCCTCCACTTTCCTGAGAGTTGGGGGGCAGGAGTGTTTTTTTCAACTGTTTAGAATGAGCTTCTGGGATTGTGGGTAGTGTGCAGAGCAACTAATTAGTGGCTGATGCCTCAAGGGCTTAACTTGCACCTCTTGATCTCACAATGCCTTGATACAACTATTCCAGCAGTACCTGGCTGAGCATGTGGGGCCTTGTGAAAGCCTTTGAAAATCCTGAATAGGCAGCCACCCCCTTAACCATGCCCAGGCATGCTCTCTGGGAGCTTTCAACCTCTGGAGCAGGGGTAGTCAATTATTTTTGTGGAGGTCTGAATTTCTTGGTCAAGGGACAGTCAAGGTCCAGACAGAGAAAACAACAACAATAATAACAATAATTAATAATAAGTAAATAAAAAGATTTTGGGGTCTGTTCAAAAGCTTCTGGCAGCCTGGTTTTGGCCCGCAGTCTGCCTATTGACTACCTCTGCTCTAAAGCATTCAGAGGGTTTAGGCACTACTACCAAGCTGCTCTGAAAATCCTAAATGCCTGAACATACACTGAGTCCCATTTGCACTGTGCAGCAGGCTACTTGCAACTACATACTTTTTTTTTGCTATCTATTTTTGCAATGTGAAGACCAAAGGCTAATTAGTGGGAGCTGATCAGGCTTTTAGATTTACTGGCTGATCTCCATGCAGGTCCTCCAAGAGTCTGGATTGGCATTGCTTATTGAAAGAAATGTCTCTGTATCTTTATATAACTAGTATTAAATTATTAAACAAAAAAATCCAGAAAACATATCACCAAAGCTAAGCTGTTGTTAATAATACTAAAAATAAAACAATACAACAGTTAAATCAAATCAGGGTCAAATCAATAAATTAGCCTCAATATTGGATTAACCATCAGATTAATACACACACAAAATAGTCAATCCGTATAAATTGTAACAAGGAATCTAAGGAAATAGCTGTCCATTTGTTTATAAACACTCACTAAAGAACTATACCAAAGTCAATCAGATCTATAACTCAGTGCTAGTTAAATAACTTAAAACAGAAACCAAATTATTATCTAATGTCTGATCTACAATTTCAGAGCCAATTATAAAACTTCCTCCTTAGATTTCAGTTCTTGCATGGTGAGTAACCCTTCTCCCTGTCCCCTCCCCCACAGAGATTGTGTCATACAGACTTTAACAGAACACTTCAGGTAACCAGAAATTTGACAAATCTTAATCTACCAGAAATTCATAATGATAATTTCAAATCTCTTATCACTTTTGAAAACACTCAGATTAATTTTATGAGACCCATATTCAGAGCTGTTTAAATCTTGGTGTGATGGGGTGCCCACCCGCACACAAGCTCTGAGCAGGTTAATGTGGGCCAGAAGGCACCAGTTAACCTTAGATGCTGCACCTGGAGGGGAAGTTAGGGATTGTAGGGTTGCCAACTCTGACTGAAGTTATTCCGGGAGATTTTTTCCCCCTAACATGATGTAATGTCATTTTCTTAAAATAGCCTATTAAAATCTCCTGGATTGCTTTCAATAGTCTGTGGGAGAGTGATTCTGATTCCAGGAGACGCCAGGCCAATCCTGGAGGGTTGGCAACCCTAGGGGATGGGTAGGGCCTACTGGCAGATGAACCCCAGCTGGGGAAGGAGCTGGGATAGGATTATAAACCAGGAAGTGAGCAGAAAGTTGTAGGGAGGAGGTTTGTTGTTACTCTCTAGAGGGCAAGGAAGTTGACCAGGTACAAGGAGGAAATCTAGGAGAGTAAGACCTGGGATCCTGTTCTGGAATGGGGAGTCTGGTAAGAGGCCAAGCAGGGTGAAGTAGCCCTGGTGAGCAGAGGAATCTCTGGCAGGAAACCTGAGATAGACAAGCAGGTAGAGAGGTGGGGTAGGAAGGAACCAAGGAAAACAGCAACAGACTCTGAGACTGAGCAACCCTGGACTGCTAATCACAGGGGCCTGGATTCCTCTACCAGCCACTGGGAAAGTGGCACAGGACCTGGAGATATGGAATGAAAGATTGTTTGAGGCAGCATCTGGAACGTTTGTCAGGTGAGAATTTGATAGTCTGGAGTGGGGAGAAGAGGCTGTATAGTGACCCGGTTGGAGGGCTGAATCGGGAAGAGAGAGTATACTGAGTCATAAGGGGAGAGAGAGGGGCCACAGCACAAACAGAGGGGATGAGAACTAATTCCCAGACCTGGCCACAAGGAGGTGCCTCGGGAATGGACCAGTTTATACCTGGGAGCTTTTCTTTCAGGTGCCTTCCCCATATTGGCTTTAGGGGTGCACGCACACCTGCATGCACACAGTCACACTTTCACACTCTACAGTTAAAGAATATAAAAAGTTTAGATCATCCCCCAGATGATGAAGAAAAAAATAAAACAAGATACTTAAGATAACTGTGAATCCCTCAGCTCTCAGTCTTCTGGACTCTCAGAGAAAAGGAGCTGAACTGCAGTGAAGGAGGCAGACAGTGAAATTCTGCAGGCACAGTGCTTTGGGCCTCCTATGGGTTCAGAGAGAGACTGGTCAAAGGCTGGTGTAGCCTGGTTGTTGATGCCATGTGTCAAGGCTGATTCCCCACTCTGGCACTTTGAGTGCAGAAGGTGGGGGCCCACAAAGATTCTAAAAATTAATACTGGTCACTCCAGGCTTGTATTAAACTCCCAAGGTTACAGCTTCTCTCTGACCTTGGAGGGGTACATGCTGCCACCACCCAAGTGCAACCCCCCCTTTTAGAACCCGGAAAGGCACACTTGGGAATTCCTTCCTGTGGGGTACCCTCAAGCCCTTTCTCGTGCGTGCTCTCTCACACGCGCACACACACACATGCACATGAGCTGAGAAAGAAAACAAAAAAAATCAGCTGTTGCCACCAGCTCATTAAACAACATGTGCACAAGCCTCTTAGGGACACACAAATCCAATTCTGTTCTTTAAAAAAAAAAAGTAAATTTTATTAAAAACAAAAAGAAAGAAAATACACCTGGAATTTAGGCTTTTTGCTAGGTTTATAAAACAATTACAGGGATTAAGCATCAAGAGAGATTCTTGAGGTCCAGTTTAAAGGCTACAAGCAAAACAAAAGCACCTGGGGTTAGCACAGAGGAGTCCACAAGCCATAAAGAAATAAGAGCGAAACCTAACCATGTCTTCCTAGACATTTATTGATCTATTTACGTATCTGGGGTTTCCAATGAGTAGTTTCTAGGTATTATCTGATGATTTTCATATCTGGCCCAAAGCGTTTTACAGCATAGTTCCAGCCCTGTCTCTGCTCTGTCCCCTCTCTCTAGAGAACCACCACAGAGAGACAAAAGGGAATTTTTTTTTCCAAATTTTAAAAAGTTCTAGCTTTCCCATTGGCTCTTTTGGTCAGGTGCCCACTCCCTTCCTTTTACCTATGGACTTTTTTAACCCTTTACAGGTAAAGCAAATAGAGAACAGCTACTAACAGGGATTTTATAGCTAACTGGCTGGCTGGGTGTCCATAAAAGGGAGCTATCCCTACCCCCTTCATTTATCACACCATGGCTTCCTCTCCCCAAGATGGCTGGAGATTCTGGAAGGTCAGCCTTCCTTTGGGTGGCTTGTTGACCCAAAAGTTGAGGCTTCTCAGCCTTATCTTTGATTCTTATGGTTTGTGAGCTTTGCTTACCTCATCTTGCAGTGCTGCTGTCCAAGGCTTTTGGACAAGACAGGTTTGAGGCCTACCTGGGAGCAAAAAATAGTCTCAGGGGTATGCAAAAACACTGACTGTCTATGGACCCCTCTCCCTCCTTCCCCAAAAAATAAAAAAGTGGATAGGTGAGACCACTATGTGAAAGTTGGCATGATCTTATCTGACATTGTCTCACCAGAGTTTGACACAATACTGTAAAAATAGCTGATTGCGAGGGTTCTTTTTCAACAACCAGTCACTCAAGTTTCATTCACCAGCAAAATAAAAAAAATAAATTTGCCTAACGTATGACTATTGTCATTCTTACAAACATGACAACATCCAGTAATCTTTCTAGTTTGGAACTTGGCTATAAGTCAAACAGCTTGTCTTCTGGACTCTTCATCTTGAGAGAAAAAAAGTTACTCTAAAACCTATCAAGAAGGAAACCCATTTAAGAAATCAAGTATTTAATGTTTATATAAGGTCTGGATTCCCATACATGCTATTTCTCTCAGCACAAGCAACACCCATTTTTTGTACTGCAGTAACCATCTGAAGGACCTGTGGTAGAAGGGAGACTGTGGTCACTGAGATCTCCTTACAGCAGACTGTGACTGGAGGGCTTGTTGCCTGATCTACATTGCCAGAAGTTGGCATAGACCAGTGTTGAATCTGCCCCTACATCTTACAGCAGTGATAGTGAGGGGTTGGAGCAATTAATAAAAAATTAGTGCCAAAAGGTTCTAATCTCAACCAGGGCCTGTTTGTGCTAGATGTTGTACAAACACCTAAGACATGCTCCCTGGCCCAGAAAATTTTTAATCTACTATATAAGAGGAAGAATGCTCCAGGGCTTAGGACACTAGCCTGTGATCGGGAAGACCCACGTTCAAGTCCCTGCTTTGCCACAGGCTTCCTTTCTGACCTTGGGCAAGTCACATAGGTCCAGATTTTCAAAGGTAAAGATTCAGAGGTGCTCCAATACTATGGTGATTGGGGGCGGGGGCACGTAAGTACCTATGATAGATAGGTAAGAGAGAGCAAGTTGCAACAAGTTAGCGTAATAAACAATGGAATGGAGGAGCTAGGAAAGGGGGCTGAGGATATAACAACAGGAACATGTGGTTTCATAGACAAGCTGTATGAACTTGATGCGTCTGTATCATATGAACCTTTCTGTTACATCAATCAAATGAGCTCTTCTCTGCTGCCGCTCAGCTTAGCATTGTTACTTGGCTGATTGCTTGTAGGTCTTCAGGAGAGATTTGAAGGAGGAAGAGGCAGTTGTCTGACAGAATAGTTCAACTACTATTGAATGCTGTAATATTATTTTACCTGGTGTTTGGGGACCTAAAAATGCAGGTTTCCTGCATCAAGAAGGCCTTGGGTAGGCCCCCTGCAATGGAGCAGAAGGTGAATTTTACCCTGATGTCTGCACAGGATTGTCAGCACCAAAGTTGCCCTTGTAAAAGAATTCCAGCATGTAATTTTTTTCCCAAAAGGTGGGAGAGAAGATTTGGAGCCACTAGCTTGATACAAACATTAAAGGGATTTTGCATGCTTATGTTTCTTTCTTTAGAGACAAATTGTACTGTTTTAGGTTGCTATGGTTTCTGGTTTCCTTGGTTACCCCTTTTGTGGTGGGTTGGGGGAACACATGGGGATGAGGGGAAGGAGGAATCCAAAAAAGGTGGGAACCAATTGAAAAGAGCATGGAGAATGCTGATGATGTGTAGGTTTTCCTAGGGAGAAACAACAAAAGGCAAATATCCTGGCTTTGTTTTGTCCTTTTAGGTGGGTTTTTTAATTATGATTAAAAAAGTGAAAATATTGTGTAGTGTAATTGGGCTACGGTTTTCTCTGAAGATGAATATTTCAGATTCCCTTAAATTTAGAATGATGAGAAAATCAATTGATAGAAAAGAAATATGGGGCAAAATGAGGGTGTGCTCAGCTGCGGACATCTGAAAGTGCATTGGTGAAACTGTATCCTAGAAGGAGCATTCCCAGTTGCTTCACAGCAATGAGTAAAGAACATAATGCATCCTATTCCAAAAAGGATAGGTAGGTAAAGCTCACTTTGTCATCCCCTACATTGTTAGGTCCTAATCCTGCAAAGCCTTACACAAGCAATCCTTATGCAAGTATCCCCATTGAAGGCAATGGGACTGTATACCTGAGGAATGCTTGCAGGATTGGGCCCTGAGTCCTCTCTCAATGCCCCTGTTATCAGTTGGGTTAAACCTCATAGAAACTGCTAGGTATAACAGTTGCCCTTCATTACTAACAAATGTAAGAAACAACTAAGCTCCTTTATGGAACCAGCTAGCTGAAACAATAACAGCCTCCACCCAAACACAGTCGCCAAAAACAAAGGCACACATGGGTGGAGGGATTTCTCAGGGGTATATGGTGTATGGAGTCTGTGTAACAGTGAGAAGCCAAGGACAGAACAAGCACTAGGAATGTGGCCACAAGAAAAGCCTCATGAGAGAGTTTTGGGGCTAAGACCTGTCTGGAAAGGATCTTGGAATCCTAAGCAAAGAAACTGTCTCCTGATGATTGACTCCTGCTTTGTTCAGGGAAACAGGGTTTTGTACATCCTTTGTAAATAAACAGGATGGCATCAAATAAATATCTGACTCCAACATCAGTTTCCCCTCCTAACTGAAAACCTGAAAACAACCTTCAATTACATCTGAAGAAGTGGGTTTTTTTACCCACGAAAGCTTATGCTCAAATAAATCTGTTAGTCTTTAAGGTGCCACCGGACTCCTCATTGATTTTGTGGATACAGACTAAAACGGCTACCCCCTCTGATACTTGAAACAACCTGCTGCATCTCAAATTTTGGCTAACCATTGGCATCAAAAAGGGTAGCTTTCAATTGACTGAAGTAGTGAAGTCAAGGGAGTTTCAACTGAGTAAGGACTAAATCAGAACTGCATAATCTGCCTTTACATCACTATATGTGTCACCAGTTGTTGGAAAATAAATCCAACCTGATCCTGCATGGCAGATTGCAAAGATTCATCTAATATCCAATGGCACAGTCAGGCTGTTCTGCCGAGCTGGTAGAGTTCAGGTGCTGTGCCAGTTGTGTTGAGTGGATGAGGAGACCTGCTAGTTGAGTGTGAAATAGGTCAAAGGGAATGAGTTAATCAATACATTATATTAATGGAAAGTTCTTTATGGAGCTCTTGTGTTTATAGTTCTTTGGAAGAGAAGAGAGTAAACAGGAGACAACTAGGAGAAGAGGTGATGGGTGTGGGAGAGCAGAGAGCTGAAAGAGAATTAACCAGAAAATAATATGAGCTGAGCAAGGAGGATCAAGAGTCAGCTCTGTCCCTCTCCCATACCCAATTACATTAAGGCACAGTGACAGAGGCCAGAACCAAAACCCATTGAAGTCAATGAGAGACTTCCCATTGACTTTAATGGGCTTTGGATCAAGCCCCCAGTCTAGTATCTAGTATAGACCCATACTACTGAAAATGAGACCATTGCCAGGAACACTTTATACCCCCATATTTGCTGGAACTATCATTTATGGTGCAGTGTCAAAAATATTCACATTTGAGCCAGAAGCTAGGAATATCAGAAACCTTAATACAGCATCAACAAGTTTAGAAAAGTTTATCATATGTAATATTAATAACAAACACATATATATGCACACACACATACCATGAGATTCAGGTTGCTTTTATTCACAATTTATTTGTACATGGATTTTTAAAGACTAATTTGTTTTTTTCTGTTTGCATAAGAAGTTGGAAAATCCATAATATAATAACCTTCCTAGCAAAGTTCTGTAAGGGAAGCTCAGGAATACTACTCCCCACAGCCTCTGTTGTGTCCTAATGGTCTTGCTTATTATGTGTTTGAAATAGGGCTAGCAGATATTTTCAGTTGAAACTAATAATAATTTATTAAAGATGCGCAAGGAATATGTGATATTGGGAATTAAAGCATGGTCAAATATTAAAATGATGATCAAGCAAGGTGCCTTTAAAGAATTGTTATATTATCCATTATGAGGATGACTAATTTTGCATTTAAAGTTTGGGTGGCAGGTTACATTTTCACATACTGCCTATTATTGTTAATACTGGCAGTTGGGTGTGCACTTTGCTCATGTATACTACATGAAAACATGCAACAGTTGGGCTAAAATAAGAGGACTGTAGCCCTCTCCTTGCTGCTAAGGACCTTGCTATTTATGGGACTGGAGAGAAATTGGAAGTCTTTTCATGTACAAAGCAACTTTCCTTTCATATTTCAAATTCTTCCTCAATATGCTTTCTCGTGAATCCTTTCAATACTCATTGTCCAAGTAACGATGACTGCATTTGAAATGGCTTCTGGAGTGTATATTTATGAGTCTGTACCATATTGCATATGTATGAATGAGATTGTAAGCTCCTTGAGACAGGGAGCTAGTTTTCCATATGTGGTGGTGTAGATCTGTGTATATTCAGAGCAATCTATAATGATATAATAACTCATGTGGTTGAGGAAATCATAATGTCCATGGGATGATATCTGACTGTGGTAGAAGTATTCAATGGCTGTGTTTTTTGCCAAAAAATGTCCACCATGCTCAGTGGTTCAGCCCCACCAGTGGTAGTAATGGTGGCAGCACCACTATAAACAAGGTGCAGGCAGGTGCTGGCTCTTTGACGACTATACTATATAACCCTGCTCAGTGCAGGTCTAAAGGACATTTGGTAAACACCCTGGCAGCTGCAGTATCCCTTTGCGCACTCTGGTTTCCAGTGTTGTTACCATCAGTGGAATGGAGCTGGTGATAGCAATGGTGGAATCTTTATGGCAAAAAGCCTGGGGTAGACAAGGCCAATAAGTAGCATGCTTCCAAATACAAGTGCTTTTTCAGCAGTGCCACCCACAGAATAAACCTAAGAATGGGATTGGCGAATGTGCAGGGTGAAAGAAACTAAGAAGGTTCATGCTGTGTTAATATCTTGGAGCTCTGGCTTATTTGTTTCATATCAAAGCTAAGTATACAGCTTATTGCTGACTACAGCTGAATTCCACTTGAGGTCGATTCTGTGAAAACAGAAAGGCAACCTTCATCAAAACATACAGTTGTTGTTGTAACTGGATTTGAAGAAGTTTTACAGTCCTGATAGCTTGAAAGATATTCTTCAGCATTGTGACATGTTATAAATCGGGGCTTTTATGTATCACAGATGGAGCAATAAATGCCATAATAGATTTACTGGTTATTGCTGCTCTGATAAAAGGGTCATTAGAAGTTGTAGAACTCTAAACGTTAATGGGAAGATGTTGTAAATACTGTAAATGAAGAGAATGAAAGAACATGATATATTAGTCATCTGAGGTCACTTCTTAATTTATAACCGTTTTCTAACAATGCAGAAGAAGCAGGGGGTTGCCTTTCGAGGAAAGAGAAAGTGCAAATAAAGTTACTGCCACTTATAAGAACAACCTTTGTGACAGCTCCTGTACAGCACTGTTCTGATAGGGCCTAATCTAAAGCCCATTCATATCACTGGGATTTGGATAAGCCCATATACTTAGGGTGTGTATGCACTGCAGTTAAAAACACGTGCCTGGCCTGTGCCAGCTGACTTGGGCTTGGGCTAAAGCGCTGTTTAATTGCCAGGAACCCAGGCGCAGGGGGGCAGGGGCTGGCCAAGCTGCTGGTGCCTGGTCTAATCTGCGGGTGGCTGGGCGGTGGACTGGCCGCAGTCATGCGGCGCGGGGTCGACCGGAGCCCCGCCGAGCGACGGACCCGCGCGCAGGCATGCGGACCGGGGCGCGGGCCGGCGGCGGCTGCTCTCCTGCAGGCATGGCAGCCTGCCGGACCCGCCGCGACCCGGCCCCGCCGCCCCCGCCCGTGCAGCCGCGCCTGAGGGGTCCGGTCTGTTGCCGGCCGTGGAGTGGAGCATGCCCATGCGCAGGCAGGTCCGCGTCCCCCGGCTCCGTGGACTGGCTGGGGCGAGCCCGGAGCCGCGGGGAAGGGGGACGCGCCGCGGAAGGAAAGGGAAGGCGCGCACACACCGCTGCCTGGGGCAGCCTGATTCCTAGAGCCGCCCCTGCAGGAACCTCCCACCTCTCAGGGTCCTAGAGCCCGGGCACAAGCTCGAGGCCAAATGTCTACACTGCAATTTAAAAGCCCCTTAGTGCCCGAGCCCTGTACCTGAGTCAGCTGCCATTGGTCAGCCACTGGTTTTTAATTGTAGCGTAGACATACCTTGTGTGGACTGCACTCAGAGCATATATAAAAGCTTAGAATAGCGCATACATAATACACTGCAGACTTTACTATGAGTATTTCTGAGTGATACATTCACAAAAATAAACTTACTCATCTTGAACCTGTAGCTAATCAATGAGTGTTTTGCCTGAATCAGAACTGCAGGATTAGACCCAATGATGCTAATTTAGCAATATGATTTGATTTAGCTGGCCTGCACGTAATGTCTGACCAACGATCCCATAAAAATTCAAATACGAAAATGGTCTTCAAATGGACACCCTCAATTTCCAAAACTGCTTTTAGGCAGAGCTGGTGGTGCTGCCTGTTATTAAGGTTGCCCGACTCTTCCCATTATAAGACTGTTTTCAGATGTTAATAACATTAACTGTTTAGGCTAAATTTTTCTATGTGGGGATCTGCCTCAGGCTTATTATTTATTAATAACAATAATAACTTCAGCCAAAACAGTTCTGTGTTTCTCAGAACCAGGCTAGGGGAAAATACATTGCTTTGCCTATGTTAAAAAGTTCTAGCAACCTTTTCTTTGCTAGAAGATCTAATGCTCCCATGCTTTGGGGTAGGGACTTGAAATCTGATAGCAATGTGGCCTTTTTGTCAGGCATTTGCCTTTTGGGTCCCCATGAAAGTTTACCCAAATTTGGCAAGTTATAAACCTTTGAAAACCTTGCAGTTCACACGTGTTCTATAGAGACTTCTTAGAGCTTTGCAGCTAAATTCCGTAAGATTCCATCCACAATGGAATGTAAGGTTGCCTATGGAATTTTAATTTGGCCCCCTTGTGCATATGTATTAACTATGGTCTTTAATTACATGATCATATATTAGTTTTTGCACAGGATGGACCTGCTCAGGATTGTGTAATGAAAGTTGCATGGGCTACCTTAATTCAGGCATTTCTTAATTTTTGAGTGCTTACTGAAGTTGTTGCAAAGTCAATATTCTTGGCTTCTCTTATTGGTAAGTGTGGCATGTAGGACACCAGCAACACATTGAGGATTTTGTTCTGACCTAGTGAGAGAGGCATATCAGTTCTATTTATGCAACAGAATCTGACCAGGGATATTTCAGAAGTGTTTTCAGTAATAGATGATGATCTAAGTGGTTTAGCATTCTAACTGGAGAAGTAAAAGGAGGATAGGCAAATCATTTGTTAATTTCTCATTGAGTCCATCTATGGAATCTAAATGTTTTATAGAATATAACTTATATATAACTTAATTATAGAATGTAATGTTGTTGTTATAATTGCTGTAACATGCACTAGAGCACTTTGAAAGATCAGTCCAGCAAAATTAGAGTTGTCTGAATAATGAAAACAAAATCACTTAATATTTGTGCAAAGAGTTCTGAGGTTTTTCTCTGTATTAGCTGTGGATCATGTTTTATTTGAATAGTCAGATAACTGCCAGATATTAATGAACATATTCTCAAATTGAGGGCTCTGGCTTGGAGTGCGGGCTATTGGGTGGGACTGGGGATGAGGGGTTTGAGGTGTGGGAGGGGTCTTAGGACTGTGGCAGGGGGTTAGGGTGTGGGAAGGAGTGAGGACTGGTTCTGTGTGGTATCAATGGAAAGGAACCCCTAGATATTGAACCCGACCCTGGTTGCTGCTGGGTCCACCTGGCAGAAGGGTTACACACACATACAAAATGGGAAATGACTGCCTAGGAAGGAGTACTGTGGAAAGGGATCTGTTAACAATTTTGTATCTGCTTTATTTTTCTCTATTTATGCTCTTTATCTTTTTGCAGCTCAGGAGAACGATGATAAAAAAGATTAATGAGGTTTACTTTTTGTTTCTAGTACCTCCTGGTTCTCCAGTGCTTGCACAATGTTGCACACTTTAACACCAAAGAAAACAAAACTGTTGATTAAAAAGGGAATGTAAAGTCTTAAAACATTCCTATTAATAGCAGGTTTTGTAAAACTTTATTTTAAACAAAATATAAATGTTGGACAGAGAATACTTGGTTGTGTTTCCCTTTAAATGATCTGGTTTTGTGAATACATTATCAGCAAAGGCAAAGCTGGCCTGCTGGCCTTCAGAGAGCAGCACTTCCACAAAAAAACAATTTTATTATCACAGTCACATGGTCTCAGATAAACTACAAAGACAGAATGGGGCAAGGAGCAGGCAAGAAATCAATACATCATTATGAAACAAAAGGCTGTTACTCTTAGGAGTGAAACAGATAAAAGAGAGCAAATCAGCTGACCTGTTGTTCACTGAACAATCTAATGAAAGAAAATTAGTGTGCTGGAATCTGACAGCTACCAATGATTCAAAAACAATTTAAAGCTCGCCTACTAGGTTGGGAGCTATAATGATATTTTTAAAAATATGTTGCATACCAAAGAAATGGCAGACTAGCCCAAAATAATTATCATGAAGTGGTAAACAAAGGGACCAAACTGCTTGTAACCCTTTTTAAAAATGTTATTCTTCAGTAGTGATCCTAAATATTACAGCTTACAGTGGTCCTACTGCAATATTTGAAACTATTTCTGTAGAATAAAGGTTGGTTGGTTTTGCTATGAGGAGGGTGGCAATATATATGTTACTTATGTGGGTAAAATAATCCTGAAAATGTTTTAATTAAGCGTGAACATATGGGTTTTTTTCTGCCTGGTATGGGCTGCCACAAATCAGTTTGGGGCAAATTCTTCTCCATGTTAGGTTTCCTTCTGAGACATTTCTGCTCCGTTTATCAAGAACACCTCATCCAGTTTTGCAGTGCTGTAACAAGGGCAAGGTGAGTGAGGCACTTGCCTCGGGCGCGGAAGGTGAGGGGCGCAGAAAGTCTCTCATTCGGCGGCAATTCAGCAGCAAGACCTTTCCTCCGAGCAGGGGCGGCTCTAGCCATTTCGCCGCCCCAAGCATGGCGGCATGCTGTGGGGGGGCGCTCTGCCGGTCGCCGGTCCCGCGGCTCCGGTGACGTGCCTGCGGATGCTCCACTGAAGCCGCGGGACCAGCGGACCCTCTGCAGGCACGCCTGCGGGAGGTCCACCAGAGCCGCCTGCCGCCCTCCCGGCGACCGGCAGAGCACCCCCCGCGGCATGCCGCCCCAAGCACATGCTTGGCGTGCTGGGGCCTGGAGCCGCCCCTGCCTCCGAAAGGAACTGAGGGACCCGCCACCAAATTGCCGCCAGTTGTCAGCAAGGGAGAGGGGCAGCAAGTACAGCTCTTTAGAAATTTGGCGGCGGGTCCCTCAGTCCCTCTCAGAGGGAAGGACCTGCTGCTGAATTGCCGCCGAAGAACAGCGGCAATTCGGCGGCAGGTCCTTCCCTCCGAGAGGAAGCTGCTGCCGAAGAGCCGGACGTGCTGCCCCTGTCCCTTGCCTCAGGCGCAAAAATCCCTAGTTACAGCTCTGCAGTTTTGGCAAAACACTTCATCCTGTTCCCTGGGATCCACAAAACTCAGTTTGACTCCAGCTCATTACTCAGGTTACTTTATTAGGCATGTAACAGCTCTTTCCCCACATTGACTTGGCCCAGACAAAGTGGTACCACAATTTCAATTCATATCATACACCACACAGTTGATATACATCTTTCCCAGCTACTGATATCTATACTTCTTGCATGTAAAGACCAAATGTTTTGCAGATTGCGTGCAGAACAATCACTTTGCAGATTGCATGAGGCAACCTTATCAGTTCAGTATGTTTCTGCCCACTTTATTTACTATCAACATACCCGCAATAGTTTGTTTAGTAAGTTTCTGCCTCCCTTAGGCAGATTTGATCAGTTAGATCTAGTCATAGATTGTAATTATCTATGGAAATAGAAAATTGGCACACATACAGATATGTTGCACAAGTTCATATTTACTGAGTGCCATTTATTTATAAACAAAGAAATCCAGCATTTATTACTACAACTGTACAGTCCAATCATGTTTGGAACTTAGATGCTCATATTAATCAGTTTATATTACAGCAAATCAATGTATTATTCTTTGTCACAGTCTGAAATCACAGGTCAAATTAGCACAGAGTAGACTGAAAAGAACACAAGGTGTCAATATAACAATACAGTGCCATAACATTTCTAAGTAGGGCTGTTCATTAATCGCAGTTAACTCACACGATTAACTCAAAAAAACTTAATCGTGATTAATCGCAGTTTTAATTGCACTGTTAAACAAGAGAATACCAATTGAAATGTATTAAATATTTTGGATGTTATGCTACATTTTCATATATATTGTATTCTGTGTTGTAATTGAAATCAAAGTGTATATTTTTATTACAAATGTTTGCACTGTAAAAATGATAAACAGAAGAAATAGTATTTTTCAATTAACCTCATACAAGTACTGTAGTGCAAACTCTTTGTCCTGAAAGTGAAACTTGCAAATGTAGATTTTTTTTGTTGCATAACTGCACTCAAAAACAAAACAATGTTCATTCAGTCCTACTTCTTGTCAAGCCAGTCACTAAGACAAACAAGTTTGTTTACATTTACAGGAGATAATGCTGCCCTCTTCTCACTTTCTACTGACACTGTAAATAAGAACAGGCATTTGCATGGCACTTTTGTAGCTGGCATTGCAAGGTATTTACATGCTGGATATGGTATGCCCCTTCATGCTTTGGCCACCATTCCAGGGGACATGCTGATGACGCTCGTTAAAAAAATGTGTTAATTAAATTTGTGATTGAACTCCTTAGGGGAGAATTGTACGTCCCCTGATCTGTTTTACTTGCATTCTGTTATATAGTTCATGTTATAGCAGTCTCGGATGATGACCCAGCGCATGTTGTTTATTTTAAGAACACTTTCAATGCAGATTTGACAAAATGCAAAGAAGGTGCCAATATGAGATTTCTAAAGATAGCTACAACACTTGACCAAAGGTTTAAGAATCTGAAGTGCCTTCCAAAATCTGAGAAGGACGAGGTGTGGAGCATGCTTTCAGATGTCTTAAAAGAGCAACACTCTGATGTGGAATCTACAGAACCCAAACCACCAAAAAAGAAAATCAACCTTCTTCTGGTGGCAACAGACTCAGATAATGAAATGGACATGCATCAGTCTGCACTGCTTTGGATTGTTATCGAGCAGAACCCGTCACCAGCATGGTCGCATGTCCCCTGGAATGGTGGTTGAAGCATGAAGGGACGTATGAATCTTTAGCTCATCTGGCATGTAAATATCGTGCAACGTCGGCTTCAACAGTGCCATGCAAATGCCTGTTCTCAGTTTCAGGTGACATTTTAAACAAGAAACGGGCAGCATTACCTCCTGCAAATGTAAACAAACTTGTTTGTCTGAGCAATTGTTTGAACAAGAATTAGGACTGAGTGGACTTGCAGGCTCTAAAATTTTACATTGTTTTATTTTTAATGCAGTTTTTTGTACATAATTCTACCTTTGTAAGTTCAACTTTCATGATAAAGAAATTGCATTACAGTACTTGTATTAGGTGAATTGAAAAATATTATTTATTTTATTTTTTTACAGTGCAGATACTTGTAATCATAAATATAAAGTGAGCACAGTACACTTTGTATTCTGTGCTGTAATTGAAATCTATATATTTGAAAATGTAGAAAACATCCAAAAATATTTAAATAAATGGTATTCTGTTATTAAGTGTGATTAATCATTGATTTTTTTAATCGCATGATTAATCATGATTGATTTTTTTAATTGCTTAACAGCCCTATTTCTAAGAAATAGCAACCCTCCTGGGAGTGGCATATGTGGCACTTATTCACTTCAGTGCCTCCCCTTTTGTTTTAAAAGCCATTTCTTTAAAATTATATAGGCCAAATTCTGCCTTGATTTAATAACTGTTTCTGTGAGTTGCTCAGCTTTGTGACACTTTCTTGGTGTGTTCAGGACTGTAAGTCAGCTTGTTCTCTCTCCCCCACCCCCGGCCTCTAACAAGAGGAAAATTTGCTTGTGCTTAACTGCATGTCGGCTCTCTGATACAACCAGGTTATTAGCCACTCAAATAATCTCCTCAGGGCTCTTCCAGCCCTCACTTTGCCTTGCAGATTAACAGTAGGTGAACCCAAGCCTCTGGGCCCCTCCAAAAGCATTACCCTCCAAAAAAATTACCACATTTGCTGTCCTCAAGGGAACAGTATACACACAGCTTGACTGGTACAACTCAGGATCAGTCCGTTATAAATATCACAGCACTGAGATACATTTATTATCAAAAGCTAAGATTTAAGAGATAGTGAATAACAATAGTGGAAACAGAAATGGTTACATATAAAACAAAAAATATAACATGCTTCTTAGAATCTAAACTTAGCTTTAACAGGCTCAGTTCCTGCTCTAAAGGAGTTTCTCACCTAAAGCAACCTTCCAGCATCATCAACCTACATGACTAGGATCTAACTTCTATAAATGCAAAAAGTGCTGTCCTTTTTGCTTCCTTGGTGAAGGATAAAATGGTGTCCTCTTGCCTTTTTCATATACCCCGAAAGTTAATTGTTTTGTCCCCAGAATTAATGATGACCCCTACCCCTGGGATTTATTCTCCAGTGTCTTGTCTCCTGTTGACTTCCCATCCCCCTGTTGACTTGTAAGTAAATGGGGCTTCCATTGTGTTGGCCTATAATGCTTAACGTACATGGCCGACAGACACAGATGAATCAATGTCCTTTGTTTGACCCCAAAACCTGTTAGTCAGCCCTGTCTGGGATTTATACTTTAAAACAGTGGTCCCCAACCTTTTTGTGGCCAGTAGCGCATTCATGTTTTCAGAAGAGTGTGGCGCGCGCCAGCAATTACTCACATACAAGGCTGGCTCCAGGCACCAGTGGAGCAAGCACGTGCCGGGGGCAGCACATGCTGCAGGGCGGCATTCTGTCCATTCTGCAGAGTCAGAGTGTTTTTTTTGTTTTTGTTTTCGTGTTTTGGGTTTTTTGGCGCCAGTTCTGGGCAGTGCAGAGAGAAGCCGGAGAGAAGCTGGGAGGACAGAGAACACTGGCACCCACAGCCTGCAGCCCCAGAGTTCTCCGTCCCCAGCAGGCGCGGTGCTGTGGCTTCTCTCCCCTACTGGGCACTAGGCGAGTGCACATAAATGCCCTGGCGGGCGCCATGGTCCCCCCCAGGCACCACATTGGGGACCACTGCTTTAAAACATGTGTTGAGTACATTATAACAGGGGGATTAGAGGGCCAATCAGCCTAGTGGTTGGAGTACTTGCATTCCTGCCCCCTGATTCTGTGGTCGAGGTGCCTCAGTCTTTAAGGCAGGGGAGTAGGGGGACCTGGGACCTGCCACTCCACCAGGTCCAGCCCAGGGCCCTGTGAAAGTCAACCTCTCGGTTGGGGGACCTCCCAGTGGGAAGTCTTTGTCCACTACTCTGGGCTACTTCCTACATGGCCCCTACAGGTCAAGTTCCTGTGGTAGCATGTCTCTAGTAGTGCCCCCTTATGGGCCCTAGGCAGCATCCTGTTGCAGTCCCAGGTTCCAGTGGGCAAGGCAGCCATAAATTTGGTGGGGTCAGAACCCCCAAGGTCTCCATGCTTCGGTCACCCGGATTCCTCTTAGTCCAGATGTTCATAGGCCTCTTTCTCGGTCTCCTGTGGCCAGGAAGACAGTGCTTGGTAGCTGCTTCAACTAGCAGGCTAGTGAGCCTTCCCTCAGGTAGGGAGGCAGCTAGTTCCTGCTTCTTCACCAGTCAGCCACAAACTGAGCCAGTCTCCCTCCTTTTCTCTCCCCTCCAGGCCTGGCATTGGCTGCAGGTATAACAGGGCAGGGCTACCTGGGCCCAAAGGTTCTCTTTAACCCCTTCCATGTGGGTGGGTGGTTTCTCTGCTTCACCACATATAGTGTCTTAAATATCATCCGTACATACATCAGGCGGTACTTATGAGGATCAGTGTGAACCTGGCTTTTATTGATAGCTCCTTTGACCCTCTTTGGATAAATACTATGAAAGCAATGTGTTTGGGTGCAATAAGTTTGTCAGGTCTGTCAAGAGTTACTGTTACAGTTGCCACTGAGGGGTTTTTAGGATCACAAGCTTCCATTCAGTTGAAGGAACTCAATACCTCACAGGTGGCAACCAGAAAAATCACAGGGCTGGTCTGTTACACCCAGCACAACCCCACTGAATCCAACAGAGTTGTGTGAGATGTAAATTGGGACAGATATTTTTGGCCCAATATTTCTCCTAAAGCTCATTAAAAATGGGGTGGGGAGGAATTGGGGAAAAATGTCCCTCCATTTGTTCAAACATTTCTAATCAGCTGTATTATCTATATCAGTTGATTTTTGTATTAACCTTTCTGAGGAAAAGTAGGAAAAATGTAGAAAACTCATTTATCAGTGTGATAATTTGTCACATATTTAAGGCCCCTTTTTTCTTCTTCCAGTTATACATATATTCTTTGTCCAGCCCGTCCTACTAATTGTAAAGCACTTAAAGTTAAAACTTGCTATAGGAGGCAGGTGGTTGGATTTGCAGCTCTACACACCTATGATTATTATTATTATTATTTTATTTTATTTTTTCACCGCAGTGCCAAGGAGCCATAGACATGGATCAGGACCCCAATGCATTAGTTGCTATACAAACACAGAACAAAAAGATGGCCCCTGTCCCAGAGAGCTTACATCTCATCAACCCAAGCCCTGTGCAGTCTTTGAATTTAAGAACATTTTTAAACACTTAAGAAACCTTATCAGTATAAAATGAACTGACCTCTTGATTATTCAGTGTTGCTGTTGGCTTTCTATAATTTATAGTAAAATCCTGCTCACCTTATTCACGTGTTGTCTCAGTGTTAGTGGGACTCTTTGAGTAAATAAGGCAATCCAAGTTTGGCCCTTAGTGTTAGTCATTTTATCATACTGAAGTATGCCAGGGTAAGAGTGTATGATTGCTGTTCCCTTGGGACCCTTGTCTGAGTAAGATGTGCACTGTATCCCCTGAGCTATCTTAATGAGACTGTTTATATTGATACATGAATAACCTAGCCCATGATCACACAATTCAAAGGAATTTTCTCTCCCAGAGGGAATCCATGTTTTGTCTCTGCCTATGTCTCCTTTACTCCCTGTAGGGTGACCAGACAGCAAATGTGAAAAATCGGGACGGGGGTGAGGGGTAATAAGAGCCTATATAAGAAAAAGACCCCAAAATTGGGACTTTCCCTATAAAATCGGGACATCTGGTCACCCTAACTTCCTGCCACCTCTTCTTAGTCTTCTTTCTTTTCCCTTTATACTGCTTTTCCTGGTGAGGGTCGTGGCAGCAACATGGAGAGTAGAGAGGACCAGACTTCCTTTTCCTCTGCAACAGGTTCCTCCTGGGGGACTCTCCAGTGGTCCCAGGCCAGCCAGGAGATATAATCCCTCCAGTGTGTCCTGGGTCAGCCTCGGGGGCTTCTGCCCAGTGGGATGTGCCTGGTAGAATTCCAATGGAAGCCTCTGAGGGGACATTCTTATCAGGGGCCCAAACCATCTCAACTGGCTCCTCTTGATCTGGAGGAATAGCAGCTCTATTCTGAGGCCCTCCCGAATAGCTGAGCTCCCTATCTTGAAGAGTCAGCCCAGCCACTCTACGGAGAAACCCCATTTCCGCCGCTTGTACCCGCGAGATCGTCCTTTCAGTCATTATCCAAAGTTCATGACCATAGGTGAGGATGGGGACATAGTGACCTGTAAACCGAGAGCTTCATCTGAGAACTCAGCTCCCGCTTCACCACGACGCATTCGTACAGCGCCCACATCACTGCCGCCACCACTCCAATTTGCAGGTTGATATCCCACTTACCATCACTTGTGAAAAAGACCCCTAGATACTTGAGCTCTTCCACTAAGGGCATCTGCTACCCCCTGACCTGGAGAGAACAGTCCGCTTTCTTCCGTGAGAGGACCGTGACCTCTGATTTGGAGGTGCTGATTCTCATCCTAGCCACTTCACACTCAGCAGCGAAACATTTGAGTGCACATCAGAGATCGTACTCTGAAGAAGCAAAAGGACAACATCATCTGAAAACAGCAGAGATGACCCCTCCAAGTTCCCATACTGGATGCGCTCCACAACTCGGCTGCACCTTGATATCTCACCCATGAAAATCACAAACAGGAATGGGGACAAGACGTGCCCTTGGTGGAGTCCAACGCCCACCTCGAACGAACTCGATTTAATGCCAAGAATATGAACAAAACTCTGATTCCAAGAATAGAGGGACCAGATAGCACGCAAAAGCGGCTCCGGCACCTCATACTCCTGCAGCACTTCCCATAACACATCTTGGGGAACATGGTCATATGCCTTCTCCAGGTCTACAAAACAAAGGTAGACTGGATTAGCACCTGCCTTCCACGCAACATTGAAGAGGCATGTTAACCACGACACCCCAACATTGTCCAGTGCTTGCCACCTGTCTCTGCCAAATCTGATTAATTCAAGGGATAAGCCAAAATTCCTTACCAATTCCTGTCCAGCTCTGATTCTGTTGACATCCAACCCTACCAAGGAATCAAAAAGAAAGTAATTATCTACTTGTCTCAACAAATGTCATTCACTTTGTTTGCAATCCTTAGGGCAGGGCCAACTGTTCAACTATGAGTTCAAAGTTACATAACTCTGGGAGGGATGAGAACAACAATATTCAAACATGCACTCGAACATTGACGTGTACAGGAAAAAGTAAGACAGTCAACAAAGCTTAACCACAAATGCTTCTTCTCAAGTTTCTCCCATCACAGTCACAATGTCAGTATCTGGAACTTTTACTATAAATATGCAGCAACATGTCATTAGTACAAAATGTCTTCATAAATTATTTGGTTAAGCTAGTTTTCCAATGAGTCTACTGATCAGAATGCCTCTTTTTTCTTTTTTCAGTACAGAAGTATCTGTATAATTAATTCAAAAGTTACCTGCAAGATTAACAGGTATATGCAAGATCTCCTTTTTCCGTGGGATTAATACATTCATATCTACCATGGGACTTTCTATTTCAACAAGGATTGGATAAACAGCCCACAGCTTTCTCTGTCGGCTTCCATGTGCCCTTGCATAGTTCTTACTTCTGCACACTTTCCTGACAGCAGATATAGTAATAATAATAATAATACTTTGCACTAATATGGCCCCTTTACAACCAATATGGACATTTCTCCCTCCCCACACCCCCCAGCATGGGAATGCAACTCCTTTTCAAGATAACCAATTAGGTAGGGCGCAGGGGGGGGGGCTGCTTTGCCCCTACCCCCCCAAGTTTCATACAGGAGGTGTGTTCCCAGGCAGAGCTCTTAACTGCTCTGCATTAGTGTGGAAAGTGAGTTCTGCAGAGAGGTGCTTCTTCCAGTCAGCGGCACTGCTATGGGTACCCACATGGCCCCACAGTATGCCAACATTTTTATGGCTGACTTAGAACAACGCTTCCTCAGTTCTCGTACCCTAGCACCCCTACTCTACTTGCGCTGCACTGATGACATCTTCATCATCTGGACCCATAGGAAGGAGGCCCTTGAGGAATTCCACCAGGATTTCAACAAATTTCACCCCACCATCAACCTCAGTCTGGACCAGTTTACACAAGAGATCTACTTCCTGGACACTACAGTGCAAATAAGCAATGGTGACATAAACACAACCTTATATCGGAAACCTACTGACCACTATACTTACCTACATGCCTCCAGCTTTCATCCAAACCACATCACACAATCCATGTCTACAGCCAGCCCTAAGATACAACCGCGTTTGCTCCAATCCTTCAGACAGAGACAAACACCTACAGGATCTCTATCAAGCATTCTTAAAACTACAATACCCACCTGGGAAAGTGAAGAAACATATTGACAGAGCCAGAAGGGTACCCAGAAGTCACCTGCTACAGGACAGGCCCAACAAAGAAAGTAACAGAACACCACTAGCCATCACCTACAGCCCCCAACTAAAACCTCTTCTGCACATCATCAAGGATCTACAACCTATCCTGAAGGACAATCCCTCACTCTCACAGACCTTGGGAGACAGGCCAGTCCTCCCTTATAGACAGCCCCCCAACCTGAAGCAAATACACACCAGCAACTACACACCACACAACAGAAACACTAACCCAGGAACCAATCCCTGCAACAAAGCCTGTTGCCAACTCTGTCCGCATATCTATTCAAGGGACACCATCATAGGACCTAATCACATCAGCCACACCATCAGGGGCTCATTCACCTGCACATCTACCAATGTGATATATGCCATCATGTGCCAGCAATGTCCCTCTGCCATGTATATTGGCCAAACTGGACAGTCTACGCAAAAGAATAAATGGACACAAATCAGACATCAAGAATTGTAACATTCAAAAATCAGTAGGGGAGCACTTCAATCTCCCTGGACGCTCAATAACAGACTTAAAAGTGGCCATTCTTCAACAAAAAAAACCCTTCAAAAACAGACTTCAATGAGAAACTGCAGAGCTGGAATTAATTTGCAAACTGGACACCATCAAATTAGGCTTGAATAAAGACTGGGAGTGGGTGGGTCACTACAATAAATAATTTTCCCTCTGTTGATACTCACACCTTCTTGTCAACTGTTGGGAATGGGCCACACCCACCCTGATTGAATTGGCCTCATTAACACTGACTCCACACACACACTTGGTCTGGCAACTCCCATCTTTTCATGTGCTGTATATTTATACCTGCCTACTGTATTTTTCACTTCATGTATCTGATGAAGTGGGTTCTAGCCCACAAAAGCTTAAGCCCAAATACATTTGTTAGTCTCTAAGGTGCCACAAGGACTCATTGTTTTTGTTGATTCAGACTAACATGGCTACCCCTCTGAAACCTTCTCCCAGCTTGTGTCCCTGAGGCAGGGAGTCAGAGTTTTGTTTACAAACAGAGGAAGGGTGATTACAATAAGAAAAGGCTGGTAATTAAATTAAGGGTCTGGAAGTCCTTAGATGAACCTGTAAAACAGGAATCCTGGGAGGTGAGGAAAGGGAAGACGGGGTTTGAAGAGAGAACTTAGGGGACTCAGAAGAAATACAGCCAAGCCTTCTGAGCCAATGTTACATTCAGAAAAGAGGAAGATGTGAGGGGCATAAGTGAAAAGAAGGGGCTAAAACCCAGGGAAGGGCTAGCAGTGGTATAGAGAAGTTCCCATTCTACCTCTGGTACTTATGTGGCCCCATCATTGTAGTATCTGAGTGCCTCACATCACAGCCCCTCGGTGAGGTAGAGCAGTGCAGATATCCCCATCCCCAGATGGGGCACCGAGGCACAGAGAGACTAACAGTCAGCAGGGGCGGCTCTATGTATTTTGCCGCCCCAAGCATGGCAGTCAGGCTGCTTTTGGCGCCATGCCTGCAGGAGGTCCGCTGGTCCTGCGCCTTCGGCGTACCCGCCGCCGAATTGCCGCTGAATCCACAGGACCCGCCGCCCCCCACGGCTTGCTGCCCCAGGCACGCGCTTGGTGCGCTGGTGCCTGGAGCTGCCCCTGACAGCCAGATTATCAAAGATATTTAGGCACCAAGTGGGATTTTCAAAAGCGCCTAGAAGGTGAGGTGCTTTGTAAACCCCTCTAGATGCCTAGTTGCATCTTTGGGTGCCTAAAAACCTTTGAAACTCTGTCCCTAAGGCACTGACCTGAGGTCTTACAGGAAGTCCAGCGGGGGCAAGGAGGAAGTAGAACCCAGGTCTCTCAGGGCTAGCTCTCTGTCCACTGGACCAGCCTCTCTCTCTGCTGCGTGCTGCGAAAAAGAGGCCTCTGATGGATGAGAGCAAAACCAAGAAAGCCAGTTCTCTGACACTTCAGCAGTTGGTCCCAGATGATTGGGAACGATGTCATGGTTGACAGTATGAAAAGCAGCACAGAGGTCAGGAAGGATGAAGAAAGAAAGAGAAATGAGAGTCAGATGAGAGGAGAGCACTTAACCTCCAATAGGTGGCAGGTTCTGCCCCAGACTAAGTTGTACAGTAATGCCATTTTGTTTTGTCATTTTTTGTTCTAAGTTTGAGAAAAGGGAGGAATGAGAAAGTGTTGTATGAGTATCAGATGTGATTATACATCAAATTCTTAGGGTTTCAGCTGTATTCAGACCAATTCCAGAACAAAGAACAGAAATTGTACCCACACAGTCCATAAAGTCAACAATTATTGCCATGATTTGTAGTTTTCACTGGGCACGATCTGTGTGCTCAGCACTGTTCAGAATATGCCAGAAAATGTAGTCCCTGAGCTAATGTATATAAGATGTGTAACTCTGGATAAGATGGCTCAGATATTTAAGTATGAACTGTATAGTTATTGACCACACATGTTATCACACTTCACTGTAATGTTTATATCTATGAGTGGAGGTATTGATGGCAATAGAAGTTTTACTTGATTAAGGACTAGAAGATTTGACCCTCCAACATTCTTTCAAGAGGAAGAGCTGCCCAGAGCTCCTGTGCCTGTTTAGTTTCCTTTCCTGCCTGCAGTGCCCTGATATACCTCAGAAGTCTCAATTTTTTCCCCAACTTTAAAACGTGGAGGGGTTTTTTGGTGTTTGATTTATAATATTGTCCTGTGAAAACAACAACTCAATCACTGTAGTGTTGTGTTTAAGAGCTTTCTGGAAAGTAACTAGCCTTTAAACAGAAGTGAAAGCAGTATTGCCAACTCTCATGATTTTGTCATGAATCTCATGATAATTATTGACAAAGAGTCCTGTAGCACCTTATAGACTAACAGACATATTGGAGCATAAGCTTTCGAGGGTGAATACTCACTTTGTCAGACATGCATCTGACGAAGTGGGTATTCACCCACGAAAGCTCATGCTCCAATACGTCTGTTAGTCTATAAGGTACCACGGGACTCTTTGTCGCTTTTTACAGATCCAGACTAACACGGCTAGCCCGCTGATACATGATAATTATTGTTTTCCTTAAAGCCCAAGCTCCTGAAGTCAAATGGATATGTGATGATTCCAACCTTCATTCTTAAAGAAAAATGAAGTTTCTAGCCCTTGTGGCTATGGAGAAAGCTTCAAAATGTGACCCCAGTGCACCTTAAAGGCTCAAAAAGCAGAATGTAAATTAAAAAAATCAAATCTATTATTTTTACATAATCTCATTATTTTAAAGCCAATCTCCTGATTTTTGATGAGCCTGATTCTTAATTTAGAACGTTTGGGGATGGCAATACTATGTGACTTGAAAGTGTCAGTTTCACTCCTGTTTAAAGTCAGTTTCTAGTCTATTATTTTACTGTAGTGGAGTAACACCCCTACAGCCCCAGGCAGGTGCAGTATAAACTCACCGGGCCTTGCCCTAGTAGGATATTTCCGAAAATTAAATGATCTATTCGAAGCTTGTGGAACTGCAAAAAAGTGATAGAAAGTAATCTAGGCTTTTCTACAATTATTTCAATTATTGTATTCAAGAGTCAGTAACAAAGTAGGAATATACATTAATTTTTTAATCCTAACCAGTGTCCCTTAAGTGAATTGACACGATGTCAGAATAAGTATTAGAGCTGAATGGGTCTAATATTTATTTAATTTTCTTTCTTTATATGGGCATTTGAAATTATTATCTGACAGGAGCACTGTATCTAAGTTGTTATCTGCAAAAAAGAGTTTTCAGGTGCCCAAGTAGCCTTTGGAATCACAATTAAAGTTGCCCCTCCCCCCAGTCTGAAACAGTGCTCCTGCTCCTTTTGAATGGAATAAGCTGAGATCTCTGCTGAGCAGTGTTGGGTCATTGTTTCCTTGTGCTCCCCTGTCTCTCTCTTCAGATTGGGTCTTGTCTTATACTTAGCTTATAAGGTCTTTGGGACAAGAACTGTCTTTATGTTCTTTGTTCAGTGCCTACCACACGAGGACCCTGATCAATGACTTGGGCTCCTAGGTGCTACTACAATATAGCCTCCTTCCCAAAAAACAACAAAAACAACGTTATGTGAAACCTCCCTGAAGCTGGTGGGTGTAACAGCCCCTCAATCATGATAAATGTAAGAAGTAATTAAGCTCCTTCATGGAATACAGATTTTTCCATGTGGAGATTTTGTGCGCGGCAAGCAGTGTGAATCTGCAGTGCACCGGCCTGCCATGCACTAAGTGGCCACGTGGACCCTGGTGCCACACACTAAATGTTCCATAGTGTGCTTTGATCCATAGCTGTTTGAAATTTAGTGTGTGTGGCAGCGGGGTCCACAAAGCCACAATTTAGTATGCAGCAGGCTGGTGTGCTTTAGATTCACAACTGGCTTGTGCACGAAGTCTCCACATGGAAAAGTCCTTATTCCATGAAGGAGCTTAATTACTTTTTACGTTTATCTTGATTAAGTCTCTGTATGGACAAGCCCTAAGACAGCTGAAACAATAGAAGCCGCCATGCAAAACACAGTCCATATCCAAGGCCGCTTAGGAATTTGAGCTATGTGGGCAGAAGCGTTTGATTGGGGGCTGAATGCAAATGGGTGGTGGGGTAGGCATTGTTTGAAGGGGAGGGAAATCTGCACCAAAACGTCAAAAATTCTGCACCAAAAAACTAAAAATAAAAATTCTGTGCACAATATTTTAAAATTCTGCAAGTTTTGTCAATAAATAAATGTGGAGGTTCCAGCATGGCAGTGGGGAGCATGGGCCACTGGCTGCACAGAGGTGGGAGATCCCCCTGAAGCCCTCCCTGCCCCCAGGACAGGCACTCAACAGTGAGGCTGCACTCAACCCTGACACAGCGCAAGGGCCAGGCCTGCCAGAAACACCCCGGAGCCCTGACCCTCTGAGCCAGGCGCACCAGCTGTGGGCAGGCAGGCTCAGCCCAGCAGGATCCAAGTGTGGAGGGGCTTGGTGTGGGGTGAAAGGGTTCTGTGTGGGGCAATCAGGATGCTGTGCAGGGGGATCTGGATGCACAGGCTCGTTGGGGGGTTTCTGGGTGCAAAGGTAATGGGAATCTGCAGGAAAATCCAGGTGAAGGTGGCTGGGGCTCAGCTGGGAGGTCCAGGTGCTGGAGGAGTGGAGGTTAGTGAGATTGAGGTCCAGGTGCAACTGGTTGGGGCTCGTTGTGGTGGGTGCTCGATGAGCCTGCTTAACAGAAGAGCTCCAGATGCTGATGCTGCCGCCACCTAGGAGACACAACATGCTGGGCTCCAACTCCCCCCTTCCACTTCCCTTGCCCATCCCCTCCGCCTTCCTCTCCCCCCTGCTCCTGTCCCACTCCCTGTGCCCTATCCCACACCCTCCCTTCCCCACTGCCTTTTCACCCCACCTCCTTCCCCCATTTCCCCAGCCCCCCTTGCCTGCCCCACTGCGGGCACGCAGCCTTGCACAGAAAACAGGTTGGCTCCCAACAAACATAGAAGGGGAGCATGACCGACACTAGGACCTAGGAGGTGGCATCTAGCTGCAAAGTCAGCAGAGCTGGGTAACACCCTCCTTCATCCAGGCAGCTCTACACTCACAAAATAGAGGGGGAGGCAGTGGGATGTAACCCTATGTTCCCCCACACACCTTGCCTCTGTTTGGGGGAGCAAAGACCCCCACCTCTTCCAAACTATGCCCATGGGCATCCCTAGCCCCTGCTCCCAACGAGGCTTCCCTTTGCTTCCTCCTCATTTTCTGCAGGAAATCAAAGAAATCTGCAGGACGACATGAATTCTGCATGCACATAGTGGCACATAAATCCTCCAGGAGGTAAAGTGTGCATGTGTGGGGGCGTGGGGAGCGGGGCAGCATAAACTCCACAGAAGCACATAACGAAGGCAGCAAGAAAGCCCCAAGAGACAGCTAGAGAAGCACTTGTAGCATGACCCTGAAAAAAAGGCTGAGAGAGAGCAAGCTTTTGGGTAGAGTGCTGGCTATAAGGAGGCTTTGAACGGTGAGCAAAGAAACTGTCTCCTGGTATTTGATTCTTACTCTGTTCAGGGATACAGGACTGCACCTTTTTTTTTTTTTAATAGGATTACATCAAAGCAATTACTGACTGTGTCATCAATTTCTCCTCTTAATGGAAACAGCCCACAAGAAATCAAAGACTAACTGCTCATGTCAAATAGGAGTCATAATAATAATAATAATAAATTTAAAAAAGAAGAGTCATCTTTGCTGAGAATAGTAGCAATGTTTTTATGGTATTTTCAGTTGCCAACATTCAGAGTAAGAATAATGTAAGGGATGCTGGGGAAAGCCTTGAGGATCATAAGCAAGGGAATTTGAGCAAAAGTTTAAAAATATACAGTTGATGGTGACCATACTGTACAACCAAGAAGCAAATGGGGCTAATGGGGGACTGGCAGAAACTGGGAGCAGTGAGGGCTGTGAGGATTGTCATGTGATGGCAAGTGTGGGGAAGGTTTATTGGGTTGTTGAAGAAAAAAGGCTGGATTGTGAAGAGCTGTGAAAGCAGTGTGTCACAGATGGAAAGATGTGGAGTTTTCAGATGGGGCAGGATCTAAGTGATATTTATTGAAACAAAATAGCCAAGTCATGGGATCGCTTGATTGCTACCCTAGTAGGGGGAAAGGCTACTGTCAATTATCGGAGAGGAAGGGTCATTTTGCAAATGGGTAGATAGTATTTTAGTGTTGCCCCAGTAATGTTGAGAACTTTGAAATATGGATCAAACCATTCTCACCAATCAGGCCTCCTTTTTCCCCAACAGATCCAAAGTTTTGCATAATTAATTTAATGGCCTGCCTTCATGAATTATCATTGGAATAATTCCTAAAGCTGGTACCAGTTCTAGGTAGAAACCCATTTGTTGTACAAGCAGGAAACAAAATATTATGATTCACCGCCCTAACTAGTCTAAACACGATAGGCAAAGCAGGCTTCAATCACTGGTGATTTGCAGGGAAAAGCTTTTTATGCAACAGTTTAGTTTTGCATAATTATTAGGTGGTTCATGTCCTGCATACTTGTTACATCTATTCATACCATTTGTTTTTCGTAATTCACTGTTTCATAAAAAGAGTTATCCCGGAGGATAGAGGTGGCAATAGGAAATAATTTCGAATGCTGCAATTTAATTCACACAACTACAAGCCTGGGGAGAGTGAATACTGGCAATGACATCAAAACCATGATGATGCCAACCATGATTCAGGCAATGCAAAAAAACAAAATAGAACAAAGCTGCCCTACTGCAAGGGTTCTGGGGTTCAGTAACCTTGTTAGCCCTCTGCCTTTCACAAGAGGCAGAACTGCTTGTGCTTATCTGGGTATCAGCTCCCTGACATCTCTAGTCGGTTAGCAACCCAATCAATCTCCTCAGGGCAATGTCAGCCCTTACTTTGCCTTGTAGGTTAACAATAAGTGTTTTCCTGTAGTATTCAGCTCCTCATCCACTGAACACTCACAAAATTACCATGTCAGCTTCTCCCCAAAGGGATAGTGTACGCACCAGCTTGGTATAGTGGGGCTGTTGAGAGCCATTGAACCAAACTGTAAACCCTGTATATGATGGAAACCATTCCAAGCCCAGGGGTGCAGCTAGTTCCAGCACCTATGTTAGGATCAGCTTCTTGTATAACACCAGAGCCCTTAGATATGTTTATAGTGAAAACAAGGAAAAGTTTAATATCAAAGATGAGATTCAAGTGATATTGAGTAAGAATTTTGAAAACAAACTGTTACATTAAAAAAACATAACTTGGTTATTGAGACTAAACTTAATAGGCTAACCTGTCTAAATAAGTTTATCCCACCCCAGATGTTTCATTCAGCATTTCAACCAAGCCTGATGGAGATCTGTTTTAATTAATATAATTGGATAGCCCGATTCTTAAGTGCGGGATGCAAGGGTGTCTCCTTGCCTTCTATTTATACTCCCTGAAGTTCATTATTTGTGCAAAAGGCCAGGCTAACCCCCATGGTTTGTGTTTTTCTGTGTGCTCCTTTCCTGTTGATTTCATAGGTAAATGGGGCTTCTAACGTGTTGGCTTACAATGCTTCATTTACACGTGAACCAAGATAGGTGAATATACATCCTTTGTTTGGCAGAAACCTGGAACATATTTTCACTGTATGTATATAACTTGTTGCATGGTATCTGTACATACATTTAACAATGATATTAGTAACCAGTGTGATCCCACTTTTCATTTATGATCACATGACATCATTTATGGATAAATACCTGGAAACCATTGTCCTAGGTGTAGTTAGTTTGTCAGGCCTATTAGATAAAGGCATTGCTTTACAAAACAGTGAACCCATTGCCAGCTGGCACCAATAGGCCTTTGTCACACCAATATTGTGAACTCATATTCCTTCATACCTGCTTGACCCACCTCTGCTTCTTGGAAATGCACAGCTGAGATTTTCAAATCTGCCTGTAAATGGGGTGTCCAAATCCCTTAAGCTACTTTAAAAATTGCACTCTATGTTCTGAGCCATACACAATCCAGGCCGTCTCTTGCTATTGTATAGCAAGTTCAATATTCCAGTATACAATATACAGTTCAATATCCCAGCTGAACTACCCATTTGTATGGTATGTTGCTCACACTGAAGTCTGTTACTATGGTTCCTTGGCAACACAGAACAAGTTGCTGAGAGCTGCCAAAGTCTGAGCATGTTTTAGTAATGTCAGAGACAATCCTTGCAAAGGGTAATATTATCAATTTGACATCAGGGGCGTTAGCTGCATTAATGATTGATAATCTTCACATGTCAGGCCAAACTCATACCTGTTTCAACCTGGGAACTCCTTCTTATGCCAGCAGTGAATATGGCCTGTCAAACTGAGACTATAGAACAAAGTACCTGATCCTTTGACGTCAGTGGAGGAAGTGTACATGGTTAGTATTATTTAATGAAACACTAAAATGGGAATAAATTAAAGTTAAATTGAAGTTCTATGCTGAAAAGAGCTTATATAAAAAAGACACCTTCTTATTCAGTAGATCTGCTCTCTGTGTGTAGTCAGTCATATCTGCTGAGAGTTGCGGCAAAAATAAGTTTTTTCACTGATTTCTACTGCTGTTAAACCTGCAGAGACAACACTGTTAAATGGGAGTGAATTGGATTCCATTACTACTTTTGCATCATCAACAGAATTGTTTATTAAACTCTAATCAGATATACCTGTGCAAACCCACTGACCGCAGTGTCACTGAGGACATAATTTGAAGACTGAGATTGCACAGCTATCTAAATAACTTTGATTAATGGTGACTGACAATACACAACAAGGGAGAACCCAGCTTGATTCTCAGAGCATAGGCTAAGTGTGCAGGACTGACTGTTTGGATAAAAATACCTGGTTACTTAGAAACTGAGCACATTTAATTGAGAGTCTGAGAGACAATAAATATGAAATCCCACAATGTCATTTTAAAGAGTTACTTTTCAGAATAGAACTACACTTTTAAGTTCAAACAGCACAAAATGCAAGGCATTATGAGTGTATCACAATCTCTGTATCACAATTCAGTTTACAGAAAAAGTCCATAATAACCTGCAAAGAAACAGAAGATTTGAAGGTGCAATTTAGGAATGGAAAGTAACATGAAGGGTTCAGAATGGGGGAGAGAGTTCCAGACAGATGGGACAGCATGAGCAAAAGAGCCACCCCCCACAAAAAGTAAGACAAAGGAGGGGAAAAGTATAGGAGAAGTTGAGTGAATAGATGGATTTGAAATCAGAGACCATGGACAAACCCTCTAAGAGTTTAGGACAGCCTCACAAAAGAGTGCATTGCAATAGTTAGAATATGAAGTGGACAGATGAAGGCATGGACATAAATTTCAGAGATAGAATCAAGGAGGTAACTTGGAAATGTTGGAAGAAAAGGGGCTTTGGAGTGAAAGATGACTTCACCATTGCTTGCCTTCAAAACCAACAGAGCTGGTAAAAAAAATAAAATCAAAATTCAAAAATATTTGACAAAACACAGGGACACACTTTTCATGAACTTTAAAAAAAAATTGTTTTGACCAACTGTGGGAAGAAAGTTAAAGTCTGAGTTGAAGAAAGTGATAGTGGAGTCAGAGTCATGGACAGCGAAGACTTTAGTCTTTGGTAACAGGAAGTTGTGGTTTAGCCAAGAGCTGACAGAGGTAATAGGAGGTGCAGAGCTGTGTGTCATCCACATAAAAGTATTTCAACCTTGGACAATAATCAAAGAAACATCTAAGAGGAGAAAAAGACATGGGTCAATGACAGAGCCTTCAGCCTCTTCATACTGCTGAAACAGAGTAGGGGGAGAGAGTGGATAACCATTTATTACTAATTTATAGTTCTTTCTGGTAGCACATTCAATGTGCTATGTGCCATACAAACATAAGGGCAAGGTTCCTGCACGGAAGATCTTACAGTCTAGAAAACAAACACAGAAACAGACAAATGGAAGGGGGAAATGGTACTATAGGCAAATAAAGGCACCAAAGTAGTGATTGGGCAAGTCATCTTAATATTATGTTTTTTACAGTACCCCTTAAAAAATAGACATATAAAACTATCTCCAATTACTCCTTTACCATGACATTATTAGTTGGTTGATTTCTTATAGTCATCAAATTAGATATGAATTTGAATGCAATGTGTCAGCCAAAGAGATCCCTGTACTTTGCATATGGGGAAGCATGACACCCTGGAGAAGAGAGAAGATAGCCCCTCTCTATAGTGCTCTCAGGAGACTGCACCTAGAGCAGCATTTCTCAGATGCAGCCATGGTGGCCACATGTGGCCACCAGGGCTTTTCGTGTGACCATGACAACCTCCTGGGTAGTGATGGGGGTAGTGGGCAAAGTATTGGCCTCTTCCCCTGCCCCGTTGTTCCTGGAGGTGCTGCTCTGCACAGCCACTGGAGACAAGTTGGGCACAACACTGCAGGAGCAAGGTGAGTTCTTGACCCACCTTTTGTGGGGGGGTTGGTCTTAAGCCTTGGGGTGGTTGGGCGGCGCCATAGTGGGTTCCAGCAGCGGGACTTCGAGAGCCGGGCCATGAGGCTTTGGCACCGACCCCCGGCTCTAGCTATGTGGCTCCTGTCCGTGAATCTAGCCCCCGGCTCCAGCCACTGGCCACTGGCTCTGGTCCCGGGCTCCAGCTGCATGGCAGCAGGAGCCAGTCCTGACCCCTGCCCCCGCTGTGCGGCAGTGGGCTCTGACTCCTGGCTTCAGCTGCGTAGCCCTCAGCTCTGATCATGCAGTAGTGGACGCTGACCCCCCAGCTCCAGCCATGCAGGCTCACCACCACCATCTCCCATCACCGCAGGCCCCTAGTGCTTTCTCCAGCCCTGCATCCATTCCCCCATCTCCCCTGGCCCCCGCTGCCTCCCCTTCTGATACCCCCATCCAGGGCTCAATTTGTCCTGCGGCTTGCTGAGAACATATATAGCTAGCTGGGAGGCTGTGTAAATGATACAGTACTTATATGTTTGTTAATATCACTTACCACAGCCTCCCAGCTAGCTAATAAGTCTTCTGTGAAAAGTGATATTAAGTAACATACAAACATCACTTTTCACAGCATTATTTTTATTATTGAGTTCACAAAACAAAAACCTACATAAATTAATTACAGTGATTTGGATATGTATATGTGCATATTTATTTGTTTTTCCTACAGTTAATTAAGTATTTTAGGTAAAAGTGTCAGTGCAGCCACCAGCAAGAGTTGAAGAGACCACCAAAAAAATTGCTGTGAGAACCCTGGACCTAGAGTATCATGTTCAGTTCTGGGCATCACAAAACCAGTAGGAAATAGATGAATTGGAGTGAGCTCAGACAAGAGCAACAACAATTATTAGTGATCTGGGGGTGGAACTTAGGAAGAAAGATTGGAAGTGCTAAACAAGTATATAGAATTAAGAGTCAGCTAAGGAGTCTCATTTTACCCCTCACTCCAATTTTGGAAACATTTAAAAGAAACTTTCATCAAAACCTGTGAGGAAGTGCTGTGATTCAGAAAGAAACACCATAATGAATGGTTGCCTGAGGATATATGGCAGAAAATAGAAGAAAGATGTAAAATAAAACTGAAATCAAGCAGGAACGAGAACAAAGAAACAGTGATTCCAGGAGCAATATGCTGCTAAGAACAAGGAGGTCAAAAAAAGTGCCAGGAAAGAAAAATGAGATTTTATAGACAAAATGGCAACAGATGGACAGGTCACTGCAGCACAAAATGACATGAAGACACTGTATAACCCCCTAGACAGGAAGAACAAACACCAGCCAACCAAGACAACTAGGACAATTTAGCAATGAAGACATCAGAACAACTAAATATATAGAGGCGATACTTTAGTTAGCTACTGAATTGTGAGCCGGTGGTCAACACCCACCCCTGCACCCCCACCCGATATAGAGGAAGGAGAAGGTCTGGATACCAGACTAGGACTTGTCACTAGAGTAGAAATGGAGATGGCAATCAATCCGTTAAAGAGTGGAAAGGCACCAGGTCTGGACAACATCTCAATGGAGGTCCTTCAAAAAGATTCAAAGAATGCAGTAGGCATTTTGAAAAGCCTCTTACAAAAGATACAGGAAGAAGAAAAAATACCAAACAAGTGGGAAAATGGTCATATAGTGAAGCTGCTGCCAAAGAAAGGAGACCTCAGTCAGTGCAAAAACTTGAGGGGTTTTCACTTGCTGTCCATGCCAAGTAAAATACTTACATGTGTTATCCTAGACAGACTAAAGAAGGCAGTAGAGACAAGGCTGCAGCAAGAACAAGCAGGGTTCTGACAGGAGAAATCATGCATAGATCAAATAGCAGTCCTGCGTATCATCACAGAACTGTTGATACAGTGGCAGTCACCACTCTCCGTGAATTTCATAGATTTCAAAAAGCCTTTTGGCACAGTGGATAGAACAGCCTTATGGAAGTTGCTACATTGTTATGGAATCCCCCCCAAATCTGTGAATATTATCTAGAGCCTCTATGAAAATATGACATGCCAAGTAATACATAACAAATTGACTAAGCCATTAGGGATAACTACTGGTGTCAGACAAGGATGTCTTATGTCACCCATGACCTTCCTAATGATAATGAATTGGGTAATCAAAAAGACCACAGAACAGCCAAGATGTATACAATGGACTTTCACAAAGAAGCTGCAACACCTTGACTTGGCAGACAACATCAGCCTGCTGTCCCATATCCACACAGATATGCAAACTAAAACTAATGCTCTCCAGGCCCAGGCACAGTAAGTAGGGCTGAAAATCAACACCAACAAATCCAAAACCATGAGAACAAACACACAACAAGAAACAACAACAACACTTGCTGGCACTGACATAAAAGGATTTAACACTTCACATATCTCAGCAGCATCATAAGCAAAACAGGTGGAACAGACAAAGCATTAAATCCAGAATAGCAAACGCCAGACATGCATTTGCAAGCCTAAAGCCAATCTGGAGAAACAGAAACCATGCCTTCCGAACTAAATGTTGAATATTTAACACCATTGTAGAGTCTGTTTTACTATATGGTACTGAAACTTAGAGATTTATAAAGACCTTACTATCTAAACTCCAAGTATTTATAAACAATTGCCTTAGACAAATCCTCAATATTAGATGGCCAGAAAAAAAAAATCACAGATGAAGAACTTAGGAGGAGAACAAAACAGAAACTGATAGGACAGAAAATTATGAGTCAACAGCACCATGGGCCAGGTTCAATATCTAGGGCATCCTCTTAACAATACAACACAGAACTGGCTTGAGACCTCACCCACTAATCTGGGAAAATGTAACACCACCATTGGGCACCTCTAAGATCCAAATTTCCCCTCTCAAAAGCACTGAGTCTGTGAAAAGCAAAGAAAACTTCTATTAAAAAGGGGAAAGGAACCTGGCATTAATTTGGGAAAACACCACAACCATGATTTGAAAGCATATAACCATGAACAAACACCCACCCCAGAGTGCAGTGTGCAGTGTCCTTTGTCTCAGTTTACCACATTGTGGTGGGAAAGTCCAATGAATGAATATTCCTTTAGCACATCATGCCCCAGTCCCTCCTCTGCACCCCACTCAGTCGTTCACTCTGCCATCGCTGCCCACTGCCACCATTGTTCACTCTGCTGCTGTTGGTCATTGCACCATCATTTACTCTGCCACCATTGGCCACTGTGCCATTGTTCACTCTGTCACCACTTCTGTGCTGCCACCTACCTCTCTACTGCCATCCCACATTCTGAAGTACCACCACTTAGCCCAGGTCTCAGCGATTTCAGAGGACAGTGAGGAATCTCACTGCTAGTTCAGGCTGTGCAGTCTCCTTCCCTGCAATACTGTCCCACACTGCATCTAAGGGCTGGTCTACACTACAAACTTAGGTCGACATAAGCCACGCTAAGACAATTTAATAATGTAGGTGTCTACACTACTGAGTCCCCTCTGCCGATCTAAGTGGCCTGTAAAGTCGACTTCTGTACTCCACCTCCACGAGAGGTGTAGCGCTTGATTCGACATCCTCGGCTCAACATGGGCATAGTGTAGACACTGCATTGTGTAATTTGAATGAATTGGCCTCCTGGAGGTGTTCCACTGTGCTCCGTTGTAACCGCTCTGGAGAGCACTTTCAACTCCACTGCACGTCAGCCAGGTACACAGGAAACAGCCGCTTGCTCCCTTGTTAAAGCCCCGGGAATTTTTGAATTTCAATTTCCTGTTTGATCAGCATGGAGAGCTTGCCAGAACAGCGGATCATGGAGATCAAGGCCGCAAACATGTTCCAGCATGGAGTACACAGGAGGTGGTGGATCTTATTGCTGTGTTGGGAGAAGAGTCTGTGCAGGCAGAGCTCCAATCCAGCAGAAGCAGTGCTGACATCTTTGTCAAGATTGCATGGGGCATGGGGGAGAAGAGCTACACCAGGGACAGGCAGCAGTGTCACATGAAAACAAAGGCGCTTCGGCAAGCATATCATAGAATCATAGCTAGACCTATACACCTTCGAGGACAGTTCTTCCACAGACTCAATTAACATAGAATCAGGCCTGGTCTGCACTAGGACTTTAATTCGAATTTAGCAGCGTTAATTCGAACTAACCGCTCAACCGTCCACACCAGGAAGCCATTTAATTTGAACTAGAGGGCTCTTTGGTTCGAATTTGGTACTCCACCCCGGCAGGTGCTCCACACTGCACCACTCTGTTGACGCTCTGGACAGCAGTCCGAGCTTGGATTCTCTGGCCAGCCACACAGGAAATGACCCGGGAAAATTTGAATTCATTTTCCTGTCTGGGCACTTTGAATCTGACGTCCTGGTTGCACATCGGCACCTGCAACGATGCAGAGCTCTCCAGCAGAGGAGTCCAATCCCAGAATAGAAAGAGGTCCCCAGTAGGGACTGACAGGAAGTCATGGATCTGATCGCTGTGTGGGGCGAGGAGTCTGTGCTCTCGAGCTGCGCTCCAGCAAGCGAAGACCTTTGAGAAGGTCTCTAAAGCCATGAAAGACAAAGGATACAGCCGGGATGCGATGCAGTGCGCGTGAAAGTGAAAGACCTAAGACAAGGGTATCAAAAAGTCAGAGCGGCACAGCCCCAGACATGCTGCTTCTACGAGGCACTGCATGCCATTCTCGGTGGGTCTGCCACAACTGCCCCACCAGTGACGGTGGACTCCGAGGACGGAATAGTGTACCGGGACAGTTCCTCCTCGATGTTCGCCGATGAGGAAGGGTCTTTTGAGGACGGCGCTGGCGACAGCGAACACACTCCGCTTTCCTGACAGCCAGGATCTCTTCATCACCCTCACAGAGATCCCTACCACCCTCCCTGCCCGTTAACCGGACTCGGAATCAGGGAAGGATCAGGCGGTAAGTGCTACACACGTATAAACATTTATTTTTATAACATTGTTATAGAAAAATAGAAACAGTATTTACAAAATTCTAAATATTAAACTATATGAAAAGAAGGTCCACACAAATGGGGATAGAATAATAATCCTCTATCGACAATTCCACGAAGGTGTCATTCAGTTCATGAGGTTCGTCGGAAGAGGTGCCTTGTTCTCCGTGGACCTCCGTGGAAGCAGACTCTTCCACGCCAGGACATCCGAATATACAGAGGAATCATCGCCTCTACTAGCATTGCTGCATATGGTCCTGGTCTGTGCAGTCGTCCCGTAACATCCTGTCTTTCTGGGCACGAGTGACCTGCCTCAGGGTGATCTCGTTCTGCAAATACTGCATCTAAGTAGGGCAATTAGTGTAGTGTTACTATTGTTAATGGTTTAAAATTAGGTTGCATAACAATGACCCTCGCCTAACAGCCACGTGCTAGAGGCCACAGAGAACAAGCATCAATTTATCTGCAAAGGCTCATCCTTTCTGCTTTGCACATTGCCTTTAGCAGGAGAGCACAGCTATCCACTAACTAATAAGCAGTATGTACTGTAAGGCTTACCAGGACTTTGTGCAAGAGGGATGCAGCTGTCTTTCCTCGCTGCGCTCCAGTGCAATGGCGCCGCCAATGAGGCGTATTCGAAATCTCGGACTAGTTCTGAGATCTCCTGAGACTTGGTGCCCTGTATGGTCTTGTTAACTGAAACTGACTAGACTGTGTTCACTGTTGGCAAACATGTATGTGTTCAAGGAAATCCTCTTTCCCGGACTGCCCGGCATCCGCAGAGGCTGGCTCAGATTAGAAAAGACTAGGGACGACATGTTCCAGGAACTGATGGCCTGCTCCAGAGGAGACGGCAGAGCAGAGACAGTGGAGGGAGACCCTGTGTCAGCAGCATCGCGGGAGGATAGGTGGCGGCAGGAAGACCAGCAGGCGACTCAAACGCTGCTTGGTCTAATGAGGAGCAAACGGACACGCTCCGGCGCCTTGTAGATGTTCTGCAGGACCGCAGGCAGGAGGAGAGAGCCCCTGCACTGCATCTGCAACCGCCCTCCAACGCCAAGAAGTCCTGTCCCCTCACCCAAAGTTACAAGAAGGAGGCGGTAGGGGCCGTGAGAACTGTCACTGCACCGCAGCAGAGCGCTAATGTTCAAGACACCTCGCGCTGTAAATTTGTACAAGTTCTTTCCTTACAGCATCACCCAGTCCCAACTCCAAGTTTCAACCCCACTGTGTACTACATTATTAAAAGCGGTTTGCTGTTACTCACTGTTGTGTCAGAAGACTTTCTGTGGGGAATTGTAATTGCAGTGCATAGCCCACAGTACCATGGTACAGACTTGGGGGCAGGGTCAACTGCAGGGCACACACAGACTGCAGTCACTAGGCACCAGGGTCAGTCTGTGTGGTGTATGCTGCCCCGGTCTTTCGTTGATGTGTATGCTTGTCCAGGGTCCTGGTGCCTGCCATCCCGAATGTAAAGGCAGGCTTCCTTAACATGCACGATCCTCCCGGTGCCCTGAGCCCCAAGAGCCCTCATCCAGGGACAGATACTCACTCTTCCCCACACCCTCACCCTTCCAACGCCCAAACCCACAGCCCACAGCCGTCATGCAAACCCCTATCCAAAGACGGCACCTCGCCCCTTCCTGCAAACCCACCCATTCCTGCAAACCCCTACATGCACAACCACACCCCACAGACCTATGTAGGAGCAGGAGGCTGTCCGTCCTGTTTTGGACAAGCGGTCTGTACATCAGTGCACAAGCACAGTATGCTTCCATGTTTCAACCAAGAAACAGAAATGCAAAGTCAACGAAAGATTTATTATTAATTACTGTAACATTTCATTAGTTTTAAAACGTGCTTAGAACCGGGTTTGTGAGCTCAGATCTAACTCGACACATACAGACACAGGCCCATGATCAGGCTCTCTTAAAATCAAGTGGACAGTCACAGGTTACCCTGCTCTGCGAGGAAACTAGCTTTCAAAGCCTCCCGGATGCACACGCTTCCCGCTGGGATATTCTCTCGGCACAGGTGTCTGGCTGATCGTAAACAGCAGCCAGGCGATTTGCCTCAACCTCCCAGCCGCCAAAAGGTCTCGCCCTTGCTCTCACAGAGATTGTGGAGCACACAGCAAGCAGCAATACTACGGGGATATTCTTTTCGCTGATGTCTCCGCCATCTCGCACACTCCACCACCATTCTGCACTTGCTCAGCCGGTAGTTGAAGAGTTCCTTCTCACTGTCCAAGGCGCCTGTATAGGGCTTCATGAGCCAGGGCATTAGCGGGTAGGCCGGGTCCCCGAGGATCACTGTAGGCATCTGCACATCCCCAACCGTTATTTTGTGGTCCGGGAAGAAAGTACCTGCCTGGGCGTCTAAACAGACCAGAGTTCCTGAACACACGCGTCATGAACCTTGCCCGCCCACCAGCGAAGATGTTGGTAAAACGTCCCTATGGTCCACCAGAGCTTGCAGCACCATTGAAAAGTAGCCCTTTCGGTTAATGTACTCGCTGGCCTGTTGGGCTGGTGCCAGGATAGGGATGTGAGTCCCATCTATAGCCCCACCGCAGTTTGGGAATCCGCCATCTATGATGACCTGGACATTTGAGTCACTACCTTTGAGAGCAGTTGCTCAACGATTGCGTGGGCTACTTGAATGACAGCAACCCCACGGTAGATTTGCCCACGCCAAAGTGGTTCGCTACTGACCGGTAGCTGTCTGAGAGAGCTATGGCCACCGCTTATGCACACTCAGGGCTGCTCGCATGCGTGTGTCCTGGCGCTTCAGGGCAGGGGACAGCAAGTCACACAGTTCAAGGAAAGTGCCACGCATCCTGAAGTTTCGCAGCCACTCTGTGTCATCCCAGACCTGCAGCACTATGCGGTCCCACCAGTCTGTGCTTGTTTCCCACACCATGAACGTGACCCATTGCCACCATGATCTCCACTCGCGGCGTACCCTGCTTTCTGAGAGGTCTGTGCCACTCTCCTCACCGCGCTCGGAGCCTCCTCGCCGGTTTCTCAGCAGCTGACTGTGGAAGAGGTGCCATAAGTGCAGCGATGATGCGAGCGGGCTCCATGCTCGCAGTGCTGTGGCGCGCGCTGTAAACCGACCAGACAAGGCGCGAACAGATTTCCAGGCGTGATTGACGGTTCAATGGCGACAGTAACCCAAAACCACCCTCGACACATTTTTCACCCAGCAGGCATTGCGAGCTCTACCCAGCATTCCAATGGGCAGCGGGAACTGTGGGATAGCTTCAGTTCGAATTAGTGTATTTAGTGTGGATACACAAATTCGACTTCATAAGGTCGAATCCACAAATTCGACTTAAGTAGATTCGAAATAGTCTTGTAGTGTAGACAAGGCCTCATAGAATCTCAGGGTTGGAAGGGACCTCAGGAGGTCATCTAGTCCAACCCCCTGCTCAAAGCAGGACCAATCCCCAGGAACAGCACATCCACTGATTTCCCCTCATCCACAGAGCCAGTTATCTCATCATAGAAGGCAATTAGGTTAGTCAGGCATGACTTGCTCTTGGTGAATCCATGTTGACTGTTCCTGATCACTTTCCTCTCCTCTAAGTGCTTCAAGACCAGCATACCAGAAGACAAGGGAGGTGAACAGTCATTCTGGTTCTGCCCCACAGACATGCTGCTTTTATGAGGAGCTGCATGCGATTCTAAGTAGCGACCCCACCACTACCCCAAAACATTCTATGGATACTTCCCAGGAGCCCCAGGTGACCTCGAGCAAAAACGAGGACATTGTTGGCAAGGAAGAAGAGGAGGAGGAGAAGAATGTGAGGCAGGCAAGCAGAGGTTCCATTCTCCCAGACAGCCAAGAACTGTTTTTAACCCTTGAGTCCATCCCTTCAGAGGACCAGTTGGCAGCAGAGCATTAGGCCAGGGAAGGCACCTCTGGTGAGTGCACATTTCCAATCAAACTGTAGGGGTTACATGCTATTATTTTTTATGGTTAATCTGGACAAAAAAGTAGGTGTCAGTGGCCACTCCAGCTACATGCTCTCCGAAAAAGACTCTTTATGTGCATGGGGATGGCGCAGGAATCCCCCATGGAGATCTCTAGGAAGCTTTCATGGCAGTATTCTGTGATCATTTGCAGAAGGTTTCTGGGAAGGGCTGACTTTTTTCATCCACCTTGGTAGGACACTTTCCTGGGCCACTCCACTATTAATTCTGCTTGCATCATTACAGCACACAGCATTGCAGCATAAAGACCAGGTTTGAACCCAGACTCCCTTGCTGCCTCTGTTACCCTCAGAAGAGTGATATTGCATAGAGTCACCTAGGGGAAACAGGGGAAGTTTTCAATGTGAGCCCTTAAACTGCAAAGAGTTCAACAAGTAATTTGCCCCTGTTTGGTGAAATCTGGATCACACAACCATGCTTTCCCAAACATGTTGTAGTTTCACAGTTGGAAGGGATCACTGTGTATTGCAAGCAGCATTGAAAAAAAGGGGAGGTGGCAGCTTCCTGTTTGTCGTCCTTCCCCACAACCTGGTGTCACTCTTATAAAAAACAAACTATTTGGGGGGCTTTACACAGGTGCCTGTCTTCAAGCACCATTCAAGTTACTAGGGGAAAGGGGGCTTTTCTCAAGTTTCAACCTGTGATTCCCAAGGATGTGTTCATAAAAGCAGCAGCACAAGACCTCTCACCCAGACCTCGTGGCCTGGCCTTACTCACCATGGCTGGAGCAGCAAAATGACTCTTGCAATAGCCAGCCCATATGATTACATTGTGGCTTGCAGTGAAGTGAATTGGCGGGGGTTATAAAAAAAATTAACCTTGCTCCAGAAACTATGTATCCACTATCAATGCTACCCTTGTGCTTTGTATTCTTTGCAGCCGAAACCTTGTCCGTCAGCGCATCCTCCACACCAGGACAGAGACTTTCCCAAATTAGAAGGCAGAAAAAGAAGACTTGCGAGGACATGTTCAATGAGTTAATGCGCACCTCCGAGAGTGACAAGATGGAGCTCAGAGCATGGAGAATTTCACTGTCCAAGAATCTGGACCAATGGTTATTTTGCAGTCTGGAAAGAAAGTCCCTGCTTGCAGCTTTCTGAACAGACCTGCATTCCTAAAGATGCGTGCATCATGCACCTTTCCCAACCATCCCACATTGATGTGAGTGAAATGGCACCTGTGATCCACCAGGGCTTGCAACACCATTGAGAAGTACCCCTTTCAGTTTATGTACTCTTTGGCAAGGTGGTCTGGTGCTGTCTATCGCCCCCACCGCAGTTAGGGAACCCCATCCTGGCAAAACCATCCACTATGTCTTGCAAGTTGCCCAGGGTCACTACCCTTTTTAGCAGAAGTTGTTGGTCCTGCAAACTTGGATCACAACAGTTCCCACACTAGATTTATCCTTCCAAATTAATGCTCCACTGACCGGTAGCTTCTGGCATTGAAAGCTTCCACAGAGCTATTGCCACTCACTCCTCCACTGTCAGAGCAGCTCTCATTTTAGTATTGCTGCACTTCAGGGCTGGGGAAAGCGCTTCACACAGTTCCTGGAACGTGGTCTTACACATTCGAAAGTTCTGCAGCCACTGCTCATCATTCCATAGCTGCATAACGATGTGGTCCCACCAGTCAGTGCTTGTTTCCCAGGCCCAGAAACGGCACTCAGCCGTGTCAAGGTGATGCGTGACTGTCACCAGCAACTGTGAATTGCTCCACAATGTGTCTTTCAGCAGGGCTGCTTGAGTGTCATCACACTGTTCCATGCAGCAGCTCCTGTATCCACTGTGTAAATACTGCAGGATAAGGCACGAGGTGTTTGTAATGCTCACAACAACAGTGTATAGCTGAGTGGGGTCCATGCTTTTCATGGTGTAGCATTGGTGCGAGTAACCCAGGCTTATGAAAAAGGCTTGGTTTGTTTGCCATTGATTTCAGGGTGGGCGGGAGGGAGGGAAGGCGATAAGTGCATCATGGGAGGCTAACGCCATATTCCCATAACCAACCGCGCCAATGTTTTGGTCCCATATGGCATTACAAGACTAACCCTTAATTCCACTCAGCTACGTGCACTGTGGGATAGCTACCCACAGTGCAGTGTTCTGTGCATCAATGCAAGCCCTGCTAGTGAGGATGCACTGCATTGCCACAATGAGTGTAGTGTGTACACGCAAGATCAACTTGCTTAAATTGGAGGCTCAATATCAACTTACATGAAGTCAACTTAACTTTGTAGTGTAGACATGGCCTAGACTTAACACATACACCTGGTTATCAGAAATATCAGCTCTACCCATCTCTGAATAAAAAAACAACTTTGAATTGAGTCTAACCACCTTTGTCTTTAAACACTGATGAGGGAAGAGTCAAATGGTGTTTGGGACTGCTTAGACAGACCAAGTGGAAACAGCTATTCTCACCCCCTCTCTGTTCACTGGAATTTGGCATCCCTACCACCTGCTTAGCGAGTGAGGTTCAATTTAGGATGACCCCCTCAATCAGGTCAGGCTAAGTACAGTTCTGCTGTGCTTTACTCAGACAATGAGAATAATTATATTTCATTACTTCTGCACTCAGTACTAAAATGATTTGTATCCCTACACCACCCAAATGTGATCACTTTGGCAAAGTGCTCTCTTTGCTGAATACCTAGGTAGAGTAGTTGTGTTTATGTAAATATGGTCTGTTCCTGAAGTCTTTCCTCCTAGCTCACCACTAGATGTCAGGGGAGAGCATTCAGACCCTGCTTACAGCTGGAATGAAACTTGAGATAGCTAGGACACAGATGGAGGAAAGTATTGAATAACACAGCATTTCCCAAACGTTTTTTGGCCACGGAACACTTTTTAGCCTATTACGGAACACTTATAATATTATTTTGTAGTCGTTTGGTTTTCAAGTAAAAAATTGTGTTATTTATGCTCAAATTTATTTTATAAAACAAAGCAACAATACAAATTTAAAATAACTTGAACTAACAATTTCTAACTGGAAAGCGCATATAAAATAGTACAAAAATCAAGTGCAAGAGTCTTCCACGGAACACCTATTCACATTGTGCGGTACACCAGTGTTCCGTGGAACACAGTTTGGGAAATGCTGGAATAACAGAACACGAAAGGTGCTGGATTGGAGTCCCCTGTGCAAGATGGAACAGGGTAGACCAATGACAACATGGAACTGTACAACTGAAAGCTATCAACATGACATGAGAAGAAGCTCAGACTGCAGCAAGAGACCACCTAAGATTGGAAGCAACGGTGAAAGCCTGGTGTTTTGCATGGAATAAATAAGTACATTAGTCAATTAAGTCAAAAAGGCTCATGATAATGGTGTAAAATATTTGACGGGTGAAAACACAAAAAACAGAGAGGGAGTATTTAAGGTGGTACAAAGTGGAATACTAGCAATGATAGGATCATGGGCGGTGGGTGAAACCCTGCTTTGGGGAGGCTAGGCCGCCCGCCCTGCCCCTTCTGCCCAGGCCCCATCCCCGGCATGCCAGAGCCCCAAACTCCCTCTGCCCTGTAAATGGAAAAGCTCTGAGGGCCCTCCCCCCAAACCAGAGAAGCCCCGGCCTGCCTGCCCCAGCCACGTCGGGCTGAGCCACCACCACCGGCGACCGCCAACACACACACCCCTCCCCAGAATCACCGGCCTCCCTGAGTTGGGTTGGCCCCAGTGCTGGACTGAGTTGCTGGCCCCCAAACCCCTGACAGCCCCACCCTCGCCAGAATCGGGCTGGGCACAGCATCAGGCCAAGCCAGCAGCCTCCCCGAGAACCAGTTCCTCCTGCCCCTGAGGGCCCCCCACACACAGACCGAGCCCAACCAGCCCCAGCGCCCAGCCAAGCCTCCTCAATCCACCAGCCACTGGCTCCCCGCATCACTCCTCACTCCCCCATCCCAAGGAGGAGGGACACGGTCAGCAGCGGAGACCTTTGGGGGGGGTGGAGTAGAGGAGGCGGTGGGGGTGTCGGGGAAGGGGCGGGGCCACCATGGCCCAGTTGTCCAGCGACGGGTAGGCAGCAGCGCCAGGGAAGGCTAAGCTTTCCCTGGCCTATTATACCCGCCACCCATGGATAGGATGAAATTAAGAAGAGGAAAAATTAGGGTCAATTAGATTTCTAAATTATTTTCTAAGGGTAGTTGTGGAAACCACAGTGTTTGGGACATCTTAAACAAAAGTGAACAAAAAATATAGAAAATATACTGTAGGGCAAAAATTCTGAACAGGTAGGGGACGGTGTAGATGAGAAAATGGTGCAGTACTTTTATCTCTAGTTTTTAGTATAATAATTGATAGGATGAGAAAGAGATGCAAAGCCACTTGTAGAACTAAAAGAAGGAGATGCTGGAGAGGTACCCTAGGATTCATGCCTGAAGAGGAACATGCTCGAAACACAGTCCCAAGTTCTGATCTTAGTTTCACTGGTGTAAATCACTGGTAAAACAACCTCTCAGCTCCTACTTGAGATTCCCCTTTTTAATGCATCTCACATTAGCACATTAGCTCTTTTGGCCAGAGTGTCATTCTGGGATCTCCCGTTCAGCTGATTATCCTACCAAATCTGTTTCAGAGTCACTGCTTTCCAGGATAGAGTCCCCCATTCTGTAAGGATGACCTACACTTTGTTCTTTGTTCCCAGAGGTATACATTTACATTTAGCCATGTTGAAATGCATATTGTTTGCTTGTTCCCAATTTGCCAAGCGATCTAGATCACTCTGAATCAGTGACCTGTCCCCTTCATTAGTTACCACTCTGCCAGTTTTTGCGTCATCTTCAAACTTTATCAGTGATGATTTTATGTTTTCTTCCAGGTCATTGATAAAAATATTAAATATTGCAGGGGCAAGAACCAGTCCTTCTGGTATTCCCACTGAAAACAGACTGCTGAAAGATTATTCCCCATTTACAGTTACATTCTGAGACGTATCTGTTAGCCAGTTTTTAATCCATTTAATGTGTGCCACATTAATTGTATATTCTAGTTTTTTAATCAAAATGTCATGCAGTACTAAGTCAAATGACTTAGAGAAGTCTAAGTATATTGCATTAATACTATTACCTTTATCACAAACTCATACCTTTATCTGAAACTTGTAATCTCACCAAAAAAAACCGCAAAACAAATCAAGTTAGTTTGACAGGACTTATTTTCCATAAACCCATGATGATTTGCATTAATTACGGTGTCCTCCTTTAGTTCTTTATTAATCAAGTCCCATTTCAGCCGCTTCAGTATCTTGCCCAGGATCAATGTCAATCTGACAGCCTATAATCACCTGGGATATTCTGTTTACCCTTTTTAAAAAGTGGCACAATATTAGCTTTCTTCCAGTCTTCTGGAACTTCCCCAGTGCTCCAAGGCTTACTGAAAATTACTGTTACTGGTCCATTGAGCTCCTATCCAGCTCTTTTAAAACTCTTGAATGCAAGTTAATATTTACTGAATACCTTTCCCTTTTCTGCATTATTATTGATCGTTTTACTATTTATGTCTGGTAATGGCTCAATACCATTGTCAGGGTTCTTTTTGTTCCTAATATATTTTTTAAAACTCCTTTTTATTTTCCTTAATTCTGCTGGCCATAGAGGTCTTGTTATGGCCTTTAGCTTCCCGTATCAATCTTCTACAGTTCCTAACTTCTGATTTATATTCATTACTATCTACTTTTCCTTTCTTTCTTTTGTATATTATATTTTTATTTTTTACAGCTGCCTTCACTTCCTCTCTAAACCAGGTTGGTTTTTAACCAACATGGCCATCTTCCAGAGTTGTGGGATTGTGGTTTTTTGAGCATCTAGTAAAGTGTTCTTAAATGATTCTCAATTACTCTCAGCTGATTTGGCTCACAATTGTTTTCAGCTTTGTGAAATTGACCCTATTAACAGGGCCGGTGCAAGGATGTTTCGCGCCCTAGGCAAAACTTCCACCTTGCGCCCTCCCCCGTCCCCCCGTCTCCCAGCCCCCGCCCTGAGGTGCCTCCCCTGCGGCAGCTCCCCCCTTCCACCTTCCGCCCTGAGGCACCCCCCCGCCCCACCTCACCCCTGAGCACACCGTTGCTGCTTCACTTCTCCTGCCTCCCAGGCTTGCGGCTCCAATCAGCTTAGGCACCGCAAGCCTGGGAGGCGGGAGAAGTGAAGCAGCCACGGCATGCTCGGGGAGGAGGCGGGGCAGGGGTGAGCTGGGGCAGGGAGTTCCCCTGCATGCCCCCGCTTACTTGCTGCAGACAGCCCTCCCTGTGCCCCCCCTGCCCCAGCTCCCTCCACCTAAATGCCGGCGGCGACCAGGGCGGACGAAGATCTGGTTGCTGCCAAAGAAAATGCTGCCCCCCAAATCCTAGCGCCCTAGGCGACCGCCTAGATCGCCTAAATGGTTGCACTGGCCCTGCCTATTAACACACCAAGAACATATATTATTGGTGTGTTTGCATATACATGCATGTATATATATACACACCAGTAATATATTATATGATATAAAAAAACCAAGTGTGTGTGTGTTGTGTATTATGAGTATTCCTACTGCGTTCAGTGAGTCTATATACTGCATAAAGTTACTCACATGCTTAAGTTATTCACAGAAAATTGGAGCCCAACTTTAGAAGTGATGTGACAAGGCAAAGTAACTAAAAAGCAGGTATGGGGCAGGTTCAGGAAGGACAAGATTTGCAGCATAAGATCATGCAGTTACTTGGGTTAGTTACATGCATACTTTAATGAGTCAATTAAAAGTATTTTAACAAATAATAATTATTGTTATTGAACTGTCATTTATCCCAGAAAGTACTTGTTTAAACATACAACAGAACAAAGTTAAAAGTGAAATAAAATATATCAAAAAACAATTACAGTAAAATATACAGTGGATAATTTATGGACCATTAAAGACATAAGCAAAGCAAGTCTTTTAACTATTCAATAAATAAAGAGCTGAAAAAGTATTTCAAACTTTATTAAAAATGTCCAGGAAACCTCTAAATCTCATTTTATGCTCCACTAGAATACACAGATTAATTTCCTTTTGGCTGCTGCTAGACAAGTAATCAAATTGGTTTTCCAGTAGTTGATCAGACATTGGCCTGCCGGAGAAAATTCAGTTCCCTAGAGGCAATTCCTGCAAACCTCTTCAGATGACTTGTCAGACAACTTTCTTCTGAGTCTTATAAATAAATGTATAAGCCCTGCTGCTCCACTATGTCTGTGCTGTACTCAGTAGTAGTTGAGAGGGCTAGCTGCAGGGAGTTGCTTGGGGTTCCCCGATTCAGAACCATTTAGCTCCAATACAAAGTCAAGGCCGAATGTGGGCAGCCCAACCTTACATCAGTGGAGAACTGGAAATAGCAGAGCTCTGCTCTGTCGTTCTCCCCTGCCCCACCTTGCCCTGGTCCCAGACAACCCCCAACATACTCAAACATCATGAAACCAAATCATAATAGGTATTACCCAAGTGTCAGTTATTTTGTTCCAATTCTTTCTAACCTACCTCTTTGCAAATTACAATGTCTTAAGAAGTATTTAGAAACTCAGGATGTACACTTGTTTCAAAAGATGGTGGATCAAATCTTGCAATGCACCCTCAGTCCTCATGCAGGCAAGACTCGCTCAGTGAGATGGCAGAATTTGGCCTAGACCATATGAAAAGGGAATGTTGTCTGCCATTCTGTAGTGTATCCATGGCTGCCTAACCACACACACCATGAGGCCTGATCCAATACCCATCAAAGACAATGGAAAGTCTCCAATTGATTTCAGAGGTCACTGGATCTGGCCCCCAAATCCTCAAGCCTTTCAATTTGAGATTATATGATGGGACTGCCTGACATAACAGGGAACTGAACTCAATGACACAGAAGGCCTCTTCAAAACCTATGTCCTATGAGATAAAAGAATAACTAACTCTGTTAAGTATCAGAGGGGTAGCCATGTTAGTCTGGATCTGTCAAAAGCAGCAAAGGGTCTTGTGGCACCTTATAGACCAACAGATGTATTGACGTACAAGCGTTCATGGGTGAATACCCGCTGCATCTGACAAAGTGGGTATTCACCCATGAAAGCTTATGCTCCAATACATCTGTTAGTCTATAAGGTGCCACAGGACTCTTTGTTGCTTTTTAACATTGTTAACTATAAGTAGCAGGCTTCTGTAGTCTCTGGAGTTAGTTACTATATTCATAGCAGACAGACAAAGCAGTGTATTATATACTCCCTCTATTAGACAAACTCATGCTTGGCATCTTATGGGCCACAGGAGTTCAAGCCCCTGTGAAGTAATAACATATAACAGATCTGAGGTGTCTGTATATATGTGGCTACCACTGCATGATAAAACCGAACCTGGATGGGAACTGCCATATTATAGTGAATCCATGGCTGCATACCCCAGCTCATCATCAGGAATAGAACTTGGGACTTCATCAGCAAAAGTTTAAGTGCCCACTGCTTGAATGTAACACATACTTTTTTGCATCTTAATATTACCCATGGAGTGGTAAAATTACCACTATGCTCTACAGTACTTGTAGAATGACAAGCTCTTGAATGGAAGACCTTGTAACTGAATTAATACACAATACAGGAGATGATAGTGCAAATGCACGAAGACATGGAAACACCATTGGTGGGGATCAGGGCTGGATTAACCACTAGCCACAGTACACCCATGCATATGACTTCTGTGATGGTTCTTGGGGTAGACAAGCATGTGAGTCAACTTGTTATCCCACCTCGAGCAAGAGAGGGTCTTTTTTTGTGCTAGCTAGGTGTCAGTGTAACCCACACACCACCTGAGTGTGGTGTTCTGTCCCATCTAGTGGCACTGAGACCACTTAGAAAGAGAGATAAAATGAGTCTGCTCCACAGCCTTTCCTAACAGCCAGTTGGCTTTTAGCTCATGCGATAGAGACTCATTCGTTAAGCTCCAGAATTCTCAAATTCAATCCCTCCCACCAACAACCGGGGTCTGTCGGCGTTACATCAGCTTCCTGACACCATTAGTCTTTCAGCCACTCAAGCACTCTCCTCTGGGCCCTAATTTTGCCTTGCAGGTTAACAACAGATGCACCCCAGTATCCAAGCTACCTTAAATATCTCCCCTGTGATAGCCAGCCCTTGACACTGGCTACTCACAGAAATTCCAATGCAGTGCACCCGTTTACAGTTTTACTTTAAACCACTGCTCCTGTAAACCACATGGCACTTGTGAGCACTTAGAGATAAAACAAAATAAGGTTTATTTAAATAAGACTAAAGAAAAAACTAGATATAACTAGAATAACAAGTGGTAACAATACAAAGCAAAATCATAAAAAGTGATCCTGGGTCTACACTTATCAATAGTTACCTTCCCTATCAATAAAGTTGATTTTCCAAACAAGTTCAGTCTCTATTGCAGAGCTGGCTGGTTTTTCAATAACCAGTATCCAAAATGTTAATGAAAGCACCCTTGCTTCCCAAGGCATTTCCTCAGTGAAGGGATAAACACTCTGCTATAGTCTTTTGTTCCTATTCATGACCATGGCACAACTCTCTCTGTCGTAATGTTTCTTTTGCACCTCTAAGGGGTTTTGATTGTTCGATAGTGCCTCTGATGGTTTGCCATTGATAGTTTTGGGAGGGAGCAAGGCTTATCAACTGAGGCTTGCCTTACCTTGCCAGCTAATTAGGGAAGGGTGACAACTCTCTCTTGCTTAGATGAGCCATTCTCGAGGCACGTTACCCCATGGCGATTAATTTCTACTCCAAGTCCATCAAGCGCACTTTCACTATAAATACATTGTTCTTTAATATTACCCGTACATACATCTCACAATAGTTATGTCTAGTGAAATTACAAGCTTTCTGTAGACATGTCACGTGATATCCCTTATGAATAATTACCCTTCAAGAAATGTGTTTGGTGTAATGACTTTGTCAGTCTGAGGTGAGAGCTGTTCCCAAAAAAATAGGGGACCTTTTGTCATGGGGTCTCTGTGACACAGGTCTGGAGTCATATGAAGACATTACAGTGACATCATCATGTACAGCCTGTAGCATAAGGCTGTATACTCCCGTGGAGCAAAAAACCCTATATAGAAAGCTGTGATCTCAGTCCCATGGAATAGAGACCACCAAGGAGCATACCATCCCCACCTCCCTGGGACAGAAAGCTCTGTGTTGAAGGCTCCTATGCCACTTTAGCGGAGCCCTCAGGGATGGGATGGCCAGTTAGTAGCATCTACAGTACCCACAAAGCACCCTCTGCTGTTTTGACAGGAGGCACAACCACCCAAAGCAAAATGTATGTCTGTCCGTCATATGAAACAATGCCATCACAGCATCTGTGTGTTTTCTTGTGGTGGTACAGTCCAACCTGTGAGGAGCAATGTCATGAGCAGATATTGCATAGGAATGCATAGGCTCCCAATGAAGACTTGCAATGATACAAGGCTCTTTTTTCAATCAGTTTTTCGCATTTGCCTTTCTCAATGTGTTTACAACCTTTACTGATAGCTGTTCTCCATTCAGGTCTGTCCTTGGAAGTTATGAGTTTATGCCACATGAACGGACGTTCTTCTGAAGGATGTCTTTGAAGCATTTATGTTTTCTGAGTCTCAGCTCACCATAGAGGACTTTTGCCGGGAGTCTATTCTCACTCATTCTGATAACACGACCTGTCCATATAAGCTGAGCTTTGATAGTCATTACCCTGTTGCTGCTTGTAGCAAAGGGTAGACATAGCAGAGGCAGGGCCCTAAGACTCTTGTATGGGATGTGGAAACGGCCTGGATTGCCTTGATCCATAACTTCATGATAGAACAGGATTTGAAGAACGATGCCCTTCACCCAACTTAGATGAGCCTCTGCTTTCTGTATGCCTATGGGACATATGAAGTCAGGGCTGCGCTAAGTGCAGAGGAGGCAACACTGACAGTTGTGACAAGGCAGCCCCAGTTTTTAGCCTTGTTTATTGTGGAATTGCCATCTCGGGGGAAGGGGATATTAAAACTGCTTTCTAGTTACAATGTTGTCAATGTTTGTGATTTTTATTACAAGTCACATGATATTTGGTGTTTTCTTGAAGCCCCAGCTCCTGGAGTCATGTGAATGCATGAGAATCTATGCTTCCGCTTTGTTTTTAAAGTATATTTCTAGGGCCGGTGTTGCAGAGAATAGCTTGAAAACACAACCCAAGTACATCCTAAAGATTCGGAACCTAGAATGCAAATAAAAAGAAACCCAGTATATATATCTGGGGAAAAATATGATTTTAAGCTATGGTGGTATCTGAGAGCTTGTGGCTTGTTCACTCAGCACCCCATTGGCTTTGCCCCTCTGGGTGTGTGGGTGAGTCTTGGAGCTTTGGGCAGGGTAGATTAGTGGAAAAGGAAGTTCCCCCCATGGGAGGGGAAACTGAGTGAGCATCACTATGTTCCCTCCCCTCCCCCATCATACCGGAAGTGATTTGGGACCCAGCGTTGCCTCGGTACTTGCACGTGTGTGCTCCGGCCACCTCCCTGCTCCCTGAGGCTAGGGTTCCCCTTGAGACGGCGGCGACACCAGGAGCAGCAGGAAGGGAGGAGCGGCCGCCCCTGCTTGTGTGTTTTAGCCGATCCACTCCCGGGACCACAGGGAGGAGAGGCCGCGGGGAGCGCGGACCAGACGCCCTCGCCCTGGAGAGGGCGGCGGGAGGAGCAGGCGGGAGCCCTTGCGGCTCTGCCGGAGGCTGGCGATGGAGGAAGGTGAGCGGCTTCATGGCGTGTGCCCCCGAATCGCCCTCCCCCGGGGCGCTAGGCCGGCCGTGGCTGTGGGCCGGGGGGAAGGGGTCTGGCGCGGGGGGGGGCTCTGCTGGAGGAGCCGCGGGGCCTGCGGCGGGGGAATTGGTGCCGGTGACAACGGGGACTGCTCGTGCGCCGCAGCCGCTGCTTGACGCGGCCGTGAAGTTCCAGGGGCGAGTCCGTTCCGGGGCGGGGGAGGGGCAGGGAGAGGGGGCTCCCCTCGCGCGCGGGCGCTCCCTGGCTGTTGGCCGTTGGCTGTGCGGTGTGGGGTTGCCCCGGGGATGTAGGTCGCCGGTGAATGTAAAAGCCGCAGCGACGCCGATCGTGTGACGTGAATGGGCGCCCCAGGCTGCTGCTGCTCCGGCCTCGTCTTCGTGTGTTCTTAAAAATATGCGTCTGACTACATTTCACAAGGGCTTTAAGTGCCTCCGTGAGCCTGCGCCGTTGTTTTGTTTTGCCCCAGTTGGGGGAAAGCATCGGCACCCTCTAGGCACCCCGCGCTGGGTGACGACAGAGCTGAACTTCTCATTCCTCACTTTGCTGCTTACAGACCACTTGTTGCTTTATTAATTGCAAATCTGTGGCGCTGTCTTCGCTACTGTGTACTCTGCAGTGACTTACTGATCACAACTCCACCTACCCCGCTATTTTCCTTTTACTCTGAACCACACTAGATGAAAAAATGGTAATGCTTAAAATCATTGGATTTCTAAAAGTTCTGAAATGGGAAGTATGTCTAATTGCAAGTACAGTAACTCCTTGCCCAACGTTGTAGTTATGTTCCTGGAAAATGTGACTTCAAGCAAAATGATGTTAAATAAATCTAATTTTCCCATAAGAATTAATGTAAATGGGGGGATTAGGTTCCAGGGACATTTTTTTTCACCAGACAAAAAATGATATATAGATATACACACAGTATACATTTTAAACAAACAATTTAATACTGTTCACAGCTATGATGATTGTGAAGCTTGGTTGAGGTGGTGAAGTTAGAGAGTGGGATATTTCCCAGGGAATGCCTTGCTGCTAAATGATGAACTAGCACTTGGCTGAGTCCTCAAGGGTTAACACGTTAATGTAGCCTCTCACACAAGGCAGCATGAACATGAGTGAGAGGAGACAGCATAGCAGACAGAGGACACACACCTCGTGTGTGGGAGAGAGAGAGATGCACACTGCCTCTTTAAGTAAGCTGACCCACTCTTAAGTGCATTGTCTTTTTAAGTGGATCAGGAAGTTGAGACAGCAGTTGCTGCCCCAAGCTCTCTCTGTCTCTCTCCGTTGGTGTTCCCTCCGTGCTCTATATGGAGAAGGAGTAAGTGGGGTTCAGGAGCAGGGGGGAGGGGGACACCCTGATATTAGCACCCCCTTTCCTCTACTGCACAGCAAGCAGGAGTCTCGGAGCAGCTCCATGTCAGAGGGCAGGAGCAGCACATGGCAGTGTGGGGTGGGACAGCTGAACTGCCAGCGATAGCCTGCTGGGTGGCTGCAGCACAGGGAACTTAGGGAAGCGGGGAGCTGATGCGGCTGCCGGTCCACCCTGATTACAAGCCCTCACCAGCTAGCTGCAACAGGCTGCTCTTCCTGCAAGCAGTGAACAAAGCAGGCGGCTGCCAAACAATGTTAGAAGGGAGTATTGCACAACTTTAAACGAGGATGTTCCCTAATTGATCAGCAACGAAACAATGTTAACCGGGACAACTTTAAGTGAGGAGTTACTGTACTGATTTTATGAAAAAAACTGTGGCACTTCCGGAGCCAGAGAACAATGATACCATATCTAGATGTTCATAAATTGGGATGAGTTTTATGTTAGAAACATGGGACTATTCTTGTCGGGATGCCGCCATTTTAAAACCAAATAAATTTACTACTGTAGTTAAAGTATTACTGTATTTGAAAGACTAGAGAGAAAAAGATTTTTTTTTTCAATTTATTTTCTGTTTTGAAATCACTCTGTGCACAGTTTTCCCTTGTTGCTTATGTAGGTATAACCCTTCTCACCCCCGCAAAATAAAGGAACCAGAAAAATCTTGTAAAATCACAGAAGTTGGCAGGGAGTTTTAAGGGTTGTGCTGGCTCCTGAAACTACTGTTGAAATCTAGTCAGTTTCATAACATGAGTTAAGTTGACATTGTCCCCTTGTAAGTTGTTTTAGCTCCTACCGAAACACTTCATCATCCCAATGCTGCAACTGACCTGGATGGGTGAACCTGTAAAATCAGTGGCTCTCCAAGTGAGCACAAGGGGCCAACTCAGAGATCTAATCACATATAATTTCATAGTTTTTAGGATAAACCAGAAAATCTTGATGATTACTGTCTGCTGGTCATCACTGTTGCATGAAAGTATCCAAAAACGCATTGTTTTGGTATATGGTGCTGAATATCCAGAAGTAACATCTTTATACAGTTGTCAAATCTGTAATCTCAACACTGCACATGTAAAATAATCAAATAATTCTGAGCTATAAATGAATTTAACTCAACATCATTTTATAAACAATTAAATTGAAGCCTTCTTGATATGGCTGTGCAGAAAGTAAGTTGAACAGCGGAGGTCTTTTAACTAAAAGTTGAAGACAATTGTACTGGGAACCTTGGAACACTATGAAGTGGTCATTTAAGATGAGAAGTTGCTGGAGGTGAAGGAACTAGAGCAGGGGTTCTCAAACTGGGGATTAGGACCCCTCAGGAGGTCGTGAGGTTATTATGTAGGGGGTCGTGAGCTGTCAGTCTCCACCCCAAACCCCGCTTTGCCTCTAGCATTTATAATGGTGTTAAATATATTAAAAAATTATTTTTAATTTATAAGGGGGGGTCACACTTAGAGGCTTGGTATGTGAAAGGGGTCACAAGTACAAAAGTTTGAGAATCACTGAACTAGAGACTGTGTCATAAAATCAAAATCCTGGACTTATTTTTAGTTGTCACCTTGCTTGTCTTTTATTTTACCTAATTAAAAGGACTTACAGAAGCGGAAACAACATTTTTTTTTCTTGTTTAAGGCAACTGCAAATCAAACAGACATAGCATACGTGTATATTTTGTTTACTGATTTTGGTAGCTGCTGAGCAATCCAAAAAACCAATGTCCAGATCATTGTGTTGACTGATCTGTATTTATATCAGAATTGGAGGTTTTACATTTTTTCTTTTGGGATTTTTCTGTGATTACTGATAAATTCAGAGTTTGCTGCAAGCATCTGTTATCATTAAAATTTAGGTTGTTTGCCAAAAATATATATATGTAGGCACTAGTTGCAGTGGTACTACATTGCTTTGGTAATAGCTAGTATGGCAGAGTAAGGCATCTAAGATTTCCTTCTAAAATGCACACAAAATATCAATAAACACTTATTGCTCACCCAACCATGTAGATTTTACTTTTTCATATTGTAGAAACATAAATTATGTATCTGTTCTGAGTTTTTAAGTTTTAACATTACTTTTTTTTTTTTTTTTCTTCTCTTTCAAGGGAAACAACTAACTCTGTTGATATTTTTTTTTTTTTTATATATTCCCATCCATCAATAAAATTGCGCATAGAGATTTCTTTTGTCAATCATATTCCCAAACCTGCTCCCATTGAAGTAGATGGAAACTTTGCATTGAGTACAAAAAAGACTGTCAGATTATAGATAGATTGTGTGTGGTTAGGGATAATTATATATTTTACTGAAAATATATTTTAAAACATCATTGTGTTAAAACGTATTTCCTAATAAACCAGACACCAATTTGAACCGTCTATTTGTATGTTCTATCCTTTTCCCGTACTTCTAAGTCTAATGACTGGAAATTGACGTTAGACAAACTTAAACTGTAAATAAGTGCAATTTTTTAACAGTGAAAATAATTAACAATTGGAAAGGTTTACCATAGGAAGTGAAGACTGATGTATTTAAATTAAGATTGGATGGTTTTTTTAGAAGAGATGCTCTAATTGAGCCCCCAGTTACTGGATGAAATTCTATGGCCTGTTTTATGCAGTAGGTCAGACTAGATTAATAAAAATGTTCCCTTGTTGTCTTAGTATCTATGAATTAGCCTGTTTGCCCTTTAGATTGAAAAATCAGGGTGGGGGCTTAGACTTTATTTTTGGAAAACATTATGGACTCTACGGAAAATAATAATGAGAGCAGAAACAGGCCTATAATCTTACTATGTGCCCTCATTAAATGACTGACTTTTTAAACTATATGAATTCTTGGTTAAATTAGCCTGCATTAATTTAATTTGAGTAGACTTGGAAGTTAAAAATGTCATCACTATTCATCTTTATCTTTTAAAATCTTAACTATATAAAAGTAGCAGTAACAGGCAGTTCTTTTAAAAAGCAATGTGGGCCTGATGCTGATCTAACTCACACTAATGTAAATCACAAGTCAATGAAGTTACGCCAATGTAAAAGCAGTGTGAGGACAGAATCATGTCTATATTCATTAATTTAGACAACCTGCTTTCTCCATTATATGCTAAAGTAACTATAAAATAAAATAAACTTTCAGCGCGGGTTCTAGTGATATCACAATCCCCAAAGCAAACTTTAATGAATTCTCAAAAGGATCTCATGATGGAATCCATATGTATTACCCTCTTGTATGTTAGTTATATATTCAGTATAAAGGTAGAAAATTGATTTAACACATTTTTGTTTAATGGGACTTTTATTGAATATAGTCAGTGTGAGGTTGCGTCAGTAACAATAACTGCTGTGTAGATTTCTTAGAAATGATACTATATATTGCAGTAACTTCTGGGAATATTTTAAGGGGCAGCAGACCTGCGACAAAGAAAGAAGCAAAATTGCACAGAAACTGACAAAATGGCTCCAGATGAGAGAGAAAAAGAAAACCCAAACCTGGGAAAATCGCCAAAATGTAAGCAGCATTTTCTGTTAATGTCTCATTTTTTATTGTTCTTAAATTATGTACATTGTATGGAATTATGTTTCTAGTACAATAATTATAGAATAATTATTTTGAATGAGATTCTTTGGATTATTAAAAAAATACACGTGCTCTACAGTCTACTTATGGTGCAAGTTTGTATATCATGAAGTAAAATTATAGTGTTTGATTGTTTCAGTTTTTTGCAATGTGCAAATGCATCTCTGCTTAAAGTTGCACTTTTTTGCCTGTTTAAAAACAAAACACTCCATTCAATTTACATGTGCGTATTTGTACACACTTACATCCTTTAATGGAGTCTGGAATTTTCTAGTAGCTTATAAGTTAGGATGGTTGAATTGATAGTTCTGCAGCAGGAATAGAGGAACTAAAATAGTTCTAGTTTTTTTAAGAAATAGAACAACTAAAAGCTGTTGTTGTTTTATGTATGGGCAGTTCAATAAGTTTAACTTAAACATTCTGAATACAAAATAGAGGGAGATAGAGTTTAAATGGGTGCTGATTGAATTAAATAAATCGGTAAATTCCAAAGTAGCCCTGCCCTATCACTCATGAAGAAGAAAAAGGAAACAGTAATGTTAAAGTATTGGTGGCAATTTTCTTGAGAGCTAATGAATTGTTACCATCTGTTGCCTGTATACATCTATTACGGTGTGTGTAATAAAATCCAGAGTTTAGTGTTGTTTTCTCTAGGATGTATTTCCTTCACTAGATTGTTTCAGAAATCATGACAGTTAATATGGGAGTAAATTTTCAGCATGATGTGTAGGTATTTATATATGAAATCCCCATTCAGCAGTAGTGCAGACTGAGGGATAAAACCCCCTTTCAAGGAATGCAACTCTGCTATATGGTTTCTTCATGTGTCTGCGATGAAATATTAGGTTAATTTTAAGGGCCTTGTTGAATTGTAAGTAAACTAGTCATAGTGAACTTAAAAAAAAAAAAAGTTGGCACATTAACAAAAGTGCTGTATTTCTCTGGAGTATTTTTGCTTTTTAATATTCTTTTACAGATGTCTTATTTCAACGTTTTGCAAAGCTTTTCTTTGGCTGTGTCGCAGCTGTCACTAGTGGGATGATGTATGCTGTGTACCTCTCAACATACCATGAACGGAAATTCTGGTTTTCCAGCAGGCAGGTAAAAAAGTAGGATAGTTCTGAAATAATGTTATATTGTGTTTTTAATTCTTCCCATTAATCAGGATGTCAGGTTCAAACTTCTGGTTCCTGCTTTCAAATCCCTAAATCATGTAGTCTTTGCTTACATTTGTGACAAGGTCTCTCCTTTGTATCCTTTCTGCCAATAATGCCAATCTTAATTTCCCTCATCTCCTCTAACATATGTCTTCATGCCATTTTCTGTCCTGTTCTTTATAGTTTGAACACCCTTCTACAGTTTCTTGGAGAAGCCTCCACCCTCAGCTCATTCATATCACTCCTGAAAACTGACTTCTGCAGCAATGCCTACATAATATTGTATGCACTATAAAAAAAAAAAATCCTAAAATGGAGCCACCCACATCTACATATGCCTAAACTGAGTAACTGCATAATGGTGGATACAATGTATGTCTGTTCTTCCCTCATCCCATTCTGGTGGATGCTGTATCCTCGCTCATTTAAGTTGCAAACTCTCTGAGAAGGGACGTGTCTTATCTGCTGCTAGACATTAGAAACTTCTTGGGTTCTAATTCCAGATCTGACCCCAACTCGCCCTGTGTCTTGAGCATATTATTCATGTGTTCCTGTTTTTCCCATATGTAAAATGGAGATAATGCTTTTTTTACAGGGATTTTGGATTCATTAGTAGTCAATATTTGCAAAGCACTATACTGATGAGAAGAGCCGTTATACCTTATATATATAATATATATATTTTATATAATATATATATATATATATATATATATATATATATATATATATATATATATATATTAGTATATAATCATCTAAACAAGCTTTGCTGGTTTCCATCTGGTGTTCTTGTTTTGACAACATCAATACACTCACTAGGTTTTATACTTCTTGTCTTGTTGAGAAAACACTCTTTATGGCCAAAATAATCTAGAAGTTTTAAGAGGTGTACTACACCCATATGATGTGTTTTACCTGCGTTATGTTGGCAAAAGGTGCTGTACTATATAAGATCTGTTCTAGATGTACTAGACCTACAAATATTTCAAAACCCATCATGTTGATTTTTAAGGTGTCCCTGCAAAACATTGTACGGACAGCTGGTAGCGACCTCTATATTTAGGTTGCTTAGGGCTTTTTTATTATAAGATTCTTGTGACCTCTTTTTAAGATACTTTAATGCCTATGTTATTCGGAGCAATTCTCTAAAATTTTGCATGAGGAAAGCCTTTTCTTTATCCTGTGAAATTCTGTTCAGGTTTTGCTGAGATCCAAACTGAAAATCACCATTTCTCTTGTGTCACTTGCATTGCTCAGAAAATATTTGGCAGCATTTCAAAATAATATGTGAATATGAACATTCTAAAACCAGGCCCATGTCACCAAAGCAGCAACAGTGGGCGTGACACTGGGAATGACAGAGCCTGGCCAAACTTAGTCTGACTGATTTACCATGTGGTTTTGGGCAAGTCGCTTTGATTCTCAGTGTCAGTTTCGGGATCTGTACATTATAGGTAACAATACATATATGACAGAGGTTCAGTGAAGATTAATATTTTGAAGATATGGATTCATATCCATATGCTATATTACAAAACTAGCCTATCTGAAAATATGTGGGCTTTTAGAAGAAGAAATTATAGGGGGTAAATGTATATTTAATTATTTTATTTTCTTCTAGGAACTTGAACGAGAGATTACATTTCAGAGTGACAGTGCCATATATTACTCATTTTATAAAGAACTGCTAAAGGCTCCTTCCTTTGAAAGAGGTATGACAAATGTTTATTCTAGTCACGTCTATATAGGTTTTTATATCATACTTATCACCAGAATATCTGAGTTCCTTCCAGTAGTACATTAAGCAACATGACAACACATGTATCGTGTGTTGTTTGTTTTCTCATCCTCTTCCCAAAGGGAAATGCATGTGCAGTGAAGAGTCTTGTTTTAGTAGTGGTGTTGTTGGAGGAGCATACTTGTTGAGCATGTTCTTCATTCTGTAACTTTAAACAATCGTCTGGAATTTATGCATGCATGTTTGTTTATTTATAAATATACATGCTGCTTTTTTAAAGATGTAGATGCTCTTTAATTTCTCAGTGGTTTTTCCCTTTCTGATTTTCATGTTAACCTCAAAATGTGATTAAGAAAGTATACACCAAATTCCATTGTTTGGGAAGGGATACATTGCATCAAGTGAACAGTTTAAAAAATCCTGATGTATACTAGAATAGACTATTTAAGCTTTAGGCAGTGAACTTGGACTCTAAATTTAAAGGCTAGCTCAACGGATGTTTATAAATGGAAATAACTTAATGCCGACTTCCTCAAAATAATCAAGGTGAGGTTGCAATTAGCACAGTGCTTTCTTCTTCCTTTTAAATTATGTGTGGGTGTATCAGTCAGTAGTCTTAATAGTCTGATCTACTGCCACCCTGCTTTTACACAACTATTACTGTTGTTGTTCCTACAAGCAGGATAACTGATTTTAGAAAAAATCTTTTCTGCCTTTAGGTGTTTATGAGCTGACACACAACAATAAAACTGTATCGCTGAGGACTATAAATGCAGTGCAGCAAATGACATTGTATCCAGAGTTGATTGCCAGTGTTTTATATCAAGCATCTGGTAGCGAAGTATGTGTATCTCTTCTGCTTTGCTTTTATTTTTACAGTATAATATGAGTATGAAGTTTTGTTTGCTATGTGTGTTGAAAGGATGTGGTCTGAATATAACACTGGGATCCAGGGTCTCCTGAGCTCTAATCCAGTCTCTGACAGGCTCTCTGGGCTTGTCTATGCTAGACTTCTTTACTTAGTGCTGTTTGTTCTTTACATTTGTAGCCTGTTTCAAAAGTGTGGGGAATGTCCACGCTAGCCTTTACATATGTTAATCCCTTGAGTTAACTGAGAGTCAATTTGTATGTCTGCAGAAGTTTATTGTAGACACATCCCACGTGACCTTGGGCAAATCACAATTTAGTTAGTCAGGCTTACTTCACAAAGGAAGGATTAAATAATGTTTCGGAAAGGACTTTGAAATGTAAATCTACCATACTGATTTAAATTTTCTGCAATAAAAGCTAGAAGGCCCTGCACAGTCTAGCCAGCTTCTATTTTGAGCAGGTCTACACTTGAAAGTTTTATCATCATAACTGTTGGTTGGGGTGGGGGGGTGTTACTGAATGGAAAAAAAACATCTAATGTAGATGCAGCTATACGGTTTAGGAGTGCCTTATACCAATGTAGCTTATTTTGGTTCGCAAACTGGAACAAAGTATACTGGTATAAGCACTTTTATATTGGTATAACCGCAGCCTGGTCAACAGTACAAATGCTCTGCCAGTATAGCTATACCAGACAAGCCCCCTAGTGTAGACACAGCTTGTGCCAGCAGAAGGTGTTTTTCTGTTGGCATAGTAACATCACCCCTCCCTGAATATTTTGTGGACAGAAGCGCTCTTCTTTCAACATTACTGCATCTGCACTGAGGTTTTGCTGGCATAGCTATGTTGGCTAGGGGCTGTGGGTTTTTTTCATATCCCTGACCAAAATAACTATGTTGACAAAACTTTGTAGTGTAGACCTGGCCTCCCTCTATGCTTTTTTTTGGGGGGGGGGGCCATGGGGAGAGGTTAATCAGTTATAGGTAAGTGGCAAAATATTTACACTTAGACAAGTCCATCTGTAACCTCATCTGCCATGCTTTCACTTTATCAAAGTTTCTCCTTTAAACTCTTTCCCTTCAAGAGGCCTATATACTTAAAATCTCACTGCAGTAAGGTGTTATCAAACCTGATCAATGTGAAATCCTCACTATTAATACAAACCCCAGATCATAGCACCAAGATGTGTGCTAAACTCTGATGTTAATTCACTCTGTTTTGTGTGTGTGTACACACACACACACACACTCTCTCTCTCTCTCTCTCTCTCTCTCTGTCTCTGTCTCTGTCTCTGTCTCTGTCTCTTTATCCTGGAGCATTTTTAAGTTCTATACTTAAAACATATGCTCCTTATGATAGGGAACATATCTTATCTGTCTGTAAAGTATCTAGCATCCTGTTAGCAGTATATAGTCATAATTTACAATTTCAGCTCAGTTGCTGCTATGTGTCTTTACTTTTATTTGTAATTTCAGGAGGTTATCGAGCCAGTGTATTTCTACATTGGTATAGTTTTTGGATTGCAGGGAATTTATATGGCTGCATTGTTTGTAACCAGTTGGGTTATGAGTGGGACTTGGTTGGCAGGAATGCTGACCGTAGCATGGTTCATTATTAACAGGTAAGAAAAACACCTATTATGTAATCTAGTTTGTCAGTAAGGCATTTTAAAAATATTTGTAGAGTTGGTCAGAACATTTTTGTTGAAACATTTTTTTAAAATGTTATTTAATTGAAGCTGAAACGTTTTATGGAGATATATCAGTTTCAAAGTTTTTGATGGCAGGGCCGGCTCCAGGCACCAGCTTATCGAGCGGGGCGGCACTTTCAAGTATTCAGCGGTAATTCGGCGGAGGGTCCCTCGCTCCTGCTTGGAGCGAAGGACCTCCCGCTGAATTGCCGCAGTTCGCAATCGTAGCTTTTTTTTTTTTTGTTTGGCTGCTTGGGGCGGCAAAACCCCTGGAGCCGGCCCTGTTTGATGGGAAGGTTTTTGAAGTTCAAGATGGATTCCCTGGTCACAGAGTGAGAGAGAGCAGATGTTTCAACAAAATTTCATTTGGCAAAAACATTTAAAAGGTTTTGGTTTTGTTCCAGTGTGGAAGGAAAACAAATTTCAAAACCTTGACAGTTGCTATGAAATGGAAATCTCATGCTCTGGCCAGCTCTTCATTGTTTTGGTTGTGGTTCTCTTGCCTTGAACTTCATGCCCTGTGCATGTGTCTTCAAAGCCTCTTGGCTTTCTGGTATCAGAGGGGTAGCCGTGTTAGTCTGGATCTGTAAAAGCAACAAAGAATCCTGTGGCACCTTATAGACTAACAGACGTTTTGCAGCATGAGCTTTCGTGGGTGAATACCCACTTCTTCGGATGCAAGACGAAAAAGTGGGTATTCACCCACGAAAGCTTATGCTGCAAAACGTCTGTTAGTCTATAAGGTGCCACAGGATTCTTTGTTGTTCTTGGCTTTCTGAATCTGCTTTCTGTAGCAAAGTAGAATCTCACTTATCTAGAATATCTTGTTATCCAAATTTGTTGTTTAATGTGTCACTTACCTGAAAGCTCCCTGTTATGAACCCCTATAAAGTATGTTGAAGTGTTTAATGACATGAACTGGTTCTGAGAATAAACGATTGAGTTTAACTCCTAATTTTGTCACTGATTTACTATGCATCTGTGATTTATTATTGGCTGTAAAGCACTTTGAGATTCTTGGAAGGAAAGACCTATGGAAGTGCAAAGTACTAATGATGTACAGTAGAACCTTGTTTATCTAACTCTCCGTTATCCAGCTCTCCGTACCAAACCACCAGCACACACAGGTCCAATCTCTTCTGTGGCCACTAGATGGCACTCCAGCCACACACTTTCCCATTCTCCAGATTATCCGAATTTTTTATTATCCAATCTGGACCTGGTTTTAATTAGATCAGATAAACGGGGTCCTGATGAATTTAAATTGAAACTTTTGAAGAGCACTCTCTTTGAGGAAAGGTATAAAGTCATCACTGTTCAGGCTGTGATCAGCAAATAAAAATGCTGTTCATTTGCTGGCTGGCTGAAGTACATGAAGTAGAAAAGGAAATGGTAATGGTGAATAATCTGTATTTTTTCCATGAGCAAGCAAAATTAAACAAGTTTGGAAATTGAAAGCAAAAGTGGATTCAGAGCTCTGAATGGACCACTGTGAGGGTATCTGGAGAAGCAAAAATTAGATGGGGGTAAATTTTTTCAAGTGCCTAAACGATTTAGGAGCCTAAATCCAATTTTCAAAAGTGACTTAGGCACTTATGCATCAGTTTCACTGAAAGTCAGTGGGATATAGGTTCCTAAGTGGGACTTAGGCACTCACATTATTTAGGCATTTTTGAAAATGTTACCCTGCGACTTAAGTTGTGTGGAAGCTGTTCAGTCACTATTTATAAGAAAATCCTAATGTTTTTCTGGTCTTTGCACCCCATCAATCAGTAGTCTCCATTTTGTCAGTAAAAGTCTCAGAAGTAGGCAGAGTATCAATAGGTGCTGGATTGCTGTTTGGTAATGTTACATGACTCCTGAGACATCATGCAGATATGTTTTAAGCAGCTGAGAAAGTCCTTGTCTAAAAAGTATATTGCGTAATAGTTGTAAACAATCTATTCTCTCTGCCGTAACCCATACTTCATCTTACTGTGAAAGGCAGCCCTTATGGACCCTGACCTACAAACCTTAGTCATCTGAGTAGTCCTATTGACTATTTGTATGCATAAAGTGGTAGAATACTTATAGCTGAATAAAGATTTTAAGTCCCTCCATTTTGACTATGTTAATCTTATGACTTTTACCAATAGTAAAATAAATTTTTGTTTCTAGTAAACAGTGCAGTATATTAAAACACCAGTAACAGGAATGGTTTGCTAATAAGATATCTATGATAACCAGAATTGGTTTCCCATAATATTTTTATTCCATAAACAACTTAATAGTTCTCTTTTGTTCTTCTATGCTTTGTTTTAGGACAGATACAACAAGAATCGACTACTCCATTCCTTTAAGGGAAAATTGGGCATTGCCATATTTTGCATGTCAAGTTGCAGCTCTTACAGGCTATTTAAAAAACAACATAAATTTTTCTGCTGAGGTAAAACACAAGTACTTTCTTAACAAAATGCAACTAGTAGAAATGTGCTCCAAAGTAGTTACACCTTTGTTACTTTATTGTCTTTCAAGGCAGAAAAAGAAGAGAAAAAATTGTTTGTTTTTTGCAAAGCAGCCATCTGGAGTATACCTGGTACTTTAGTTTCACTGCAAAGTGAATGTTCCCCAGTCCTCTAATGTTACCATGGTGGTTGAGGGGAACAGTATGGGAATCAACCTTATATTAATGCCACCAACTCTCTCACTTCTGAAATTTGTCAAAAGTTGTGTGGGGGGTTGTTTTTTGAGTTTTTTGACTGCATAAGGTTATAGAGAATTTGGTTCTTTCCTCACTATTCAGGGAGTCGGAAATATGGTGGTAGATACCTCTTCCTGTCCCTTGTCTAGGTTGGTAATTTCTTCTGACGTGTCTCATTTGATTTTGACTGCTTCAAATATGACCTCTTCTCTCCTCACTGAATAAAGACTAAACTGGGGAAAAGAAGAATTCAGCTAACTAAAAACTAGGTGCTTATCAGTAATATTAAAAGCCCTTACCATGCCCACCCCCACTATCCAGTGCAAAGAAAATGAAACTCCCTTCTGAGAAAATGATGAACTCTTCGTTTAGTATTTTAATTCTTTAAAGAAATAATTTACATTACTAGTGAACTAATTTTTGTTTTAATTATCTTCCAATTTTTCTTATGGCAGAAATACATGATAATTAAGTTTAATGTTCTTCTGTGTTTCCCTAGAGGTTTTGCTACCTTTTGGTGAGTGCTTCAACATATACTTTCATGATGATGTGGGAGTACAGTCACTATCTGCTGTTTGTCCAGGCTGTCTCTCTCCTCCTGCTGGACAGCTTTGCCCTTGTGCAGACAGATAAGGTATTATGACTCTTCAAACTATTGATTGTTTGTTGGAAACTTGAATTAAACAACTACAGTAACTGCAGTGTTTTGTTTCCACAAACTCCAAAGGGCACAGATTATCTCTGTTTGTGAGTTAGAGCCAAACCTGGAGTCCAGCTAAAGTGCACATAACACTAATGCCACTTTATTCTCATGACTAAGCTCATCTTTACACTCTTGTCTTCTGGGGATCAGGGGTTGATGGGGCCTGGTCTTCTGGTATAGAGCAATTTGAGGCTTAGAAGAGCCTGAGGACTGCTCTAAGACTCACTGGCTGTAACACTTCCCCCTTCCCTCCTCCCCCCCCAAAAAAGTGAGGTCTGGATTGTAGCCATGAATTAGTGTACAAGCACATCTGCTTTGCTCTGGTCATGTCCCCTTTTCTTTTGTGTGTGGCAGCAGGAAGGGGAGGTGACTAGGGGCCTGTCTGCGGGGTCCATACTACTGGAAACTCACTTTGCACTGAATGATTCTCCCCTATAGTTGGTTAAGCAGCCTTTATGGCTGGATAACTTATGTAAACAGGAGGTTCAGTAGGGGGAAATATTAAAAGTTTGGAACTACTCTGAAAAATGATTGAATATAAAAATGAATAATCTTTTATTTAGGTTCTTGTACTGTACCCCTCAGCATGACACATGTGCCTTCCAGATTTCAAAAAAAACTCACAAAAGTAAACAACCTCTCCCTCCCCAAGTACAGAGTGACTTAAGGATAGCTCAGTGGTTTGCACATTGGCTTGCTAAACCCAGGGTTCTGAGTTCAATCCTTGAGGGGGCCACTTAGGGATCTGGGGCAAAAATCAGTGGTGGCCCTGCTAGTGAAGGCAGGGGACTGGACTCGATGACCTTTCAAGGTCCCTTCCAGTTCTAGGAGATAGGCATATTTCCAATTATTTAATTTAATTTAATTTAAAATCAACAAATTAGCTTCCTTTCCATTCCCCCACAGTGGGAAACAAGTTCTGCACACCAACTCTTACGTGCTTTAGTCCCAAATTGATGGGACCATATTGCTGGTCTATTGAAGAAACCACAATATTTTAAAATGCACATTGTAAATTCTTTCACTGTATATTTGCATATAAATAAAGAATTGTAAGTATCAGAATTGCTGGATTCTGTTTACCCAGAGGTAAGTAATGGTAAGCAAGTTGCAGTACCTACATGTGAACATTCTAAGTAGTGTGACATGGTAAGGTGATATGCAAGTGAAGTGGAAGAAGAAAAGTATCTCGTAAAACATAGCCTTTTAGTCATGCACTTTTATAAATGTGCTATGGAGTCACTGAGCGATAATCATGGAACCCCACCATAGCTACCTTTCAGAGTAGAACTGTACTTTCTGATATCTCTGGATGGGAAGATGGGTGTTGAGCTAGAGTCTGTCTTCTTCAACGTCAGGTTAGCAGGGCAACACTGTTTACATTTTACACTATACAAGCAATTTTTGCAATAGACAAAGGTGGAACCACTTTTAAAATACTGAATTCTTAGGATTGCGCAGTAAAAGGATTCACAAGTTGCTGTCACTTGTAGTTGTTCCACTGTTTTGTAAGCAAGGTATGAACTATAGGTTTGTTTTATTTTTATTTTTTTCCCAACAGGTGCATGAAGTGTACAAAATCTATCTGTTCTCCCTGTTCCTGGGATATCTCTTACAGTTTGAAAATCCAGCTTTATTAGTATCTCCATTACTAAGCCTTGTAGCAGCTTTAATGCTCTCTAAATGCCTTCAGGTAATTGGGATATCGTTTTCTGATTCGGTGTGTAGTTTTTATTGTTTACGCTGAACTCCAAATAATTCACATTTTAAATATTTATTTTTGCAGATGAATATGAAAAAGGGCACATTTATTTCAAGGATGCTAAAAATAATGTACTTTTACTTGGTATTTACGATATCAGTGACAATGAATTTCTTACTGAAGGTAAGATTTACCTTTAGAAAGAGATATTTAATTGGTTGATGTCCTATAGGGAGGGATGCAGTTATGTCTTTATAAAAGTAATCTTAGCAAAAAAACCTTTTCAAATAATGCTTATCCTGTGAAGCTGTTGTTGGACTAGGTTAATGGAAAATGGAAGAATTAAATCTTTAGCCACTTTTGTTTTATGGGGAAATATACAAATTAGGGCTGTCAGTTATTCACAGTTAACTCAAACGATTAATGCAAAACAAATTAACTAGATTAAAAAAAGTCATGATTAATTGCAGTTTAATCGCATTGTTAAACAATAATAGAATACCAATTTAAATTTATTATAAATATTTGTGGATGATTTTCTACATTTTCAACTGTATTGATTTCAATTACAACACAGAATATCAAGTGTACAGTGCTCACTTTATATTATTTTTATTGCAAATATTTGCACTGTAAAAAAGATAAACAAAATAAATAGTATTTTTCACTTCATCTCATACAAATACTGTAGTGAAATCTCTTTAGCATGAAAGTGCAACTTACGTGTCTGTCTGTCTGTCTGTAGTGGCACTCAAAAACAAAACAATATAAAACTTTAGAGCAGTGGTGGTCAATCTGCAGCCCGCAGGCAGCATGTGGCCCATCAGGATAATCTGCTGGCGGGCCGCAAGACAGTTTGATTACATTGACTGCTGAAGGCATAGCTGCCTGCACCTCCCAGTGGCCGCGGTTCGCCGTTCCCAGCCACTGGGAGTTGTGGATGGCCATGCCTGTGGCAGTCAATGTAAACAAACTGTCTCATGGCCTGCCAGCGGATTACCGCCTGCCAGCCGCAGGTTGTCCACCACTGTTTTAGAGCCTGCAAATCCACTCAGTCCTTCTTCTTGTTCAGCCAATTGCTAAGACAAACAAGTTTGTTTACATTTACAGGAGATACTGCTGCCCGCTTTTTATTTACAATGTCACCTGAAGTGAGAACAGGTGTTCGTATGGCACTGTTATCTGAATGGAAAAATACTGTATCTTTTGTTTATCTTTTTTTTTACAGTGTAAACATTTGTAATAAAAATAATAAAATAAAGTGAGCACTGTACACTTTGTATTCTGTATTGTAATTGAAATCAATATATTTTTGGAAATGTAGAAAGATATCCCAAAATATTTATAATAAATTTAAATTGATATTCTATTATTGTTTAATAGTGTGATTAAAACTGTGATTAACCATGACTATTTTTAATCTCTTGATTAATTGCGATTATTTTTTTAATTGTTTGACAGCACTAATATAAATGTGAACAAAGTGAAAATATGTAGTTGCCTCTCATAACTCAAGTATTTTTATCCAAAATAACACCTTTTTGGTTGAAACTAAAGCCCAGTCTACTCCGTCATAGAAACAGTCTGTGAATCATATCTTAAATTGTTAAAATAAATAAATGTGCCATGCACAAATGTGCTTTGGCTGGTTGGTGGCCAGTTGGCTGTGTGTGCAGTGTAGGAAGTGGTGTGGCAATTTTTTTAATTTTATTTTTTTTTCTCAATTTCAGGAAGGAAGGGAGGTAGACACTAGTGGGGGGGGTCTGGGATGGGATGGGGAAAAATGTTTTTTTTTGTTTTTTTAGCCTTTTGTTTTTCTTCTTAAGTAAGCCTTTTTTTTTTTTAAAAGAAAAAAAAAAAAAAAAAACACTCCCCTCCCTCCCCTCTTCTTCTCTTATATTACTAATTAAGAAAAAAAAAAAAAGCCAATACTCGCAAGATTTGTGAGAGAACACTCCAACTCCTTCCTTTGCTTGCTGCATTAAGTTTGGATCTTATGCTCTTGGAGCCACAGAAAAATTGGCTGATCTTGTAAAATGCAAGAGCTGAATTATCTAGCCAGAACAAAGTAAGTTAAGAAAAGAGTGTGAATGCTAAGGGATATAGTTTATTTGAAGGTCTCTGAAACACCCACAGCTTTTGGCTAAACCAGGGCTGTGTTGACTAGGGGAGTCAATTACCATCCTCTTGGGTTTGCTCTGTGCTGGGATTATACCCAGTTTGCAGCTTTCACCCTGCTGGTGGCTGGTCTGGTGGAAGCTGGCTGGCAACTCTTCACTCTTCTCTCCATTTGGAGAACCTGAATGAAGTGAAGAGTATACAACCTTCTGGGAAATACTAAGCAACATTTATTTCAATGAGATTTTACTGTATTATGAAATTCCTGAACTGATGACAGCTTTGTTTTAACTATATTTTTGAGGTGCGTTGTTATTCCATGCACTGTTTTGTAATCTGAAGGAAAAGAAGGCTGTTACAGGTGCTATTTAGTTATCTTCACTTAATTTTTTTTCAGACATTTGTTCCCCATAAAGAAAATGAGCATGTGTTGAAGTTCCTTGAAGTAAAATTTGGATTAAACACAACCAAGTAAGTTTGCGCTGTTTATTTACAGCTGTCTAAAATACATAGAATTTTGAAATTACTTTGAAAAATACAAGCATTTAAATGCAAACGCTCCTAATATTTTGTAGGAAAACTTAGAAACTAATTTTTTACCTTCTTTAAAAAAAAAAAACTTTAGAAATTTGGCACATACAGGATGTGCTTGGGGTTTCTGGAATTCTGTAGCACTTCAGTGCCACTTCCTGCAGCAAGGGTAAAAGGTTCTGGTTTGGTTTTTTTTAATATTTAAACTCTGCATCAGAGAGCCCTGAAAAACATCCTACTTCTAACCAATATTTCTAAGCCCTGGTCTACACTGGGGGTGGGTGGGTGGGGAATTGATCTACGTGAATAATATAGCTGAAGTCGACGTACTTATATCGACTTACTGTGGTGGCTTCACCATGGTGAGTCAACTGCTGCCGCTCCCCCATCAACTCTGCCTGCACCTCTTGCGGTGCTGGAGTACAGGAGTTGACGGGAGAGGCTCGAAGGTCGATTTATCTAGAGTAGACATGATAAATCGATCCCCGCTGGATCGATCGCTGCCCACTGATCCGGCAGGTAGTGTAGACATACCCTAATAATAGTAAAAAGAAGAGGAGTACTTGTGGCACCTTAGAGACTAACAAATTTATTTCAGCATGAGCTTTCGTGAGCTACAGCTCACTTCTTCGGATGCATAGAATGGAACACACAGACAGGAGATATTTATACATGCAGAGAACATGAAAAGGTGGAAGTATGCATACCAACAGGAAGAGTCTAATCAATTGAGATGAGCTATCATCAAAAGGAGAAGAAAAACCTTTGAAGTGATAATTAAGATGATCCATAGAAGGTGTGAGGAGAACTTAACATAGGGAATCACATCTTCTATGGGTCATCTTAATTATCACTTCAAAAGTTTTTTTTCTCCTGTTGATGATAGCTCATCTCAGTTGATTAGACTCTTCCTGTTGGTATGCATACTTTCACCTTTTCATGTTCTCTGCATGTATGAATATCTCCTGTCTGTGTGTTCCATTCTATGCATCCGAAGAAGTGAGCTGTAGCTCACGAAAGCTCATGCTGAAATAAATTTGTTAGTTTCTAAGGTGCCACAAGTACTCCTGTTCTTTTTGCGGATACAGACTAACACGGCTGCTACTCTGAAACCTAATAATAGTGGGAGGTTAAGATGATGGGAAACCATGGAGCTAAATTCATATAGTCTAGAAAAGGGAAGAGACTGGAGAGAGAGAGAGAGGGCATCAGCAATGAGTATTGTTACCTCAAACATATTTTTGTAAGTAAACGGAGGGAATTATTGAAAGTTTTGGAAGATTGTAAGACAAGGTGCTGTAACCCTTAAGGTGAGAAGAAAATGTTAGGGCTGGATATTAAAAATTTGTTCTTAACCATAATAATTGGGCAGGGAGCTAGAGTACCAGAGTCAATGACAGGCATCATCACTGCAGATATTCTAGAATATTTTAGATGAGACATAGGTAATGATATTGAAATATGCACTTTGTGGGACTCTGAGAGCTCCTAGCACCTGAGGCCAATGTTTACAAACTCTATACAGGAAGTGCTACCGTCTCCACTGAAATGCACTTGCCTCTGTACAAAATGACTTCATAGCATTTCAGGACAGGAAGTAAAGAACACAATTACATACAACTGAAATTTCTGGGGGAATTTTAGGAAGGCAGAATGTAATAAGCTTAGCCAAGACACAGTGATTAACATTCTTATTTTTCCTGAAAGCTCCAGAAAGGGTCTTCAATGGCTACATTTTGTCAGGATTTTGGTTTTATCTCAACTAACAGGTGTGTTAGAGATCTGTATATGAGACTTTTTACAGTGATTGGATTATTTCACTTTTAAGACATGGAGTTACTCCCCTTAAATCAGTGATTGAGACAAATGGATGAGAGTCCTCCTGGATAATTGTGAAACTTCCCGTTAGAATTATGGGAGCTTGATCTGTCCTCTCACAATTTCCTATCTCTCTTGAGGTTATCTTAGAAGGTCTGTTAAAATCTCTCACAATCTATTGCTTCTGGGAACAGCGCTGGAAACTGTGGGATAGGTACGAAGATGACAGTGCAACTAAATTTGTTTAGAACAGGGATTGCGGCACAAGAGTTGTTAAAGTGACTCCTCACTAGTGCCCACTAATGTAGACACTGCACTGTTCATCCTTAAACTGGTTCTGTCCAGACACGTTGATTGAAAATGGTTTGATTCTCTAGAATAGATGCAAAAAGAAGAAAAGAGGGAGGAGAAGAAAGAGGGTGACAAGTCCTAGTAAAGATACAAGAGATGAAGACATGGACAAATTCAGTGTATCGTTTACATCATCAGTTTTACATTCCATTAGAGGATATTGATTTCTAGCAATACATAAATTAAAGACTAGACTTTCTCAGTTCTCTAGTTAAATTCTTTTGTGAGAGGAAGGAAGGATTGTCAAGTGATTAAGACCCAGGACTGGAACTTGGGAATACCATGTTCTTTTCTTGGCTCTGCTGTAAGCTACCTATGTGATCTTTGATAAACTAGCTCAGCTTTCAGTTTCCTTCTCTGTGAAATGGAGATAAACACACTTTCTTTCCTCAAGAATAAGTCATTAGGTTTAATTCATTGATATCTGTGAAATACTTTGTGATTCCCCAGAATGAAGTTTTTAGAAATGGATTTTTCCCTGTATAGAAGTGCTTATAAAATGTTATAACCTGCTCTTTTCAGATCACAGAATATACATTTCAAGGATGAGCTTATGAGCTGATTTAAAAAAAAATGCCTGCAAACCCATTATATATTTGAAAAAAAAATTGTTATTGGGGAGAAAATATATTAATTTGGATTCAGCTGAGCAAATAAGCTAATAATTTTTTTATATGTGATATTTCTACCTTACTAGGAACTTTACAGTGAACTGGCTTCTTTGTCAAGAATCCCTTCAGACGCCATCTCAAGACTTTTTTTTGCGGCTAACTCAGTCATCTCTATTGCCTTTTTATATTTTAGTATTAATTATCTGCCTTTCTTCTATAACTCAAGTCATTTTTAGGAGAATTAGGTAAGTGGTTTATTTTTTATCACTTATTTTTATACAGCTAATTTGATGATTATTAAATTATATATAAACAATTAGTTGTAATCTTCTGATAGACCAGGGTTTAAAACTGTATAAAACATTTATGAATTTAGCCATAGCTTGATAGCAAATATGAGTGGAAGAGAGCTCCATAGATAATTCCCTGATAAGTAGTACATCACCCACCCTTGCTGCCAGAAGAGAGGAGGCCTGGATCCTTCTAAGAGCTCCTTCTGTGTCAGCCTCTGACTAGTGTGTTTCTGGTAGGGAGTAGGGGGTTCCCACACCCCAGCTGCAGAGCCTCCTGGCTGCTGCAAGAGGATTTATTTTTCTCTAGCATTTGTCTCCACCACAACCTCCTGATCTCCAGTAATTGGCCTCTCCTCTGTCTTTTTTGGCCCTGATCTCCTATTTTGAGTGCCTGTATCTTCTGCTGCTGAGAGCCAAGCAGTAGAGTAAAACTGACCTGATTCCTTTGTTTCACTGTGGCCCACAGGATTCTGAAAAGAACCAATGAAACTGCCTAGTGTCCTCTTTGAATATGTCTTCACTGCAGTGTGTGTGTGTGTGTGTGTGTGTGTGTGATTGCAGCAGATGTAGGCATACCTGAGCTTGCTTTGATTGAGATCGCTCACTAAAAATAGCACTGAAATCAGGGTAGATCAGGCAGTTGCATGAGTTAGCCACCAGAATACAAGCCCGCCTAGGTACACACTCAAGTGTTTAACTCATACCACCACTTGTGCTGCTGAAGCTATGCTGCTATTTTTAGTGAGCTAGCTCAAACAAAGCTAACCCAGGTGTGCTTACACATGCTGCAGTCAAATTCCCTGAATACAGTGTAAACATACCCTTATTTTGAATCTGTTTTTGCTCGGTAAAACTGTGCACAGTAGAAGAGGCAATGAAACTGTCTGCAGGCTTAGAATGGTACCATTGCATAGGTCCTAATATAGAAGGTTATCTTTGAAATCTTAAGTGCTAGAAAATTACCTTACTCGTTTCTGAAGAGTTTACATTGTGCTGAATGTAATGAAAGGTGTAGATTCCCTCCTATGCCAGGTCAATCTTCCCACTTGCAAGGGGCAGAGATGAGAGTAGATTTTTCAAAATCTGTCAGACTTTTAGGAGATGAAGATTATGCCATATTTATTGGAAAGTTGTTTCCCCTGAGATTTGTAACAAGTAATCAGCTTTGATGCATAATGATTTTGTCAGTTTTAACTTTCTCATTCTTCAAATTGATTTTCGCTTGTAGTAATCATGACAACTTTGTGACAAGCAGTGACTTCAATTTGTCCAACAAAACTCTTTTTCGGAAAATCTAAAAAAAGTCCAAAAATTATTTTTTGATTGTGAAGTATTAATAGTCTTAGTTCTCCATTTTGTCACAATGATGTTTATTATTGTGATGTAGCTTAAAATAATTTTATGATTGAATAAAATCTATTCCTTCCCATTCCACCCATCACCTTCCCAGTTGGTGAATGGATTTGTTTTATATATGCAAGATAGCAACCTAAATCTGATACTGCTAGGATCTGTAATGATGAGATTGAACTTTCTTCCATCCCTTTTGCTGTCCTCAAATTATAGGTGTAGTTACACTGATTCTACAGCTTGCAGTTGGGCTAATAATATGACAAAGCATGGTTTAGCTTAAGTACAGCATATTTCCGTGCAGAATTGTTACGTGTGTGAAGGCTTCTTACTCTTGAATTAGATTCTCTTTTAAAGTTATTTATTATTTGTGTTCTCGTAATGCCTAGGAGCCCTAATCGTGGACCGAGCCATGGAGCCAGACAAGCACAGAACATACAGTCCCTGCCCCCAAAGAGCTTACAATCTAAGTACAAGACAAGAGACATAAGATAAATACAGACAGATGGACAGCGGGTACAAGGAAACAATAAGATAATATTGGTCAGCATGATAGATAGTGGTATCCGCACACCAGTGGCCTAACTGTTGTCAAGTTTTTTATAGGTATCACAGCTTGAGACACTGTGTGAGATAAATGCTGTTTCATTTTCTTCCAACTGCAGTGGTGAACCACTCAAAGAAAAAATTACAGTTGACGATGGCCGAATTGGAGAGAGGCCAGAGATAGCTTATCATGTAATCCATACAATGTTAATGGGTTCTCTTGCAATGATGTCGGAAGGGTAAGTTTTATATTGATATTTCTGTTTTGGAAGTGGCAAAATATTACTAACTGGACACTTTAGTCACCCTTTTAGAAGTTGTCCAAATTGTCCCCCTCCCACATTCTTCTCTGAAACCCATTTGACATACAACACTACTAATTACTCTAGGAAGTAGCTGAGTGAGCTTTGCCCATATATTTCCCCCCCACACGAAAAAAAAAAAGTAGACTGTGCTTAAGTATCTTTGGTTTCTTGAACGCATTTTTTTAGGTTTTTCCCAGCATAAATCTGAGAAGTTAATTGGAACAAATTTTTCATCATTCCCCTGTTGGTCTTCAAATTCAGCTGCTGTGCTAGCATTCTTTTTAAATTCTGATGTTCCATTGAAATCTTATGTAACTTTTTGATGCACCAGGTAGTTCATGGTTAAGGCCATTCTTGAATCGTGGGATGATTTGTCCAATAATTGCTGCTGAGTTGTGGACAAGCCATGAAAATTGTGGAAAAGTAATAATGGGCCTATTTGTGGTAATAAGGTCCATTATTACTTTTCCACGATTATTTGCTGTCAGGAGCCCAGGGCTGAGAGGGGAGGCCCCTGTTGTCGGCCGCCTGAGGCTCCCACTGTCAAAATTGCAGTGGAAGCCTAATATTACAGGAGCCGCAATTTCCAAAATATTGCAAATTAAGTAGGGCCTTATTCATGGTGTATCATGGAAACTAGAAATGGAAAAGACTTCTACTCCTTGTCTATTTAGGACATCATGAGATGTGTGTTTTGACATGTCAAGCAACAGCAAAGCAGTTTAAAAAGATATTCTGAACATTTATTCTTATGACATTAGATGTAATGCTGTTTAGACTAGAACAATGGCATTTTCCAGACTGTCAGCCAAATAAATTTTAGAGACAAGTGTGTGTTTGTGTCTGGAGTCCGAATACAGTTCGTGCAATGTCTCATCTTTGGATTTTTGTGGTGTTTCCCAGCATAAAGTACCTGTGGACTCCCTATGTGTGTATGCTTGCTGCATTTGGTGTATGCTCCCCTGAGCTTTGGATGACGCTTTTCAAGTGGCTTCGACTGAGAGCTGTACACCCAATATTGCTGGTGAGTCATTGTTCCAGTCATTTTTAGCCATTGTTGGTAGTTGTTATAGCTAATGAGTACATCTCTTTTACAAGGGTTGAGTAATTGAGAATTCTAAAGAAACATTTAAGGTTAGAAAAATAGGGCAGCCTGGATAAATTTATATTTAATTGTCGGGAAAGATTGAAAAATTGTCAAACTAAACAATAGCTGGAATTATTCAGATAAGATTTGTTGAGACCATTTGTCTGCTCATGTTTATGCTACAGCCTCTAAAAGGCATCGGGGTTTAAGAGGGATAAATGCTGCAGTGGGAATCAGGACCATTTCTGTTGTAATCCCAGCTCTACCACTGATGTGATGAGTGGCCTTGGGTAAATCACATCTCTTTTCTGCCACGTTTTACCATTCCATAAAATGGGGATCATAGCCAGTTACCTGATTCAAGGGTGCTCTGAGGAATAATTATTTATTGAATGTTTGTGCAACGCTTTGGACATGTCACTTGCTATGTAAATGCCAAGCAGTAGTACTCTGTAAGAATTGCCAAGGCAGTTCTTCCAGTGGTAATGTAGTTCATACCAGGTTATGTAAGAACATCTATTTGTTTCTATTTCATGTTTTATTTTATGCATGCAATTAACTGATCTACTGCAGTTTTAATTGTCAATAGATTGCTTTGCATACATTCATTACTAGAAATTACCAAAACTGTGTTATACTACTCCTTCTTTGCAAGACGAGGCTGATTAGCTGGAATGCTGCTGTGCTGAATAATAGGCTGTTCTTTTGTATTAATACTGTGATTCTGAATGAGAGAATAAATACGGTTAAAGGGAATTGAATTGCACTTTTCATTCTTTCTTTTTTTCTTTGTCTCTTGATCACCTTAATGAGAGAGAACCTGTTCACTCTTGCTTCCTTCCCCAGTTCATTTATGCACTTCATCACTGTTACTTGAAGAATAAACTATTCAGGCCTAATACTACTAAAGTTACAGTGAGCCAAATTCTGCAGTGTTTAATCAAGTAAAATCCTGTTTGTTCATATTGAGTTTTGCTTGACTAAGAACTGCAGAATTTGTCCAATTGTCATTTAATGTTCATGTCTGAGACTCATTCTATTACAGCTGACAGCTTTTAAATGTGCAGTGTTGTTGTATACGATTTGGTCCAAGAATATTAGAGAGATGAGGTCCAATAAAAGATATTACCTCTCCCACCTTGTGTCTCAGCTTTTAGGCAGAAACAATAAATATCCCAGGTTCCATGTGTGGGGAATAAAGGAGCTATCAGTAATCTTTTTTTTTTTTTTTTAATATTCTAGGCTCTCATTCTGAGTATGGCAGTTCCAAGTATAATAGGTTTCAGCTTGTGGAAAGAGGTAAGAAAAAGAGTATTTTAAGTGTTCATTGTAGGCACAGTATAAGTAATGTCTTGCTGGTGAGAGAAGATAGTGCCTATGTGAAGTGTGCTCTAATGAACACAGTTCTTTTTAAAACGGCAAATAAAATCATATATAGTTGTATGTACAGAGATACATAACAGTTGTGGCTGGTGCAGTTAAAAAATGCATTAGTCTGTTGGCTGAAAACAAACATTCATTTAAATTTTGGATTGATAAAGTAAAGTGATTCTACAGAGAAAATATTGCAAAAGTAAAACATTGGAACATTTTAAAGAGTATTTCATCCCATGCGTGTTTTCACTGAGAGGCAGTTAGTTAAGTTGGAAGTAGAATTACAGAAGGCAGTTGCAAGTGCTTCATTTGAAAAGCTCCTGTCAACAAGAAATGGAATTCTTAGTTTAGAACCTTACGTAGAAATAGTCTAGATGTTCAAATACTACACTAAAGGATACAATTTAGGCACTTACATAGATGTGTCCTGATTTTAAAAAAAGTTCAGTTCTATATTGCAGTAGTTCAGAAAGGCTATTTCTAAATACTTGATTGTTTTTTAACAATTTATTTATTTAGGAAGTGTTAAAGGGTTTACAAATCCTTGCCACGTAAATATCAAAAACAAAACAATCATTACAATAGTGAGCTTTTGTTAAATAGACATTATACAGGAATCAGATTGCTCTTTTAACAGGTGTTGTTATATTACAGAGTGAATAGTTGTTAAAATTTAAGTTTGTAAATAGCAAATGTATCTGAAAATTGTAGCTCTTCTCTGTACTGAGATGACATGGACACAAGAACAAACAGATATAAACTGGCCATCAACAAGTTCAGGCTCAAAATTAGGCAAAGGTTTCTAACCGAGGAGTTAAGTTCTGGAGCAGCCTTCCAGGGGGCACGGGGTGGGAGCAAAAAGCCTAACTGGCTTCAAGACTGAGCTTGATAAGTTTATGGAGGGAATGGTGTGATGGAACAGCCTACAATGGCATGTGGCCCATCGGCGACTGCCAGTAGCAAAAATCCCCAACAGCCGGAGATGGGACACTAGATAGGGAGGGCTTTGTTACTACAGAAAATTTTCCCAGGTATCTGCCTGATGAGTCTTGCCCGCATGCTCAGGGTCTAACTGATCACCATATTGGAGTTGGGGAGGAATTTTCCCTTGGGTCAGATTGGCAGAGACCCTAGGGCAGTGGTTCTTAACCAGGGGTATGCGTACCCCAGGGGTATACACAAGTTTTCCAGGGGGTACATCAATTCATCTAGACATTTGCCTAGTTATACTAAAATTTCATACAGACAATGAATGACTTGTTTATATTGCTCTATATATTGATGTGTAAGTACAGTATTTGTATTCCAGTTGATTTATTTTATAATTATATGGGAAAAATGAGAAAGTGAGCAACTTTTCAGTAATAAGAGTGCTGTGACACTTTGTATTTTTATGTCTGATTTTGTAAGCAAGTAGTTTTTTAAAGTGAGGTGCAACTTGTGGGTATGCAAGACAAATCAGACTCCTGAAAGGAGTACAGTAGTCTGGAATGGTTGAGAGCCACTGACCTAGGGTTTTTTTGCCTTCCTCTGCAACATGGGGTATGGGTCACTTGCAGTTCTAAATCAGTGTAAATGGTGGATTCTCTGTAACTTTAAGTCTTTAAACCATGATTTGAGGACTTCAGTATCTCAGCCAGAGGTTAGGGGTTTATTACAGAAGTGGATGGGTGAGGTACTGTGGCCTGCAATGTGCAGGACATCAGACTAGATCATGATAGTCCCTTAGTGATTAAGGTACAAACATCTGATTTAAATGGTTTATTGTTGACATTCTGATACAATGGTATGTATAGTAGTAGAGTAAGACTTTCTTTACACATCTTCTGACTTCACATATGCTGCCAGTGCATTTAGATTGGTTCTCTGAGAAGCTATAATGTCTAAAAAAAAAGTTGTGAGATATAAATTTATTTAAAGTAAATAAAACTTGTTCAGTTGACTGGGGAATTCTGTACTTCAAATTGTTCTAACAAGACTGTTTTAAGGGTTTGGACACATAGAGGGCTCCGTATGTTACAAATCCAGTTTAAGAAGTTTGTCATTATACCATAGAACTGAACTGAAGGAAAGGGAGGAAAAGTTGCAAAATGTTAAAAAGGATCCAGATGTTATAATAATTTTCTCTCAGAAACTTCCATAATTTTATACTGAGGAGAATTGCGTTGGGGTCATTTGAGGAACAGCAGGACACTTCAACACAATGCATTACTAGATTAAATTACATAGTATTGTTAGACCCTCTGTAGAGGGACAACTGCAATTTAGTTTACTATTGTATGCTTCAAGTTACTGTCTCAAAAACCAAAGGGAAAAAGTTTGTTGTTTTGGGTTTGTTTTTTTTAATATAAGGGGTCAGATTCACTCCTGGTGTAAATCCTTTGTACTAAACCATTGAATTTGGAGCAAAATATAGAACAGTTTTATTAGACTTTAATTGGTCATCTGTAGCAATATTTCTTTTGTGTCTAAAGACTACAGATTACTCTTAATGCTATATTTAAAGTTACAATATTTATGAGAGAACACATTGGGCTTACCATGGTATGTAATAAACTTCTGTTTATTTTCTTCAGTATTTTCCTAGGATAATGACAGAGCTTTCAGAACTGCAAGAATTTTATGACTCAGATACAGTAGAACTCATGATGTGGGTAAAGTAAGTGTGAGTTCCTGGATGTGTGTCTGTTTTGTTTTGCTCAAGGCATTTTTGTTTTGAGTAATAACAGCATATTTTATCATAAGACATAAGAACAGCCATACTGGGTCAGACCAAAGGTCCATCTAGCCCAGTATCCTGTCTTCCGACAGTAGCCAATGCCAGGTGCCCCAGAGGAAATGAACAGAACAGGTAATCAACAAGTGATCCATCTCCTGTCGCCCATTCCCAGCTTCTGGCAATCAGAAGCTAGGGACACCATCCCAGTGCATCCTTGCTAATAGCCATTGATGGACCTATCCTCCATGAACTTATCTAGTTCTGTTTTGAACCCTGTTATAGTCTTGGCCTTCACAACATCCTCTGGCAAGGAGTTCCACGTTGTATGAACAAATACTTCCTTTTGTTTGTTTTAAACCTGCTGCCTATTAATTTAATTTGATGACCCCTAGTTCTTCTGTTATGAGGAGGAGTAAATAACACTTCCTTATCTACTTTCTCCACACCTGTCAAGATTTTATAGACCTCAATCATATCTGCCCTTAGTCATCTCTTTTCCAAGATGAAAAGTCCCAGTCTTATTAATTTCTTCTCATATGGCAGCCATTTCATTCCCCTAATAATTTTTGTTGCCCTTTTCTGAACCTTTTCCAATTCCAATAAATCTTTTTTTGAGGTGGGGTGACCATATCTGCAGGCAGTATTCAAGATGTGGGCATGCCATGGATTTATATAGAGGCAATATGATATTTTCTGTCTTCTTATATATCCCTTTCTTAATGATTCCCAACATTCTGTTCACTTTTTTGACTGCTACTGCACATTGAGTGGATGTTTTCAGAGAACTATCCACAATGACTCCAAAATCTCTTTCTTGAGTAGTAACAGCCAATTTAGACCCCATCATTTTATAAGAACAAAAGAACAAATGGATATAAACTGGCCATCAGGAAGTTTAGATTTGAAATTAAACGAAGGTTTCTAACCATCAGAGGACTGAAGTTCTGGAACAGCCTTCCAAGGGGAGCAGTGGGGGCAAATGACATATCTGGCTTCAAGACTAAACTTGATAAGTTTATGGAAGGGATGGTATGATGGGATAGCCTAATTTTGGCAATTAATTGATCTTTGACTATTAGCGGTAAATGTGCCTAATGGTCTGTGATGGGATGTTAAATGGGGTGGGATCTGAGTTACAACAGAGAATTCTTTCCTGGGTGTCTGGCTGGTGAATCTCGCCCACATGCTCAGGGTTTAGCTGATTGCCATATTTGGGGTCAGGAAGGAATTTTCCTCCAGGCAGATTGGCAGAGGCCCTGGGGGTTTTTCGCTTTCCTCTGCAGTATGGGGCATGGGTCACTTGCTGGAGGATACTCTGCACCTTGAAGTCTTTAAACCATGATTTGAGGACTTCAATAGCTCAGACATAGGTTGGGGGTTTGATACAGGAGTAAGTGCGTGGGATTCTGTGGCCAGCGTGTGCAGGAGGTCAGACTGGTAAAGGTTCCTTCTGACCTTAAAGTCTATGATTCTATGATTCTATATGTATAGTTGTGATTGTTTTTCAATGTGCATTACTTTGCATTTATCTACATTGAATTTCATCTGCCATTTTGTTGCCCAGTCACCCAGTTTTGAGAGATCCTTTTGTAGCTCTTTGCAGTCTGCCTGTGACTTAACTATCTTCAGCAATTTTGTATCATCTTCAAATGTTGCCACCTCATCATTTACCCCTTTTTTCCAGATCATTTATGAATATATTGAAAAGGAATGGGACCCAGTACCGAGACCTGGGGGACACCACTATTTACCTCGCTCCATTCTGAAAACCTACCCTTTGTTTCTATCTTTTAACCAGTTGCCAGTCCATAAGAGAGGACCTTCCCTCTTATCCCATGACAGCTTACTTTGCTTAAGAGCCTTTGGTGAGGGACCTTGTCAAAGGCTTTCTGAAAATCTAAGTACACTATATCCACTGGATTCCCCTTGTCCACATGCTTGTTGACCCCCTCAAAGAATTCTAGTAGATTGGTGAGGCATGATTTCCCTTTACAAAAACCATATTGATTCTTCCCCAACAAATTATGTTCATCTATGTGTCTGACAACTTTGTTCTTTACTATAATTTCAACCAGTTTGCCTGGTACTGAAGTCAGGTTTACCGACCTGTAATTTGTCAGGATTACCTCTAGAGCCCTTTTTAAAAATTGTCATTACATTAGCTATCCTCCAGTCATTTGGTACAGAGGATGATTTAAATGATAGGTTACAGACTACAGTTATTAATCAAAATCCAGTTATTAATCTGAGTTTTCCCTCCATACTTGATCATGTGGTTTGGGAAGAGAAAGAAGACAGAGATTATAGGCATGATATTACTTCCATTTAAAGCAATAGGAACTTTTCATTGACTTCAGAGGGAGCAGAAGCAGCTCCTGCATTTTATGTGACTTGCTTTCATATAATTTAGTTACCAACCTTAATCGCCAATTAAAAAACTTAAGTTGGTGAATGTTATATTCTTAGTTCTTTAGATGCTAATTTTCTAATAGCTATTTGCAAAAAACATTGGTGGAGACAAATATCAGGCTTGATCCTGCAAGGTGCATAACCACTTACATTCTTAGCTGTATCAGGGCCAGAGTGCTCAGCAATTGGCAGAATCAACCCTACTGATGGAAGGAATAAGAGATTTAAGTAAAGCAATAATGTAATGTAGTTGATTCAAGACTTCCACTTTGACCAGGAGGCTATGTCAATTCTTGTCCATGGCTAGCTGTGTTGGTCATAACTAAGGCTACGTTTTAGTCACAGGTATTTTTAGTAAAAGTCACGGACAGTAAACAAAAATTCACAGCCCGTGACCTGTCCCTAACTTTTTTATTAAAAATACCCATGACTAAAACTTCAGGGGGTGCTGCCCGGGGCCACCACAGGTGCTGGGAGAGGGCGGCCTGGGGGTTAGGGGAGGTGGAAGCATGTGGCCTGAGACCCCTGCTGGTGCTGGGGGTGGGTGGGCAGGCAGCGGTATGTGGCCCAGGACTCCCGTTGGTGCTGGGGGTGGGTGGGCAGGCAGCAGTGTGTATCCCAGGACCCCCGCCGGCGCTGGGGACGAAGGGGTTGATGGGGCCGGCACGCTACCTACCTGCCTCCACGCCTCCCCCACCCAGCAGCAGCAGACTCTGTTTGGGTGTGGGAGGGGACAGGGCGTTGGGGCATGGGATGGGGTGAGGCAGGCTCTGGGCAATGCTTACCTGGCTGGGGGGGCTCCCCAGAAGTGGTGACATCCCCCTCACTCAGCTCCGACCTAAGCAGAGGCGTGGCCAGGCAGTTCTGTGCACTGCCTCCACCTGCAGGCATCCCCGCCCCCAGCAGCTCCCATTGGCCACAGTTCCCAGCCAACGTGAGCTGCAAAGCCAGCATTCTATCCGGAGGCAGCGTGCAGAGCTGCCTGGCCATGCCTCCTCCTAGCAGCTGAGCGAGGGGGATGTCACCGCTTCTGGGGAGCCCCACAGGCAAGTGCCGCCCAGAGCCCACCTCACCCTGTCCTGTACTCCCAACCCCCTGCCCCCTCCCACACCCAAACTCTGCTGCTGAGGGTGCAGTGGCCTGAGACTGCCCCAGCAACGGCCAGTGTGCCTGGCGCAGGGGCTGCCTGAGCTGCCCCTGAGCCCGGTGCACCAGCCGCTGCAGAAGTAATGGAATCCGTGACCTCTGTGACAAACTCGCAGCCTTAGTCATAACAAATAGTGAGAGTACAACTGAATCTTACTTGAAGAAAAAATAATTTATCTGTAAAAATAAACTCTCTCCCAATGAGGACTACAGGCCCTGTTTGGCCCTTGCCCAGTGCAACATCTGTTCTGTTTATGCTCCTGGAACTTGTGCCTTTGAGGGTAGAATTGGGCGTCCTGTGTTCAAATAGTTTAGTGACTTTAACTGTACGTCTTCAGAAAAGACTAGGCTGATAATTATGATGTTCCAATCAATTTCTTCTTTTTGTTAATAGCAATGTAGGATATTTGTCACCCCTGGGGATCTTTATGGCAGCAAGTGGAACCATGCCAAGTGCCTAATGACTATTGCATTAGCCTGCATATATTACACATCAAGTACATAATTAATCATGGTGAATTGCTCAGCAAAGAACAGTCTGACGACCACTTTTACAGCTGTTTGTATTTTTAATGAAAATGGAAATTTTTCAGTTCATAACTGAATATCTTTATTGGCATCCGCTGGCAGGCCACGAGACAGTTTGTTTACGTGCCTGCGGATGGTCAATGTAAACAAACTGTCTCATGGCCTGTAGGTTGCCCACCGCTGAACTAGAGCCTGCTAAATATTTGTGTGACCTTTTTTGATAGTCAGGATGTCTAAACACCTATATGTCTTTTACCAGTACATCTTCAAATAAAATAAAACCTTGCCAGGGCAGAACATATAGAAATATTTGTTGTGTGGTGGGACTTGCAGAAGCTTTTAATTGCTTTTTATCGATAAGTAGGTAAAATAACAGAGACATATTTTCTGAGTACAGCTTCTGAGCTACCTTTATATAAAAATTTGTATTTCTTTTATAGGAGCTCTGCTAGGTGTATATAAATATGTAGCATCTCTTTTCTTGTTCTGTGGTTTCCATTTTTTCTATAGTTATTGCCACATTTCTTTTCCTCCTTCACCCATTCCTGTGTGTGCTACTTGGCATTCTCCTGTCAGCCCAGAAGACAAGGATCCCAGTCCCTTCAGGACCAAGTTCTGTTTAATGGATTAAATGATGCAGAAGTGAATGGCAGTTAGACAACCCTTCTCTCCACTCTCTTCATCAGGAGGCCTTCTTAATCAGCTCATGCTCCTAATAAGCCTGGGCTTCCACCTAGCAATGCAAAGGACTTTGATCATGCTACTAGGCCACTTCATAGCTGATTGCTAAGAAGAGTAATTTCAGTTAAATGTGTAGTTAGATGCATAATAGTATCTTCATGAGCTGGAATTTTTACCTTAGCAGGTTATAAGATTCATTTGTGTGTTAGAATTGATATAAAATATTGTTTTAGAAAATACGTCCTTGTACTCAAATGCATGAAGTGATGTGGTTTTGTTTGTTTGTTTTGCAGAAGACAGGCTCCTGTTGCTGCTGTGTTTGCTGGAAGTCCACAGCTAATGGGTATGATTAAGCTGTGTACTGGATGGATGGTGACAAGTCTACCTTTATATAATGATGTTGATCTTCTACAAAGAAATGAGAATGTGAGTATCTGATTCCAAAAATGTATTGTGGTATCAGTGATTCATTCTTCATTCATTATGTGGGAAATGAGTTGAGGTGCTTAATATGTGTAGGAGCATTGAAAATTATACATGTCAAAGAAGATAAGTGAAGGCCACCTGATGGTCTTGTGGAGTTGGAGTTCCAACATGGGATCCAAGTTCAGGTTTCCGTGTCCCTTGTTTCCCGGACCATCTGGGGTGAGGAATTGTTATTATTTATGTATGCTAGTGCCCACCATGTGGTAGGTGCCTTCCAAACATTAAAGAACAATGGAGTTTACATTCTAAAGATAGACAAGTACACAGAGGTCGGGGAAGGGTAACAATAATAGATTATATACATGGCAGCTTGATTGACCATAAGCAACATGGCAGAAGTGGGTTTTAAGAGGGACACGTTAGGAGAGTTGTGGACTTGCTGATGAGCTCAGGGAGGTTTTGCCATGCATAGAAGATTGTGTGGAAGAACACTCAGAACACTGAGTGAAGAGCATCGAGGGCCAATGTGAACTATGACAAAAGAAGATAAGTAAAGAGGGACGGAGTTTTATAGAGCTGTGAAGGTGGTGTCAGAAACCTTAAATTTGACGTAAGAGTGGCTGGGGAACAAAAAGAGAGATTGAAAAAGCATGATCATATCAGTGGGCAAGAAAGATAAATTTAGTGACTGCCTTTTGTCTGGACTGAAGAGCAATGTATGTGTTTGAGAAACCAGAGAGGAGGATGTTTCAGTAATCAAGGCAGGATGTAATGAGGTCCAGAGTGAGAGATTTGGCTGTGGAGATGGAAAGAAAAGGACAGATCTTGGTCATACTAAGAGGAAGACTTAAAAGAAGTTGCAGGACTCGCATAGTGCCTGGATGTGTGGTATGAGGAAAACGGAAGAGTCAAAATAACCCTCTATGCCTCAAGTTGGACCCACTGGTATAATTAATTGCTCTAAAGTTCTCCCATGAATGGGTACACAGGAGTGCAAAATAATATTAACTCATTTCCAAAACAGTAAAAATCTCACTTTTTGTATACTGGTATTGTATGTATATGTATGTGATGTGTCTGTTTATTTGGTAAATTCAAGGTAGGTGAAATTCAAGGTAGGTCAAATTCTTGGGATCCATTTTATTTAGATTATAATGATTTAATTTTTCCTGCACCTATGTAGGATTATAATTTTTCCCCATCTAGAATCATTCAATATTCAGACCCAGTAAAGTCACTGAATTTATGACACTTTCTAGTATTGTAGTATGCAGTGTGTCCTTATTTATGTATTCACCTCTATATCCCATGAATTAATTTCCCTTGATTGCAAGAGAGGTTTTTTGGATCATTATAAAAATGCTGACGTGAAGAGCTAACTTTCTGGCTTCTGACATGGTTCTGGGCTACCAGTTGAACTCATGGGCAGAAACAGACCTGCATCACTGGAGTCTAAGACAAACATCTTTCAATTAAGATGTTTTGCTACTTAACTGAACTGTGGAGCAGAATTGACATCTACTTTGACCATCCGTGCTGGAATTGTGTTGTAGTCCAGGCCCGAGGATACTATGTAAACAGTTGGCTTCAGAATAGTGAAACATCGGTAGGCCTGAATAACACTAGAAATTATTTTGTTGCCAGGCAGTCTTGTTTGAGAATACAACAGAAAAATAAATTGGAGAGTTAAGTGGTTGATTGAGGAGAGAGAATTTCTTATTTTACTGGGTTTAACGCCTGGACACTGTTACCTTCTGTCTTCTCACTACCAGTAAATGCTGAGGGTATATTTACACTGCATATGCCAAAGCAGCACAGCTGCAGCTATGCCACTTAGACCTTTGCTACAGTGCAAGCAGGGGTTTTTCCATCGCTATAGTAAATCCACCCCTGTGTGAGGTGATAGCTCAGAATTCTTCTGTTGACCTACTGGTGTCTATACCATGTCTTAGGTTGGCTTGCCCACATCTCTGAGGGGTGTGAAATTTTCACATCTATGAGTGATGTAGGTAGGTCAACGTAAGTTTTAGGTGTAGACCAGGCCTGAGTCTCAGCACAACTTTAGAAACTGCATTTTGCCAGTAATGTTATTTTTTTGAACAGGAATCAACTGTTTCACATGATTTCAGGTGCCCTTTGGCTTATTTTTCCTTCCATTCTTCTCTTGCCTGTTGATCTCCAATAAGTTTTTTCCTGACACCAAAAAACAGAATCTAAGCAGACATTTCCAAAGTCTTTAGCCATGCACTTCCGTAGTAGTGGTCAGTAGCTGGTGCAGAATATCAATGCAGCCATGAAAGGTAAAAAAGTGTTCCAAGCTTTCTGTTTAGAAGGACTTGGCCAGTCACCTGCTATTACCACAGGGACTATTCTGCAAGGAAATTGAGATCAGAACTCTAAATAGGTTCCTCATTCCCTGTCTGAGGGTGATGCAAAAGTATAGTAGGAGAGTAGCAATGTCTCATCATTCTCTAGGAACTCACCAGCAGACTTCAAAAGCATGTGATGGACTCCAGAGTTAACCATATGTCTTCTTCATTAGAAGAATAATCGGCCCAAATGTGAAAATGAAGAAATTAAGTGTATTTGAGTTGCGTGGGAGGATGGGCTGAGCTGGGAGCAGAGTGGAAATAGATTTTCAGAGTTCTGCTGTTGAAGGAAAGGCTGTTAAAACAGGATTTCCCAACCTCTTAGGGCAATTTTACCAGGTTAGCAGCCCAAGACCTCAACTATAGCAGAGTCTACAACATCTCCCATTCAGCTCCCCATGGTCTTATCAGCTATGGAGCTTTTGCTGTCGACAATTGTCATAAGCTAAAAATACTAGCCCACTAAAGGACTGACACTGAGGCTCATCTTTTAAGATTCCTCCTCCTTATCTTGAGAACCAGTCACAGAAGCCTGAAGGGTTATTCATAAAATCCTGTAGTGTCATATACCAGTGCTTGTAATCTATGGTTGCTAAATACTCTTGACAAATGTCTAGTGCACCAGAGACTTTAAACCTTATGACTAGTCTCCAGAAATCCATTTCACTTACAAAAACATATTTTACCCTTAGATATTTCTGGAAATGTATTGAGTAGCAAATTTATACAATTATATTTTTTAAATAATTTTTTATAATTTGATGTATATGTAACTTCTTATTCCCAATTACCCGATGTATTTAATATGCATTTAATTTTCCATGGTTTTAATTTGTATTAAATATTTTCTAATCTACAGATTTATCAAATCTATTCAAAAAGATCTGCCGAGGATATTTATAAGATACTCACATCCTACAAAGCCACCTACCTAATTATAGAGGATTCAATTTGCAATGAGGCTGGACTTGTGAAAGGATGTAGGGTTAAAGACTTATTGGATATTGCTAATGGTCATGTAAGTAGCACCTGGAAAAAGTCAAATGTTTGAATGAATAAAGTAATTAGTTAAATTTAAAGAAAAATGAAATTAATGCCACAGGAATACTTGTTTTGCCAGTTGCAGTTAGCATGCAGTCTGGAATTGATAAATATCTTAGTGAATGTTAAGCTTTTGTTTTGAGAACACCCTTCTTTTTGAAATTTTTGAAATATATGATCTTTCCCCTAGGTTGTTCCTTAGCCCTGCTGAGTAATCTCTTCTGATATGTTGGCGCCTAACTGTGTTTCTTCCCCACCAGTCATTAAATAACTAAGCCTATACAATTAAATGATTTTTATATCTAAAATAACTAGCAAAGTTTCCCAAAGAGGTTCTGTAGAGTATGTCCTCTTAGGCGTATCTCGACTACGATATAAGGTGTATTTTTAAAACGTTTTAAAACAGACAGAGCAAAGTTGTGTTGTAATACATTAACTTGGTCACCTCTACCAGCTAACATATTAGAATAAACTTATTCTATCTACACTAGCTATTTAAAATATGGTAGTTACAATGTTTTAGGTAAACAAGCCCTTAGATACCACTGTGAAGTATGAGCACCAAATAGGGAATTAAAATCTGCTTAGACTTCTTCATACTGGATTCTGCTTTTTGCATTTTCCAGGTTTAGTAACTCTTGCTTACTCTGTTGGTCAGGCTTGGTTTTGGTTTATTTTGGGGGTGGGGGGAGAGTTAGAGGGAGTTAGTGGCTTTTCGTATCTTCAGTTTCAGTGAGAAGTCTTTCCAAAAAGTGAGTCTTACAACTTGCTCTGAAAAGGATCGGGCTTTGACTCAGGAGATACAAATGCATGGATCACTATGAGTGCATCTTTGAGAGGAAAGGACATAGTTTACTGACAAGTTGGCAGTGAAAGCAAGCATTTCTTGCCACTCTTGCTGCCCGGGTGTCCAAGATTTGCAATGAGTCCAATAAGACTGAGACTTCATACTACTGTGAACAAGGAGAGAAGTTAGCATCATTGGCATTTTGAAGTATATTACTTCAGTCTCACAGGTTTCAATTTAAGCCAGACACTCTTCATCTCAGTACTAATCACTTTAAATCACTAAGAGATCTTTGTAACTGTTAATTCTGTTTGTTGAGAAGAAGAAAGGAAACTGAGAGTTATGCACTCATTGATGCCAACCACGCACATGTCCATCTCACCAAGGGATTTCCTATAAAGATTGAAGAGGAGGCAGAGACTAAATTAGTGTCTCTCAAATACTGCATGTGAGAACTGTCAGAGATGAGGACAACTGCCTACTACAGCTCTCTGAGTCTATTTAGAGGAATGATTAAAACCCATCATATTGCTGCTCCATTTACTCCAGCTAAGCCTTACAAATGTGTCAACAACACCGTGTGATTAACTGTCAGAGGCTGCAGAAAGGCTGATTGTATAAGGAATGACATTTGGTCTCTATCGAGAACCATAAGAAGATCATCAGTGGCTACTAAAGACATCTCCATGCAGTATCTTAGTCTGAAGACTGATAGTGAGGAGTCTGGGATGTTAGCAGTGATATGTGATGCTGACATTTGTCTCCATCTTCTGATTTTGCATAGGAAGAGGAGGTTGTAGACAGGGTGGTAGTTTGAAAGATTGTCTCTTTATTGGCTTTCCCAAGAAAGTTAAGAATCTGTTTAGTAGGTATTGGCCTGGACAGAGATTCCAATGCACCTGTCTGTATGATGGAGCCAAACTTGGTCAAGGCTAAGAGGAGGATTACTACTGTCATTTCTCATTTTGATGCCTATGTTTTTAAATAGGGAGTATATATATAAACTTTGTCTTTCTAATATTGCATTGCATTCTTGGGAAAAGATACAAGCTCTACTTCATTTATGTTAAGTATTATAAACATTACTTTTTGATTTATGGAGGACCTAGAGGGATCTTAGAGAAGACAAAGTCACCTTCCAAAGGGAAATGCGCAAGATAATGGCAATAGTCCAGTTTCAAAATGAAGACTAGTCCAAGATTGCCAGCATATAGGGGTGACTCTCTACCCACATAAAAAGGAAAAAAATTGCTATGATCATTCTGCAGCACAAAAAGATTCTAAAACTATGATTGCTTGACGGTGTGACTTGCTTTATTGGCATAAGACGGCAAAGAGTATATTTATATACTGGCAAATGAAACATGAGGAGAAAATCTCATAAAAAAGCATGCTGGATTTGCCTCACTGGTTTCATATTCATTTTATGATGTAGGATATATCACATGTAAAGCTTTAGATACTAAAAGGTGTCTGAAACAGCTTGCATATGAGGAGAGATTAAAAAGATTGTGACTGTGCAGCTTAGAAAAAAGATGACTAAGGAAGGATCCGATAGAGGTCTATACAATCATGAGTGGTGTGGAGAAAGTGAATAGAGAAGTATTATTTAACCCTTAACATGGTACAAGGGGTCACCCAATGAAATTAATAGGCAGCAGGTTTAAAAACAAATATAAAGAATTACTTCTTCTCACAACACATAATCAACCTGTAGAATCATGGTGAGGGGATGTTTTGAAGGCCAAAGGTATAACTGGGTTTGAAAAAGAATTAGATAAGGTCAGAGAGGATAAGCCTATCAATGGCTATTAGCCAACATGGTCAGGGACGCAACCCCATGCTCTGGGTGTCCCTAAACCTCTGACTGCCAGAAGCTGGGACTAGACTACCAGGGATGGATCATGATTTTCAAAAAGAGAGAGAGGGCCAGCCCTCCTCTCCAGTGCTGGGAAGATTCTTGCTATAATTTTACTGAATCCCTGTACCCTCTTGCAGAGGAAGTACTTCCAGAGTCCCAATATGGCTTCAGACCATCACAAGGCACCACCAATATGATTTTCACAGCCAGGCAGATCCAGAAAAAATATCAAGAACAACACCAGGAGCTGTATATGGCCTTTATCGATTTGACCAAAGCCTTTGACTCTGTTAACTGTGAGGCTCTGTGGAAAATCATGTCAAAGTTTGGCTGCCCAAGCAAATTTATCACCATTCTAAGACTCCTTCATGACCAGATGACTACCTCCATGCTGTGCAGTGACTCTACCTCTGAGCCCTTTGTCATCCGAACTGGCGTAAAACAAGGTTCTGTACTGGCACCCACCCTTTTCTCCATTTTCTTAGCAACTATGACAACATTAACCCAATACCATCTACCACAAGGCATTGGCATCCAATATCAGACTGACGGCAACCTCTTCAACCTTTATTGTCTCCATGACAGAACTAAAGTAATATCAGCAACAATAACCAAACTCAAATATGCAGATGATTATGCTGTAGTTTCACACTCAAAGGAGGATCTACAAACAGCCCTTAATTGCTTCTCTGAAGCTTACAAAAGCCTAGGGCTAACTCTGAACATCAGCAAAACAAAAGTTCTTCAACAGCCAGCTCCTGGTCAATCATCAGACCCAGCAAGGAAGATCTACATTGACAGAGAAGAACTGGAAAATGTAGAACAGTTTGTTTATCTTGGAAGCCTTTCTCACAGAGAAAGGACATAAACGTCAAGATTCAGCACAGAATCCGCTGTGCCAGCCTTGCCTTTTGCAGACTGTCTCGCCGGGTGTTCAACAATCACATCAGAACACGCACAAGACTTTTAGTTTATAAAGCGGTGGTGATCCCAGCTCTCTTCGATGGTTGTGAAACTTGCGTGACTTATAGAAAACACCTGAGAAACCTGAAACACCAGCACTTTCTTCGGAAGATCCTCAACATAAAGTGGGAAGATTGCTGCACTAATGTCAGTGTCCTCACAGAGGCCTGCATCGTCGGCATTGAGGCCCTGATTATCTAGCACCAGCTGAGGTGGAGTGGGCATTGTGTTTGCATGCGTCATGTACACTTACCAAAATAATTGCTGTACGCCCAGCTTACCAAAGGGGAAAGGAAATGGGGAAGCCAAAGAAATGCATTGGAGGCATCCTCAAGATGATGTGGCATTGACACCACACACTGGGAGACAGTAGCCCAGGATAGGAATAACTGGCGAAGATTTGTCCATGAAGGAACATCCATTTTTGAGGAAAGTCACCTTGCCCTGGTTACAGAAAAATGCCAGAAAAGAAAGGACAGATGACTATCACGCAGCAATCATGGCCCAATGCTGACTTCCAACACTATCTGCAATTTCTGTTAACGAGCCTGCCGCTCAAGGATTGGACACCAAAGGACCCATAAAAAATAAAACCCATGAAAGAGATCATCCTCGACCTTGAGGGATCGACTATGACTCAATAATTGCCCTGTTCTGTTCATTCCCTCTGGCTGCTATCGGAAGACCAGGATACTGGGCTAGATGAACCATTGGTTGGACCAAGTATGGCCATTCTTATTGTTTTAGCTACTCAGACACTTCAAATTCAGTCTTCCCAACACTTAATGTTTTATCTGTCATTCTAATCCTTTCCTTCTCTATCAGTGACAAATTCACTGTCCTCTCTGTCTCCCAGGCTTCATGTTCTGGGGTCATATTTGATTTTTCTCTCATCATTTCCCACTTCTCCTTTCTTTTGCTAAGTCCTGTTAGTTCTTCATTTTTAATATCACCAAAATCTTTCCTTTCCTTTCCTTTCCTGTAAAACCACTGTCCATGCCTTTGTCATTTTTTGCCTTGACTAATGTACTTTTCTCCTCTGCTCCTGTGAAAAAAACAACGGCTACAATCTGTTTTTTCTCCTAGCACTGGTGTCAGACTACCATGTTGTTCCTTTTTGAATCCCTTCATCTGCTTCCTCACTTGCTTCATCAGATGCAAGCTCCTTACCCTCACCTTCAAGTTTCTATGTGATCTTGCCTCCATCTTCATCTCTGTTTCCATTTTCTCTTACTTCCTGTCTGGCTCCCTACGCCCCACCTAATCCTTTTCCCTAATTGTTCTTTCTTCTCTTCCAGCTCTCAGGCCATGTCTACAGCTACATGGTTGCAGCACCATAGTGTAGGTGCTTCCTACAGCAATGGGGAAGGGGCTTTTCCATCAGCATAGGTAATCCACCTCCCCAAGCAGCGGTAGCTGGGTTGGCAAAATAATTATTCTATTGGCCTACTTGTGTCTACACCAGTGTTTAGATTGGCTTAACTTTTAACTATAGACCAGATATCAGCTGCACACCTTCACCCTCTGCTTGTTAACAACTCTCCTGTGTTCATCTGTCAAGCACCTTTCTTTTTCAGATCTTTTCCTAAATCTCATTTCTTCAGCAGTCCTTTTGCAGGATCCTTCTCATCAGTAATTTCCACATCTTCCCTTATCTGAACTGTTATCCGACATCTTATCTTGTATTCACTTTTTCTTATTCTTTGACTATAAACTCTTCATTGCCAGGAATGCAAATACATGATCAGATGGCCAAAGAGCAAGCAGGGTTGTTTGATTTATGGTACATTTGTGAGTGAGAAGGCAAAAAAATCATAGAATTGTGCAAAATGAAGAATCTGACTTTTTTTCAGTGGCCCTGTTAAACTTTTTAGATTGTTTGTTTTTAAATTGTATGAGGTTGTAGGTTCAGGGTTGATTTACCTAGTCCATGGCTATTGCAAGCAAGAAGAGGAAGAGGAACTTCTCTGCAGAGTTGTACTTTTTATTTCCCTTTATCTTACACCCCTTAAAATTCTCTGACTTGAATATTCTCTGAATATTTACAGGTCCACATTATGCTGGAGGCTCAGTTTAAACATTTATACAGCAGAAAACTATTTGAAATGGCTTGACTGGCCAACGTGATAGGAATAAATCATGGTAGAACTATGTTTTTAAAAAGTTGTGATAGCCTATTCTCATAGCTTATTAGAAATAAACTGATTTACTAGTATACAAGTGTGGCTCAAAGTTTTCTGTTTAAGTAATATTTAAAAACTTTTGATAGTTTCAGTTTCAGGCCTGGTTTACACTATCACAGTTAGGTCAACGTAAGCTGCCTTCATCGACCTAGCTGTGGAAGAGTATTCATTTAAATTTGGCTCCCACCGACATAAGTGCCTGTACACCAGTAACACCACCTCTCTGAGCAGTGTAGAGTTATGGTCAGTGTAATTAGGTTAACGCAGTGTCAGTGTAGACACTGAGTTGCTTACATTGACTGTTTCTCGCTTCCAGGAGCCATCCTACAATGCCCCACACTGACAATACAATCCGTGCAAATGTTCCTGTCGAGGACCCACACCGCCAACACAAGGAGCCAAGTGTGTGCACACAAGTGATTTTAATAACTGGTGTGACTGTGTGCTGACATAAGTTAGGTTGACATAATTTTGTAATGTAGACATGGCCTTAGTCAACAGTTATTTCTAATTAACTTTGTGTCAGTAACTTGAGAGTGAGGCATTCACTTCACTTATCCCCAAATTAACAGGAAAGACGGTGGGTCTCTGTAACTCTTTGCTCAGTATTAGTCAATGCTATAGATGTGTGTGTAAAACAGGACTGTATTAAAGAAGAAAAGGGCAGGCTAGATGGCTTAAGGAATGGATAATGAGATGTGAAGCCTTTTGCCTTTAGGATGACTGGTTTGAATAAACTTCATGGCTGTGAAAAGAATGAGAAATACTTGTGGCACCTTAGGGCTGGTCTACGCTGGGGGGGTGGGGATCGATCTAAGATACACAACTTCAGCTACGCTATTCGCGTAGTTGAAGTCGAAGTATCTTAGTTCGACTTACCTGGCCGTCCTCCCGGCATCAAGTCAACTGCTGCGGCTCCCCCGTCGATGCTGCTTACTCCTCCTGTCAGGGTGGAGTACGGGCGTCAATTCCCGGATCGATTGATTACTACCCGCCCCCTTAGAGACTAACAAATTTATTTGGGCATAAGCTTTCATGGGTTGTGGTAATTGACACCCATGTTTTCAGCTTCTGCAAGGGGGTCAGTGAATTAATTGGTCTTGGAAAGTGAATTTCTTTCTTATCCCCAGAGTTGCTCCCTGCAGGTCTGATTTGAAGTTGGTTGACAGGGTGATTGGATAACTTTGCATTGCGCTGCTCATGCTTTCTACTTCTATCTTATAGAGGACTTTTGTTTTCAGGGCTATTAATCTAGCACTAGCATTAATGAATTCACAGTCATTAAGTTTAAAAAAAAACAAAACCCCAAAGTATAGGGGGAAATGTTTTCAGCCACTTATGTATATTTGTGTTATCTCTATTGGAATTGTATAATATAGAAATGAAAGATTAATTATATGTTCTGTGTTTAGATTTCTCTTAACAAATTTCTTCTCCTCTGATAGGTGGTTTGTGACGAAGGTGACAGTTATGCCTATTCTAAATATGGACGATTTTGTCATGAGATCAAAATGAACTATTCTCCATATGTGAATTATTTTACTCGGGTATACTGGAACAGATCCTACTTTGTGTATAAAATCAACACTGTGATATCCTTCCAATCTTGAAAAATCATGGAGACTTCTTTTTGAAGATTGACCATGTATGGAATTAATAGACGTTTCTATTTTAAAAGTGGCTTTTTTGCAGATCGAAGTGGGGTCATGCAGAATGCTCATTCTGTTAGTTTACCAAACTGGAACTCTGTGGACTACAGCTCAACAAGCAAGAGTACTATCCTGTAAGGAAATGTGAGCACTAGTCAATTTTACAGGCTCTACAAAGTGTGACCGTCTTCCATGATTCTTACATTTGTCTTTCCAGTTTTTCCCATTTTGAATCATCCTAATTTTCATGGAAATAAAATGTCTAATTTAAATATTACAACAAATAATTAAATAACTTCTAGATGGACCTACTTTGGAAAATACAGATTTAAATTCAAGTTGTTATACAGCTTTCATTTTTTAGCATTTGAAACCATCAAAGTGTCCCGAGTAAGAGACCATGCAAATAGTTTGACTTTCTGTTAATAGGACTGTCTTTAACTATGTGCATTCCTATTACACACACATTCAAACATTTTCTGGGTGTAGGCATAGCATTTTTTTATGAGCCAAATCCTGAAGATTTTACTTAGACAAAACACCCATAAATTTGAATTCAATGCACGGACAAAGGGATCCACCTACATGGACAAGTTGGCAGGATCAGGATTTTAATTTGGACTGAGCAGATCTTTGGGATTTGGCCACGTTAGATAACATATACTTATTCATTTTAATAGATATTATGTAGTTAGTCTTGGTAAAATATTGCCACAAATTTTATTTACCCCCCCCCCCCGACACACACACACACAATGAAGTCATAGTAAAACAGTTGATAACTACTTTTTAAATATATGCATAATGAATTAAGAGTATACTAACTTTACTCCTTTCCCACATCATTCTAGTCAGTTTTCTTAATGAATTCTCTATTTATGAAATTTATTTTGTTGCTTCTTGCTGTGCTTCTGCTATAATGGATGTTTGTTTGCATCATATTTTTGGCCTGATCTTGGAGTCCTGAAACAAAACACTGCAAAAGAAATGAACATCTTGCCTGAGGACTGCAAAATCATTCCTGCTGTGTCTGCTGGAAAACTGTAAATCCAAAGAATTCAACTTCTGTGAAGTGAGCATATACAGCAAGAATATGGTGCATGTGTATGCTTACCATTTCCTCTGTGCACATAGGTTTATTTATTGTTATACTAACCGTGCTGCATTATCAAACAACTCTGGAGTGATCTTTTTTTTTCAAAATGCTTTATTGTTGCAAATGTCATCATATCTGTAGTCCAGTTTTCATTTCTAGATGTGCTAATTTTTGAGGCCTGAAAACCTTGACAATGTTTTAAATTATCCACTTTATTTGAAACCATGGCTCAGATAAATCCATTAAACAAAATAATAATGGGCTTGGTGATCTGACGGAAAAATGTTTTTTAGTATAATTGAGTGACAGGGTATAGTAAGTAGCCTTATATCAGATGTAGCCTTGACATATCCATTATATTAAGAATGGGTGTGGGTGTTTGTGTATTGTATATGAAATCCACTCACAATATGCACTATTTGTGTGTTTATACACAAGTGCATATGTGTATCTGCACTGAACATTTTTCAGACTTTCCAGTCACTACAGTAAACTAATGCATTATCTTCAGCTACTGGAAGCTGTGGGAACCTTTTAGTGGTCTTTTCTGTGTGTGATAGAATGAATGTAGATGTATTTAATATGTTGAAATAACTCTAGAACTCCATATGCAGTTGGAGTTCATTATGATTGACTGTCAGGGATGTCATACCTGTGTCTCATTCCTAGTAAATGCATGAGCCTAAATGTTCATGAATTCCATTTCATAATAGCAATAAGGCATTCCAGGTAGTGAATTTCAGGGTGACTGTTGCACTCCTTGGTGGCTGAAGTCACTTAGCCAATGGCCTCATGCCTTATAACAGCATTCAGTGTGCAATATTTTAATTACCCTGAATGGACTGCATATTGTGTTTTATGCAGTACTATGAGTGTATAGTACTGAGTAGTACATAGTGTGAATACATACACACAGAATACATATGTATAGAAAAATACAGCTAACTCCCATTCTACACATCTGAAAATAAATCCCACCTGTAGCACATTGGCCTTTATACGTTTGAATAGACATGTTAGCTCTTTTTTGAACTGTGATATAATATTGTTAAGTGTTGTCATTCTTTTTAAGTAGTGATGCTACTTCAGTTGATTCTGCTTTAGGAGAATCAAAATCAGGAGGATTTTTTGTGTGTTTATTATTATTTTTATGTATATATATTAGAAAAAATTGTATCACAGTAGCATTGGGTTATCAAGCTAAAGAAAATAGAAAAAAAGTCTTGTAACTGTGGGAAAATGTAGCCATTGTAATCCCTGTAAAAAGGCAAAAATATTTAAATAATTAACCTAAAACTTTGGTTTGAACATCCAATCCAGTTGCTGACCTGCTTATGAAATAGCCAAAAAAAAAAAAAAGTGTCATCTACTAAAGGTCTATTCTATTTCCCACTTTTTGTGTAGTACGCAAGTTCTACGGTGTTCCTGGGAAGGATTAAATAGGGCTTTTCATACAAGTAAGCTGCAGTTATGCCCTAATTTGCTTTCCAGCATAGGTCACTAGCATTACAAGCCAACTAAATGAATAAAAACTCATAGTTGTGAGGGTGGGAGTACATACTGAAAAATCACATCTGTTTTACTGTAGAGGTTGCAATCCAGTTGAAATATGTGCCTTGAAAGCTTTATTAAACAAACAATCTTTCAACTTGTGTTTGTTTTTGTGAAGATTTTTAATCCATTTCCTTTGTGGTTTATGTAGTTTCAATTCTATCTCATTTTCAGCAGGAAAAGATCCTAGCAACCTCCTCCAAAGGTGCTGCTGCTCTGAATCGCACAGCTAGCCTCTGTGCCAGCCATTTTGTTTATAACCATTGACTCCACCAGCCTAGAAAGAGTGATAAATTTGAATGGCAAGTTGTTGTTTTTGTTCTGGCTTCCTCCTTCCCCCTATGAGCCCTCAGTGAACAAAAATATTATCTGAAAAGGTTATAGGTGGTGGAAGATAAAGCAGTAAAATACTCTTAACCTTTCACTTTTAGATCTCTGGTTTCAGATTTAGTCAGATCACAAGTGAAATGAGATTGGTAATCTCAGTCTAGACCCTAAAGCATACTTGTCCAGACTGAGTCCAAACTACCACATAATTTGACACAATTTTGCATTATTGTCTAGAAGAAATGTAGGACTGTATTAGCAAGGGTGATCAAGGTGATGGTTAAGATGCTTTGTCCAAATGATGCAACACACTTATTAATTAATATATTGAAAGAGCGCTTTCACTTCCTCCAAAATAAATTATTATTTTTAAGCTAACTAACAGCCTCCATCCTTATTAGGAAACAAAAACTAGAGTTACAAAGAACAAGTGTTTAATGGACGTTTTAGGTTTTTCCAATTACTCACATTGTTGCACATTAAAATATAAATAGTAAATCTTTAAGGACGAAATCTTGCTTGCCTGACTCATGTAATTAATGTCCATTCAAATATCCCTTTGGTTTCACAGGAATAAAAGCTTCAAGATTAAGTCCTAGATTTGTAAATTTTCAGTGAGCCACATGTTGATTACCGATGTTAACTTTATACAACCCCTGTATCTTAACCAAAATCAATAGGAAAAACTGGTATGTGTGTGCAGATGCATTTAGAGAGTTCTTCTGTCATCTTTTGGAGACTTTAAATGTGTAGTTATTATTACTAATGGCAGTTAAACTGCTAAATCCCCTTGTATTGATATGTAAATAGACTCCAAAGTACATTGGAATAAGGATGTAGCAAAAATTGAGCTTATTTCAATTCAAGTAGGGGTGGCAGAATTTGATTATTGTGATGGATAATATAAATATTTGTTTAAGCTTTTTTTTATTTTTATCTAGTGAAATGTTCACAGTTGTGAGAAGTTATTGGTGGGTCAGACAATTATTTACTGAAAGTAGATTTTAAGATTCAAAAAGTTAAATCTTTATAACTGTTAAACACATTGTCAAAATCAGCTATCAAAACGTTCACTCTGAATACCCTTAATCAAACTCTAATAAGTTCTTAGGCAAAGTAAGAAAAATGCTACCTATCATCTGTAAGTTTTCAATTATGGATGGAAATACTTTTTGTTGGTTTGTGTGTGTACAGTGAAGTCAATGTTTACCTACAGTTACTGATAAAAATCTAATCCTTCCAAGCCTAAATACTATACAAGCAACATTTCACAGAAATAATACCTCATCTTTAAGTTGTTTAATTGTGTGCTGAATATTCTTAACAGTGAATGTTAGTAAAGTAGTGGAAGCTAGAAGAACATGCAGTGCATGTTTATATAGTGACTTTTTTTTATTACATTATCAGAGTAGCTAAATATGTTTAAAGACTTTTCTGAATTGTTTGGTACCTTAATTGCTGTTCAAATGTGTTACTAGAACTGGTGATATTTTAGACATTAACACAACTAAATGCATGTGTGATCTACTTTTGAAAGTGATGAGATTATAAAGGTTTTTTTTACTTGATGGGAAAAGGGATGCTTGTAGTGTTATAGAAAATTTTAACTTTGAGAACAGAAACATCTTGCTGGCAATGTTTTATTTTTTCCTGTTGACACTTATTGGTAGTGCATGTGGCATAATTAACATATCTAATCCTGTGCAAACATTTAATGACAAATCTGAAAAGAATTGTACTGACTGTCTTCGGGGACAGATTACTCTCAGTACACTTGGTATACAGCAACTATTTTCTCCTATGACAGAAATTTCATCTTTGCAAAAGATGAACTGTTTAAAACCAATGAATATGGATCACTTGAGACAAACTTTTTACCTCCGCTTTTGAGGCCTCAAATATTCTTTCATAAGGAAAGAAGCTTTAGCTTATGGTAAAGTAACCTGCTTGTTCTGTTACAGTAATAAAATTGTTTTTGTATTTTTTGCTTCCACAATAACTCAAGTTAGTTAAAAGATTGTGTAAAGTTCTTCAAATGTGTGTCTTTTGGCGCAGAACAATAATCAAAGTACTTCAGCAATATCCAGTCTGTTAAAGCTGGATCCATATGTCACAGTGACTGTGACTAGCTGTTGAGAAACATATTGGTACAAAGTAGACCAGCAAAATAAAAGATGCTTCATGTCCAATGATGGGGGGAGTATACTTACCCATCTTGTGCAGGTGCTATATGTACAGGTAAGCATTAACAATAGCAAGAATCTACTATATTATGTTTATATGGTGCTGCTAGTACAATTAGGGGTTTTGACTAAGATTGTGGTTTGTATCAGTTTACTGCATGGTTATATTAAATTTGGAAATGACTTCATTTTATCTGGGATTTTTACAGATGTTAAAAACATTTGATGGGAAATTGTCAGAAAAAGTTGACAGTATGATATATACTAAAAATCATAGTAAATTGAAGTTGCTTGGATCCTTGAAGCCCAATTCTTAACAATACTATGTCTTCATAATTAGTTCATCAAAATTTTTCCCTTTAAAACTATGCAGGAACTAAGTCTGATCTTAAATACATTAATGTATATTACTGTATATCTTTAAATATCCAAGGACATTACTTTTTTTTTCAAGCAGCATAACAAAATGAGCTTGTTTTAGCTGTGATGCGAATCAAGTCTATTGTAACCATAAAGTGTGTGTGTGTGTGTGTGTGTGTGTGTGTGTGTGTGTGTATATATATATACACACACGCGCGCACACACACACATTTTTTAAGACTAAGGCCCTGACTTACTCAGTTTGCTGATTGACTGTGATTTAAAGCAAAATATAGCATTCTGGTGTATTGGTTTAAGACACTTTGGACAAATCTGAGTGTCAAGCAAAAGCACCGGTCAATTTTGGCACTGTTGCAGTCTCTTGTCTTCAGGACTTTGTCTCCCAGATTCTGTAGTTCTTGTTCTGCCTTACTATTTGAAGCATACTCCAGTTCCTCTGTAACTGAAAATAAATTAGATAGCAAAGTGATAGGCCCCTTAGTAATAGATAAAAATTTCTCAGTAGGACTTGAAAGGCAGACTTTAAAAGAATATTACACCTATAGAATGCCACTTAAATGCACAGCTGGTAGCCCTAATGCCTTCCTTTGACCACAGGACTCTGAATCGTTGAATGAGATGGTCTTGAGGGCTCCAGTTGTTCCCAGGTATTTGATCTCAAGGTCAGCTAGTAGCTCTTAACCTATGGAAGACGTAGGAACTCCTGCTCCGTACAATAACTTAGCAAGTGTTCAGTCCCTTCAGTTAAGTCTTAACATCCCTCAATGCAGGAAAGTGTAATCTCTTAACTAAATCTTTTGAAGAGAGTAGGTACGTACAAACTGAAACCCTAAGCTAGTCTCCATTCTGAAGATAAGCAGATTAACTGCTGCTAAGAATGTAGACGTGGTCACAGTGTGAGTGTGAATAAAAAAAAAAAACACCAACAACATTGGGGACAGTGTAAGACCTGCAATAGAGGTCTCCCTACAGGATGGGGAGCAGACAGATACCAGACCCTGTGTTAGTAGATACAATACTCTAAATGCTCTTTATTGATTAAGAGACAAACCTTACTCACTCCACAGTCACACCCTAAACATACTATACCAGAGTCCAAAGGTCAGAATGGTCTGGATGGCCAGGTGAGATTCCTTCCGATCACAAAATGCGGGGAGCTGGCGAAAACCACGTCTATATCTACACTGGACTCTGGATCAACAAACAACTCAGATTTGCAGAAATCATAGGCAGCCATTTATAGTCCAGAATTTATATTTGTTCTGTCATCAGTTCTTTGCATTTGTTTACTAAGCCTTCTACCCACACAGTGACCCAAGGCATGTAATTTCCTCCCATTCTTATACAATTGTATATCAGTACAGCTGGTATGGTTTCCTTTTCTGCTAATTTTCCATATTTTTCTTGGAATGTAAGATTGTTTTTACACAAATAGTTCTTGACCTTAAGTTCTTGCTTCAGTTGCCAACTTGCAACACATATTCATGTCAAGCATATGTCATTCATACTAGGCCTCAGTGACCTACAACCCCAGCCCCTGGGAGCTGCATGCGGCCATGCCTGCCGACGATCAATGTAAACAAACTGTCTCACAGCCCACCAGTGGATTACCCTGTCAGTTTTCAGGTTGCCCACCACTGCATTAGAGGCTAAATATTCCCTGGTACATTGTCCGCTTGAATAGTTCTAATGACATCCCTCTAGGGACCAAGTTAGTTGTGGGCACACCCATTTACTTCATCCCCACTCTTCACAATGTTTTGTTAATTCTACTAATTTATAATCCCCTTCTTGAATCAGGTGTGTCCCACATTTCTATTTGCCATCCTTCTCCATTAATAATTTTTCACGACACCCAGACCATTGCTGCTTTTCTTTGCTTCCCTGTGTTGAGTAACAGCATTCTGCCTTTCCACTCTTCCCTCAGAGTGGTTTGATTCCAATTAAACTCCATATATTTCTTCCATCCTGCAATTTGTTGATTCCATATATGAGGATCTTTGAACCATTCAAAAGGCCAGTGCCCATTACTTAACAGATTAGCCATTCTCTGTGTAGTGTATCCCATAAATCTGCATCTGTGCACATCAGATTGCTAGTACAGGTTTATTGTCAGACACACCAAATAGATTTACATTTAGAGACATTTGCAAGGCTTGGACTTGTTTCAATTAGAGTTCCACACTTCTTATTCCTTGTTCTGATAATGCACCAAAATTGTGTCACACGTGTCTGTATAGCCCCCAAAACTCTTACAAGGGAAAATGTCAGCTTTGGGTAACGTCTCAGTATCAAATGAGTTTAAAACTCCAGCTCCAGCACCAATACTATCTACAATATTATTTCCTATAGTCCCGTCTCCCCATTGTTGCCACGCTTGTAATAGAGGCAAGGCATATAGCATACACTCTGGATGTTGTGCACTTATTTTACTTTCGCCCCTTCCAACCAGATTGTTTGATCCACAATAGTTGGGGCTTAGATTACTTCTCCCCTCCTATATGGATGCTCATCTGCCATGATTCTTGGTGCAATCTTGTTTTCAGATATCTGATTAACAAACATAAAAAAAGACCATATCCCCAAAAATTTATTCCCCCATTAATTTTCCTAAAGCAACTCAATCTTCTCATTATGGAAGGATTTGCCATTACACCATATTCTCATAATTTAAGCACCGTTGACTCATTCCATCCCACATGAGTATTAGCCAATTCTTGTTCTTTAGTCACATTGAGGGTGACTACATCAAATCTCAAACTCCAAAAAGTGCAGTTCAGGGTACTCATTCAGATTTTCATCATAATGAAATCTAAACATTAGGTGACCCTTTTCCCCCCTTAGTATGTACAAATATCTCCATTGCTTTTCCAAATCTTTTGGCGTTAGACATTCCCATATCACATTTTTGCCATCTCTCCTCCCTCTCCCCCCAATATTTCAAATTTTACCTCAAAAGGTTTTTCTTTGTATCTTGTTTTGTTTGGTCCTCTTCTGTCCCACAAATAGTTGACTGTATTATTCCCTTTGATCCATACCTCCATCCTAGAGGTGTTCCCGTACATGTATATACCTGTATCCCTAAATTTTCCCAAATATTCAAAAAACATAAAAGACAAAAACCATTTTTTCACCCTTTTTGAATTATGCAGATCCTCAATATTGAAGCCATGGCCATTATTCTATAGGAATAATGTCTGATGCTTCTGGCTATATTATTCTACCTCTATTTTTACTCAAGATGTTTTTTTTTCTCCCTAAAATATAATGCACACAACACAATTCTTCTATTAAGCACAAAATTCAGAGCAAAGCAAGCATAAGCAACAAACCAATTATAGAAATTATAGCACTGTAAATCCAAGGTCCGTACAAGAAAATCTCCAGTGCAATTGGGCATTCCTTTCCCTCTGTAAGGTAAACTAAAAGCAAAAGAAAGGAACACTATTTAATCTTTAGGTCATAACTAATTGTGATGTGTGGACTCACTTTCACTCCCCCCCCCCCCCTTGTTAATCTGCACTGCAGTAGGTGACATTTTATTCATGATGGAAAATGGTCCAACACATCTAGACTCCAGGACATGATTTTTTTTTAATGTTAATTTCAAATACATTACTCTATCTCCAGTTTTCCATAATTTACTGACTTGAGCCACACAAGAATCCAGTCTCTTCCTTTTTCAGTGGCATCAGTCAGTTTAAATTCCATTTTCTTAAGTTCTATCAGTAACTCCCTTACCCACTGAGTAACTGATACCGCCTCTTCTTCTGGGTACAATAAAGGGCTCCACAATCTCATAGGCCTTCTGTGACACCCTGTACCTGGGGGGGAAAACACCCTGCACCTGGGGGGAAAACACCCTGCACCCCCATGTTCATCCTTATAATATGATTGTGTGGTATCCAATGCAAAGTTTGTCATGTTGGGAGTCTGCAGAAGGCTCGTGATGCACTGAGCGTTGTTGTTATAGTAATGTTATAGGTTTTAATTTAATTTAATATATAGTTATGAGGCTGAAAATGTCCTTATGGCTTAAAACAAGCCCAGGCAAAACTCTCCAGGAGCAGAGGGGCAGTTCACACCTCATCAGGGCATGTATGGGACAAACCAACCCAGCTTCACAGGAACAAAGGACACTGGCCTAGGCAGCAAAAAAGGATCTGTTGGACTCTTGAGTGAGTCATCTCCCCTTCCCTTGGTCAGTTTGGGACTACAATGAGGTAATGCTCACCTGACTCTGAAAGGGGGGAGGGGCACAAAGCCAAGAGGGAAGAAAGGACTTGATCAAAGGGAGAGACGTTTGCCATGCTCGCTCTCCCACCTCCATCTAGAGACACCACCATCAAGTGACTGAAGTGCTGATCAAAGGGGAGAGCCTGGCTGAAGGGCAACCAGCCAGTCTGTGGTGAGAAGCATCTAAGTTTGTAAGTGCTTTCATTTGACCAAATCTGACTTCTTGTGTTTTAACTTAATCTCTCTTTTGTAGTTAATAAATTTGTTTATTCTATCTGAAGCAGTATGTTTGGTTTGAAGAATGTCAGAGACTCCCCTTGGGATAACAAGTCTCGTATAGATCAATTTATTTGTTAAATTGACGAACGCATAAGCTTGCAGCATCCAGCTGGCATAACTGGACACTGCAAGATGGAGGTTCCTAGGGTTGTGTCTGGGACCAGAGAGATTGGCTAGTGTCATTCTGTTGCACAATCCAAGCAGCAGCTGGCCAGAAGTGCTCACTCACGTAGCTGGGAGAAGCTTACATGCCAGAGGCAGTGCGTGAACAGCCCGGGAGTGGGGGTTCTCACAGCAGAGCAGGGTAAGGCTGGCTCCCAGAGCCAAAGATTGGAGTGGCCTAGCAGATCACTGGTCCAGACAACACCAGGGGAAGGTCACACCTTCCCAAGAGAAGGTGATAAGGCTGGTAGCCAGTACCCAAGCGATCATTACTTCAGATTGCTGCCAATACCATTAGCAATTTATCATCCCCATCTTTGCCAGTTTCTTGCACTACTTTGCATAGAACTTATTTAATAGTTTGATTCATCCTTTCTACTGTCCCTGACGATTGAGGAGGATAGGGGATATGTAGTTGTTGATTTATTCCTAAAGCTTTTTAATAAACTTCTAATTACTCTGCCTACAAAATATGGCCCATTATCTGAAAAAGACGGTTACTCACCGTTGTAACTGTTGTTCTTCGAGATGTGTTGCTCCTATCCATTCCATGTAGGTGTGCGCACTGCACATGCACGGCTCTTTGGAACATTTTTACCCTAGCAACTCTGGCGGGCCGGCTGGGCGCCCCCTGGAGTGGCGCCGCTATGGCGCCGGATATATATCCCAGCCGGCCCGTCCGCTCCTCAGTTCCTTCTTGCCGGTTACTCCGACAGTGGGGAAGGAGGGCGGGTCTGGAATGGATAGGAGCAACACATCTCGAAGAACAACAGTTACAACGGTGAGTAACCGTCTTTTCTTCTTCGAGTGATTGCTCCTATGCATTCCATGTAGGTGATTCCCAAGCCTTACCTAGGCGGTGGGGTCGGAGTGAGACGTGGCAGAGTGTAAGACTGCGGAGCCGAAGGCTGCATCGTCTCTGGATTGCTGCACCAACGCATAGTGGGAAGCGAAGGTGTGGACAGAAGACCAGGTGGCCGCTCTACAGATGTCCTGGATGGGAACATGGGCCAGGAAGGCGGCCGACAAGGCTTGCGCCCTCGTCGAGTGAGCGGTGAGGCGGCATGGTGGCACGCGAGCAAGCTCGTAGCATGTCCGGATACAAGCTGTCACCCAGGAGGAAATCCGCTGAGAGGAGACCGGCTCGCCTTTCATGCGATCAGCAACCGCTACAAACAGCTGTGGCGAACGCCGGAAGGGCTTCGTCCGCTCGATATAAAAAGCGAGGGCCCTGCGGATGTCCAGGGTGTGAAGCTGTTGCTCACGAGGTGAGGCGTGCGGCTTCGGAAAGAAGACCGGAAGGAAGATCTCCTGATTGAGGTGAAAGGCCGACACCACCTTAGGGAGGAAGGCCGGGTGTTGTCGAAGCTGCACCTTGTCTCCGTGGAAGACGGTGTATGGTGGACCAACCGTTAGGGCACGGAGCTCGGAAACTCGTCTTGCCGACGTAATTGCGACGAGGAAGGCCGTCTTCCAGGAGAGAGAGAGTAGGGAGCACGTGGCCAGGAGCTCAAAGGGCGCTCCCATAAGCTTGGCCAGAACGAGGTTTAAATCCCAGGCCGGGGTAGGACGCCGTATCGGCGGGTACAAGCGGTCCAGGCCCTTAAGGAAGCGGGAAACCATCTGGTTGGAGAAGATGGACCGACCTCCCATGGATGGACGAAAGGCGGACACGGCTGCCAGGTGCACCTTCAAGGAGGAGACCGTGAGTCCTTGTTCTTTAAGGTACCAGAGGTAGTCCAGGATTGTAGGGATAGGGACTAGGAAGGGATTAAGGCCGCGCTGATCGCACTAGAGCGCGAAACGCTTCCATTTCGTGAGGTAGATGGAGCGAGTGGAAGGCTTCCTGCTTTCAAGTAGGACTTGCTGTACTGCCGCCGAACAGTCCCTCTCTGCGTGGGTCAACCACGCAGGTACCAAGCTGTAAGATGGAGGGACTGTAGGTTCGGGTGGCGGAGTCTGCCGAAGTCCTGCGAGATGAGGTCAGGCCATAACGGAAGGGGAAGGGGATCCCGAACGGAGAGCTCGAGCAGCAGGGTGTACCAGTGCTGCCTCGGCCAGGCCGGAGCGACGAGTATTAGGCGGGCCCTGTCCCTCCGAAGCTTGAGCAGCACCCGGTGTATGAGCGGGAACGGAGGGAAGGCATAGAGGAGGTGATCCGTCCAGGAGCAGAGGAATGCGTCCGACAGGGAGCCTAGAGAGCGACCCTGGTACGAACAAAACAGGTGGCACTTCCTGTTCTCCTTGGAGGCAAACAGGTCTATCTGGGGAAACCCCCACATCCGGAAAATTGTGTGCACCACATCTGGACAAAGAGACCACTCGTGGGAGAGGAACGACTTGCTGAGATGGTAGGCCAGCGTGTTCTGCACTCCTGGAAGAAAGGACGCTTCCAGGCAAATCGAGTGGATCACGCAGAAGTCCCACAGGAGCATCGCTTCCTTGCAGAGCAGGGAGGAGCGGGCTCTGCCCTGCTTGTTCACAGAGAACATCGCCGTCGTGTTGTCCATGAAGACCGCCACGCAGCGGCCTTGCAGACGGGCACGGAAGGTGAGACACGCCAAGCGGATCGCTCGCAGCTCCCGGACTTGATGTGGAGGGAGAGCTCTTGGGGCGACCAGAGACCCTGGGTGTGAAGGTCGCCCAGGTGAGCCCCCCCATCCCAACGCCGAGCATCCGTGGTCAGGGTGACGGACGGGCGAGGAGGGCGGAACGGGACTCCTGCACACACGACTTCTGGGTCCAGCCACCAGCTGAGCGAATCGAGGGTTGGTTTCGTGACTGTGACCACCATGTCTATGGGGTCGCAATGCGGGCGGTACACCGACGCTAGCCAAGATTGAAATGGGCGAAGGCGCAGCCTGGCGTGCGTGGTCACGAATGTGCAGGATGCCATGTGGCCCAGGAGGCGTAGGCAGGACCGAACCGTTGTCGTGGGAAAAGTGTGTAGGTCCCGGATGATGGAGACCATTGTCTAGTGCCGAGATCGAGGGAGGCAGGCCCTGGCCAAACTGGAGTTGAGGACCGCGCCGATGAACTCCACTTGTTGTGATGGAGTTAAAGTGGACTTCTCGGCATTGATGAGAAGGCCCAGGAACCGAAACAGGGATAGTATTTCGGTCATTTGATCCACTACCAGCTGTCGGGATGTCCCGCGAACCAGCCAGTCGTCGAGATACGGGTAGACGTGTATGCGACGACGGCGGAGGGCTGCGGCAACCACTGCCATGCACTTGGTAAAGACCCTCGGCACGGTGGACAAGCCGAAGGGTAGCACCGCAAACTGGTAGTGCGCACTGTTGACCACGAGGCGCAGGTAGCATCGATGGGGAGGGTAAATCGCGATATGAAAGTATGCGTCCTTCATATCGAGGGCGGCAAACCAGTCTCCCGGATCCAGAGAGGGAATGATGGTCCCCAGGGTGACCATGCGAAACTTGAGCTTGAGCAGGTACCTGTTGAGCTCCCGGAGGTCCAGTATAGGTCAGAGACCTCCTTTCACCTTGGGGATGAGAAAATATCGGGAATAAAATCCCCTGCCCCGCATGTTGTGCGGCACCTCCTCTATGGCACCCAAGCTCAACAGAGTCTCGACCTCTTGTAGGAGGAATTGCTCGTGAGAGGGGTCCCTGAAGAGGGACGGGGAAGGTGGGTGGGAGGGAGAGGGCGAAACAAACTGAAGGCGGTAACCATACTGGATAGTACGAAGTACCCAGTTGTCCGATGTTATTTGGGACCACGCCGGGAGGAAGTGGGAAAGGTGGTTGCAAAATAATGGGGTAGAATCCGGGAAAGAGACTGATGGGCTGTCCTCGGGCGTCCCATCAAAAGGCCTGTTTGGGCCCTTGAGGGGCCTTGGAAGGCGCCTGGGCCTGGTTGCGCCTGTTGCCCGATGGTCTACGGCGGTTCAGGCTAGCTCGCCGACTATTATACGGCCACGACCTGGCCTGAGTAAAGGGCCGGTAGGGCTGCTGCCGGAATGACCTCCTCTGGGTAGCCGGTGTGTGCATACCCAAGGTGCGAATGGCGATTCGACCATCTTTGAGGGTCTGAATCCTGGAGTCCGTTTTCTCCTAAAAGAGACCCTGAGTGTCGAATGGGAGGTCTTGCAGGGTGTATTGCACCTCAGGTGGCAAGGTGGAGGACTGCAGCCAGGAGATGCGCCTCATGGTCACACCTGAGGCCAGGGTTCTGGCTCCTGAGTCCGCTGAGTCCAGTGCGGCCTGGATGGAGGACCGGGAGGCTTTCCTGCCCTCCTTGAGGAGGGCCGAGAACTCCTGACGTGAGGCTGCTGGGATTAGCTCCGAAAATTTTGCCAGGGACACCAAGATGTCAAAGGTGTAGCGAGCGAGGAAAGCCATCTGGTTGGCAATCCGGAGCTGGAGACCCCCTGCCAAGTAGACCTTCCGGCCCAACAGATCCATGCGCCTAGCGTCTTTAGACTTTGGCGCCGGGGCTGGCTGCCCATGTCTTTCTCGGTCATTGACAGACTACACCACGAGGGAGTCCGGAGTGGGGTGCGTGTATAAGTACTCGTAGCCGGTGGGAGGAACCGAGTACTTCCGTTCGACTCCACATGCGGTGGGAGGGACAGACCCCGGTGACTGCCAGATGGTAGTGGCATTCTTTTGGATAGTACGGATGAATGGAAGGGCCACCCACAGCAGGGCCTCAGTTCCAATCACGTTGGTCACCGGGTCGTCATCCTCCGGGACCTCCGCCACGGGGAGGTCGATAGCCTTCACCACCCGGCAAAGAAGGTCCTGGTGGGCCCGCAAGTCAATAGGAGGGGGGTCTGCTGTAGAAGCCCCCGCCACTGCCTCATCCGGCGAGGATGACGAGGACAGACCCTGGACCACCGCTTCTGGAGGTGGTTCTTCCAGGGGGTGGGAAGCCGCCTTGGACCCTGGATGCTCTGCGGGACCAGGTGGCGACGGGGCCTCACCCGGTGGTGATGGGGGAGGCCTGCTCACCGTGGCTTCCGGCACCCTATGTTCGGCGCCTGCGTGCTGTGGGAGGAAGGGGAGCCCTTGAGGCTCGTGGTAGGCCCAGGGGACCCAAAAACCCCACTGCTGTGGTCCACGGTCCTGGCCTTGGGGGTCGGCCCGGAGATCTCTCCCGCTGCCCGCCTGAAAGGCAACTGAGGGCTGACGAGAAGGCCATGGTGGGGCAGAGGCGCTAATAGATTGCACCGTAGATGCCGGCAGTATGTCCCTGGACGGTGCCGAGGATCGGTGCCGGTCGTCGCGGTGCTGGGATGGAGAGCGGGACCATCGACTGTTTCGGTGCTGGGAGCTCGACCGCGATCTCGACCGACGGTGTCAGGAGCGGCTTCGGGAGTCGCGGTGCCGGGAACAGTACCGGGATCCGGACCTCCTTCGGTACCGGCAGTCGGGTGACCGGGAGCGTCTCCGGGAGTGCGACCGGTACCGCAATGTTGAGCGGTACCGGGACTGCGACCGGTGCCGAGACGGGGAGCAGTACCACGATGGTGAACGATGCCGGGACCTGGATCGGCGTGGCGGTGACCATCTGCAGGACCGGGAGTGGGAGCGGGACCATCGTCTATCCCGTCCGTCAGGGGAAGGTGGCCGCATCATCGCCGGCTTGCCCGCTGACTGAACAGCCCGCACCAGCGGTGCCGGGGGCCGGAGGCTCGGTGCCTCTGTGAGCTCGATGAGCTCTCTCGCCATCGAGAAGGTCTCGGGCGTGGACGGGAGATGTAGCTCGACCGCAGTTGGCACGGGTTAGCAGGGCGGTACCGGACTCAACGGCTCTTGCGGCGCCGGAGTCGACGGTACCGTGCACGGCTTGTGCACCACCGCAGCCGGTGCCGGCTGGGCAAGCGGTCCCGGAGCATGCGGCTTAGAGGCCGTCTGCACCGTCTTCCGTTTCCTCGCGGGAGAGAGGGAACGGTGCCGGGACGCCGGTGCTGGCTGCAGAGCTCGAGCAGTCTCGGTACCGGAGCGGCTCGGGGCCGCTGGTGCGCTGCGCACCGAGGACAACTTCGGTGCCGCTGGGGTCGGCGCGGGAGGGCGAAGTGTCGACTCCATAAGGAGCTGCTTTAGGCGAGAGTCCCGCTCCTTCCTGGTTCACGGCTTAAACGCCGTGCAGATCGGACACTTATCTGGCCGATGGGTCTCCCCGAGGCAGCGCAGGCAGGAGTCGTGCGGGTCCCCAACCGGCATGTGCCGCTGGCAAGCCGCACAGGGCTTAAACCCCGGTGCCTTGGGCATGAGCCCGCACCGGTTGTGGAAGAAGAGGGGTAAACCCCCCTAATTCCCTTACTACACTATATCTAACTAAACTATTCAACTAACTTAACTACTTAACTAACTTAACCAACTATATACACGTAGCAAACAGAGAAACGCTAGGGCTGTGGAGGTAAAGGAGCACTCCACTGTTCCAACTGGCCGTCACGGGCGGTAAGAAGGAACTGAGGAGTGGACGGGCCGGCTGCGGTATATATCCGGCGCCATAGCGGCGCCACTCCAGGGGGCGCCCAGCCGGCCCGCTGGAGTTGCTAGGGTAAAAATGTTCCGAAGAGCCGTGCACGCGCGGCGCGCACACCTACATGGAATGCATAGGAGCAATCACTCGAAGAAGAAGAATAACATTTGGAGTTCCATATCTACTAAATACTATTTCCTATAACTTTTTGGCAGTGGTCTCTGCAGTATGACTTCTGGTGGGAATCACCTCCACCCATCCAAAAAAAGGAATCTACCATCACTAATAAATACTGATTCCCCTTTAGGTCTTAGGCAATTTATCAATATAATCAGCTTGTATTCTACTCCATGGCCCCACCAGGGCCACCCAGAGGATTCAGGGGGCCTGGGGCAAAGTGGGGGAATTGCAGTGCTTGTACTCCCTTGGCAGCGGTCCGGGTCTTTGGTGGCATTTGGGCGGCGGGGGGCCCTTTAGTCGCTCCATGTCTTCGGTAGCACTGAATGGCCCCCTGCTGCCGAAATGCCACTGAAGACCCCGACCGCCGCCGGGCCAGGGCTTGCGGGGCCCTGGGCAAATTGCCCCACTGGGCAGCCCTGGTCCCCACAATTCTTTAGTGCAACAAGGGTCCTGAATTTGGTGGTCTATTTCCATCTGCTGCACACCTTATGCAGTTTTTTAAACAAAGTTTTCTACATCCTCTCACACCTTAGGCCATATTCCAATTTGTTTTACCTTAAAGAGAGTAGACTATCCCAATGCAAAGGAAAGATATTAAGAACAGTAAGAGGCCAATATGGTTCCATCAGGAGCTCTTTAATGATCTACACTCAGAAAGGAATCCTACAAGAAGTGAAAACATGGATCAGTTGCTAATAGGGGGTACAAAATAATAGCACAAGCATGTAGGGATAGAATCAGAAGAACTAAGTCACAAAATGAGTTACACCTAGAAAGGGACATAAGACAGTAAAAATTTCTCTTGCTCCTAATGTATTTAAAGAAAGGAAAGTGTAGGTCTCTACTTAGTGGGGAAGGAGAGCTAATAACTGATGACCTCAAGAAGGCAGAGATCTTTAATGCTTATTTTGCTTCAGCCTTAACCTTTTTAGTGAATGGTGACCAGATATGCAGCACAATTAATATTAACAACAGGGAGGGAAGAACAAGCCAAAATAGGGAAAAAACAGGTTAAAGACCATTTAGCTAAATTAGATGTAATCAAGTCAGGCAGACCCTGATGAAATTCATCCTAGGCTACTTAAGGAACTAGGTAAAGAAATCTTGGAGCCATTAACAAATTTTTTTTTAAGAACTCCTGGAGGACAGGTGAGGTCCCCGAGGACTAGAGAAGGGCAACCATAGTACAGTAGAACCTCGGAGTTACAGACAGCTGGGGAATGGAGGTTGTTCATAACTCTGAAATGTTTGTAATGCTGAACAAAGTGTTATGATGGTTCTTTCAAAAAGTTTACAACTGAACATTTACTTAAAGCTTTAAACTTTACTCCCCACTGCCTGCTGCCCCTACCTCCCCATTGTTCCCTATTCCTATCCCCCACCCAATTCACCTAATCCATCCTGCATTTCCCCAGCTACACCCTGCTCCCCCTTGCCTTGCTCCACCATGAGCCCTCAGTTGTACAGGAAATAGGATGGTGGCCATGCAGGGTGCCCAGCCCATATAGAAGAGGAAGATGCCTCTGCAGTTGGACACCACCTCCTGAGTCCCAGTGCTGGTTAACAAGCTGGAGCGGCCACCCTACCTCACCCAGCAGGAGAAGGGGCTCTGTCCCCTGGAAATGTGCTGGGACGGGGGGAGGTACAGGGTGAAAATGACAGAGCACTCCTTCCCTTCCCTGCCCCTTTGGGCAGGCTGAGCAGAGCAAGACCTGGGCAGTTTGGCACTAGAAGAAAAAAAGAGGCGGAGCAGTGGCATGTGACCTTGTGTGTTCCCCACACCTTGGGGGGGGTACAATGCCCCTCAACCCTCCCAAACTAAACCTATGTGTGCAGTTGACCAGTCAGTTCGTAACTGTGGTGTTCACATCTGAGGACCTACTGTACCTATCTTTAAAAAGGGTGTGATGGGGTCTGCTTACCCCGCACTAGCCCAGACAGGGTTGAGCCCATGGTATTGACAGTGGAAGTCCAACCTCCCTGGCAAGACTGGGCATGCTCCAAGTGCTCTAGCAGTATAAAGGGAGAGAGCCCAGCTCATTCTGGGCTGGAGGCTACAGAGGAAGGACCTGCCTGGGAAGCACCTGCAGAGGGCCAGCCACAGCCTCTGACTGCACCAGGAATTGAAGCGATCCACGGCCCACCTGTACCCCGGCGACTGGAGGAACCCCTGGAAATGACCAGCCCTGCTGAACACAGCGGACCCGACACCTCATGGGAAACCCCAGCACAGACTCTGGTAGGAAGTGACCCAGGGAGGATGACACAGTGGTACCTCCTTCCCAGGGAAACTCTGTGTTTTGTTACTCCCCACTGAGTCAGTGGCAAGCTGCTACACCACTGTTAGGGTCCTGGGTTAGGGCCTGGTGGAGTCAGGTGGGCCTGGGCCCCCCCACACCCTATAGGGTGTGCCTCAATGCTATAGACTCTGGCCACTAGGCCATGCTGCTCTGCACTGAAGGGCTGCTTCATAGACTGACTGATAGGCCGTGTGGACCGTCACAAAGGGGAACAGAGGACCTGCGGAATTATAGATCAGCCCAACTTCCATACCAGGAAAGAAACTAACAAGTTATTAAGCAATCCATTTGTAAGACTCTAGAGGATAAGATAAGGAACAGTCAGCATGGATTTGTCAAGAACAAATCATGCCAAACCAATCAAAAGTTTCTTCTTTGACAGGATTCCTAACTTTGTGGATGGGGAGAAGCAAGAGACAGGATACAGCTTGATTTTAGTAAGGCTCTTTACACAGTCCCACGTGACAGTCTCATAAACTAAGGAAATGCAGTCTAGATGAACCTTCTATAAGATGGGCGCACAACTGATTGAAAGACCATAGTCAGAGTAGTTAATTGTTTGCTGTCAAACTGGGAGGGTGTATATAGTGGGTTCCTGCAAGGGTCAGTTCCAGGTTGCTACTATCAATAATTTCCTTGATGACTTGGATGATGGAGTGGAGAATATACTTATAAAATTTGCAGATGACACCAAGCTGGGAGGGGTTGCAAGCCCTTTAAAGGACAGAATTAGAATTTTTAGAAGTGTTCCTATTGGGCTGGATCCTTAGCTGGTGTAAATCAGTGGAGTTCCATTGATTTACACTGAGGATCTGGTCAAATATGCTTTTAGACTCAATTGTATTGTTGAATGTGATGTGTTGGACTTTTTTGGTCACTTAGCCTCTATTGTGAAACAAATTGATGTGTTTGGTTCTCCTTTCAACCTTCTCTGTTTCAGAATTATTGAAGCTTCATATGAAAGTGATGGAAGGTTTACACAAGTAGTTTGGAAGAGACAAGGGGTAATGGAGAATCCTGGGTGCCAAAATGTTTATCACAATTTGACTGATGCTTCTGGCTGACAAAAGCAGCTTCCAGACACATTCAGAAACATTTATGCATAGCAATTCCGGTCAAATGTGCCCTACTTATATTGGTATCTCTTTTCTCTTAGTATTAGTGTGGGATTTTTATCCCTTGCTGGGGAAGGACAAAAACCAGTCCTCATGTACATTTGTGCAATCAGATGCCTTTGTCTGTTAAATAGAAGAAAGGCCATGGGGCTATTATGTAGCCTAGGGGGTTTGTTCTCTCCCTCATGTGAATGTAAATTCCATCAATGGGAATGACGTGTGCACATCAGGGAGGAAATAGATGTCTAAATTTAGATCACTGGCAGTACATGTTGACAAATAAGGTCTAGCTTCTCAATGCTAGAGAGATGTTGTGGAGATCCTTGGTCTGGGAGAGAAGAGAATATGCACATGTAGACTCTGATTCACATTTCAGATGGGTTGCACCCTTGCCACTTTGGCTTGGGTGAACCCAAGCTCATAAGGGCACAGAGTAGAATGTCATACAACGAATGAAGATTTGACTTAATCTTTTTATCACCACTAGTAGCTTGACCCAATCTTTGTATTATGTTTCCTGGGATGAAAGAAGTAGGAATTCATCCTTCACTACTCGCAGTCACAACAGCTACAGTTAGCGTTTTTTTCCATCGTTGATGAGAATTTTGTGATTAACTTCTGTTGGTAAAAAAAAAGACTAGCTGCTAAGCTACACAGAGCACTTATTCAAGTCATTAAAGTGCAGTGGCAGCTTGTCATGTGGTATGCACACCCTGTCCTCCTTTCAGGTGTGGCAGGGTTATGATACCACCATGGTTACAGTCTTTAGGCTGAAAGCAGCATGGTCTAGCAGCCAGAGTCAATATAATAGGCTTCAGGTACAGGGCAGTGCAGCCTAATGGCTAGTACCCAGGGGCCACCACAAGGGGAGACAGCAACTCAAGTAGGCGGCCCCAGGCAACTCCACCAGGCCCAACCCAGGGCCCTAACAGTGGTAGAGTGGTCTGCCACTGGGTCACCATAGTGTCCCACCAAAACACTCTGACCTCACTCACTTGCTCACCCTCCCTGGGCCACTTCCTACCACATTTCCAGAAGCTGCAGTCCATGGGGCATTGGGGTCTCTGAGCTCCACAGCACAAATGAGTCCCTGGAGCGCTATTGTCCACAGACCTCTGGTCTGACTCTCAGAATCTTCAGCTCCCAGCCACAAGCAAGGGTTGTGACAGCTCTTCAGCTGACACCTCCTCCACCAAAGGTCTTTCCTCACTAGCAGTCAGCCTAGAATGAACTGCTATGCTCCCTTTTATACTGAGGCAGCAGTTGGAGCATGCCCAGCATGGTCTGAGGGGTGGGACTTCCGCAGCCCATAGTGTGGGGTTAACCTTCTCTTGTCCAGTGCATGGTATGCACACCCCATCACACATGTCTATACATTGTGAGTTCCTTACCTACTATATAGAAATTACTACCTGGCTATTATATTCCTTTCAGACAAATTCTTGAAACTATTTCTGTGTTCCAAGGCCCAATTGAACCCCTTCTGTTCTCCTCTATTTCTTTCACTAATTTTTAAAAAGAATGTGATTAGAGTATTTCTTTGAAAATCTTTTCATATACATTCATCGACACATGTTTTACTTGGTTAACTCACTGGGAAAGTAGCTTTCACTCTTCTGTGCACTAGAAAAAAGTATCAAACTCTGTCTATTTCTGCTGGAGACACACAAAGGAGCAGGTGGGAGAACTTCATTTAAATAGTACAAGGATTTGGGAACAGAATACTCTAAAGCAGTACTGAACTCAGTGGGACTACTCATGTAAAATTAAACGTGTGCCTGAAGGCAGGGGCGGCTCCAGGCACCAGCACGCCGAGCGTGTGCTTGGGGCGGCAAGCCACTGGGGACACTCTGCTGGTCGCCGCGAGGGCGGCAGGCAAGCTGCCTTCGGCGGCTTGCCTGCGGAGGGTCCGCTGGTCCCGTGGCTTTGGCGGACCTCCCGCAGGCAAGCCGCCGAAGGCAGCCTGCCTGCTGTGCTTGGGGTGGCAAAATGCCTAGAGCCGCCCCTGCCTGAAGGATAAAGGCTGTAGGGCCTAATCCTGCTTCCCTTACACGAACAGACCTCTTGACTTCAGGATTACTCCTATGAGTAAAGACTGCAGGATCATATCCATAAAGCAAAACTCTCATTGAAAATGAGGCTAATTATTCTTTCTTTTAGTAATAAGTATTTGTTGACTTTTATATGGTAAAATTTTCAAAAGTTTTATTTAAACCCCCTTGTTTGTTAAATCATTTCTTGTGTACAGTAGGATGAAATGGATTATGGTAGAGTATAATTTTCCTGGAAACTTATTTCTAATGTATACTGTCTGAAACTTGTAAAAATCTCCTCTGTAAAATATGAAAAACCTCGCTGCTTATTTTTCCCAACATATATTTCTTACTCTCCAGATTGCAAACAACTTGTGATGTAAAGTACCTCTCATCTGCTACTTACTGCAGCATTGTTCCAGCAGGAGTTATATAAATCTTCTTCCCTTACCTACAATACATCAGAAACAGCTTCTGGTTATTCTAGTCAATACTTGAATGCAGGGCTGGCTCTAGGTTTTTTGCCACCCCAAGCAAAAAACTGTTTTGCTGCCCTCACCCCAGCCCTGGGCTCTCACACACAACCCCCAGCAGTGCCCTCCTACACCCCCTGCCGCCCCAGCCCTAGGCTCCCCCAACCAGTGCTGACTCCACCTGTTCCCCCCTTGCATCCAGCCGGTCTGGTGCTGGCCAGTTCCCTCCAGCCCAGGGTCCCTCCAGCCAGGGCTCCCACCTCCAGGACTGGCCGGGCCCCGGGAGGGCAGAACCGGGGGACCGCCCTGGCAGGGGGCTGAGGAGCCGGGTGCAGGGTAGCCCCAGAGGGAATGGAGCCCTGGAGAGTGGGATGCGGGCCCTGCATGGCAGCGCCCTGCCCTCTATGGCCCTGCTGCTTCTGGCTGCCCTGCCGCAGTCCCTGGGTGGCTCGGGCTGCTTCACTCAGCCCCAGCTGCGGCGCTGGGGGGCAGCCGCCCTGTGGCACCTGCAGGCAGCTCTGTGTGCCCCGCGGGGCAGCCCCTGCCTGAGTGTTCCACGTTCAGAGCCTGTTTGGCCCAGCCACAAGGTGTGGGTGCTGCTCTCCCAAGGTGCAAACTGCAGCAGCCCCAGGGCACCCGCTGCGCACAACACACTGCTGCTGCCAGGGCTGGCTCTAGGCTTTTGCCACCCGAAGCAAACAAACAAACAAAAAAGGTGTCTGGAATGCTGCCCCTGAAAATGTGCTGCCCCAGGCACATGCTTGGTTTGCTGGTGCCTAGAGCCGGCCCTTCTTGAATGACAAGTAGACAATTATAGAGATGCTCTTTTGTGCTACTTTTGGTGATTCCCTCTTCCCTTCTCCCCCGCCTTGATATAAGTAAATTAGCTACAGATTTTAACCGCCACAACAACTAATGCCCCCAGTATTCCATCCTCATTCAGAAAACAATGCTTTGCCAAGGAGCAATGTGTTCACATAACAGTAACACACATGTAGCTATTTCAATCATCCCAGTTTGAGGCATATTAGAATAATCTGAGATGGAGAAACTGATGCTGCAATGCATTGTGCACAGGTGGTCTTTGTGGAATGTGTTGCAGAATTGCAGCCTTTGGGGAGGAAAGGGAGCGGAAATGGTGGGACCTGGGCACACTCACAATCCCAGTTTAGTAGAGTTCCTGCTAACCATGAACAGCAGCGAAATAGTTAATGTTGCCTAATAATGACGACTTAACTCCACAAATAGTTAATAACCAAGCTCGCCTCTCTTAGACCTATTGTTTAAGGAGGTCTGGTTTCAGTGCTATATTTCTGTTTGGAAAATATATTTCACAGTTATAACATTTGGAAACATACCTTTGGAATAATGAAAGGTAAATGCTAAATAAACTGATGGAACTTGCTTCATTATCCCTAAATCATTCCTGTCAGTTGGCTGCTAAGGCTGGCTCGTACTATCTATCATGAAGGTGATTTCACTGTCCAGTTATGCAACTTATTCCTTTGCCTGTTTTTAAACGATCTAAATTTTCTTTGCTGTAGACTGAGACCGCTGCTGCTGTTGATTTATTACACCTAAAGCACCTAAGCAAGGAGGTTTGAGTCAGACAACTCTCCAGTACCAGATTCGCTAGACTTGTCGGGACTTTCTCGGTCCACGTTGGAAATAAAGGGCGGGGAAGGGGGCGGGGACTGGCTCCTCTGGCCCAGGGCAAGGGATCGCTCGCTCCGAGACCACCAGCCCCGCCCCTATTCCTGATTGGTCGCTGGGCAGGGGGCGGAGCGGGCGCTCCACGTGCAATCGAGGTGTCTGGGTGCTGGTCAGCTCAACGCCTGGAGCCGGTGCCGCAGCCTCCCCTGCCCGCTGATGCTCCCTGCCTTGCGAGCGGCTCCGCACCGCTACCGGAGGGGGATGTACCCGGAGTGGAGCCGCTGCCACTCCTGGCCGCTGCTCGCCCTGCTGCTCCTGGCGGGGAGCGGCCGCCAGCTCCTCTGCCGGGCGGCAGGGCCCCGGGCTAGCGGCACTTCTCGCCTGCTCCGCTTCTACGGGCAGGTGCCGGAGAACAGCCCGGCGGGGACACCAGTGCAGGGGCTGCGGGTGCCGCTGCGGCAGCTGCTGAGCCCGGGGGAGCCGCCGGGGGAGTGGGCGCTGGAGGGGGCCGGCGCCTCTCACTTCTCCTTGCACCTGGGGCCGGGGCTGCTGCTGCTACTGCGGACGGCCCAGTGCCTGGACCGGGAAGCCCGGCCGCGGTACACCCTGTCCCTGCGGCGCTCCTCCCGGCGGGCGCTGCTGCGGGTCCGGGTGCTGGACCGGAACGATCACCGGCCCCGCATCCCAGCCGGGCCGCCCCTGGAGGTGGCCGAGCTGGCGCCGCTGGGCAGCGAGGTGGCCCGGCTGCGCGCCCTGGACGGGGACGAAGGAGCCAACGCGCTGCTCACCTACCGCTCGTGGCCGGCCGGCGCCGGCAGCCGCCTGCTCTTCGTGGTGCCCCGCAGCGGGCAGGTGCTCACGGTGGGCTCCCTGCTGGGGCGCCGCAGGCTCAGCCTCTGGGTCTCGGCGCAGGACCACGGGCTGCCCCGGCCTCTGCGGAGCCCGGCGCGGCGGCTGCAGCTGACGGTGCGGAGAGAGGGCGCCCGCAGGGCCCGCTCGCTCCTGCCCCCGGAGCAGCCGCCGGGCTCCGGCTCCATCTCCTACACCGCGCGGGTCCCGGCCGGCGCGCGGCTCGGGGACCCCATATTCACCGTGCCGGACACCCGCTACCAGGAGGCCGGCAGCTGGTTCGAGCTGGCGTCTCCCGCCGCCCCCGTGGAGCTGGAGCGGGCGTCAGGCAGCCTCCGCCTGAGCCGGGAGCTGCCCCGGGGCGGCCGCGCCGAGGCGCTGGTGAGAGTGCACCGGCGGGGCGGGCAAGGTAAGGCTGGTGCTGCCCGGGCGCGGAGCGGGAAGGCTGGGGCCGCTAGTGGCGGCGCTGGGTGCCCGAGGCGGGGGCCCCACTTGCCCTGCGCCCAGCCCAGGCGGTACTGCCGCCTCTCCCCGCAGAGCCGCCCGGTCGGGGTGCCAGGGTCGCGGCTGCTCCCCTAAAGGCTGCGGCGCTCTCGGACTAACACGGGTGCTGCACAGAACCGAGGGGACCCTGTGCTCTGCCGACCCGGCCGGCTGGGGTGGAGGGAGTGGGGACAGGGGGAGTGTGTTTAACTGCACTAGAACTGCCTGCCCCCGGTGCTGCACTGATAGTATCGGTGGCCCCTGTGGTGTCGCCTCGTTCCTTTGAGTCTGAATGCGCGCCAACGTGTGGTGGCCGGCAAGCCAGCGTCTGGTGCGCGCTGCAAACAGCGCCAAATCCCCGTAACCTGGGAGGTACCGGTTTTATACTGCGGATGCTGTTGTGGGGTAGCTCTGCTTCAAATCTCCTGAAACGTGTTGCGCTCAAAACCCCCTACCATAGATGCTGTGCGGTATGACATTGATATGAGCCTATTTAAGATGTGCCTGTCTGCACACTCAGAATGTGTGCCTGTTGCAATCCGTTGCTTTTGACTCTGATAGGAAGACATTGGGGATTTTTAAATGGTCTTCTGAATATCGTAGGATTTTCCGCTTCTTTCCAAATCAGGCTCATGAGCACTATTGTGAATCAGGGACAGTGAGCATATGGTGAAGGGTCTGCTGGGGAAAGAGCATAGAGTAATTTGAAAACAAAGTATTTGTGAGGGAAGTTCAATTATGTGTTAATTCTGACCTGTGTTCTTAAAAATAATCCATAAATCGAACATCAGCTAAAAATATTTTTTAAAACTGCCAAAACTATGGCACACCGTTTGCTAAATTTGATAAGAAGCATCGTCTGGAGCATTATTCATATGGAACCATAGCACAAAAAGTGAACCGATTAAAAACTTGAGTCTCAAGTTTCACTATTTGCATGAATGAAGCCCATTAATGTTAGTGGAAATAGATGTGATACTGGAAAGGGGAGGGAATAAAACATTTTAAATCCCTTTAAATAGTAGAAACTAAAAATGAAGGTGAGTCAAAATATCAAGGAGTCTGCTGTTATATCAATTGGGTCATGAAACAGTCACAGTAAACTAAAATATTTCCATTCTCCAAATTGCACATGGGCTACTATGTCTAAGTAATTGTCCCAGTTGTATGTCACTTCAGTTCTCTAGTCATTTGCCAGGATGACAGTTGCTCATGACTTTTGCCTACAATGAGGTGTTTACAGATTTTGGAAATGTTTTTTTTACAGACTGATGACTTGGAGATATGACACGTGGTGCAAAAATTACAAGCAAATGCAAACATGTTAAACATGGGCTCTTGGTTATCATCAGACAACTGTGCGTGTACTGAGAATCAAATAGCCTCCAGACAGATAATTGTTCATATACACATGTGCAACTCAGTTCAATGGAGAAATGCCATTTACTGTAGCATAAATGTGTCTTCATTTTTTAAAGAGATTATGGCTATATCTACACCATAGAGCATATGCTGGCATAGCCCTCTACTGTAAACACAGCCTATACTGAAATAAGGTGTTCTTGCACAGACCAAAAAACTCTACCTCCTAGAATGCTGTTAAATTCTGTTAACTACTGTGACAGAAATGCTAATTTAAGAGTAGGCCAAGTCTGTTTTAAAGCGAACAAGTGTCTAACAGAATTTTTCATTCAGACTACATCTGGAGCTGTAAAGGTTTCATATTTGTTGAGGGTGTTGCTTGTCTGTAATTAAATAAAGCAAATACCATTATGAACAGCATTTTGTAAAATCATTCATACAGTTGTGATCTGTAGTGTGGGACTCTTAAAAATGTTGCTTTTCTACCATGTTCTATGCCCTGAGAATGTATTGACAACAGACGAGTCACAGGGTGAAAGAAATTCAATAATCAAGTAGGACAAGGTCATTTTTATACTCCTTCCCTGGGATGCTTTTCAAATTAAGGTAGAACTCTGTCATAATTTTGGACGATCACTAACTTCAGACCTCTCACTTGTCAGGTGTAGATCATTAAATATTTTAGCAGTTTTGAATAGCAATATTTTATGTAGAGAATTTGGTGAGATGTGTAACATTGAACAAATAATATTTTTCTGTTTTTTCCTTTTACCCAGTTAAATATAATTGTGCCTTTCTAAAGGCTGACATGTTAATCAATATTACGAATCATATATTACACCTTACTGCTTTTTATCTTACTAATTTAGACACAAAATTAACAGACCCTTATTTACTCTTTCAGCCATTATGTAGACATTACAAAGGGAAATAGACGTTTTCACATGTGCTGCTTTACCACTGACATGTTTGCTTTTACATGTTTTAATATTTTAGAGAGAAAATGGACTGATCAAAAATTCTGCCTCCATTTTTTCTGATCTGCTTTATTTTTTATTAATTTATAGCACTCTTCCTGCATACCAGAATCCTAGAAACAGAAAATACATATTTCATTCAGTTAGGTCACTGAAATGAGTTGCAAGAGTCCAGTATAAAAGAAGATTAATTTAATTCCTAACTGTTGGAGTAGCTCCTAGGAGCCATAGTCATGTACTAGATTTTGTCAGCATAGGACCCCATTGTGCAAGGCACCGCAAAACACAGAACAAAAAGATGGTGCCTACTCCACAGAATTTACAGTCTATACATTCAATATAAATTCTGTACAGTGCTTATGAGTTGCCTTGTTTACTTGTGAAAAGTAAATGTCCATTGTAAGAATGAAAATTGAGAAGTACAGTGTCTGGCTGTCTTCAGTTGTTTATATTATGGTAGCACCCAGAAACCTTGACCAGAATTAGGGCCCAATTGTGTAAGGCAGTGTACAGGCATAAAGGTGAATGTTGTCTCTTCCTCAGAGTTTACAGTCAAGATTCGCATGTGAAGATTAAATGAGCTACTGTCCTGTTTTCCTAGGGATGCTGTATACTTGCAGATCCCATGTGTGTGTTCAACCACTCTAAAAATCAGGTCATAAGCTACTGACATGAAGAGACAATAACTAAGGTGTAGCTGAATTCACACGCTGACCCACAATCTCCAGAGATTTATATTGATGCTTTCAGTATATCGTGCTTTAAAAAGTGGAAGAAAACCAAGTGTCCCTTTACACTTAGTGTCCAAAACACAATTCTGTTTTGACACAAATAAGCTTCCAGATCTTAGGTGCTTTTGAAAATCTCACCCTTAAGTGGCTTAGGAGCACAAGTCCCATTAACTTTCAGTGGGTTTTGTGCTTCTGAGCTACTTATGTGTTTCTGAAATCCCACCTTCAATGATACTACATAAACTAATATCTTAAGAACGACCTACACAGTGTAAAATCAGAAATTGAGGTAAGAGGCATTTGGTCTTCTAGTTCACTCTGCAGTTGGTGCAGGATGCTCCAGGCTTGAAACAAGCTCCAGGGATTGAGAACAAAGAGACAGAATAGATGATATTGAAAGAAGAGTCTCTTCAAATAGCAGTATGACCACAAGAGTTCAGAAGTGCAGCTTGAGTTTAGTGTCCCTTAAACCTGGGATATTTCAAAGCATCAAAGTGGAATAGAGAACCAGCAGCTAGTTTATTACTGAAATATATAAAATACTTATAGAGCTGTTCAACTTGAATTGACATGAATCTCTCTCATGCTGTCCTTTTCAAATATGATGTTTCACAAATACAGTAACTGTGATTGATTGAATTCAAATGGAAAATTCTCAAATGAAATTGATTTTCAGTCTGATTGAGGAGACTGTGCATGAAGCAGCAGGGTCAGGGAGGGGGTTTTTGTATGTAGAGTGCCTGATTTGCACAATGTGATAAGCACTCAACCTTTAGGACTCTCCCTGGAAATAAGCCTCGGTTTAAAAAGGATTAACTTGGAGTTGAAATTCCTGAGAAAACAGCTTAGACTGCATATTTTAAAAATTTTAGTTAACCTCATTTTCTTTCTTTTTTATTTTTCCTAATAGCTCTTCTGATGGCATTTTTTGTTAAAAGCCTATGATCCATGGAGTACAGATTTTAAAAATACATGTACAGAATTCTTGTTGCTTGTAAGTGGCTATGATTTCAAATTGAGATATAGGGACCATTTTTGCATACTTAAAGATTCTTTTTTATTTTCTCCCTTGAGATTCTAGAATAAGATAAACCTAATTCCAGAATCAGAAACCCAACCTGGCAAGCCAGATCAAAGGTCACAACAATCCTTTCTTCTCCGAGTACCAGACTGATTCAAAGCATATGTGCATAGCAGGGCCGTGCCCTCTAATTCAGGTGCCGACAGAGGGGCTTGGTCCACTTAAACCATGAAACCACTATAATAGCCACAGCTCATTAGAAGGAGCAGCAAGTCTTAGGATTAAGGTTATTGTGTTACCCTGCATGTATATATCTTCGGAAGAGGCTCATTGTAAAGAATAATGGGCTAGACTGCTTTTACCACATGGTTAGTTACTGGGCTGTTCACTGCTTGCGAGACCCTAAATGAGAGAGAAGCAGAAAAATAAGATTAATTTTTGGGGTGAAAATGATGAGTCTTTATATGTTGGAAAGTTGTTGCATAGTACTGTATGCAATACGCAAGGAGCTCTGTTTTGGTGTTTAAATAGCATCTTTGTCAAAGAAGGTTGAAAAAAGACAAGCAAAAGAAGATCCTTAGGATAGTTCATTTTCCCCTTTATTCTCAATGTCTGGCATGTTAAATCAACTCTTTGGAGCCTGTGACTTCATAGCTCAATTTTTTCATTGTTCTAACAGGGTATTAAGTAATCTGCAAAGCCATTTCAAAGCCTGATCAAAGTTGTGAAATATGCCCCAAAATGTTAAACGTAGGGGACAATTTTCAAACAACGTCATGAATGCTGTGGATGCCTTCCTACTCCGAGAAAGTTTACTATGTGTATGTGCTTTGTGGATTTAAGTTTATTTTATTATACACAGGCAGGAGCGGATTACCACAGATCTTGTAAAACTGGCCAGTATGCATATACACACACCATTTGTGATATTCCATGCCTGCACTTCACATCTGAATTCAGAATTCAGTTTCAGTGTATCTGGATGGAGACTGAATTACACATTTACAAAACTGGAAGCTAAAGGTTTATGCCCAGTTGTATTTAAATTTGCCCAAGCTAATGGACACGTAGGCTACTAGTAGTCACTGGCATGTGTAAAGACCTGATTTGTATGCCTAACTGCGGCAATGTATAAACCTATAGGAACATACTTGTGCTCTTGCATATGGACCTTGGGTCCCTGATCTTGAAAACTTGGTCCTAGAAGCTTGGGCACAGTTTTCCATGTTTCACATTTTAGTACTAAACACCACTTCAGCATAGGGTTGCCAACTTTCTAACTGATTAAAATTCGATACTTCAGCCCCACTGCTCGCTGCCTTCCCCATGCTCGCTCGCTCCCCCCGCCACCCAGGACTCACCTGCAGAGCGGGGCTGGGAGCTCCCACGGAGCCTGCCCATGAGATGCAGATAGGAGTCAGCCCTGGCTGAGAAGGGGCTGGTGTGTAGGGAGACCAGGCAGCAAGTGTAAAAAATTGGGATGGGGGTGGGGGGCAATAGGTGCCTATATTTAAAAAAAAAAAGGCCCAAATGCTGGGACTGTCCCTATAAAATTTGGACATCTGATCACCCTAGTGGGTTGATGACCTACTGCCCCCTGTCCCCACGCCCTGGGATAGGCTGGTGGTAGCATTTCCAGGCAGCATTCGGGGCGGGGGTGTTGTCTGGTTAGGGGAAATGCCCTTCCCTCCCCATGCTTTGTGTGAGAGGCCAGGCTCCGCAAGGAGCTGAATGGCCTGAGCTTTAAGGGAGCTGCTCCCCCACAATCCTGTGGCAGGCCGGGCTGAGCCCCCATCTGAGTGGCACGGGGAGGAGGCGAAGTGGGAGCTGGTGCCACATGTGATCCTAGGCTCAGGTTGCAGCTCTGGTGTCGGTCACGCGTGTCTTGTAATGTGAGTCTCCTAGCCCCTGGAGCGGCTTCCCACGAAGATGGGGTGTTTCTGCAATGTGGGGGGGGGGCAGAGCCCACGAGCAGAGAGGAGAGTGGAAAATAGGACACGATCCAAACATTTCAGCGGCGTGGATTGGCACCCACCTGACTCACAGCCCTGCTGCCCCAGCTCTCTGCAAGTGCCCTGCTGCGGTGTCACACTCTGCAGTGGGTGCTGCCTTGCTCCCCTCCCCACATTCCATCGCCCCTGTGGGCAGTAACCAGACTTTTGGTGTCCAGTCAGTGCTTCTGACCAGACACTGTACAGGTCCACTTTTGACCAAACTTTCAAAAACTGGACACTTGACAACCAAATCCTACTTCAGCAGTAGACAGTTGGGAGTTTTTTTTGTTGATCTCCTATCCAAGTACTGGCACAGCACAATCTTTCTTAATGTCTGGGGTTCGATGGGATTGCAACAGGTAGTGATACAGCAGCAATATAGGTAAAAATAATCTCTTTACTAGGGCTGTCAAGTGATTAAAAAAATGAATCATGATTAATCACATGATTAAAAAATGAATCATGATTAATCATGCAATTAAACAATAATAGAATACCATTTATTTGAATTTTTTTGATGTTTTCTACATTTTCAAATATATTGATTTCAATACAGAATACTCATTTTATATTTATTATTACAAATATTTGCACTACAGTACTTACAGATTCATAGAATGTCAGGGTTGGATGGGACCTCAGGAGGTCATCTAGTCTAATCCCCTGCTCAAAGCAGGAACACTCCACAGACCCCCTCAAGGATTGAACTTACAACAAAGGGTTTAGCAGGCTAATGCTTAAACCACTGAGCTATCCCTACTTGTAGTAGGTGACTTTAAAAATAGTATTTCTTGGTTTTTTACAGTGCAATCTCTTTATCATCAAAGTTGAACTTAAAAATGTTAGAATTATGTACAAAAAATACCTGCATTCAAAAATAAAACAATGTAAAACTTTAATGTATACAAGTCCACTCAGTCCTGCTTCTTGTTCAGCCAATCACTCAGACAAACAAGTTTGGTTACAATTTGCAGAAGATAATACTGCCCACTTCTTGTTCACAATGTCACCTGAAAGTGAGAACAGCTGTTCTCATGGCACTGTTGTAGCTGGTGTTGCAAGATATGTACGTGCCAGATGCGCTAAAGATTCATATGTCCCTTCATGTTTCAACCACCATTCCAGAGGACATGTGTCCATGCTGATGACAGGTCTGTTCAATAATGATCCAAAGCAGTGAAGACCGGTGCATTTTCATTATCTGAGTCAGATGCCATGAGCAGAAGATTGATTTTCTTTTTTGGTGGTTTGGGTTCTGTTGTTTCTGCATTGGAATGTTGCTCTTTTAAGACTTCTGAAAGCCACACCTCATCCCTTTCAGATTTTGGATGGCACTTCAGATTCTTAAACCTCGGGTTGAGTGTTGTAGCTATTCTTAGAAATCTCACATCAGTACCTTTTTTGTGTTTTGTCAAAGCTGTGAAAGTGTTCTTAAAATGAACACGTGTTGGGTCATCATCAGTGACTGCTATAACATGAAATGCGAGTAATACAGAACAGAATTAATACAATTGTCCCCCAAAGAGTTCAGTCACAAATTTAATTAATGTATTATTTTTTTAACGAACATTATCAGTATGGAAGCATGTCCTCTGGAGTGTTAGCTGAAGCATGAAGGGGTGTATGAATGGGGTTTAGCATATCTGGCACGTAAATACCTTGCAACAAAAAGTGCCATGCGAATGCCTGTTCTCACTTTCAGGTGACATGGTAAATAAGAAGCAGGCAGTAGTATTTCCCGTAAATGTTAACAAACTTGTTTGTCTTAGCAATTGGCTGAAAAAGAAGTGGGTCTTAGTGGACTTGTAGGCTCTAAAGTTTTACATTTGTTTTATTTTTGAGTGCAGTTATGTAACTAAAAAAAATCTGTTTGTAAGTTATACTTTCCAGATGAAGAGATTGCATTACAGTACTTGTATGAGGTGAACTGAAAAATACTATTCATTTATCATTTTTATAGTGCAAATATTTGTAATAAAAATAATACTTGTAAATAAAAGTGAGCACTGTACACTTGTATTCTGTGTTGTAATAGATATCAGTGTATTTGAAAATGCAGAAAAACATCCAAAATATTTAAGAAATTTTAATTGGTATTCTATTGTTTAACAATGCGATTAATCACAATTAATTTTTTTGAGTTAATTGTGTGAGTTAACTGCAATTAATCAACAGCCCTACTCTTTACTGTTACATAAACACAGTAATTATTCCTGGCTAGTATTATGGCTCCACAATCTTGAGGGTTTTGGCACAAGCTGTTAGGAGGAGAGGCCAGTGCATCTTGGACATTGTTTGATGAAAGTTAAATTTAACGACCTTTTGTAATAGACTCTTAGCGAGTGGCCTGACAGCAAATATTTGTTTGTACTCAAGAGTCTGCTGTAGTCTTTGGGGGCATCTGATGCCATCCATACTTGCACAAAATTTCTGTAGTCATCAATGGAAGCTACTGAGGGCAGTACTTTATTGTTGATAGTTGATATCAGCAGAACAGTGAGTGAATTGTAAGTATAACTGTGTTTACATTGAGGCTGTATATGTTTCCATGTTTCAGTGAAGTAGATAAAACCACTGTAAAACAGTAAAAAACAAGTTTTGTATGGCTCACTGCGCTCCCATGCATATCTTCTAGTTAAAATTAGGGTTTCCTGAAGCTAATGTGTGATTAGTTTCTTAGCAGCATAAAATAAATCTTTTTCATCCTACCAAAGCTGCGTTTTCTTCAGATGCTAGCCTATTTGAAATCAGCAAATCTTTGTTTCACAGCTGGCTTGTTCACTGGATTTTAGACAGAGTAAATGGGGTACACAGAATACAACAGACATCTGGTTTGGGGAAACAGGGCACACAGAATACAACAGACATCTGGTTTGGGAAAGCTTATCAGGTTATCAACAAGATGGACAAATAATGGGGGAGGGGGAAAAGCCCTCTTTTGAAATTCATGGTGAAAGATGAGAACTGTTACAAAGAGTAGGATAGCAATTCTGCCTTTTTATCACATATGACACAATCCAGCAGCCAATATACTGCTGCTGTTCTGGAGGCTGCTGATCTAGTAACCATAGTGCTTTTTATGCATGTTATTATTCAGGGTGATCTACCAGACACTTATATTACCTAGACTTGTGATGCAGCACTGGTGATACATAAGATTGATAACAGTGGTATTAGCAAGAGGTATCTGCACACTTGCCTTTGGATATCCATGAATTTTAGTGCATCATATTTGTGCACATGAAGCATGTTGCACAAATTTGGACATGCCATTAGTGACTGAAGTGGAAAAAAACTGTTAGAGGGGAATTCACGTGCTCACATTATTGATCATGGGAACAGATCTTTGTTGCATTAAAACAGCTGTGGTAATGTTTTAAATTTAAAATACTTAATTTTAATATTGGAGGTTTTGAAGACATCTTTTTTGCACCCGTGGGAATCTGTCATTCATAGCTGTTGGACAATTATGGGTTATAAAAATGGAAAAACATTATATAACTTTTTCCAAAACTTAGTAGAAATGTACATATACAACTTGATACTGATCATGCCCATTATGTCTTAGTTCCACATACGTGCTTGTTTCATACCTATTGTTCAGGAACATATGCCCCAGTTTTACCAGGACAAGCCTGAGGTTTTTTTACATGAACTTCTTTCAAGGTACTTGAAATGACAAAAAACTAGGGATTTTGGTGTATAAGGAGGTGACATCCATAGTGGTAAGGGTGGTATTCTGAGGGAGGTGGTTAATGTTGCGGAGTTTGTGGAAGAAGTCAGTTGTTTCCTGGAAGAAGCTGGCTCTAAGATGATAAGACCATAAGCACAGCCATACTGGGTCAGACCAAATGTCCATGTAGCTCAGCATCCTGTCTTCCAACAGTGGCCAATGCCAGGTTCCCCACAGGGAATGAACAGAAGAGGTAATCATCAAGTGATCCATCCCCTGTCTCCCATTCCCAGCTTCTGGCAAACAGAGGCTAGGGACACCATCCTGGCTAATAGCCATTGATGGACCTATGCTCCGTGAATTTATCTACTTTTTTGAATCCTGTTATAGTCTTGGCCTTCACAGCATTCTCTGTCAAGGAGTTATGTGAAGAAGTACTTCCTTCTGTTTGTTTTAAATCTGCTGCCTATTAATTTCATATGGTGACCCCTAGCTCTTGTGTTATGAGAAGGAGTACATAACACTTCCTTTTTATTTTCTACACACCAGTCATGATTTTATAGACCTCAGTCATATCCCTCCTTAGTATCTCTTTTCCGAGATGAAAAGTCCCAGTCTTATTAATTTCTCCTCATATGGAAGCCATTCCATATCCTTAATAATTTTTGTTGCCATTTTCTGAACCTTTTCCAATTCCAATATATCTTTTTTGAGATGGGGCAACCACATCTGCATGCAGTATTCAACATGTGCGCCTACCATGGATTTATATAGGGGCAATATATATATATTTCCTGTCCTCTTATCTATCCCTTTCTTAATGATTCCTAATATTCTGTTCACTTTGTTGACTGCTGATGCACGTTGAATGAATGTTTTCAGAGAACTATCCACAATGACTCCAAGATCTTTCTTGAGTAGTAACTGCTAATTTAGACCCCATCATTTTATCTGTTGGGATTATGTTTTCCAATGTCCATTACTTTGCATTTATCAACATTGAATTTCATCTGCCATTTTGATGCCCAGTCACCCAGTTTGGAGAGACCCTTTTGTAGCTCTTTGCAGTCTTCCTGGCACTTAACTATCTTGAGCAGTTTTGTATCATCTGCAAATTTTGCCACCTCACTGTTTACCCCTTTTTCCAGATCATTTATGAATAAGTTGAATACGACTGGTCCCAGTACAGACCCCTGGGGGACACCACTATTTACCTCTCTCCATTCTGAAAACTGACCATTTATTCCTACCCTTTGTTTCCTGTCTTTTAACCAGTTACTGATCCATGAGAGGACCTTCCCTCTTATCCCATGACTGCTTACTTTGTTTAAGAGCCTTTGGTGAGGGACCTTATCAAAGGCTTTCTGAAAATCTAAGTACGCTATATCAACTGGATCCCCCTTGTCTACATGTTTGTTGACCCCCGCAAAGAATTCTATTAGATTGGTGAGGCATGATTTTCCTTAAAAAAAAACCATGTTGTCTATTCCCCAACAAATTATGTTAATCTATGTTTCTGACAATTTTGTTCTTTACTATAATTTCAATCAGTGTGCCTGGTATTGAAGTCAAGCTTACTGGCCTGTAATTGCCGGGATCACTTCTGGACCCCTCTTTAAAAATTGGCATCACATTAGCTATCCTCCAGTCATTTGGTACAGAAGCTGATTTAAATGACAGGTTACAAACTACAGTTAGTAGTTCTTCAATTTCACATTTGAGTTCCTTCAGAACTCTTGGGTAAATACCATCTTGTCCTGGTGATGGAGGGGGAGGCTATTGAGAGCTTTTGGAGACTGAAGGTATCCCGGCCCTGAATAAATGAACTAGTAATTCTGACCAGTGTTAAATTTTTTATTTTTTAATTTCTTCTACCCAAACACAATAAACTTTTGTGGTTTTCAGTATCCCTTTGGGGAAGGAAAGCACTGATTGAGTTTCTGAAGTCAGTCCGATAAATCACATGGGATGTAGCAATCTTTTATTTTTAACATAATCATTTGCAATAGCTCCATAACAAACACTTTTTATATACAGTATACTCCCATTTATCCAAAACCCTATTATCTGAATCTCTGCATTTTCTGAATCCCTTCCTTGGCCTCCAGCATGAGAGACATGCTGCAAAGGGCTTATATCTCATGCTAGGCACCAAGGAAGGGGTTTGGATAATAGAGCAGAGTCTCCTGGTCAGGAGAGGTAGGCAGAGGACGAGCCTCCAACAGCAGGGGAGGCCACCCTGCTGCTGAAAGGGCTATAGTGGTAGCGCAGGGAGCCCTCTGCAACCCATCTGTAATGGGAGTGAGTAAGCAGGATCCTGGTAGCAGAGCTGCAGAGAGCTGCCTGCATTGCCACAGAGATGGTTACGCTTACACCCAGTCCCTGCAAGCATAAGGTGTTGGGGAGGAGGGGGGAGTGGCGAGGGAGAAGGCTGTAGTCCTGGCAGGGCAGAGCAGAGAAGAAACCCCTGGCCAGGTCTCTGCCAGAATCACAGCCTTTCCTTGCACCTGAAGGGATTGGGTGTCATTTTCACTGGAGTGAGTGGGGGGTTATTAACATGCCTTGGAGTCATTTAGTTCCTGATTTTAACCATCTGACTTGTTTCTAGAAGATGAGGTTATTCTGCACCTGGTCTAGGTCCTGAAAGAGCCACTATATGTTTAATATAAATTCCATCTAGATTAACATCAGCCATTTCTAACTCTGAAATACTGAAGTCAGCTAATTTGGGCTAGACATGAAATTTCAGAAACCTGTTCACAACAACTGTGGTGTGTCTCTGACATTCAAATTAGTCATTTTGCCAAAGGGGCTATGAACAATACCCCAGAAGCCACTATTTCTTGCCAAGTGCAATATTCATGTACATCTCTGTTGCTAAGCTTCCCAGGGGTTCCCATTTCAAACCTGCATTAATCAATTCTGATCCATATCTGAGGGTAAGAAAGGCAAATAATTTGTACCACATTTTCTCACTTTTTAAAGATGATGGATGAATGATGAGAGGAACACTCAAAACACTGAATTGACTGGAGCTCACTCGCAGGAGTAACTGGTAGTAGTTGAAAACCCAGTCCAGTGCTTGTAAATGTGTGTTTTGGTTTATTGTTTTTTTTAATAGAGTTTTTCTTTTGGACTGTCACTTAGAATGGGTGTATGGAAGAGTTCAGTGATGCGGAAAGTATCTTCATTGACTTGCTGAAGTATGTTTAGCCTTAGCAGTTTAAAAGAGAGTGTATTTTTAATGCATAGATGTCATTGTAATTTTTCATTGTTTTTGTTGTCACTAAATGCTCATTACTCAGTGATTCCACAAGATTAAAGGTTACCTTTACTTTAGTTCTTCTTTGCAATCCTGTCATCAGGGCTGCACTGATGATTGGAGATATACAGGTGTAAGTGGAAAGAGAAATCATCTCCTTCATTTCCTTTCTTAGGTTCATCATACCATTAGTGTCTTAAAAATATATTGTACATTGACAAGATGCTGTATGCTGTCAGTGGTATTGTTTTGCAGACATTCTAGCTTGGTTCTATGAAATGTTGTTGATGATTAGTATTGACAGAATGGAAGAGCTGTAACATCAGTGGGTAAAACCATTTTGATATGGTGGGTTATCAGTGGAACAAAATATTGCACAGTATTGATTAAGCGTCTTGATTGGTTAATGCTTTTGCATTTCTGACAATGGACCAACTGTAATGCACCAATGGCAAAAATATATTTACTACAGTGAAACTGTTTTTCTTTCACTGAAGTTAAATCCTTAGCACAATCAAATGTTGGGTAAGTAGCTGCTGCATATCCATAATAGTGACTTTCAAAAAGTTTGCTTTGAATTTCTCACTACTATTCCATAGATAATTGAGAGGCAGAGTCCTCAATGTACAAATCCTTGTTCTCTAACTTTCAGGGAGCCACAGTGCTGGTTCCAGGCAACTTATTCCATATGATGGGGTAAAACAGTCACTACTTGATTAGCCCCCTATTTGCCCCTGAAGACAGTTCTAAATTATTCCCTTACGCAGGAACAAGTCCAAACACCCACCTCTTACCTTCATATCAACCTCTACCATTCACTCCATGCTAGATTTGGCACGTCTGTGACAGTATATATATTGCTCAGGCTTTTAGTTCAACCACTTTTGCAAGTTGGCTTATTTAATCTTTGTTTAATGTCAAATGGAGAATTGTTCTCCTCTCCCTTCAAACACAAAAAATATAACTGTTTCAGTGTCTAGAAGAGAAAACCTGATAACTGAGATTTATTGTCTCCACCAGTCCTCCCCTCCTTTCCTGCAACACTTCCCCTCTCCCCCCCACCCATTTGTGCTGCCTTCTCTTTCAGACATGGGCAATCCACCTTGCTTCTCAGATTTTTGTCTTAAAGTGAAGTGCAGAAAAAAACACAAAATCCTAAGAACGTTCATATATATTCATTTGAGTTCTGCTAACACTGCAGTGATATCTGTGTAAGTGTAACAGGAGGCAAAAAATGAGTCTCTAACTCTGTGTAAGTGATTTTAGGGCTCTGAAGGGCAGCACAGTGAACTCTGAATCTTAAGGAACGCCTGGGAACATTATAAATTGAGCAGATCTGCTGCGATATGTATGTGTGTTAAATCCGCTTCTGTTTTAAAAAATCCTCCTGGATGCTCCCAAGTGTACCTCTCATTGATCTTTGAAGTTTGTGTTTACATATTATGACAAGGTCTCCAGGGTGCAACCTGGACTGTGGGACCATTGTACCCTCTAAACCCACCAGCCTGGGTTGTCCCTCACACTGTGATGCTAATGTCAAGCTACAAGCCTCTGACAGGCACTGCACTTACACAGCCATCTAGGGACACACCCAACTGAGTTACATGAATGATCTCCTGGCCCACAGTGTTGAACTCAGTGAAACAAATCCCTGTCCTTTTTGTGTGTGTATCTGTCTTTAGATTAATCCATAAATCTGCAGTTTTGAGGTGAAATCCTGACACCATTGTACTCAATAGGAGATTTGCCACTGGCTTCACTGGGGCAAGAATTTCACTCTTAGTGTTTAACTAGGGTTGCCACCTCTCCCTGCTTTCCCAGGATTGTCCCGTTTTTTTAAGTAGCTATCCTGGGAAATCTGTAAGGGTGCTCACTGCCAGCTGTCTAGTTTTATGGGCTCAGCAGCATCCTGGATGTCCTGTTTTTTTGTACCTCAAAGGTGGCAACACTACATTTAACACCAAAAGAGTATTCTACATAGCTACATTTAGGAGCAGAAGTTATCTAAAAATTCCTAGACCAAAATCTTACTGGGACAGATTACTTCTTACTATTTGTGTTTTTGTTTGGTAGGCATAGGTGCCGACTCTGTGTGGGTGCTCCAGGGCTGGCGCACCCACAGAAAAAAATTAGTGGTGCTTAGAACCCACTGGCAACCAGCTCTTCCCCACCCCCACCCCCCCGCCGCACCCCCAGTGCCTCCTGTCCCATAGCATCCCATCAACTTCTCCCCATTCCTCCCAGCGCCTCCTGCCCCGCTGCAATCAGCTATTCCGTGGTGTGCAGGAGGTGCTGGAGGAGGGGGGGAGAAACAGAGATGTGGCATGCTCGGAGGGAGGGGTTGGAACTGGGGGGGAAAATGTGGGGTGGGGGCAGGGGCCTGGGGCAAAGCGGGGCTTGAGCACCCCCAGGCAAAGGAAAAAGCCGGTGCCTGTGTTGGTAGGGGGTTGTCCTTGGCAGGTGTGAAAATTCTTGGCATTATAAAAGCTCAGTTTTTACAAAAACTAGATTTTAACCCTAACTTGGTCTGGCAGCGTCCCTCTTAGTGAAAAAGGTAATCAGCAAATGTTGTTGGTACAAGAGAGAACGGAACTTTGCAAATCAAATCCAGCCCAGATTGCTAGTGATTATGAGAGTTGTTATCCTCTGGCTGTTAAATGGCCTGTATGAAATGAGTTGATCTCCTTGAACGGTGTCTGCTGGTGAACAGGAACCCTGGGCATGCTGAGGCAAAGGATTGAGTGGGCGTGGAGGTTGCCTCTCTAGAATACTAGTGTTAGGCCTGTTGGCAGTAAAGCCCAAGGAAATTTATGCTGCTGCTTGCAGTGCATCTGTTCTATGGATAAACTGAGGACTTGTCTGTGCCGGGTTGTAAATCTTTCACATTGCATTGGCACTAAACTCACTGAAAACTTGAGAAAGAAAATCAGCAAAATAAGAGAATTCATCATAATTTTGTAGACCTATAATGAGATTTTTAGTACTCTGGATCTCAGGCTTATAGTTAAAAGGAGTTTGAAGTTCCCATACCAACTTTTGGCATGGAAACTGATTTTGTTGATGTGATGCTGCCTTCTGCAACTGTGTGTAAAATATGGCATCATGTAAGTTACAGTTCAAAGACTCCTGAGAGACAACTATAGAAAAATCCAAATGCATATTCCGCTGACAATCATGTAGTCCTTACAAACATACCATCAGTGCATTATGCTACCTTGGAGACAACATGAGTTTCAACTTTATACACCTTCTCGGTTCTCTTTTGTTTCATTTCTCACAACTGAGCTTTCTTTTGTATATTCCATTTGATTTGATTTTTTGTTTTAAAGTTTAGTATTAAGACCTGATCGGAAACATAAATATATGTGTTGGTTCTTGTGGAAAATGTCTTTAAGAAGCCTATCTGCAACCCTAGCATCCCCTAGGATGTTGCTATGAAGCCAGCAAGAAACAATCTAACAAATTAAGATGGTAAATGTAGTTATGTATAACTGCATTACCCAAATAGCTGCAGGTTCCCACTCATGTCCTTCCTCTCGTCTCCCTCTTTGTTTTCTCACTAGGTGTCATGTCTGAAATCTAGATTGTAATTTGATCAGAACTGGGAGCTCATCTTTGTCTCTCCTTTAAAATTTCCAGCACCCTTTCAGGCACTGTAAAATAATTACACCTTGCTTGCATAATTGTCCTGTTGTGTTCTCCCACTGGTTAGTCTAGAATTGCAGGTGAAACATAAAACTTATTTGTGGGATCAGTTATATTAGCACCTTGGTCCAAGCATTTTCCATTTAAGTAGAAGAATACAGTTCTTTCCATGATGTAGCTATAACTCTAGGTATCTGGTATAATGTGATTATTTACATATGTTTAGTTAAATTATTGGTTACTTTTTATTAATTATGCTTAATAACTCCAAACTGTCAGCAGAGATGTGGATTTTTTTGCCAGAGTGTTTGTATGTTAGGATGTACACAGTAGGCACTCTTCTGTCTTTTACTGGTAAATCAGATTAGAAGATTTTAAATGTCCGGTTAAAATTTGTGAAATTGTCTTAGGTCTGACTTCTGATTTTGTTTAAATGTAATGTGTTTGCAGACAATGACTGGTATTTGTGTCACGTGACAATTATTGCCCCGGAAGAGGATCTTCTATTCTGGGGTATGTACCCATACCCCTATTTGGCACGTGTTGATCCTGATGCCCGGAAAGGCACTCTGATCTACCAGCTTGTGGCCTGTTACAATAACAATGAAAACTCCAGTGTTGGGATAACTTATGCACTTATTGCAGGTAAGTCCTTTCTGAATCAACTGATTAATCTGCATGATTGTGAGATTTTTATTTTAGCAGTTTCCAATTTTGTCATTTAGTTAATAAGATTTCAATAGAATAGACTTGTTTAGACATACTGGGTGAAGGTCAGAGGTGATGAGTAAAGTGGTGTAAATTAAACCAGTACATTAATGTAAGGGAGTTGGTTACTCCCATACAAAGTGACCAGAATCAGGCTAAGGTCTGGCCAATGCTGCTAAGGGCTTTTCTACACGGGTGGTATCAGGGGCGGCTCTAGACATTTTGCCGCCCCAAGCACGGCGTCATGCTGCGGGGGGCACTCTGCCGGTCCCGCGGCTCCGGTGGACCTCCCGGAGGCTTACCTGCGGAGGAGCCGTGGGACCAGTGGACCCTCCGCAGGCACGCCTGCGGGAGGTCCGCCGAAGCCGTGGGACCAGCGGACCCTCTGCAGGCATGCCGCTGAAGGCACCCTGCCTGCCGCCCTCCCGGCGACCGGCAGAGCGCCCCCTGCGGCATGCTGCCCCAAGCATGCGCTTGGCGTGCTGGGGCCTGGAGCCACCCTTGGGTGGTATAAACCAGATCAAATCAAGTTAATCTGGTTTGCAACTGTTTGCGTACAAATGATCCATCACTACATATTTATCACAGACTTAGAAGTCCTCTTGCAAAACATACTGGGTTTGCTTCAAATGGAATTAGTTTGGTCCATTGTGTGTGTGCACACAATTGCTGTATGCCACTTCTTGTGTGCTTCCAGTGATTATCCCATAGTGCTTTGCAGGTTGACTGTTACTGACCTGTCCATTTACCTGTGTGCCATCCCATGCTCTTGTATCAAATTCTCAGGACAATACCTCCCCACCTTTTAAAAGCTGGCACAGAGCCACATTTTGCCGATTTGCTCCTGGATCCTGGTGTATCATTCTTGCAGTGTAGCTGCAATAGCACTCCTGAAACCACACAACATGCCTTGCACAGTTGCATTGAGCCATGCTGAGACCCTGGATCTCATCACCATCTGGGGAGAAGCTTTGGTTCAGAAAGCTCTTTTGGCCAGACGCTCCCACAGCCACAGCACCTGCAACAACCAGAGCATCAAGGACAGGGCCTCTATGTACTGCTGAGAGGTTGGCCTCTTGAAGGGGACGTAAAAGGAAGACTCAGGACAAGATGTTTGTAGAGCTTTTGGCAGAGAGTTGAGTCTGGTTTTACTCTGGGAAAGAGGCGGAGGCTTTAGGTGCGGACCTAGAGGGAGAAGGAAATGCAGCTCTCCTGGGAGATTATGGCAGTGGCCAAGGACAGCATTGCCATGGCCAAGAAGAGCATAGAAAAAGACAGGGGAGAGGCATAGGCAACTCATGGATGCTATCCTGAGCCAGAATGTTCTCCAGAACAGCTCCTGTTAGGCCTGCAGTCCCAGAATTCGGGATCCAGCCATGTCCTTTGCAACCTGCGCAGTACTGGGTACTGGGACGAGCAGCAAGTCCTCCCCACCATACCCTTGCAGCGGTGCTACCAGTGGCCATTCCCCTCTCAAAACAACCTCGGGGCACTGAGAACACTGGCTCCTGGGAGCCCAGCACTTTCTTGAGTCCAGCAGTGCCCCTGAAAATTCTGACCCACAGCACTTAACCGTGGAGCCCATGCAGGCAAGAAGAGGCAAAGGGCTGGCTTATACTCACCTGTAACTGTAAGGCAACCAGCCGCCCCCCTGGTTGTCTTTGCACCATTTGTACTGGTGCTCTTTCAGTTTTGTCTGCACTGTTGCTTTAATTAAAGATTTGTTGATTAGTAGACTGTTTAGTTAAATGTATTTTCAAATACAAAAACATAATTTTTTTCCATTAGTTCAATAAAAACTGTATTTTTGGTTTTGTTCTTTCATAATAAAAACCATTTTAGTTAATCCATTATGAGTTCTTATTGCACTCAATTATGAAAATCCTTTAAATAAAGCTGAAATAATTCATAGGGGTTTTCAGAAGTACATAGAGAGCATTCCACTTCCGCCACTCATACGCTACACCCCAATGCTTGAAATGTATCTATCCCAACAGTTCCCCCTCCCCCATGGGCTAACAACCGCACATGTTCAGGCAGGAGACTTAAAATATGAACAATAGGCGTCCCTGACAATATTCCCCTGGGTGTCAGCATTTTCTAAGGGAAACCTGGCTGGCTGCTTGAACCACCAAGCAAGTCACTGAACCTCAGCTTCCCACCCATTGTTCAGGCTTTCTCCCTTGCTCTCTCAAATATTGTGCAGACCACAACAGGCAGCAAATGGTCCGAACATCTTTTTTTTCCGGCTGCTTCCAACCTGTTCCATAAAGAGTGCCATCTGCCTTTAAACGGCCAAAGGCACACTCGACTGCTATGATGGAACTGCTCGGGCGATAGTTAAAGTGTTCCTTCCTGCTGTCCAAGTGGCCTGTGTATGGCTTCATTAGTCAGGGCATAAGAGGATAAGACAAGTCTTCCACAATAATCAAACTACCTCCACACCATTAATGTCTACAGTGGTCCTGGGAGCAAACATTCATTTCTCCATTAATCTAAACAGAACTGAGTGCTAAAAGATCTCAGAATCTTAGACCCTTCCAGACCACGCTGCATTTATATCTGTAAATCTCCCACCAAAAAGAAATACCCCTTTCTGTTTTTATAAATTCTGTGCTCTAGTGGGGGATAAATGGTAGGCACCTGTGTTCTATCAATTGCCCCAATACAGTTTGGGAACTGTATGCGTGCAAAGCCATCAACCATCTCCAGAGCATTACCCAGCTTTAGGACCTTGTTAGATAGCACTTTATCAATGACATAGCAGACCTGCTTGAGAATGTTGCCAACAGTTGATCACCCCATGCCAAATTGATTGGCTACAATCCAGTAGTACTCTGGGGTGGCATGGCATACTTGTTTCTCCACAGGTATGGAGTCCCACATGTTGCTACACTGTCATTGAAGCTCCAAAGTCAGTTCTGCACCGATCTCAAAAAAGTTAGCCCTCCCCATCCTGAAATTCTGTCACCACTGCTACTCGGCTCCAATCTGCAGAACAATCCTCTTCCCACCAACCCATCTGGCTTCTCAGGTCCAGAAATGGCGCTAAATGCTGTGTAGGTGATCCAGCTTGGATCATTGTCCTCTTCCTCCTCATCCATCTGCCATCTCTTCTGAGTGCTCTCCTGCTGCCAGAGGAGCTGCTGCTGCTGTAGAATATTCTTCTGCTTCCACATCATCTGCTTGATGGTGCGACAGGCAAAGTCCAATGCCAAATTCATCCAGCTTTGACTGCTGTAATACAGCCCAAGCAGTCGTCCTAGTGCATGGAGCATTGCTGGGTCCATGGAGGCAGAGAAGGAATTAGAAAATGGCACAAGCCTGCCTGGAAAGGAAGTGTGTGGCAGAGAGAGTGGAAACATGAGATTTAAAAAAAATAAAATTCAACCCACTTGACTTCCCACAATTCACAGTGAAAACAATCCCAGGGCTCACGCTGTTCAGCATACACATGGGATGCCTCTTCCATTCTCAGTTCACATTGTCTGAACACACGGAGATGGTTTGCTATGAACTGAGGGTGTAGTGTTCTTGGGGGAGGGGTATCCTGAGCTGGATTACTGACACAGCATTCAATGCCTTTTTTGGGGGGGCTGGGAAGCCACCGTGGATTGGTGGGGAAAGGATTATTTTGCAGATGGGGGCTGACCAGCAGTGGTGAGAGAATTTCAGGATGGGGAAGGCTACTTTTTTTTTTTTTAGATCTGTGCAGAACTGACCTTGGGAGCTGCAATGACAGCATACCAATATGCGGTGTCCCATACTCATTGTTAGGGTTAGATAATGAGCACATGTCCTAATATAGCTCTGTAGTGCATTAAGCCTGAAGGCTGCTGAGTGAGGGCACGAGACAGCTAGCTTTAGAGCTAGAGTTGCGTCCTGGGTGTTTTGTGTTAGTGCACAATATTGGGTAATTAGCGCTTCACACAAAGTCCGTTGTCCATATAGAACGTATGTATACTGTCTGTCTCACAATGCACAGTATGGACAAGGGGTAAAATAAGAATTGTGTGTTTTTTTTTAAAAAGGGAGAATATGTAGAGAAAAATGAGGGGTTCAAAGCCGAAGTTTAAAGGTAATGAAGATGCAAATGAATGTTCTTACTGTGATGCCTCTACTAGAATGGTTTTTGTACATCTATTAATAGGTGGCGAAGAGCGATTTGAAGTTGATATGGATACAGGTATTATAATGACAACCGGTTTGCCTTTAACTTGGAATAAGGAATACGTGGTCACAGTGCAGGCCACAGATGAATACGGCAACAAAAGTCCTTATGCCTCCATCTCCATCCTGGTTGGTTCCAGACTTCCCCAGTTTACTAACGTGTCCTACAGTGTGTTTGTCCCTGAAAGTACTCCGGCAGGAGAAAAGTAAGTGGAAGAAAGCCAGGATCCAGTACTTGGAGAGAAACTTTGTGGAGCACCACATAGTGACTCCTTTGCAACCAGTGTTGTTTGTTCATAGGGCTACACTTGAATTGATATTCCTGTACTGCCGTTCAAAAGGAAAATGTGACTTATTCTAATGGAGGAGCAGTATAGCACAGTGGATTGAGCACTAGACTGGAAACAGGAAGTAGGGGATTCAAATCCCAGCTCTGGCACTGATTTGGCTAGGACAAATCACTACATCTCTGAATGCCTTCCATCTTCCACCCCTTCCTGTACAATGCACACATGCCAAACATCTCCTTTTAGGAGAGAGGTTCCTTGACTTTTGTTAAAATGTTTCTTTTTCTCCATGTTCTGTGCCTCCAAACAGTTTCTCCAAACTAAATAGATTTCAGTGAAAATTAACAGGTTATCCCTATGGTACTTGCCAAGTGGTCCCTATTTATTGTTTTCAAATGCTGCATTTATTGGAGGATTTTTTTTTCTTTTTGCCTAACTCTGTCTCAGAGATCATAAGGATTCTTGTTTTGCACAGTGCTTTGAAAAGGAAACATCCTATGACAGTACCTATTTTGTTATGATGCCTCTGTCGGTTCGTGTAAGCTTTCAGTGTTCTGTAGCTGACAGAATAGTAATGAAAATTATCTCTAGCAGTGTGGCCAATGATAAGTTAATTTAATTGTATTTAATCTTCTCTTAGCGGAGGTTTACATATAAAAAAACCAATCAACCAAAGCCTCTGTTTGTGTTGATGTCCTCTTCAGATCCTTTTAGTTCTGGGTAACTTGACACCAGAAATCTGTAGGCTGATTGAAGTTAACTTTGAGGAGACAACAAAATTAAAAAAGGTTGGGAGATTGGATTCATGAGCAGCTCTTCAAAGCGCCACTCGCTAATGACAGGCAAGCATGGGACCACTTGGTAAAATTTAAAGGGAGACCATTAACTTCTATCTACCTTTATTTTTACTGTTACAAGTGGCACATAAGATTACTGTGACAAAGACATTAGGGAGAAATACTTTCTGTTTTTCCAGTGTTCTTGCTTTGCACACATCCCCAGTATAGTCAGTTGGTGTCCTGCGTCTATATGGGTTTTTCACTCCACAACAAGGAGAGGAAAAGATTTTTAAAATGTGTTTGTAAAGCCATAAAAATTGGCAAGGAGACTTAGAGGCAGGCATAGAAAAAGCTGTTGGTTTTATAGGGTTTATAGAGGAAGCTGAAGGTAAATAAAATGGGACATACTAGCCAGAGGCTGATATCTACAATGGAGTCCCAAGCAAGGCAGTGACAGAACCTGGTAGAAATCCCAACCCCTTTCTCCTTCCCAGCAACTCTGGAAGCAGGGGCTGGGTTTCTCACCAGGTCATTGTCCTGGACCTCACTGGTGGGGCCTTTCCCCTGTCTTCCATATCTACTTCTGTCTAGTAAGTGTCTGGTTAAGACGTTTTCAATCCCAGCTTCTGAAGAAAGATTAAAAGAAATGTATGTAGTTTAGCTACATGATCACTAAGGTAGAAAACTTAATGGTCTGCAAGGATTTGAAGGGTGTAAATACCAAGGAAGGAGTAAATGTTTAGTCAGGTGATTGGGAATAATGGGTTGAAATTAAGAAAAGGCAAATTGTTACCCAAGATCTGATATAGTGTGGAATAGTGCCCCCAGGGGAGTGGCAGAGTCCCTTCTGCAAGAGTCATTTTGAATGTAGACCAGATGAAGTATTAGAAGATATTTGCAGGGGCCAGTCCTGCACTTTTCTGCAACTGGGCTATGTGGCGTAATCTGCCTTCCGTCTCTAACTTCTCTGACTCTCCTAGTGAAACAGACTATAACAAGCTGGCTAATGACTATGCTATTGTTCTTCACAGAGTAGCAGTTGTGGAGGCTGTTTCCTTCCAGAGCCGGCCTCTTTCTTACACTCTGCTGATGAACCCCAGTGGCCTTTTTAGCCTGGGCCAGGAGAGTGGAGAGCTCAGTTTGACCCATACAGTGGATTATGAGAGCGAGCACCATCTCTATCACTTTCTCGTGAAAGCAGTGGAAGCTGAGAGCGGACTTAGCAGTGTAACTGAGGTACAATGAATCTCTTGGCTTTGCATGAATACAATGAATCACCTCACTATAGTAGCTATTTCCTCCATCAAGATTGTATTTAGTGATCTCATTACATACACTGACAATCTAAATAACAACACAAAGCTGCGTGTAGATTGGGAGGGAGGATGGTTTTATTGTCAAGGCAGTGGACTGAGAATCAGATCTGGGTTCTGTTTCTGGGTCTGCAAAATACTTCCTGTGTGACATTGGCCAAGGAACATTTTATCTTTGCCTTAATTTTAAAAACATAATCTGTTCAGAAAAAACAGGTTTGCTGCTTTCTTACTCTCAGAGGTGTTGTGGGAATGAGTTTGATAATGTCTGAGGGCAGTACAGAGATATTACAGGAATAGGTGCAATAAGTACCTAGATACTCAGACTGAGAGATGTATGACTGTGATGCATTATGAACTACAATGTGCTGAGCAAGTGCTGAGCAAAAATAGCAAAAATGTGACAAAGTATGTGTAATTTTTCCTGATTCACTTGTGACTCAAAAGCCAAAGCTTTTTCTGTAATGCTGGTTTCAGATTGAAACATATTTCATGCATTAAGATGTAAGAATTGATTTTTTAGCCAAAATTTTAGATTGAGTTTTTAAAAAAATTATATTTTTTAATGAAAATAGGACACTTCCAGTCATGGGGTCCTGATTTTGATTTTTTTTAAATGGCAGAAAGAGGAATACCTTGCCTGAAATTGGACTAAGTTGGTAAAGTATAAAATGTGAAAAACCTTCTGATTTTGAGATTTGCATATTTCATAGCAAATATTTTGCAGTGCTACATTGTACTGAGAAATTTTAGCGCCCAATTAACATTATTTAAAAATGGAAATGAAGTAAATTAGTAAATGCATTAGTAAATGCATTGAGTGATCAGATGTGAGGGAAAGGGGTAAAAACTAACAAGGCTGACCAGAGCCAGTACATCAGTGCTCTCACACATTTCATTTCTGGGAAGCAGCAGGTCAGTCCTGGTAGGCCTCTCTTCAGCAGACACCTATCATTTTCTGTTTAGTCTTTTCTTCTGCCTCCTGCCCCACACAGGTCATAGTTCATATCACTGACGACAATGACTGCTCTCCAGAATTCCAGCACTCCATTTACAGCCGTGACAACATTCCTGAAACCATCCCAGTTGGCACATCTCTGTTGCAAGGTGATAATTTTGCTACTACCTCTTATTCCATCTTCTCACAAGAATTAATTTGTGATTGTGGTCTACATAATCTTATCAGTTCAAGTGTTTACCATGCCCATCAGCATGGTATCTGAGTACCTTCCAAAAGTGCATTAAAGGATGTGACCAACATCTGTCATATGTTTTTTTCTTCTTCTTTCTCTCTCATGAGGGAATACTGTTTGTGGATTTTTATTGTGTGTATAATGTGCTGTGTGGCATCTTTCTTTTTAAGTCAGGCTGAAGAAGTGTGTCCTGTACTTGGAATGGAAGTTGGTGAGGTTTGAGTGTAGTTCTTATATTCTGCAGGGGTTCAAGCCATAGTTATGGACTGATGTCCCCCTGAGAAATCTGTCTCCTACACGGATATCTCCTATGCAGTAGATAGTTGCATTGTTCCACAGGAGCAGAACTGTTGACCTTCTCCCAGAGCTTGAGATGACCTTCTAGGTATCTTGAGCCTAGACCATTGAATGCCTTGAAGAGGAGGACTGAGATCTTGAACTTGAAGCAATATGCTATGGGGAACCAGTGTAGCGAGAGGAGGACAAGTTTTATGTGCTCATGGTAACTTGCGTGGCTGAGAAGGCGAGCTGTGGCATTCTCTACTAGTTGTAGTTTCCTGCAGGCTGACTGTTTCGTGCCCAGCACCCTATATAAAGTATCAACTCAGGGACATCAGCAGGCTAAGCCTCTTAGACATATACTCAAGGAAGGAATAGCTCACCTCCCTGATGCCTGGAGGTGAGGCCTGATGCCCTGTAGGCGGGGAAAGAATGCCATTGTCTGTCTTTAACAGAGTGGCAGCAAGTAAAATAAAATATACCATCAGCAACTCTTCCACTTCTGCAGCACACCCTCCCGGACATAGGAAACCCTTCCATGCATGGGGACCTCTTGCAGCTGACTGCACATCAATCTAGGATCACACACCATTAGTGACACTGATTTAATTTGGCCATCTCTTGTCTTTAATCAGTTACAGTTATTTTTCTGTTTCACACTCTGGTACGGAGAGGCCAAAATCTCTTCAAAAAGGCAGGTGCTGTTGTTTGTCAGTACACATGGCATTCACAGGCTTTGTAAAGTAGGTTTTACCACGGTGTAGTCGAATTAAAACGTGGTGAAGGAACAAACTTTTGAAAAGCACATGCAGTATATATTGCTATGCATGTGGTATATCGTTCCACATTGCCTTAGAGATGCATATATTGTTACTTTGAATATAAACTTGGAGTGCACAAGAAGATAAAAGTGAAATAGAAATGTCAGCTGTTGAAAGATTAGAGCTATAGAAAATATCTGTGTACCAAAATAGCATCCTAATTGCAAGGATGTTATCAGCCTAAATTTCATGTACTTATGTTACAAATAACATCATAGATTAAATCTGAATGAATTGTTCAGGGGTGAAAGTAACTTAACGGATTTACGGGTATGCTGGAGTCCTGCACAGGGGGCATGGCCTCAACCAGAAGAGGCGTGGCCTCAACTGGAAGAGGCGGGGCCTTTAAAGCCCCGGGCCCTTTAAATCGCCAACCTGGGGAAGCCAGTCCGGTCCAGCATGGTGTGCTGGCTCTTGCCCGTACACCATACCGGACCGGACCGTCTTACTTTCACCTCTGGAATTATTTGAATTAATACAAAATAGTGTATTTTGTACTATTTTAAGCCACTTCTATTTCAGTCTTCCTTGAGTTATCATAATATATTTGAATTCATAATGTTGCAGGAAATTGTTTATCTGTTAAGATGGGGGGGGGTTAGATTTAATGTAATGAAAACATTTATATTCACAATATGGTTTTAAAAAAATCTCTTAATAAAATTTAAAAAAATCTAAATGTTGGAAGTTACAATAATGTCCTTTTTAAGTGAAATGGAGTTGTATGGACCTAATAACTTACAAAAAGGTAGATATGGAAAATATATTTCTACCTGCTATACCTTAGCATTTCACAGGCTTTCACTGTTCACTTTAATGTCTTTTATTTTTTTCCTTTTATATTTTGAGTAAATAGGTCTGTTATTAATCATTGTTCCTTCAATACTTATTCTCTGTTTTCATTTTGAATAAAGCAATAGTTTCCATCTAATAAAAATAATAATAACAATTGGAGCTATACCAATCCCTTAGAAGTGAAAGGGACCTTGAAAGGTCATTGAGTCCAGCCCCCTGCCTTCACTAGCAGGACCAATTTTTGCCCTAGAGCCCTAAGTGGCCCCCTCAAGGATTAAATTCACAACCCTGGGTTTAGCAGGGCAATGCTCAAACCACCAAGCTATCCCTCCCCCCACAATCTGTTAGTTTAAACATTACATATGCATGCTGCTTGCTCTGTCAGAGTGTATCTACATCATCACATTTGGGTATTCTGAAGAAGTGTTTAATTTTGAGATGAAAGCCCTCAGATCTACCAATTGAATTAATGAGTTGGTTTAAATTGGTGCCAGCTAAGTGTTGGTGTGAGGTGAAGCCTCTTCATTTGGTGAGAAAAACAGCATAGCACTTAAGAGACAGCGCTAATCTTTTAAGATCACTTTTGGTACAACAGTGTAAACTCCAGCTCTTTGTTAGATTGACTTGCCTGCCTCTGAACAGATGGGACATTGAGTACTGTGAATAAACATTTACCGGAGAAGAACATTTAATCACTCCTTGTACCTGCAGAACTGGAATTAATTTGCAAACTGAACACCATCAGATTAGGCCTAAATAAAGACTGAGAGTGGTTGGGTTCATTACAAAACCTAAACCGAATTCTCCCAATACTAATTTCCCCCTACCGTTACTCACACCTTCTTGTCAACTTTCTGAAATGGGCCATTCTCATTACCACTTCAAAAGTTATTTTTCCTCCCTTAGTATCCTGCTGTTAATTGAATTGTCTTGTTAGACTGGCCTCATACTTGGTAAGGCAACTCCCATCTTTTCACGTATTTATACCTGCTCCTGTATTTTCCACTCCATGCATCTGATGAAGTGGGTTCTAGCCCACGAAAGCTTATGCCCAAATAAATGTCTTAGTTTCTAAAAGTGCCATAAAGACTCCTCCTTGTACCTTGAAGCAGCAGGTAATTAAAAAGAATGTTCGTTATCACATAGCTAATTACATTTGAAAGGCATCCCTGGGGGGGGCGAGGGGAGAGAAATGTTAACAGTGAAGAACAAAGCCCTAGTCTGAGCAGCTTGACTTGGTTCTTGTCCCAACAGCGATTGCTTAAATCAAATTTGAAAAAAAAGAAAAAGCTGACTCCACAAACATAACAACAGAAATGAGTCAAAAAGCCCTTGGCCCTCAAGACTCATCTACAGCTCCTTTCTTTGTGCTCCAAGGAGGCTGTCTTGGAGGCAGCCTGGACCTAGCTCCTCTTGCAGAGAATTGTTGCCCTATTGAAGTCCCAAGCTTTTCTGTCCCCTTGCTTCCTGTTTCTCCCACTTTATACTTTGGCTTGCCCCCATTAGCTACAGCAGCGATGGGTCTCTCTCCATAATTGACATTTCTCACAGATGAGCTGGGGCAGGTTTGATTTTGCTGTCTGCAGGCAGGGAGGGTTCTTAACCCCTTTGTGCTTTTGTGTTTTGCATGGGGTTTGTTGTCCCCATCACAGCAGAGACACTATTTATGGGTGATATTTTTCTAACTGCCTATTGATTGTGTGGTAATTGCCAGTGTTAACTACTTATACAAACAATGTCATGATGCATTCTGGAACATTCTTCCATGGCAAACTCATGTCTCTGGGATCAGTCAAATTTTTTTTTTTTTTTAGTTCTTGCGACAGACTGTGACTCTGGCTCCAATGCTGAGATCACCTACTTCATTCAAAGCACTGACTTTTCCATCACGCCTGAAGGGGTCATCAATTCTCACCAGCAGCTGAACTTTGAGCGAGCAAACCATATGTATGAGTTTGTGGTCATAGCTGTGGACAAAGGCCACCCTCCTCGGACAGGAACTGCATCAGTGCGCATCAGAATGACTAATGTGAATGACGAGGCACCTGTGTTCTCTCAATCTGGGTAAGCAAAGTTTAAACCCTGGAATATTTTCTGTGTTGCAATTCGTTCTGATAATCGTGATTACACTTTGCTTAAGGGGCATATCCTGCCAGTTAATAAGCATCTACTTATGTTCTGAGCACGCTCCGCTACCAGTGAAGTCAGTGGAATAACTTACATGAGTGTGTGAGGAATTGGACTGTAAGGGTCTAGATTGTAAGACGTACACACATTAATTGTGACATAGCACATTGGATCCTTAGATCCATTGTTACATACAGAAATAACATAATTAGGCTGCATTTAATAATAATTGAAAGATCTAACTTCTAGGGGAATATTTTTGTGTGTGTGGGTGCCTTGGTCTTCTGATGACTGGCCGTCTAAACACCCGAGCCAGAAGAAGACGGTGGGTATGAAATGCTTGATCAAAACAAGTGTCAAAAAAGATTGCATAGTAAATAACCTTCATTAGATTCTGTTTAGTTAAAATGCATTTTTCCCTCTGTAATAAATTTAAATTCCTTTTTGTCATAAGTGTAGAATACAGCCATTTCTAAGAAAGTACTAAATGTGTTAACATTTTATACATTGAAGATCTATATTCCCATTCTATATATAGGCTCTTTATACCATCCTCATCACGGCAGTTCACATTTGGGTATTCTGGGATCCATTATTGCAGGGGTGGCCAACCTGAGCCTGAGAAGGAGCCAGAATTTACCAATGTACATTGCCAAAGAGCCACAGTAATACGTCAGCAGCCCCCTATCAGCTTTCTCCCCTCCCTCCCAGCTCCCAGCACCTCCCCCCCATTGGCAGCCCCACCGATCAGTGCCTCTCCCTCCCTCCTCAGACCTCCCGATCAGCTGTTTCTTGGCATGCAGGAGGCTGGGGGGAGGAGAGGGAGGAGCGAGGGCACGGTAGGCTCAGGGGAAGGGAACGGGTGGAGTGGGGGCAGGGCCTGTGGCAGAGCCAGGGGTTGAGCAGTGAGCACCCTCTGGGCACATTGGAAAGTTGGCACCTTTAGCTCTAACCCCGGAGTCTGTACCTATACAAGGAGCCGCATATTAACTTCTGAAGAGCCACAGGTTGGCCACCCCTGAATTATTGTATTGAGATTTTACTACCATCAGTCACATGAAGTTTGTTCTTTTTCTTGTCCCCCCCCCTCCCCCAGGGGGAGAACTGTGTGTGCTGTGTAGTGTAGAGTCTAGTTTTTTGTTACTTTCCAAATGGTCCTTAGAGGTATGCACAAAATTGCAGGAACACAATCATACAGTGCACACTTCAAACCAAAACTAATTATTTAGGTATTCAAGGGCTCTAGTCTTTAACTGGTTAGACTGTGGATGCCCAAAGGTAAACTATATCACATTCACAGTGAGTGTTCAGACCATTGGCAGCTTATTAATGGGATTAATAGCTATCCTGATAGTAAATGTGCTTTGATTGTTTATCTTTGCATCAGTTACAAAACATTCCTCTCAGAAGATGCTGGTCCCAGTACCTTAGTGGCTGCCGTACATGCGAAAGATCCTGATGGAGATGGAGTGTTATACCAGATTGCTGGAGGTAATGAAGACGGCAACTTTCAACTGGATAGCCAGAAAGGTAGGAAAAAGGAAAAGAAGTTTTAAAACATTACCTTACTGTTTGAACCTATGGTAGCTCGGCTTTGTGTCCATGTTGAAAATAATTCATATAGTAATTCAATACATAATTATGAAAAAAGCAAAACAGCACCACATTCATACAGTCTTTTTATGCTTTTCATAAATTAGAATAGGTTCCCTGTTTGGCTAGGCATTATAGAAAACCACAGGAAGACTTGGGTCTCTGGCTCAAGGAGTTTACAGTCGAAGAGGACTAACCCCATCCAAACACACCCCAAAATATAGCGATATAGAAATATGACATTTTTGTTTACATTATCAGTAAAATTGCACTTTATCTTCCAAAATCTAGGCATCATTAAACTGCGCAGGAATCCTCTGCCCAAACTGAAAGGACCTCGATATATATTAAACATCACAGCAATAGATGACAATGCCTCTGGGGGACCTGCCCCTCTGAGCAGCTTTGCAGTGGTTATTGTAGGAATTAATGACATTAATAACAACAAACCTGTCTTCAGAAAGGTAAGATATTTGTCTGTAAACTTTCTCCTCCGTATATATCATCATCTTGGGGATCAGTGTCTTCTTTGCTTGTAGTAGATGTTGATTTTAAGGGATTATATATGCAAGTATGGTAGATCCTCTACAGTTGAATATACTCCCAGTGTTCTGCAGTCTTCAGTATTTAAATTGGAAAAGGTTCCTTTTCAGGAAAGCTTTTTGACTTCTCTAAGGCACTAAGTAATTGAAGCACGTTTTCTTTCATACTCTTCTCAACTGTGTACTGCAAACACACTGGAACATTTCATAGCTAATTTCTATAGTTCTCTGTGTAATAACTGTTTGTTATATTTGTAGTGCACAGACTACAGCGACAGCACCTGGGTTCTAGAAAACCAGCCCCCAAGCACCTATGTCTTGCAGGTAGAAGCCTATGATGCAGACCTGGGACTTAATGGAGAAGTAAAATATGGGCTTATGCACAGAGATGGAGCTTCACCAGGCTTCAGTATTGATCCAGATACTGGTAAGTGGCCCTACACCTGTTACGTTAAGGCAGAATTGCAGTGCATTTGGGTGCGTGCTTCTCTGGTATATTAACAGGGAATTGCTATAGCCATGTGGAGAACCATGTTTCCAGGACTGAGCCAACATCAAACAGGGACAAATATTGTCCCTATATAAGGACTGAAGTGAATGCTGAGGAAACTGAAGACTTACCTTTAGTCTGAACACAGGAGAATCCTACTAAAATTATTGAGAAATCATACTTAATTTTTTAAATGCTATAGGCATGATGTAAAATATGGTAATCTTTGGCTAATCTTTAACATCCAACATAAATTGTATTTGATGTGGTAAATAGTAAAATAATCTAGAATATGTGGGTGGAAGCCTACACTGATTTAACTGGCAAGTCAGCAAGGAAAAACAGAAACCCCAATTTACTGGGGTATAAAACTATTCTGAAACATTAACTTTACCTTGGGACAAATCTCACTATAGAAATATAAATAGACTGTACTTGGCAGAGGAGGAAGCATGAACGGATCTACAGTTCTAGTTGAGTGTATATTCATCCCTTTGATGTGAGCTAACAACTCTTTGAACTGGTTAACATCTGACAAATATAGATTGGAAGTCCAGACTTCAGTTTTAAAATACTACAAATACAGTGGTTATAGCGGCAGAAGGAGATGGTGGTAAACACTGCCACGAGTGTTGGACTAGAAAAATATTGTCCCTATATAAATACAAAAGATGCTGTCAGTATAGAATGGTAATTCAGGATGTAAACACCCAGGGGCGAAAGTAATTTAAAGGACTTACTGGTATGCCGGAGTCCTGCGCAGGGGGAGTGACCTCAACCAGAAGAGGCGTGGCCTCAATCGGAAGAGGCGGGGCTTTTAAATACCCGGGCCCTTTAAATCAAGATTTAAGTTCCCCGGGGCGACGCTGCGGTAGTGGTGGCCTGGATCCCCAGGCCCTTTAAATCATCGGCAGAGCCCTGCCCCGCTAGCCCAGGGCTCTGGAAGCGGGGCTTGGGCGGCGATTTAAAGGACCCGGGGCTCTAGCCGCTGCAGGGAGCCCCAGATCCTTTAAATTGCCAGCCTGGGGAAGCCGGTCCAGTCCAGCACGGTGTACCAGCTCTTGCCAGTACGCCATACTGGACTGTACCAGCTTACTTTCATCTTTGTTCACACCTAAATATTTGTGACCCAACTATATAACAGAGACACCAAAGCCTGAGATGGGAAAGGGCAGAAGGTACAGATTAACTGACAAAACTGAGATGCCAAGAAAGAAGCAGTTAGCAGAGAGTAAGGTTTGCATTCTTGGATGGAAGTGTATCTTTGACAAACGTAACCATAACTACAATATTTTACTCTATTTTAACCTATTTCATGAGGCTGTTACCTGGATCTTAAACTAAAGATGATTTTAGTTATATCACTTACATTTGCTGTGCATTGATATTTCACTTAGCTGTCTTTGAAATACTCTGACTTATGTTGTCATTGAAGTAACCTCCATGGACGTTTCTTGGAAACAAGGGGAACTAACTTCTTTTCTGGGTTGGGAGAGGGAAGTGGGGTAAAAGGTATCTAGCCTGAAGCTGTCTGTCCAGGTGGCCAATCTGAAAGGTGCTGGCTGTTGACAGCAGTGGCACAGTTAGTGCAAGCTGGTGACTGCGAAGAGTGGCAGAAACAGGGAACCTTAAGTTAGTCATGTTTAATCAGTACTTTGCACAGTGGTGGTGCAAGTAAACTGAGCAGTGTGGACCTGGCGTGTCCAGTTCTACTACCTACTGTGTGAGTGATGCCTGGTGTGGTTTTGCTGGCTTAGTCGTGGCATTGTATATATAACACACATAAGGTGTTTCTGTTTCTAGGAATCATCACTACTACTCAGAGCTTTGACCGAGAGAAACTGAGAGAGTGTATGCTCTCTGTTACAGCTACAGATCAAGCGCAGGAGCCATTGATTGGTGTTTGTCAAATCACCATCTTCATTGCTGATGTCAATGACAATGACCCCAAGTTTGAGAACAGTCGCTACCAATGTGAGTGATTTAACCATGCACCCGTGAATGTAGTTGACAGATTGAGTTTTTTTGAAATACAGCTATCTGTGAAAATAACTCTTCATGCTGGTGACTGCATCTCTCTTAAAAGTGATCGATTTTTGGGTGGCCTTATTCACTATGTGACCGGAACAATGCTACCTGGTTCAAGTTGACTTGTTTTCCTGCTCAGTAGGAATATGTCTGCCGTATGTTTTTCTGAAGGATTACATTCAAATATATGGGACAGCAAGATAGGGTGGCAGAATGAGTTTATATTCCTAGACCAGAACCTTATTTCTGGGACTCCTTTTACCCTAAAGTAATAGGGAAAGTGAGACTCCAAAGAGCCTGTAATCTGTCTAGAAACCAACTTGGTGTGAAAACAAACTTTGTGGAAATTGAAGGGGCTCATGAAAGGCCTTGTCTAGGCTAGGATAAAAGGTGGTTTTGTTTAACTAAAGCTGTTAAACCCTTTTTAAATCTCTAGTGTGGACAGGGAGGGTAAGTTATATTTTAACACCCATTAGCTAGCTGTGGCAAACAGTAGGGCACAATCATTTAACACTTTTTAAAAATGTGTAAACTTGTCAGTACCTAGTAGAAACAAGTTTTTAAGTAACACTTAATTTAAATGTATTGGCCAACATGCTTTAGGAAAAGGAGTGTGTGTGGCGGTGGTGATGTGTTGGGTGGTTTTTTTGAGCTATGCATGATGCAGACATGTGCAGGGCAAACTTTTCCAGACCTGCTAGTGCACCTGAATCTCAACTTGCAATACTGAATCTTTAAAACATAGACAGCCAGTTGTCACAATTTCTGTGCTTGTTCTGATGTGAGGAATAGGGATTAGGAGGCTGTCAAAATTGTCACATGTGGCTTGAATTAGATGTGAATGCAAGCAATTAAAATATGACTACATTTGAGGTTTTAATAAATTCCAATTCCAGCAAAACTCAAGAAGACAGATTATTTCAAAGGAGGAGCATGGGAACTGCCATACTGTTTCAGACTTAATGGCCTATCTAATCCCCTATCTTGTGTCTGGCACTGGCCAGCACCAGATCCTCTGAAGGAAGGTGCCAGAGACTCCAGACTGAACAGTTATGAGTAACCTGCTCATAGAAGTAGTGAATTTGGTATGTGTGAATGTTACCTGATTGGTCACCAGTATGGTTCCTGAGGACAGGCAGATCACAGGCAGCTGTGTTTCATTTGTGATCTGGAAGGGACTTGCCAAAACAGTAACATGGTGAGATAATGTTTTTTGTGGTGCAGACATCTGTTCCACTAGGAACTGGACTGACTCTAATAATGCTCATGGGCCACTAAACTCACTGAATGATAGTCACTCTTGGTCACTACGGTCCTGGCCTGGATTCAAACCAATTGCCTAGGAATGAAAAATTCTTCATTGAAGTAAGAGTATATGGATCTAATTTACTATAATATATTTAGCTTCAATTTTGAAAGCTTTGTATAGAGAGAAATTATACATTTCTTATGTCTTTGATTGGTAAGAGTTTTACATTGTTATATGCAGGCATCTGTTACCGTAGCTTAAGAGCTTAAGTTAACTCCCGTTGCTTGTCTTCACAAAATTATCAGATTGCTATATAACTGTCCTCTTGGTCCCTGCAAATAACTTCAACATCTCAGCTGTGCACAGGCTAAAAGGTTCAAGAAAATCATGTCTGTGGCTACAGAAATCGTCATTTAGGTACTCTGGACATATTTACAAAATGTAAAAGTGAGAAGCTTAGAAAAGCACAGAAATGTATGTTAGTTCTGTTCACTGTTTCTATCATGAGAAATTGAACCATGAGTAGGATAAGAGTAATATCTGTTTGTGAACTTGGGCTTCATCCAAACTCCAGTCTATTAAATTTGCTTAAAGACCACTCATATAATTTCATATAAAGAACATATTTATATAAAACATGAACATGTTTAGGTTTAGTGGTCTAATGCTCTTATATTGCAGAAATGAGTTTGAATCTTGCTTTAAAGGAAGTCAGGAGATGTGGGTATTTTTGGACAACTCTAAATAAGCCCCTATTTATTGTGCTGCAGCAGTTGGAAAAAAATGTTAAATTGGATAAGGAATGGGATAGAAAATGCTGGATATAGTTTAATGTCATTATTTAAATTAATAGTACACCTTCACTTGGCATACAATGTTCAGTTCTGGTATCCTTATGACAAAACAGATACAATGGAAATGGGAAAAAGATAAGGAGGAATTTCAAATGAGCATTGAATTATTAGAAGTATGGATAAACTTGCACCTGAAGGAGAGAGTGAAAAGACTTAGGAGTGTTCTGTTTGGAGAGAAGCCATAGAAGAAGGGCACAATAAAGGGTTAAAAAGCAATGAATGGGATAGATGAGACACTGCTATTTTCACTCTTTCATAATACAAAAACAAGGGGCCATTCCATGAAACGGAAAGGCAGCAAATTTATCTCTGATAAAAAAGTAAATACTTTAGTTTTGTAAAAAACAAAAACAAAAAAAAACCCTGTAAAAATCATTGCCACAAGTATATCATTGAGGCCAAGAGTTTAGCAGAATTCAAAAAAGGACTGGAGGCGAATGAGCGTATATGTCAATAAAGGGGAAAGAAACAAAGAGTTCTAGAACTGATATAACCCGTCACGCTTCGCAGCATCAACCAGCCTTGGAGGAAGTTAGGGAGAAAGTTAGGCTCATCCATAGCTGTCCACTTCATGGTTTCTTACACCTTCCTCTGAATCATCTGCACTGGCCACTGTCAGAGTCTCAGATTACAGTGGTGCTTTCTGACTTTGGAATCATCTAGTCTGACCACCTGTAGGCCATAGACCTTCCCCAAAATAATTCTTAGAGTAGTGACTTGATGCTGGTGTATATGGTGCACTGGTCCAGTCTGGTATAGCAGTATCTATGTTCCTGTCTACGAGTGGACTTTGCAAGCATGACACCACCACCACTCAGTTTGGAATGAATGATGGGACAGAAGTCCTAACAGTGACGTAAGAGTTTTGTAGGACAGAACAGGGAAGTCTTGATGGAGAGGAGGGTCATATTTGTTTGAAGGTGAGCCTGACTCAGTGCCTTCAACCACACTGTTCATTCAGTGCTACCAGTATCTGTCTTTCATGAGCACTGAGGTTGAATTCTGAGTTCAATATAATGCTGATGCTTATGGGTGATTGAGAAGCTTCCTGCTCCCTTCCTCATATGGGGAGCCAGCTAGCAAAAAGCACTTCTTCAGGATTGGGAAACTGTTCTCCTAACAGAGCCATGAGGCTGCCCTGACAGTGTGTTCTAGTATCTGTCTATAAGCAATCAATGTTTGTACGTCATGGAATTAAAAATACTGTCTCCTCTTTATAACAAAATCAAATGTAATTAGTCATGGGTTTCTAATGTTACTGGTAACTGCTGGTGCTCTATTCTCATATGCTATGGTCTTATTCAAATACTTTGGTTTAAACAATTCATCACTATTAATTATCCATACATGTCTGGAAGGGGCTGTACTCAAATGTTTAACTGTATATAATAGTTACATCCTAGTAATTGTTACAGAAGTGCTTATCGCAAACAGGAACACATGATACAATGCAACATCATTTCCAATTCAGCTTGAACCTTTTGATAGAATGTATTTTAACAGGATACTATTCTCAGAACATAAAATCCATTGCAGGACAATTGAGAATCTCTTGCAGTATTTACTAGTAATAAATTCCATTGTTATTATTTTATTTCAGTACCAACAAACCACTTCCGGACATATTTCGACTTGTAAGAATGGCATGACTAGGCCATTTATTCTTTGGCAGTCACACTTTGGTGGGCAAAGAAAAGTGACTTAGATGAGAATAGGAAATAACAAACGTGCTTCACTTAACAGCTTTCATAACAGTACATAATACAGTAGGGAAAACCCCAGAGAAAACTTAAATATTTTTATGTTGCAATAACTTAAAAGCTGCATAATCAAAACAACATTTATTTTAGTTGAACAGACACCCCTGATATTTTACACATTGTATTGACTTACAAAGTGATGGTAATTCTAGTTCAGGGATCGGCAACCTTTGGCATGTGGCCCTGGCAGGCCGGGCTGGTTTGTTTACCTGCCGCGTCTGCAGGTTCAGCCAATCGTGTCTCCCACTGACCACGGTTCGCCGTTCCAGGCCAATGGGGGCGGTGGGAAGCTGTGGCCAGCAAACCTTGGCCCATTCTGCTTCCTGCCACCCCCATTGGCCTGGAGCAGCGAACCACGGCCAGTGGGCACCATGATCAGCCACGTGCCAGAGGTTGCTGATCCCTGTTCTAGTTTAACGTGAAACCAACTTCTCTGGAGTACTGGTTCACTTCGTATAAAGGAAGGGCTAACCCTGTTCACATACAAATATAGGTAGGTCTTTTAGGCTGTTTCACAGCTCAGATGCCAATGTGATTGTGCAGTAGTGATATGTAAACTGGTAATACCGCCATACTGTTCTGTGATCTTAGCACTGACCTGGAGCTGAGAATCGTAAGTGTCCCCTTCACTTCTAGAATTGCCAGATCCAGGAATATTGCCGTTCTACATGTAACCCTTCTGCCCCTCTGAGTTGGCAGCAACAAGGGCCGGGTTCAATATCCAGGGGTTCCATGTCAATAACACAATGCAAAACCGGCTTGAGCCCCCACCCAGTGACCTGGGACAATTACATACCACCACCACCCCCCGGGTGCCTCTAGGAGGAAATACTTCCCCACTCGCAAGCACGGAGTCCGAGTGTAGCAAAATCCTTTTAATAAAGGAGGGAAACAATGCGGCATCACGTTGGAGAGACACCACAAACAGGACTATACACAAACCATAAGCAAAAACCCACCTCCAAGTACATTTGGCAATGTCCTTTCCCCCTTAGGGTCTTAAGTCCAATCACCCCAAAGTCCAACAACCCAAAAGTCTCTGTCTCTGGTCAGTGCCACCCCAGAGTTCAAAAGTTTATCTGCAGTTTTACTCCCCCCACCCCAGCCTGGGTGGAAATGGCGGGGGTGCGGCGCACACAGGGTGTTAAGGGGCACCTTACGTGGGCCGGGGGCCAACTGCTCCACCTCTCCGTGGAGTTCTGCTGCAGCCTTCACCATGACCGGCTCCACTCCACCAGCTGTGCCGCTCCTCCAGCCGACCCGTGAACCACGTCAGCTGTCTCCACAAACCACTCCACACTGCTCACTGTTCCTTGGGCTGCTCCAACATGCTGCAGAGTGCTCCGCTCTGCCAGCCGCTTAGCAATAAAGCTTCAGGCTCCCCCACTAGTTAACACAGCACTCCGTGATCTCAGCTCAGTAAGCTTAGCTCTTTTAGTGATTTCAGCTCTTAGTGGTTTCAGCTTGTAGTAGGGGAGCCCCAGTGCCAGTGCAACATTGGCCCAACGTGAATTCAGGTCAGCAGCCTCTAGATGGACTCCTAAAGGATTCAAAATTAGCTCTGCTCTTTTACAGTGGAGAGCAGAGGATGTGCAATTAGTGTTTCAGGCCCTCAAAAGGGGCCCACACCATCAGGTACACACACCACTCCCCAACCTCTCTCCATTCACTGGGTTTTGGAACCCATGTCCCTTGTCTAGCAAGTACTATTTAATGTAGGTTGAGTCCTTTCTGTCATAAAGCAGTCTCATAGTTCCTCATTCACATAATTAGGGTGACAGCACTTTTTTTTCCTTCCTGCCCCAATAACAAAGAAATTGGGGATCCTAGCTGCCAAAATAACCCTCCCATGCTGCTGTGGGCTATTGCAATGCAAATCCTTGCCACTCCTTGAAATTTCTTCCACACTCCCCATAATTCACCACCAGATGTCAGGGTAGAGCTCATCCTGACTCTGCTTACATACATGAGAATGAGGCCTGCTGAGAATAAATGTCTCATCCTTTTTAAAAAGACTTCCTCCGTGAAGACACGCCAGTGGGCACAAGTTTCCTCCATGCTGCAGCTCATGATGATGACCAAGGTGTGAATGCTGCCATTGTATATTCCATGTTACAGCAACAGCCAGAATACTTCCAAATCAACCCCAGCACCGGCTGGGTGTATGTGAACCATCTGATCTCCCAGGTAACAGGACTCTTATCATACAGAATGTAACACAGCTTTCTTCCCATGGAATATGTGGCAGAAAGTTAATCTCAATCTGTTGATTTGTGCAAATTAGTTTTTAGAGTTCCTTAAACTTTTTGTTAAAACTACTTTGTAGACAACTCGAATCAGCCGGTATATTGTAGCAACAGATGGAGGCAACAGAAGCAGCACTGTGGAGCTGACTGTAACTATTACTAACATACTCAATCAGCCACCACATTGGGAACAGAGCGGATATTGGGCTACAATCCCAGAGAACACCATTCGTGACACCAACATAATGGTATGCTATAAGGGAACCTCCTTCTCTCTCTGGAATAGTCCCCTCTCCCTTCCTTCGGTCCTGTGTGTGTATATAGAAGGATATACATGCTTTTACTACCTTGCGCTGTGATCCTATCAGATTTCACAAGCAATGCGCTTTTAGCTTTACATAGGATATCTCCAAGGAAATTCCAGAAGCTGCAGGAGATGTTGTGACTCAGAAGGCAGCACTCTTCTCTATTACTTTGTAAAACCAGTGCCCCAGCCAGGGGTGCTCCTGGAGGGAGCATCTTTTGGATGCATTGCAAAACTGAGGCTTAGCCCATATTAAAAATTCTAGAGCATTTTTCACAAGACTTGAGATGTTAATTCCGGTGGCCTGACCAAATTCCAGCTTCAGTGATTCCATTCTGAGTTCTCCACAATTTTCAGTGCCATCTATAAGTGATGTTTTAGTGATGGAGTAGCTCTGCTGTATTTCAGCAGTGGATGAAATGTGTATTGTTTGTTTTTCTTAGTCAACCATGTTTTTAAACTGGACACACTGATTTGCTTCAATCCAGGCAGTCCTTTCTGTAATTACTAATTGATTCCTACAGTTCCTCTTCATCTCCCAGGCATGAGATCCAAGCACTTGGAAACAGTTTGTTTTATCCAGCCAGGCTCAGCACAGCTTGCTGAAGAGTGAGATCCTCATAGTAATCCCCCTTTGGATGTGTATTGGGGAAAACAATTCCTTTTACCTGAAGGTGGTGTTCATATCCATTGCCATATTTACAGAGCAGGGAAATTTAATATTGATTACAACTTGGAACCACAGCAAAAGCAGTACAAAAATTAGACAAATCTCCAGAATGAAGGCAAACTGTCTGTCTCATCATGCATGCACAACCCCAAACGGACATCTTAATACTCAGAATCATGCACTTCATAAACAAATACAGTGACTTTTTTTCTCTTCAGACTGTCAAAGCCACATCCTCCCTTGGTGATCCCAGGGTTACATATAACCTGGAGGAGGGTCAAGTTCCAGAGACTAACATGCCTATTCGTTTCTACCTGAAGCCAAACAGAGTGGATGGATCTGCTTCTCTACTAGTCTCTGAACCACTTGACTTTGAGACAACCAAGTTTTTCACCCTGAGAGTCAGGGCACAAAACGTAGCAATGACTCCTTTAGCTTCGTTCACCACTGTCTGTATTAATATAACAGGTAAGTACCACTGAACTACTGTAACTAGAACAGGTAATTTTAGAATGGCACTCACAGTATTTCTAAAATATCAGTACTAGAAATTATGGAATGAAGCCTGGACTTAACAGCATAAAATTTCCTTTGAGTTTTGAGACATTGTGCAGTAGTAGAAATAGCCTTTTCACCTGAAGATACCACAAAGTGTGATTTAACAAGTGGGATGTGGTATTTTAAAAACATACACTTAATATAGAAATATCTGCACTAAAAAATAATACACTGCGGTGTAAGCGTAATAATAAAGGAATCCTTCTAATGCCAGAAATGGCCCAGGAAGTGTCCCAATTCTAGTGAGAGAAGAGAGTAGTATTGGAAGTATTTTATATATTAGGGATATTTGGGAATTACTGAAATGATTAACTCTTGGAACAGGACAGCGAAAATGCATACCTAATAATTGTTAATTGTCCAATTTAAAAAACAAAAACAAATACCTTTGCACTTTTAAGGAAAAGAGACCCTACTATATAATTTCACAAATGATTAAAATTAACTGTTACTTGTTTGTCCCGCGTTAGTTCATATTACATACACACGTGTAGTCGGTTAGCAGTGGTTCTTCCCCCTGTGGGTCAGTGGGAGGCCACTCTGCCTCTCTATGTCAGGGCTGTCAGAAAAAGATACGAAAACGTTCATCTTTACTGATTTCACTACCATAATTGTATAGTGAAAAGCATGTTAATCTATGGAGCTCGTCCATAATACACCAACACGAAAACTACTGTTATTTATTTGTGTAGTGGCCAGTACCTAAAGTCAGGATCAGGGCCCTATTGTGCTAGGCACCACACACACACTCCCCCCCCCCACCACACACACACCCCTCTCTCCTTCCCTCTCTCTTTGGAACAGAGAATGTCTTTTGAAATGAAAACATTCTCTGCTCCAAAGAGATTACAATCAAACTACCACAAATCAATATTCATTAGTAACATTGTTCCATGGTCCTATTAATAGTGTTGTAACTCAGTTTAATGGCAACTTCATTTTGGCCAGGAACAAAAATGATTTTCCAGTAACATAAAATTCTATACAATAGACTCATTTTGGGGTGTGGAAAGGGAATGCAAGTTAACGCACTTTTAAGTGGGAATTAGCTACCAGAAGCCTTGACTTACAAAATATGAGTCACTTTTTATATATGCATATGCAAAAAATACACACACATTATATGCATAGAAAGAGAGATTGTATTCCCCACTCTCTCAACTCAACAATGGGTGAATGCATTTACTAAAACTGTGAAAGTATATTGATCGTGTTTGTTGAAATAACACATGAAAAATAGTCTGTCACAATGGAGAGTTAGGAATACAGGAAAACTGGGTTATAAAGCAAGCCTGTAATACCAATAAACACAGTAGCAATCTAAGGCCCTGATCCTACAAGCACTTGCACATGTTGAAATCAATGGGACCGTCTCAGAATTGTAAAGTTTTTAACGTGTGTTTCCAAGATCAGGCCCTGAGAATTTGTCAGTCTCATTCATTGAGAGATGTTTAAAATTGCATTTCTCTGTTTTACCTACTATTGTTACAAGTAATGTTTAGAATAGAATACATTTAGCAAAATCTTGTTGTCTGTTTTTAATTTGTTTTTTGTGTTTTACAGTACTTGGTGTAGCTTCAATTTCATCAATTGACTTTAGTCAGCTCCTCTCTTTGGCCTTTCACACAGCAACAGGGGAAAGAAGTTTTTTAAAACAGAAAAATGTTGTTGTAAAACTGCAGAAATTAACAGGGGAGTCCAGTGCAAATGTAGCACCTGAAGCTACTTTTAATCCATATTTTGAAAATGACTGGATTTCAAGTTGACCAGTATCTCTTTAAACTAATGACAGTTCGTAACTGCAGTTACTGACACTGGAGTGGTCCCCAAGGCTCTGATCCTGCAAAGACAAGGGCAGGCCTGCACACAAGCTTTCATCAAAATAACAAAAGGGGTGAAGTAAAAACCAGTTTATTTTGGTGGAGGTCTGCATTATCAGACATTAGTCCCATCTTAAATTTAGATATCTGAACAGTTCCATTGGTTTCAATAGGTAATCTTGAATGCTCTTCAGTAGGTATGTAAGTCTTTGCCAGGACCAGGGCCAACGAATACCAGTTTCTGGCATCAATAAGTTAATAGGTTATTAGGTTAATCGGTGTCTTGCATAATACCTGAAATCACAGCATCACATCTTCCAGAAACCTCACAATCACTCTAATTAAAAGAGCTTCTGCCATCTGCCTTGAGAATGGGAAGGCAGAAAACAGGATTGGATGTTAGCAGGAACTCTGTGATAGTTTTTCAAAGCAGTGTGCTAATTTTGTTTTTTAAAAGGTACAGTTTTAAGATTTTAACCTCCTCTCATTATGTCTTAATTCCTCTCTCTGCAGATGTCAATGATAATGTTCCATTCTTCACATCTTCTACCTACAAGGTGTCTGTACCTGAAGAAGCAGCTATTGGCACATCTGTTGCCCAGGTTTTAGCAACTGACTTGGATTCTGGGCCATATGGAGAGGTTTAACTTATTACATACTCTTTTTCTCCCAGCAATATTAATCTGTTAAATAGCATTGACGGGTTAAACAGTGAGAAAAGACAAGTAGCAGATGGGACAATAATGAGCCATAGGCACCTCTCCCTTCCCCTTTGAGCAGGTTGGCTAAATTTTACCTAACTATTAAGAGCTGCCTCTGATTTGTTTAAAAAAAAAAAAGGAGAGGAAGGATGTTCCAGTGGTTAGGGCACTAGCATGGGAGATCTGGGTTCAGTCTCTATGACACCACTGGCTTCCTGCGTGACCTCGGGCAAGTCACAGTCTCTCTGTGCCTCAGTTCCCCAGCTGATAGTAGTGATAATAGCACTGCCCTACCTCACAGGGGTCTTGTGAGGATAAATATAGTAAAGATTAAGAGGCAGGCAGATATTATAGTGATACGGACCATAAAAGTACCACGGATAGGTGGGTAGGTAGGATGCATATGGTCTGCTCCATCTCAGACAGGAGGAGACTCTAGATAATGTCACATAGTGACCCAACTTGAGCTGGAGACATGATGAAGCACTGCATGCTTCTATTCGTGCTCTCTGTGGGCTGCCCCCACCATATTAATTGTCAGGGTAGCCGCAGGCTTAATTTTTTAACTTTTTTGTTCATGTTTAACTCATGACTGGCTCTTTGGCCAGCTCTGTTGTAGTGATCAAATATAATCAGGCAAGCAGCATTGTGAAGTGCTGCTCTCCCTTTTCTGCCCCATTCATTACCCTTTGCCTCAAAATCCACAGGGTGGCTCTTGTGAGAGAACTTTGACTCTCAACATGTTACCATGTTGTAACTTGTAAACCTGCCATAAGCTGTCACTGAAAAACTGTGTAGCAAACATTGTATATAGAACTGGTGGGGAAATGTGTGGGGATTTTTCCTTTGAAAAAAATTTACTTTTTGTCATAGAACTGAAAATTTTCAACTGAAAAATTTTTGGTTTTCAAAGTTTCTGTGAAATATGTGATTTAATCTAAGCTCAGTTTTCCTTCAGAACAACTTTGATGGAATTTTTTTTGACCAGTCCTAATTGTATATTACCAGGAACATCGGGGGTTATTTTATATAAGCATTCTAACTTTGTATTCAGACTGAGAGAAGGCCTCAAGACAGTCTGTTCAAATAAGAGCCTTTTCAAATATTATTTTGCAAAGAGTTTGAAAGGGCTGAGGAAGGATGGGGACACAGCACTCACATGAAATGGTATGCATGGAACCTCACATAAAATTTCTGAATTTCAGGTTCAATATTCAATATTGAAAGACTCTAGTGAAGATCACCAGTTCTTCACCATTGATCCTGAGACAGGAATTATTTCCACCAAAGCATCTTTTGACAGAGAGAAGAAAGGCTCTTATTTGATTGAAGTTCAGTCTCAGGATTCTGCAGAGTCTGCTCGACCTGGTGTTTATGGACAGCCCAACACAGGTAAGCATAATGGTTTATATACCAGGTAAGAAAGAGTTCCACTGCCATTGGTAGAAGTGGAGTTTTTCGTGGAATGTCAGGGTAGGTTACACAAACAAGATGGGTGAGGTAATATCTTTTAGTGGACCAACTTTTGTGGGTGAGAGAGACAAGCCTTCGAGCTTGCACAGAGCTCTTCTTCAGGGATAGGTTAGGCCATCCTACAAGTAACTTTATCTCTGGTCTCTGTAATCTAATTTTTCATTTTATGTCTCCTTTTTAGATACAGCATATGTGAAGATTTTTGTCAGTGATGTCAATGACAATGCTCCAGCTTTCCCTCACCCAGTATATGAAATCAGTATAGAGGAGGACAAGGAAGTTGGATGTGCTGTTGTGACAGTAACAGCAAATGATGAAGATGAAGGTGTGTAAACATACTTCTCCTATATTTTTCAGTGCTTTTGAGTGATGCAGCATCCACCATAATAATGGTTTCTCTTGTGAGCTAATGATTTTCTGTTTTAATCTGGTAATTGATTGTATTAAGGAGACACTTTAAATAGATTTCAGTAGTTTGGAGAGGAGAAGAATCTCTCTGGCGTAAACGTGTCAAGAACTCTTAGTAATTTACTCAAGTTTCCACTTCGTAGAATAACAATATGCTAGTGATCCTTTTATTTTAGAACAACAGACATTTAAATCCTCACAATTCTTCTCTTCAGTGGTGGTGTGCTAAATGCCCCTCTTAGTCTGGTTGTGAAGGAGAAAGGAGAGAGCGTGGAGCATACTGCTGGAGTTGAGAATTTTCAAAAAAACAACTTTAGTCACTTTGATAGGTGGGTTACAACTGGGGCCTAACTCTTTCATGTTCAAACATCTGAAATACAGCAGGGTTTTTGTTTGTTTGTTTGTTTTTTGACTCCTATCAATTGCTGCTCATGTCACTTCAGAAATATATGGGTAAGACATTTCAGAATAAATTAAAAGGTTTCCCCCCCTCTATTAAGAGCTTATATATTCTGTATAGAAAATGATTCTTTGCCCCTGTGCCAAGTGGAGTGAACTTGATTCTAACAACCAAAACCGCTTCAATGTATCTAGCATCTTGTCATGTTTCTTCCTTTTTTCCTTTTCAAAGAACAATAGCTTATCACTTTCCCATGTTTCCAAACATTTTGAACAATGCAAAAGAAAATAACTAGGATCATATAGATGGAATATATTTTGAAACCAAATGGTCTTTTGAAACCTTCCTGTTCTTTTGAGATTTTAGCACCACCTGGTGGTAAAAATAAAAATGAGAGTGTAGCAACAACAGATGTTTGGGTTTAACATGGCGGGGGGAGGGGAGGGGAAACTATTAAACAAAAATAGCTTCTGGTCTTTAATAACACTACATTCTTTTCAGTATCAGGAAATGAATACACATTAGACCTGTAGGGCTAAAATTAATCAACAAAACAGAACAAAAGAGTTGCCTAACTTCTACTTGCAAACTATGCTTGTACATATAACTGTGCTTACAAACACAGAACTCTGCAGTTATTTGTTTCTCTCTGTCTTACTCGCACTTTCACATACACGTTTCTGACTACAGTTACTTAAGAACATGAGAACATAACATAAGAACGGCTGTACTGGGTCAGACCAATGGCCCATCTAGCCCAGTAACCTGTCTGCCAACAGTGGCCAATGCCAGGTGCCCCAGAGGCGAGTGAACCGAACAGGTAATGATCCAAGTGATCTCTCTCCTGCCATCCATCCCCACCCTCTGACACACAGAGGTTAGGGACACCATACCTTACCCATCCTAGCTGATAGCCATTAATGGACTTAACCTCCATGAATTTATCCAGTTCTCTTTTAAACGCTGCTATAGTCCTAACCTTCACAGCCTCCTCAGGCAAGGAGTTCCACAAGTTGACTGTGCGCTGTGTGAAGAACTTCCTTTTATTTGTTTTAAACCTGCTGCCCATTAATTTCATTTGGTGGCCCCTAGTTCTTGTATTATGGGAATAAGTAAATAACTTTTCCTTATGTACTTTCTCCACCTCACTCATGATTACTTTTTTGTTAAGGCATAATACAAGTGCTTGTCTCTTGAAAACTTTGGCCTATTGTGTCAGTCAAACTACACATCCCATTAATAAATGTCTGGTGCAGCTTTACCGAGTGCTTTGAGAAGTATGGTGTGGAATTCAATACTAGCAGTAAGTAAACATTTGCTGTTTCATACAGGTGCAAATGCCAAAATGAGGTATCAGATTACATCAGGAAATGTGAAAGGAGCTTTTGATGTTGAACCCGAAGTGGGAACCATTTTCATTACTCAGTGTCTGGACTATGAACAAGAGCAGCGTTATGAGCTCCGGCTTGTAGCCTCTGATGGGAAGTGGGAGAATCACACACTCATTGCCATCAGTGTAATCAATAAGAACGATGAATCTCCAGTGTTCACTAACAATGAGTACCATGCCAGTGTCTTGGAGGAACTTACAGATCTGCCTGTTCTGGTTCTAAAGGTAAATCAGTTTGCATGAAGCAGAGAGGTGGGGGGGGGGTTAAGAGTAAATTAAATTTGTATTCAGCTTGACAGTTACATCAGTTACTGGGAGCCAGATCTCATCAGAAGAGGGGGAACCTTGACACCTGGAATTTGTAAGATTCTGGTATCTTTCTGTCTTCCATGCTTTCCAGCTATCTACACTCTCTTTTTATAAAATAGATTAAACAAAAATACGTGGTGGCTGGAATTGGATAATAAACTTAGTTACTGGCCAGTATAAATGTAAACAAACCTACTGACCCATGGTAAGAAAAGTGCAAAGGAAAGATAGACTTGTGGTTGAGACATGGGACTGAAAGTCAGAAGATCAGCTTTCTCTTCTCAACTGTCACAGGCTTCCTTTGTGACCTTGGGAAAATCATTTACTCTTGTCTCTGACTTCATTTCCATATCTGTAAAATGGGGGTACATATCTACTTTACTGGGATGTTCATCAATATTTGTAAGTGTAACCCTTCTGCCCCTCTGAGTTGGCAGCAACAAGGGCCTGGTTCAGTATCCAGGGGTTCCGTTTCAATAACACAATGCAAAACCGGCTCGAGCCCCCACCCAGTGACCTGGGACAATTACCTACCACCCCCCCGGGCGCCTCTAGGAGGCAATACTTCCCCACTCGCAAGCACAGAGTCCGAGTGTAGCAAAATCCTTTTAATAAAGGAGGGAAACAATGCAGCATCACGTTGGAGAGATACCACAAACAGGACTATACACAAACCATAAGCAAAAAACCCACTTCCAAGTACGTTTGGCAATGTCCTTTCCCCCTTAGGGTCTTAAGTCCAATCACCCCAAAGTCCAACAACCCAAGAGTCTCTGTCTCTGGTCAGTGCCACCCCAGAGTTCAAAAGTTTATCTGCAGAGTTTTACCCCCCCAGCCTGGGTGGAAATGGGGGGAGGGGGGCGCACACACAGGGTGTTAAGGGACACCTTACGTGGGCCAGGGCCGACTGCCCCGCTTCTCCGTGGAGTTCTGCTGCAGCCTTCACCGCGACTGGCTCCACTCCATCAGCTGTGCCGCTCCTCCAGTCAACCTGTGAACCGCATCAGCCGTCCCCGCGAACCGCTCCACACTGCTCACTGTTCCACAGGCTGCGCCAACATGCTGCCACTGCTCCGCTCTGCCAGCTGCTTAGCGATCAATCTTCAGGCTCCCCCACTCAGTGATCTCAGCTCAGTAAGCTTAGCTCTTTCAGTGATTTCAGCTCTTAGTGGTTTCAGCTTGAGCCCCAGTGCCACCTTGGCCCAACATGAATTCAGGTCAGCAGCCTCCAGATGGACTCCTAAAGGATTCAAAATTAGCTCTGCTCTTTAACAGTGGAGAGAGGAGGAAGTGCAATTGGTGTTCCAGGCCCTCAAAAGGGGCCCATACCATCAGGTACACACACCAGTCCCCAGCCTCTCTCCCTTCACTGGGTTTTGGAACCCATGTCCCTTGTCTAGCAAGTACTATTTAATGTAGGTTGAGTCATTTCTGTCATAAAGCAGTCTCATAGTTCCTCATTCACATAATTAAGGTAACAGCATGTTTTTCTCCTTCCTGCCCCAATAACAAAGAAATTGGGGATTCCACAGTGTGAAAATAACCATCCCATGCTGCTGTGTGTTATGCTAAGTGGAGTGGGTTTACCAATGCAAATGTGCATTCCTAAAATTCCTTTGCCCACTCCTCATAATGTACCACCAGATGTCAGGGTAGATCTCATCCTGACTCTGCTTACATAATGCATTAGTCTCCCTAAACACAATCAGCTTATTTCTCCAACCCAGCTATAACCTTTGCAGAAAGACCCAAATGACTCAAGCCAACTGATGCTTACCCTTAACTGTTAACATATAGGGGCACGTTCTTTAGTAGGCCTCCATAGTACTGCAGCTTGCAGTACAATGAATTTCCAGTTCTCTCTCTCACCCCTCCTGTGGTTTGTTCTAGGTTTCTGCAACTGACCCTGATCAAGAAGCTGACCAGAGTGCCCTTTGCTACTCTTTACATGGACACGGGGCCAATAGTGAGTTCTGCATCAACGAGTACACAGGAGAGATCTATGCAAACAAAAAGCTAGACCGTGAAAAGCGATCCATATGGCGCTTTCTTGTCCTTGCTACAGATGAAAATGGAGAGGGACTAACTGGCTTTGCAGATGTAATCATAGAGGTCAGAGACGTGAATGACAACCCACCTCTTTTCCTTTGCATGTCAGAGGGCTGCTTCATGGGGCAGGTTCCTGAAGATTCCCCAGCAGACACCACTGTAATGGAAATGAATGCCATAGACCTTGATGACCCCAAAGTTGGGAAGAATGCAGTATTAACTTACAGAATTATTCAAAATGTCCAAAATGAAATCAACCTCAACTTGTTTTCAATCAACCCAGTTACGGGCACCATCTGTACTGTGCTCGGATCCTTGGACCGGGAGAAGGAAAATAAGTATCTGGTGGTGGTTGAAGGAAGGGATGGAGGTGGACTCACTGGGACAGGCACTGCCACCATTTTGGTGTCTGATATAAATGACCACGCTCCAGTCTTTACACGGAAGATGTATACGGCTTTTGTCTCTGAAAATGCAAGTATCAACACTGAGATCACAATGGTATCTGCTACGGACAGAGATGAAGGAGAAAATGCTGTGGTGACATTCAGCATCCTTGATGGGGATGATGATCGTAAATTCTCCATAGAGACAGATAAAATCAACAAACGTGGGGCTATTCGGTTGCGGAAACACCTAGACTTTGAGAAACCTCATGAGAGGGTGTTTAACCTGACCATGAAAGCTGAAGACACCGATTTCTTCAGTATTGCTCACTGTGTTGTCTATGTGGAGGATTCCAATGACCATGCCCCTGTGTTTTATCCCCCATTCTATGAAGTGATGGCTCTGGCTGAAGATGTGCCTCTCGGCACTAAAGTTGTACAAGTTTCTGCTGTTGATTTAGATTCGGGGCTGAATGGAAGGTTTTTGTATCGCCTGATAAACAGGTCTGACCCAAGTGGACAGTTCTCTGTGGGTAATGATGGTTGGGTTGTAGTTGCAGGATTGCTGGATCATGAGGCTGTGACACAGCACCACCTTGTGGTCATTGCCACTGATATGGGACAACCTCGGCTGACTGGCAGTGCCACTGTTCTTGTGACTCTGCAGGATGTGAATGACAATGGGCCAGAGTTTGAGGCTCAATATAACCCAGTCGTCTGGGAAAACACTGCTTCACCGCAAATTGTCCAAATGAACGAGACTTCTACTTTGTTATATGCTAGAGATAGAGACACTGCTGCTAATGGAGGGCCTTTCTCCTTTCACTTACTCAGCAATTTTGGCAGCGTAACTTACTTTAACTTGCAGGATTTCAGCAATGGAAGTGCACTGCTCACTGCGCTGCATACTTTTGACAGAGAAGTGAACAAAGTGTTTTACCTGCCCATTCTGATTACTGACAGCGGGATTCCTCCTATGAGCTCAACCAACACGTTAACTGTTAATATTGGGGACCGAAATGATCATCCTCATTCTGCTGGCTACATGGAATGCCTCATCTACTGCTATGATGGTAATTGATTTGGAGCTTATTTCACTAGGCTATACTCAGACCATGAGCAGCAGGCGTGCAATTCGGAGAGATCTGTCCCATTCCACAAGAGCTGCTTTCCGTGATGCCTTAGTATTTTGGTGGGGAATGCAGCTCTGCAGCTCTGATTTAGAACTGAAACTTGGTGCGTAAGGTCTGGTCCCAGGGGATGGAGTCAATTGGTGTGTGGAGGAGATTGAATTTGGGGCTGATGGAGGGTAATTGGCTTCTATCTTATGTACACTTCTATAAAATTTAAGTACCGGTAAATGGTTTTCAGATGCTATTTTGTTTCCCTTTAATTACAAAATAGCTTGACTCATTTTATACTGATGTTGTTCATTTAATAATGTTGTCAAGGGCTGTGATCTGGATTCAAGTCTGAATACCCTGAGAGATTGCTTGAAATGTGAGGTTAAACTAATCTGTCATGTTGTCTAGTTAATGTTTTAAATGTGAACCCAAATATGAACCATCTGTACCCTCTGAAAAGTTCATGCAATCTTTGAACGGCCCAAAAATAGAAACGGAATCTTCAATGGCTGCTGCTTTTTGTGCCCTCCCTTGCTCATTGCAGCCATCATGAGGCAGGGCACCTTCCCTGACCCTCAGCTCCCCAATCCTTGATGATCTCTTGCAGTCCACAGTGTCCTTACATAAGCCCCAAAGGAGAGTAGACTATATAAATAAGTTATGTTGTAACTGTGGGGCTTGCATCTGTGTGGTGTCAAACCACTACTCCTCCTCCCCAGATCCCATCTTGTGCCTCTGGTCACATGGCATTCCCTCAAACTAGTGTTTCTTATCAGGAGGAATTTGACTTCACTTCCTAGTAGCGCTGTCAATTAATCTCAGTTAACTCACACGATTAACTCAAAAAAATTAATCGCAATTGCAGTTTTAATCACACTGTTAAACAAGAGACTACCAATTTAAATGTATTAAATATTTTGGATGTTTTTCTACATTTTATATATATCTTTTATTCTGTGTTCTAACTGAAATCAAAGTGTATATTTTGATTACAAATATTTGCACTGTAAAAATGATAAACAGAAGAAACAGTATTTTTCAGTTTACCTCATACAAGTATTGTAGTGTAATCTTTGTCCTGAAAGTGCAACTTACAAATGTAGGGGGTTTTTTGGTTACATAACTGCACTTAAAAACAAAACAATGTAAAACTTCAGAGGCTACAAGTCCACTCAGTTCTACTTCTTGTTCAGCCAGTTGCTAAGACAAACAAGTTTGTTTACATTTACAGAAGATAATACTGTCCTCTTCTTATTTACAATGTCACCAGTAAGAAAGAACAGGCATTTGCATGGCACTTTTGTAGCCAGCATTGCAAGGTATATATGTGCTAGATATGCTAAACATTCTTATGCCCCTTCATGCTTTGGCCACCATTCCAGAGGACATGCTTCCATGCTGATGATGCTCTTTAAAAAAAATAATGCATTAATTAAATTTGTGACTGAACTCCCTCGGGGGAGAATTGTATGTCCCCAGCTCTATTTTACCCGCATTCTGCTATATATTTCATGCTACAGTAGTCTCGGATGGTGACCCTGCACATGTTGTTGTTCATTTTAAGAACACTTTCACTGCAGATTTGACAAAATGCTAAGAAAATACCAATGTGAGATTTGTAAAGATAGCTACAGCACTCAACCCAAGATTTAAGAATCTGAAGTGCCTTCCAAAATCTGAGAGGGACGAGGTGTGGAGCATGCTTTCAGAAGTCTTAAAAGAGCAAGACGTCAGTGCGGAAACTACAGAATTTGAACCGCCAAAGAAAATCAACTGTCTGCTGGTGGCATCTGACTCAGATAATGAAAATGAACATGTGTCAGTCTGCACTGCTTTGGATGGTTTTCAAGCAGAACCTGTCATCAACATGGACACATGTCCCCTGGAATGGTAGTTGAGGCATGTGCATCTGGCACGTAAATATCTTGCAACGTGGGCTACAACAGTTCCATGCGAATGCCTGTTCTCACTTTCAGGTGACATTGTAAACAAGAAGCGGGCAGCATTATCTCCTGCAAATGTAAATAAACTTGTTTGTCTGAGTGATTGGCTGAACAAGTAGGACTGAGTGGACTTGCAAGCTCTAAAATTTTACATTGTTTTATTTTTGAATGCAGTATTTTTGTACATAATTCTATATTTGTAAGTTCAACTTTCATGATGGAGATTGTATTACAATACTTGTATTGGGTGAATTGAAAAATACTTTTTTTTTTGTCTTTTTACAGTGCAAACACTTGTAATAAAAAATAAGTACACATCTACCCTGATATAATGATGTTATAGGTGAAACTGCGTTATATCGAACTTGCTTTGATCTGCCGGAGCGTGCAACCCTGCCCCCCCAGAGCACTGCTTTGCCATGTTATATCCAAATTCGTGTTATATCGGGTCGTGTTATATCGGGGTAGAGGTGTATAAAGTGAGCACTGTACACTTTGTATTGTGTTGTAATTGAAATCAATATATTTGAAAATGTAGAAAACATCCAAAAATATTTAAATAAATGGTATTCTATTATTGTTTAACAGTGCGATTAATCGTGATTAATTTTTTTAGTCACTTGACATCCCTACTTCTTAGGTATACTGTAGTAGAGCTTACATGATATGTTATAAGATGTTTATATATAAACAACACCAGTGTATTGGACAGCTATTATATTTGGTGTGTGCTTGTTATAAGGTTTAGTTTGATGTACAGAGTGAAATTTTTGTGTGGTTGCTAATTGCACAAAAGGCCTTGGTCATTGCTGGCAGTCCTCAAGGGTCTGTTCTTGGACTGAAATGATGGAATATTGGATTCCTCAAACTTAATTACAGTGAATTTTGGACACCACTTTGCTGTACTTCATAAGATGAATTGGTCTGTTTTATCATCTTCTGTGAACTTAACTGAGGGGCTTTTTTGTCCTAAGTCCATTTAAATAGAAAAGACGTACATACATTGAGGTTGTGACACATGATAAAGTAAGGAAGGCTTTGTATTTCATGTTGCCTGTTGTGTTCAGGTTCTGCAGGGGTTTAACATCAGTATATAATATTATGTCCTATATAATGGCTATTGCAAAATATATTTATCAAATAACTACTGTTACAGTTACAGGGCTCGCTGCACCTCTGGCTCCTTTCTGGTTTCTCTGAGTGCATCACCTCAGGTGTCAGGCTCTGGGTCTTTACTTATCTCAGGGCTCAATTTTACATTGCCTCCCACTCTTAGGCTGGGGTATAGTATCTATTGTATCCACCATTCTTATCCCCCAAGCCCAACTGAGTTCAGACACCTGTGGTTCTTCCCCTGGTATTCAGTGACAGAACGGCCTTCTTCAAGCACAAGTATTAGCAGTAGTAACACTTTTAAGAGAAACAAGATTTTTAAAACATTCTACATTTCCTTCTGTCTTACCATCCCCTGATGGTAACCTAGGCCGGCCTAACTTCTTCACCGGGTTTCTGTCTCAATTAATGCCCCATTCTTGAGTATCCTTTTTAATCCAGTTCTTTTAAACTTCTGTGTTCACAGCGGGCCTTTTCCTGTTCTGATCCAAACCAATTTTGCAGGCTGGCCGGAGACGAGCAGAGTCATCAAAGCTAATGGTTCAGAGGTGGCTTATCCTAAGCCCTTCTTTTCTTTCCTGCTTGTTTTTCCGGACAGCCTGAGTTAAACCAATAGCCTCATATAGAAACACCCCAATAACCAGGCCAACATACAGTATTAATAAATCATTACAGAGCTGCCTTTAATTCCATCCCAAGTACTGACGAAGATTTTAGAGTTAAGGAAAGCCAGCGAAATTATTATTGCATATTTGTTTATATGTGTGTATAAATGTCAGATACTTTTTAGTTATGTCATTCATATGTTTAATTATGATAGGTATCTTACCCACAACTGTACTGGGCCAAGTTCACGCACCAGACCACGATGACTGGGATCACAAGACCTATCAATTTGAAGAAAAAGCGTCAAGGTATTTTAAAAAGAAAATAATGACCTGACCAAAAGGATGACAAATTTTCAAAAAAAAGAAAGAAAATATTTAAACTTTCTCTGAGAACTCACATGCCAGAGTGTATTGTGTGCACTCTAATTTGTGTGCACATGATCTCCAAACCCCTTTCCTACAGAGGAAGCCACATTATACACAGTCATATGAGCAGCTCCAGTTTGCTCCCCAGTCAGTTGCTGCCTAGGCCAGCAATTTCTGAGGTGAAATGTGCATCCCCTGACAAGCAGAGTGCCTTTAATCATTTCACAGGCAACCAGAAGCCTCACTAGACAATTAAGGAGTTGCATTGGTATATTCAGAGGCGGCTTGGGATTCCTTCATCCTTTTTCAGGAGGATTGTGGCTGCAGCATGGGCTTTGGGTGAGGGAAAGGGGGAAGTGTAATAATTTCAGGGGTAATTGAATATTGCCAGAAATGGGGTACAGCTGCTAGATCGGGACATTTCACTAGCAGTGGTTATCTTTGCCTTCGTGACAGCTTGGGATCCCACTCCGTCAAAAGCCCTGTACTATGCACAGATGCCTGACTAACGAGTTGGAATGCTATCCCATAGTCCCTGCCAGTGCCATTAATCCCCAGCATAAATACAGTTCCCTAATACTCTCTCCACCCCTGGAGAAGTGGTGTTTTGGTGCCCCCACTTAGTTTTTGAGGTCCTGTCTACACTGGGAGCTTTTGCACCTGTGTAGCTAGATTGATGGGGTTTGCACCAGTGCAGAACATAGGTGACTTGCAACAGTGCAACTTGGCTGTTTTGTCAGAGGGTAGCTGCACCACTGCAAGTCACCTTTTTTATACCAGTGCATCTATACTAGGGGTTTGCATTCATACGGCTACATCAGTCTAGTGACATAGTGCAAAGTCCTTAGTGCAGACGAGATCTTTGATCCACATGGAAAGGTAAACAGAGGCAGGCCATGGTACTACATAGTTATTTAAGAGTGTGCAGCACACCCTGAGGGTGATAGTCTGCGAGCAGCTAGGAGGTAGCATAATTTTTTTTTATTTTAATGAAGCTGCTGCCGAACCAGACATCTTGCTATAGAATTTAGGTCTACTTTGCTATAGAATATGCAGATATTTGACTATGGCCTTGTGCACACACTAAGGGCTCAATTCTGCACTGCGTCTGAGCTCTGTTTAGAAGCACTGGAAAGGAGATGGCTCCCCAACTCTGTGCCACCCAGCCCCAGACAGAGTTAGAGCAACTTGGAGTCCTGCTTTAGTTTATGCCACAGTTTTGGGGTTTCTAGGGGCCTTACGCCAATGGAGGATAAGTGTAACAGAGTTCTGCTCTACCCTGGCTCCTTGCTCTCCTTTCACCTGAGGTGAGGGGGTAGATCTGTTATGCTTGTCAGCTTTACACCAGGGGAATTCTCCACAAAATCTGGTCTTGACCTGATTGAATAGAACTTATTCTTTGCCTTTTCCTCTCACATAATTTCTGTTGCAGGTATTTTATCCTCAATCATAACTCAGGTTTGCTGAGTATTAAAGAAGGTACCCCAACAGGAATTTACAATGTAAGAGTGAAAGTTATTGATGGAATCTGGCCAGATGTGATCTCGACAGTAAAGGTGGTTGTGAAGGAAATCAAAGATGATGCCATCCGTAATGCTGGGTCTATACGAATAAACGGTAAAATAATGTATTTTTTTAAATCCGTCCCCTTTATGTTAGTTCTGTGTAACTTTGAACTCTTATTAGTGTCTGCTTAATTATTAGATATCTGTGTTGGATATGCTTAATATTCCTCTAAGTAGAGCACTGAAAAATGTACATATGTGCTCTGCTTTGTTTTCTTTTTCCCCAGATACATAAAGCGGGGTTAGAAGACACTGCAGTAAATGCCGCATACTAGGGTAAAACAAAGATAAGATCCACAAGTTCCACACTGACAATGCAACCATGTATTTATATTGCAAAGAGAATTTGTTTGAACAACTCTAGTAAAAAAAAATCCTTCTAAAGATATTCCTGATTTAAAGAGAAATAAAATAAATGTAATGACTGAATAAATAAGCCCCACAGTGCAAACCATTGAGCAGAAACCAGTATGAAAAATTTCAGAGCCCAAAGGTGAAAAGTCTTTCAGTGCAACGAGAATGGAATCAGATATGCAAACTTAACTATTCTGGTCTCTGCTGCTCCCATTATAATTGAACGTCATATGATTCTCCTCAATCTCAAAGATGAGTGTATTGTTTTTTTAAATTGTTTGTTACAGATATCACTGCAGAGGATTTTATATCTCAGTCTTCTGAGAGAGAAAGTAAATACAACCAAATGAAGAAACTACTTTCAGAAATCATACCAGCTCAACTCGAAAATGTCCACATTTTCAGTGTCTTGAACACCCCAGGTCAAACCCGAGGGGTTGATGTTTGGTTTACAGTTTCTGGACCACCATATTATAAAGCAGAAAAACTTAACGGCAACGTGGCAGTGTCCAAAGCACGGGTATGTGGCTTTCAACTCATTGAGTTAATTAAAATCTTGCATCTATAATCTAGTGAAAATGTTTGCACAGAATCATTGATTTTCTGAGAGAGAGAAAGATTGTATATTGCAATATTTGACTCTACTGAGCAAAAAATTTCTTTATTAGTTTGGCCAAAAGTTTCAGATATAGATGCTTAAAGTTCAGACCCATAATCCATATTTAGGCATCCAAATACTACGACCTAATTTTCAGAGTTGCAGATTTTGATGGGAGCTGAGGGTGTTCAGTACCTCGGAATGTCAAGCCACTCATTTAGTTGCATAACTGTAAGCACCCAAATTTGACTATTTTGCCCTTGGAATACTGTACTTCCTTTAGGAGTATGTGTTTTAGAACACATATCTTCTATAGAGACTATGAAATCCTCCATAACTGATGCATATGGTTGGGTTTTTTGTGTACATGGTTCTTGATGTTTTGCTTTATTTCCTCGGCCCATGTATTGAAATGTTCAGTAACTAGAACTCACAAAATTGCTCAGTCAAAAGATCCATCTTTCTACAGTAAGAGAGCAGAGTGATAAAATAACCTTTTCCCGTCAGAAAAAAATGTGAGCTGAAAATTAAACACACCAAAACACACTCCTGCAAATAAAATCTAATAAGCAGCTAAGTGACTTGCTGCGTTGGGAGGATGCGCTTTGGCAATGCAACATGGACTGGATCCTCTTGCCATCAGGATCATGTCTATTTACTGTTGTTGCCCTTTACAACTACTTAATCTCAGCCTGATTTTAGAGAGCAAGTGTCCAGGTCGCAAAGAGAGAGAGCGAGTATTTGGGATCTTTTGTTATAAAAGCTGAAATAAAATTACTCCGCTCAAAAAAAAAAAGTGAAATTCTTCACAAATTATTTAATAAATTCTCAGTCAGTTCAAGTTAAAACAGTCCCAGTAAGGAGGCAGAGGACTGAATGGATACTACAATGGAGCTACCCTTTTATGGATAGTGGTGGGGTCTGTAGGCAGGTTAATGGTGCACTGGCAGGGACACTCTCACTGCTACTGCTCAGGCTTCACCTGTTTTGTGGATAAATAAGATTTTGGTTTCTCGGGGCTGTGATTCTCACACTGTCTTCAACATTAAGCTTCTTCCCAGAGGAAAAGGCAGATTAATAAAACTAACTTTCTTCTCCAGCTGGAAATCATCTTGGATATAAGCATCACCCAGATTGGCATAGATGAGTGTGTGACTGCGAACTGCACTCATAGCACTGGATGTGTCAGCAAGTACAATTATAGTCATGTCCCCACAATAACTACTGCTGGAAGTGTCTCACTGGCATCCGTGACCGTCCTGAATAGTGCCCAGTGCACCTGTGCAGCTAGAGAAAGCCAGCATCTTTTCTGCTCCTCATACCGGACAAACCCATGTCTCAATGGTGGCACGTGTATAGACACTGACTTGGGCTACAGGTTAGTGTAACTTTTCATGCTGCTCAGAACTTCTTCCAACTCAAAATGGGTGAGAAAGGGGCTTAGAGAAGCAAATCAACATTCATCACTTCTCAAAAGGCAGATCTGGCTGGATGTACTTGATTTTGTTCATGCCAACAGATTTCTGACCTTGTTGATGGCTTCTTAGGATCATCATAATCCTCAAAAGGTAGAAAGCATGAAAGGTGCACTGGCCTCCCTTAACTTGGAGGTATGAGAAGCTGATGTTTGTTAGTCAGCCACAGCATGTCACTCACAAACTCTTCCCACAGGCACAAACCCCTCGCTTTCCATGTTTTTATATTTTTAATGACTAATCTTTAATACCCAGCATATTGTCAAACATGGAAGTGAGGAAAGAGTAATACACACACATACCTTGATCCCGAAGTGTGTGTGCAGATTTATATCACCCCTCACTTACACTTAACTATCTCTGCGGTGGAAAGGCAGCAGTAACTGCCCAATAGTTCTTGCAGGAGGTGACAGTGCAACTCAAGGTATTTAACTGAACCTGCAGAGACCCTGTCCATGGTAAAGCCCACATCCAATTCCAATATGCTGCTCAAATGTATTAAACATGGAACAGTCTTGCTACAGAGGAACATAGTCTTTTCACAGCCTCCTGCCATTATCATTCACTCACTTTAGAGACTTGGCCCATGAATAGATTCCTCCCCTCCCCCCATTTCCTTTGTTGTCATTTGTAGGGATTTGCCCTTTGCCCAACCTGTCCCTTCAGGTACTGTAGTGTATAGGAACTGAATAGTACAACTGGTGCCCAATCTTCCTCTCTTCCATTATCCTTCTTTCCCATTAACAATCCTTCCCACAATCTGTATTCCTACCATTCCTTATTCCCATTATAATCTCTTGAGCCTCCATGAAAAAAAGCTTCTCACATCTATGTTTTTGTAATATAAATAAAACAGATATAATTAAATATTTCAAAACAGTGAGCCTGCCATCACCCTAGTGGCTTGTAAGTTGTATCCCTTTCCCTGCTTCATTCATCTGTTTTTCCTGTTTCGATTGTAAGCTCTTGAGAGAAGGAATTCTCATCCTGTGTGTATAGCATCCAGCACATTTGAGGTACTATACTAATATATACGCAATAATCCACAAATCTGATAACCAGCAAGAAATCCTCTCTCTCTCGCCCTCTGCGTGACATTAAAGAGTTAATAGCAGAAGGGTATTGCGAGGTCTTATATATTACGAGGAGTACTTCATCGGATGAAGTGGGTTTTAGCCCATGAAACTTTATGCTCAAATAAATTTGTTAGTCTCTAAGGTGCCACAAGTACTTCTCATTCTTTTGCTGATACGCACTAATATGGCTACCACTCTGAAACTTATATATTACGGTGGCTTAACTATTTTTTCACAAAAAAATCCTTTATGTACATAATGTGCAGTATTACCTAAAACTAAACTACTTGTAAAAATAAATGAACTAAGTGCAGTTTGATGCATAAGCTTTGATTGTGATTATTCACTTGTTTGTTCTCCATGTGGTGATCTGCAGTGTGTCTCCCACTCATTAGTGTGAGTTAGCATGGTTTGTATTGTATATTAAGGATAATTTCCTTAAGGGTTATATTCTGAGTTTTCAGCTTGCAGAAAAAACAAATTAAAGTTTTTCTTTACTCTTAAAGCTGTAAATGCCCTGCAACTTTTGATGGGCCTGACTGCCAGCAAACAAAACGTACCTTCAGAGGGCATGGTTATGCCTGGTTCCCTCCCATCAAGCCTTGCTTTGAGAGCCGTATCTCGTTGGAGTTTATTACTGACGTGGCTGATGGCCTTCTGTTGTACAATGGACCCTTAGCACATGGTCATCCTGGAGAAGTGGAAGACTTCATTGCTTTAGGTTAAAAACTTTAACAGATTCATTTTCTGCGTGAGTTCATGCATGCATGCGTGTACAACTCAGGTTTTTATTTACTGTTGTGTACTTTCTTTCTCTCTTTAAAAAGAAAAAAAATAAATGTTCTTGGCGAATGAGGAGCATTCAAAACAACTTACCAGCACTTCAAGTTCATTCTATGTACTGTTATTCTTTCCCTGCAGGCTAAGTGGTTTTAATACTAGTGAAAAAATGCAGTTTAAGAAGACTCATGATATCTGGGACAGTGCTAATCTGCATGTCATTCACACTAAAAAACTCCTTAAACTGAAATTGAGTTGGTAGTTTTTAGTTCATGTGGATTTTAATACATATGTGGTTGACTTTTGGACAGGAGAAGGCTTATTCAATAACTGTTTCCTTTCCAGAGCTCTCTGACAGTGTCCCATCCCTGACTCTGAGTCATGGCTCTGGGGTACTCTTCCTGCACTTGTCTCAGAAAGTTAATGTTGCAGATCGCCGCTGGCATAATATAAAAATTATAAGTGATGGAAAGGCAAGTATAAAAACAACCCTGTAAAACCTTTGGTTCATCTATCTGGTTATCATTTGAAGATAAGATTCCTGCTTTTAATATAGTGTCTGGTTAAATATTTTTGTGTCCCCTACCCCACCCCCAATGGCCATGGCAGCAGCTTCAGCAGCATTACAGACTTTCAGATTTGTCTCCCATCCTCTTTGTCAGGGAGGCAGCATTGCCTAATGATTATACTACAGGGCTGGGGTAATCTGATTAGTCATATTCCATTCCTGACTTGGTGGAGTGACCTGCGGCAAATTCCCTCATTGCTCTGGGCTGGACTCTGGTCCACCAATTTCAGTTATGCCACTTACATGGAGTAAAATGAGGCTAAAGAGGCTGGAGATTGTATTGAAGAATTTCTTTTTTGCCAGGGTAATCTTTGCTGATCTGAAACTGGTGGAGGTAACTCCACTGCTGTTTGTCCTGGAACCTGAGAAGGGGAGAGGGAGGCGGAGAGGGAGGGGGAGGGACCCTGAAACTCCTGGAGTCTTGATCAGCTTCTGCTTTTCACTGTACCCACAGCTCTGTTTGGGCACAGGGGAGAATCAGAACTTCTGTGTCTGATTCTTCATCTATAGAATAGGAATGCTAATGTATAATTACCCACCTCTGAGCTCTGCAGGTAAAAACTCATTATTATGTTAATACAATTTTCCTGCATTTTAACTTGTAGTTAATGGCACTGGCGTGTTGTGTAGATGGTGTAAAATCTGCAATTAAAAAACAATTTGATCTTTAATGTAATGCATTTTCCACTCTAGAAAGTGCAGCTGATTCTTGACCACTGCGTAAATGTTTCAGTTAAAGATGACGATGGACTCCTTAAGGAAATCTCCCAGATGGATCCGTCTGCCTGCGAAGTTTCAGAAGAGACTCCAGGAAATGAGAGGTAAAAACAAAACAGATAACACAACCACAAAAGAACAAAGGAAGAAAAGGAAAAACACCAAGTTACTGTTAATCTAGGTTGACTGCTACTAATTCTTTCCTTTTTTCCTCTCCTCCCCAAATGCTGGCAGGTTCCTCAACGTTCACCAACCCTTACAGCTGGGTGGAGTTAAGAAGGCCTTGCCATACCGTAATTCACAAAAGCACTTCAAGGGGTTTGTTGGCTGTATACGGAATGTCATCATTGACAGCAAGGTATGAGTAACAGGAAATCATTCTTTGGGGCAATATTTTTAACAGCTGCCTAAGGTGGTTTCCCCCCCTCTCCCTCCTTTTCTAGGTCTATGATTTGGAGCATCCTGCAGAGTCCTTAAACAGTGTGCCAGGCTGTACTATGACTGATGAAATGTGTCACAGAGCTGGGGCCCTCTCCTGTGGTATTCATGGCAAGTGCATTGGTGAATGGGGCTCTTTTAATTGTGGCTGTTACCCTGGATACGCTGGATCAAAATGTACAAAAGGTACAGTTAGTCTTGGGGAGAAATGAATCATGGGAATCTTTGGGAATAGGCAGCCATAGGGAATACCATGGTACAGAATTTGTTTAATTTGATAGCAGTTGGTTGGAGCCAGTAGCTAAGTAATGCAATGCCTTGCTCTGTGAAAGGTTTGGACTTGCAGATATTGAAGTACTTATGTTCACTTGTTGTACAAAGGAAGTGTCACAATGAGGGTCTTTGTAGGACTTCATTTACCTCTTTTGTGGTTTCATTCTGTGAGCAACATCTGACTGAGAATGAGAGATGGGAGGATTTGCAGTTTCTCTGTGGCTCATGCCCCCATTTGTTTCAAGTTTCTGATTCTGGTTCTAAAACGAAGTGCAGCTGATACTGCACCTTTCAGCATCCTTGGTGGCTATAGGTGAGAGGAAGGATGACACGGGTTAAGTCGCTATCTTGGAGATACAGGTTCAATCCCCCTGCGCTGCCACACTTCCCATGTGATCTGGGGAAAGTCCAAGTTAGTTACCAAGAATGGAATCTATGTGGACAATCACGTGAAGAAAGAATGGTCACTGCTCTCCAATAACTGTGGTTCTTCAGGATGTTGTCCACACAGGTGCCATGACTCACACTCCCACTGGGTTGCTAATCAGAGCTCTGTTCTTGTGGAGTTCTCATTGGTAAAGGAACTGAGAGTGCGTTTTAGCCACTGTCCTCTGTGCACTCAGCTGTGGGAAGGGACAAGATGGCTGGGGCCACCAGTGCAGCCCCAACAGATAATGCTATTCAAAAGAATCCAATCTCATGAGCTTGGGGAGCACACACTGAGTGGAATTGCTGTTGGCAGCACATCTTGAAGAGCCACAGCTCCTGTAGAGTGAGTAATTGTGCTGTGCTCTCTCTACTAGGTCCATGTGAAGTATATAATGGGGGTCGCACTGTTAATAGCTTGTGTAGGATGAGCTTATTGCACACACCAGGGGCTCCTTGCATTCCTCCATTCCCCCCCGACCCTGCCCGCCCAAGCTCTCTGTGTGCCACCCTCCCATCCCCCTGTAGTTCAGGGATTCCCTGTAATCCCCCCAATCTCTTTCCTGCCAGGTGTCTGTCTGCCTCCCATCTCCCCCTCTTCTTGTACCAGTTCCCCCCATTCTTCTCCCATATCCGTGAATCTGTGTGCACCCTGATTCCCATCCCCCCTCAGACATCCATGGCATCAGCACTGTGTGCCCCAGACCAGGATTCCCCATTTGCCCCAAAATGACAGGGGCTGTATTTCCCCCTTTATCCCCATACCACAGTCCTCCAACCCTATCCCCCACTAGGGGTTCTCTGTATCTCCCAATCCTCCCTCCATCTATGCCAACATTCCCCATTCATACAGCAAACATAGTACCTATCTTTAAAATGGGAAACAAAGAGAACCTGGGGAATTATAGACCAGTCAGTCCAACTTTGATACCTGGAAAGATACTGGAACAAATTATTAAACAATCCATTTGTAAGCACCTAGAGGATAATAAGGTGATAGATAATAGCTAATATGAATTTAAGAACAAATTATGACAAATCAACTTAATTCCCTTCTTTGGCGCGGTTACTGGCCTACTAGATGAGGGGAAGGAGTAGAAGTGATATATCTTTTCAGTAAGGCTTTTGGCACAGTCCCACATTGACATTCTCATAGACGAACTAGGGAAATATGGTCTAGCAGCTCACAAGTGCAGCCACATTGATTCACAGACATTCCTTCACAGATGTGCCAGAACAAAACAGCAATAATCCATTATCACAAAGCTACCCAAGAATATAATAGAAAGTAGCAATGCTGATACAATATAGCTTTTGGGGGAACCTTCCACTGCTGTGAGAACAGTGGCAGGCTAAAAGGTGCCAGATTAGTTTTTAATAACCTTTTCAAAGATGTAAATCCTGGCTGTATGTGATACCACCTCCCTATGCCTTTCCTTGGTTCTGTGCTGTGATTCACCCATATATTAGGGATTCTACCATTGCCTACCACCTCACCCACTATTTGGGCCTTCACTGTGACAAATTTCGCAACATGAAACTCGTCTCCCTGACGTCCGCCCTTGTCTCTCTCCATGCTTTAAAACAAAATAAAAACCCCACTGATGCTTTTAAGTTTCAAAATTGGTTTTTAGATCACTTTTTTGGCTTTTTGTGTGCTATAATGCCCTCTCTAGTTCCTGTATTCCCGTACTTGCTATTTTTATCTGCTCTAACTTTTGAGAGGCCAGAGTCTATGTAGCTGTGTTGCTTTGTGTTCCACAGCACCCCAAGCACCTTGGCCAGAGTTTCTTTTGAACTAAAATCCTTATGTTGAGGGTTAGTTTATCTCTTCAGAGCTCTGTGTGTGTATAAAAGTTAAGATCTGTGTGAGTGCCAAATATTATGATGTTACATTTATATTTTCCATGTGTTATGTTTAGTTCTTCTGGAGTGGGCCTTTGGAAGGGACAGTTGGATTCATTATGAACTGAAAAGTTTTCTTAGTGCCCACATTACCCAGGTCCAGCTCATGGTACGCACCCGTGTTTCCTTCAGCACCCTTCTCAGCATGGCATCAGCAGACGGAAGTAGATACATCAGATTGGAGGTAAACAATCCAAATGTTGTTCTGTCAGTGGCGTTAACTTGTGCCACTGCACAATGATAAAAAAGAAGCATCTTCTGAATATTTAAAGGTGCCTGTTCCTCAAAGGAATAAGGGCAGGGCTTTGCCCCTTTGAGTAACGATTCTCATTCATGGAAGTTCTGTCTTTCCTTAGAAATAAATGCAGCTAGCGCAGTGCTGCTTGGCCATGCAGGGAACATTTCCCACTTATTAGAATTTGTGGCTTATATTCTGATGTTTGGACATGTATTTTTGGTATATGTGTGAACATTATTAAAGGTCTCTTCCCCTGTGTTCCTGTAGGTGGTTGATGGACATTTTGGTGTTAATTTCAATTTGGGGGACAAAGAGCAGCATCTGAGACTGAGCACATTACGCATAGACAACGGCCAGTGGGTTCTGCTGACTATGGAACGCTATAACAATGAGTTTACCTTGCGTGTTAATAATGGCGGAGGGGATCGCGAAGTGACCTCCTTTATGGGTGCAAACAGATGGTTCGAAATGGATTTGGCAAGCATTGTGCTAGGAAACCGCGTTCCTAACCACTCAGACAGTGATTTCCAAGGTAGGTGACACATGAACCATGGAAATGGCATGTTAGGGAATAATGAGACTCCAAGCCCCACATAGGCATATCTACCGAAGGTTGGAGTGGCCTTGGAATGCAGGATCTGGCCTCTGGCTGGAAATTCAGAACTACTGCCTTGCCCTCAGTTTGCCAAATAATGCCCTTGTACTGAGGTAAATTGGATTTTTGATATTTCCCACTGTAGACATTGGCAGAATAAAGCAAGAATTAGTGGAGTTCCAATCCCTGCTCTGTGGGCCTGGAGGGAGGAGAACAACACTGCGATTGTTCCAACCTCTTTCCTCACAGCCAGAGGGGAGGGGAGGATCAATACTGGAATATTTACTGCAGGGTGTGAAGTGGGAGGTTCTGCACAGAACTTCACTACCCCTACCCCTATGGCTGGGCTGGATGGAGGTGGAGCTCTGTCTGTCTAAGTTTTGGGCAAAGTAGAAAGCAGTCACTTGCATCTGGGTTCCCCTCAGCCTGCAGCAGGGTGGGCAAGGAGAGCCCCAATCAAACCACCTGCTTCACAGCTTCAACTCTGTTGAGCTCTGCTGCAGGAGCGCTATAATGCTGTGCAGGGCCAGCCAGCAAGAACACAGGCACACATGTCAGAAGGAATCTTGACCACTAGTAAAATAGTGTTTGCGTTACTAAACTCTTATCCTGTGATCAGACTATTTTGCATGCAAACAGCGATCATTTTGATAATGATACAAGTCCTCAAAGATGTTTAAAGAACTTTGCAATGCAATGTGCTTTGAGAGGGTTTGTGAGGAACACTGTGTTTCTGTCTTTATGCTTTTCTGCTCATGTAGGTTGCATGCGTGATGTCCAGCTGAATGGTCAGCCTCTTCTTGGGGATGACAAAATCACAGAGTTCAGCTTCATTCTGAAGCAGCAAGGCATCACCATTGGCTGTCATTCCAATGCTTGCCGCAGTCAGCCCTGTCACGGTCCTTTCCATTGTGTAGACTTGTGGAGAAGGCATGAATGCAGGTACACTTAGCTTTTGTTTTTCCTGTGGGAGTGGGACATGATCATTTGGGACCGTCTCTTTCTACATAAGGCCCTGCAGATTGCCGCTATCCAATCTACTTCTAAAGGGAAAGCTCCAGGGTTCTCTCCCATATACTTACCTGGGAACCACATGGCAAGGAGTCTGGCATGCTTTCTGACTCCCCGGCTTTCCATGAGGATTTGTGTTCTTACAGGAGATTTACCCCTCCATTATCTTTCCAATTTCATGTTGGAAGATGAGGAATACAGGGGCACCAAGCCTGTTCCATGCTGCTGGCAGATTATGTCCCCAGAGGGACCAGTCCCGGGATGGGGATGAGGATGAGGATCCTCATTCCAAAATGTCCAAATAACCAGAACAAAGCCTGTATCCAGCCCTGCCACAAACTTGCTCATTCTTTTTCTCTGGATGTCAGTGGGGGCTACCAGATTCTCCCTCTGGTTCCGAATGTGTGTGGAGGGAAAGAACCTTTCCTGCTTCTCCAGCTAGGGCTGGTCATGTTTTGAAGCAGACTGTTTCCCCCCTTGGGGGAAGTAGAGCTCTTTGAGGAATCGGGGGTATCTCTTGTGTATTTTCTTGTTCTCTGGGCATTGTGGCAATGCTGCAGGCAGGACTTAGGAAGCAAAGTAGGGGGACACCTGGAGTTTCTGTTTACATGGCAATACCTAGAACATCCATTCAGTTCACAGCTATTTCATAGTAGTGATGTGGCATGAGCGCTTCTTGGTTTTTATTTTCTTTAAAAGCTTTTAGTATTGGTTTTAGAAACATGTGTAAGTAGCAAACTGGAATTACTGAACAATTTTCCCTGCACAGCATTTACAAAGCAGCATGCTCTTCCTGTCACCACCATCACCCAAAATAATCTGTTGGTTTCATCATTCAGGTGCCCAACTGGCAAAGTAGAAGTGACGGATAATCTTACAGGGCTTAAACACTGCACCTCTACACCCTGTGGACTCTGGAACTGTAGGAATGGGGGTACCTGTGTGGCACATTCCCAAGACAAATTTGTCTGCCAGTGTCCTGATGGCTATAAAGGAAAGTGGTGTGAAATCAGCCAGGTGAAAGCAGGAAAACCAGTTGGACTCAGCTCTGGCTCAATCTTGGCAATCAGCATGTGCCTCCTAGTTTTTCTAGGTAGGAAAGAAAATATTTTTAATTTATTCTTACACTACGTGTTACACCATTGAAACAAGGACACTGCCACTTATGAGAGAGCACCTTTTATTTCTGCTATGAGTCACTGGTTCAAATCCATCTTAGAATAGTAACAACTGAAAGTCATTATCACATAATTGCAGTTCACTGGCTTCAGGACTGGTTCAAGTAAAACTAGATTCCCCCTCCATTCACTTCCACCCCCTTCTAAAGCTTCCCCTGGGGCACCCAAGACTGCATGTGCAGCTATTTCACCTCCAAGCCTCAACTGCCCCAAATTCCCATGTTGTTATTGTCACATTGGTATTCCAGCAGCACCTACAATGTGGTAGGCACTGTTCACATTCATAGGAAGGCACAGACCCTTCCCTAAAGAGTTTGCAATGTAAGCAGACAAGCAATGTACAAGGGGTGGGTCAGAAAGAGACACAATCAATATAAATATTGTATATATTTTATATATTAGTTGATCTTTGATTCTATTATTCATACATGGCTGTATGTTCAACCTATCCAATATTACCCAGGGCTTGGTGGGAAATGGTTTTCCCGTCCTATGAAAAATGTTGAAATTGAAAATATTTTCCTGTTCTACAGTGAGGCAAAACTGAGGCCTTCTGACATTTTTTGGTGGGGGGTGGGGGATGCAGGAAGAGACCCACACCAAACCCAGAATAGCTAATAGGTTAGGACACTGATTGGGGATGTGAGAAACCCAGGTTTCTTCCTGATCTGATTCAAAACTGCTACCGTTTTGACAAACTGGCATTTTCTGACCAATAAATAAATAAATAAAAATAACAGTCATTAGAAAAACTCTTGACCAGCTCTAGTCCAGATTGTTGTCAAAGTGTGTGCTTATTTACATTACTGTCAATACGTTGAAGTAGGTGGGGGTTGTTCAGTATCTGGACTGGTGTGTATAAGCACAAAAATGTTTGGCTCCTTGTGTGCTTTTTGCAGGAGAAGTTAGGAAAATAGTGGCAGGCTCTCTTTTAAACAGGAGGAGGGGGAACCTGTGTCTTCCCCAGCCAGGATCGTGGGGTATGTCTACACTGTAATAACACACCTGCAGCTGGCCTGTGTCTGCTGACTTGGGCTTGCAGGGCTCAGGATGCAGGGCTATAAAACTGCTGTGTAGATGTTCAGGCTCAGGGACCCTACTTCCTCAGAGGGTTGAAAAGCCCAGGCTCCAGCCCAAACCTGGACATCTATAGCCCCACAGCCTGAGCCCTGCAAGCCCAAGTCAGCTGACATGGGCCAGCTGTGGGTGTTCTTTATTGCAGTGTAGACACATCCTGGGAGAGGCATCCTATTTCAGGCTCAAACTGTTACTCCAAAACTCTGTCAGCACAAAGCAGCTGATGTATTACTGGAGAAAAAACCTTGAAAATAACATTTAAATGATGCCTCCCACAACTGCATTTGGGACAGAAATGTCTGAGTAGATCCTGATTGACTTATGTGAAATGAACTCAGATTCCATGTATACAGTTCTGTTTAGTGTGGTCATAGGACCACATCACTTTTGGTCCTCCTTGTTGGCAGTTTGTCTCTCTCTCTCTCCTGCCCCCCCCCCCCCCAAGTCTTTCATGTTGTATCTCATCACTCTCTCACTCCCTGGCACCTAGTGGTTAAAATCCTAAATTTGCTGGTTGCTTTGTGTGGCCACCACACTTCCATGCTCTATTGTCACTTCCGTGTCACTCATTTAGAAAGGGACAAGGAGAGAGTTGTATTTTTTATTTTTCCTGACTGTATCCAGAGCCAAAGGTTAAAGTTCTAGGATCTGGGCTCTTATCCAGTGCTGCACCCCGACAAGCACTTCCTGCAGATAACATGTCCCTTCTCCTTGTTTCTGGTTCGAGTTCAGGTATAAACTGATGCTCTAATGGCATTTCTTTTAAAGAAGATTCATGGATAACCATAGTATTTAGGACTATGAAAAGTGCTACAAAAACTAAATTTTATTATAAACTATTGCTTTGCTTCTCTCTCCTAATAAAATTGTCAATTCCCCCGTATTAACAGTGTACATAGCTCAGAAAAGTAATGACTCAAATGATTATATTACATTTGTTATCTTCATTAAAACAGTGTTTTACTTACTTTGGGTATCTTATTTACTCAGGATTGGTGAAAGGCCAGAGAATGGCCAAAATGCCTTCTATTTAAATGTCCTAATGGATTCCTGTAGGTAAGTAAAATACCCTTTTAATGAAGTTTCTGATGTAACATATAAATGATTCATTACCATCCTGGAGAGTGTACTTATGTTTAATTGGATACTGAGGCTTAAACAATGCATTTCTTACCTGGGAATGTGGATATTAAATTATTAAATACTAATTTTTCTCAGGTTGTTTTCAAATGTGAATACATTTCATAGGAAGGTAGAGGCCACATAATAAACATATATGCATCTGTTTGTTCCAGCTCTGTTAGTCTCTTATACAGTGTGGAGTCAGTGGGGGAGATCAGGGTTTCGGAAAGGAGGAGTTTATCACATTCCTGAAGAGCATGAAAGCTGGGAGGACGTTAGAGAAAATGTCTTCAATTATAATGAGGAAGGAGGGGGAGAACACGACCAGGTATGGTACAGCATCTTGACAATATTTTAAACACACAGCAATCCAGACCCAAATGGCTCTCTCACCTTCGTGTCAAAGAAACAGTATGTTGAGAAAATAAGAAAACAAAATTTCAAAAAAATGTGTGGAACTTTTCAAGAGGTATGTGTGACTAACTAAAGCACCCAGATGATCTTGCTCACATAACTCTCTTCTTCCCTGACCCCGCCACCATCCCCAAAGTTTTTCTCTAATGACATGTCATGTCTTGTCTTAGATCTGAATCTCCTGGAGGCAGGTTGTTGTGTATTAAAGCACCTTGCACTTAGTGTAAGAACTTGTGAAAAAGAAGGGAACATAAGGAAATTTGTTTCTCACACAGATGAACACTACCCAATAACAGCAACAGCAAGGAATTTAAGGCAAAAGTGTCATGGGAGTAATTACTGGTACTTCACTCTTACCTTGTAACTTTTCAAATTCCATTTGCTATGATTTCTCTATGATAGTGTCTGAGAAGAGTTATAACAAGTGTGCTCAGCTTGCTTTTTAACTCTCACTTAGCTGGACCCTATCCAAGTCACTTCATGTTTTAAAAGAGGAAAAATATTTCTTTGGCTCAAATAGATCATTCATTCAGGTGTATAGATCAGTGGGGCATACAAGTTTCTCAAGCAGCCCTCTGTAGGCTTCTTGTGGGTTCCTGAAGTTACCTTAGGGCTTGTCTACATGGGGAAATTGCAGGGAAGATAGTGAGAAATTACTAGGGGATGAATTTAAAGCCCGGAATAGCTATTCCACACTAACTCCCCAAGTGGACACACTTATTCTACACTAACAGCTTGTCTGCACTGCTGGCCTGCTTCCACACACTGAAAGTTCTATAGGGCTCTTTAACCTCTTGCTGTCAGAGCACTGTGGAACTTCTAGTGCAATCACAGGTCCACACAGTCAGTTAATGCATGGCAGGCTAGTGCACTGTCGATTCACGCCTCAGCTTGCAGACAAGCCTGAGGAGTGCTTTGTGTGGTTTAGGTTAATACATTTTGGAAGGTTTTGCTTGAGCTAATGAACTAAAAATAGTAGTATCGCCATGGCAGCATGGGCAGCAGCTCAGGCTATCCCCCAGAGTACAACCCCATCCAAGATCCTAGGTACATGTTCAGATGGCTAGCCCAAGCTGCCACCCATGCCACCACAGCCACACTCCTATTTTTAGCTTGCTATTTTGAGCATAACTAGTGTGTGTACCTCTCTCTGAGCTAGGAATTGCATCTCTCAGCTGCAGTATACATGTATCTTTAGTGTGGAATAAGAGTGTCCACATGAGCTAATGCAGAATAGCTATTCTAGGCTTTATCCCTATGTAGACAAGCCCTTATTTTTGTTCTTACCTCCTTCTTCGAAGCTCTCCCTCACAGCCACCATCCTTACAAGCAGTGAACGACCAGGTGGGTCGTGGGGATAGTCCATCAAAACCATCCTTGGCTTGTAGGGCTCACTGTCATGCTTGTCTCTTTTACCAACAGAAGTTGGTCCAATAAAAGAAATTACCTCAGCCACCTTGTATCTCTAAAAATCTTCACTCTATTTAAATACTTCACTTTTGAAAAGGGAAATGGTGATTATAGGTATCCCAGATACTGGCCCAGGGTAAATATTGTCTGGGGGTTTGGAAAAGTTTTAACCTTTTTCATTATGACTTGACACGCTGTTGACGTAATGACTTTGGAGTGGAGGTTCCATTTACAGCCATATCTACCTTCCACTTCTCTGAATTTGCATGGAACATGGTGGATTTTTGTTTGTGGCCAAAGACTGTCAGTATTCACAGAGATTTTGTCTAATCTGAAGGTGTCATCCCTTTTCAGATCCTCTCTTTTCTTCAGTCTGTGAAGACCTCCCATACTCTGCTTCATTTGTGAGTTTAAAAAAGCCTGTTGCTTGCTGTTTAGGGCATTTGCTTTGTGTTTTACATATCTCTTTAATGTTTGCATTAATTAATGTGTTTCAGACTGCTTATGATATAGATGAATTAAAGAAACCCCTGCAAAGCATCCCCCAATTCTCCTCAGAAACCACTGCTCCACACTTCAAGACACATTCTTGTCCAGAGAGAGACCCATTTACAAAACACTCACATCAAAGAGACTCAAATTCTGCAGTCACCAGTATTTCAGACTTCAAGGAATATGTGTCTCAAATAATATACGACGCAGACAACGATCTACGTAGTCTTCCAGCAGACACTGTTCACTTTTACTGCTTAGAGGGGCAGTGCTCTCTGGCAGGGAGCCTTAGTTCCTTAGACTCCTCCAGTGTTGATGAAGATCTAAACTATGATGATCTCCATGAGTGGGGATCAAAGTTTGACGAGCTTAAAGAACTCTATGCGCTTTCTAATGAACACTTGAAAATGGAGAGATGGGAACCCAACACATTGCTGTGATATGAACTCTACTTAGTGTTTTGTATAAGATGCTAAAATGTTTCTAATTAGTTAAATAAATAACTTATTTATTGAGTCAGGCATTTCATACGAATCACTCACCTTTCCCTTAAGTGACACTCTGAATACAAAATCTTTTTGTATGTACTATATAAATAGATATTTAAAGTTAGAAATTTAAAGTTTTAAATGTGTGAATTTTTTTGAATACTTTGAATAGCATAGCGCACACACAGCTTTATGAAATACCTTTATTTTGTGTAGGCCAAAGTGAGTTATTACCAACATCCTATATGCAAATACTTCAGTTATTTTCTTCTTGGTCTTAGTGTGATTACGAACAAGTTGATACTTACTGGTGGGGAGATTATTATAAAATTGCAAACATTTTGGACTGTAAAATCACAACTATAATTATAGATGTTAAATACAAAACATTATTTTTCTTGATTTTTGTTTTTTGTTTTTCTTTTGTTGATAGTTGTCCACTTCTCTTATTTCCTTTCTCTCCCCTCACACACACACCCTTATAAACATTGTCCAGACCTTTAATTTAAGGCTTTTGGGGATGGGATCAAGCAAAGTAAACACTTGGGGATAGCAGAAAAAAGATGAGAATGTCCTTCCGTATAGTGTATAAACACTTCACTGGTTTGCAAAATGGAGTTATACATGTTACATTGCTACATTGTTGATCACGCACTTAGGGCTTGTCTACACTACCCGCCGGATCGGCGGGCAGCGATCGATCCAGCGGAGGTCCGCTGAGTGCTCTCCCATCGACTTCGGTACTCCACCAGAATGAGAAGTGTAAGTGGAGTCAACGGGAGAGCATCAGCTGTCGACTTACCGCAGTGAAGACACCGTGGTAAGTAGATCTAAGTATGTCGACTTCAGCTATGCTATTCACATAGCTGAAGTTGCGTATCTTCAATTGACCCTGCGCGGTAGCGTAGACAAGCCCTTAGGGAAGACGTGTTACAAGGTTTAGAAACAACGTACTAGGTAAGTTGTTTATCTTCCAACTTCCCCTTCCACACACACACTCTAATTGAATGTGATAGCTAAAGTGAGCTGCTACCATAAGCCTCTTGAGAGAAGTGGTGATTTGAGCACAGGATCAGTGTCAGGAACTCTTGAGTTTTAATCCTGGCTTTGACACTAGCTCCAGTGGCAGGGGGCAAGTCACATTAAGCGGTTTCTCTCCGTAAACTGGGGACCATACCCACTTCCTAGGGTTGATGTGTGAGGATCAGTTAGTGTTTGTAAAATGCTTTAAAGCTGTTAACTATGTATTAAATTATTTTATACTCATTTTTCATTATTTAATACCACAGCACTATACATGAAGCCTGATTTTTAGTCTAGCCAATTCTATGTAAATGTGATGTATAGCAATAAAATACTGCTTTAAAATAAGACCTTCCATCACTGTGCCTGACTTTCATGCTTGATCTATGAGAAGTGGAGCTACAGGGAGAATACAGTAACTCCTCACTTTAAGTCATCCTGGTTAATGTTGTTTCGTTGTTATGTTGCTGATCAATTAGGGAACATGCTCATTTAAAGTTGTGCAATGCTCCACTCTTACGTTGTTTGGCTGCCTGCTTTCTCCACAGCTGGCAGCCTCCCTACGCCCCCTCTTCCCCACAGCGCCTCCTGCCCACCGGCACACCCCATGGATCAGCGCCTCCTCCCCCCACTCCTGCCCACAGCAATCAGCTGGCTTGCGGCGTTTCGGGGGCAGGGGGGAGGGGCGAAGACTCAGCGCGCAGGCTCCCCGTCCCTCCCCTGCCTCCTGAATGCCGCAAGACAGCTGATTGAGGAGTTACTATACTCGATTTAAAATAAGGGAGGTTTTGAGAAATACAGTAATTGTTGTAAAACTAATATTCTGAGACACACTTCACTGAAAAAAATCTGTCAACTGAATAAAAAATGTACTTAATTAGTATAATGAAATACTTCATATAAACCATACTTAAAATGTTGATATTTATCAGCTAGATACTATGCAGTAGAGAAAACAGGATAGCAACTCAAACCATGACTCGTTCCTTTATGATAGATATTGATTTGTTCATGCAAAGTCACTGATCATGGCAAACATACAATGTATTGTCATGTTTGGCATAATGAAGGTTTCTCCCTACTTACTAAAATATAAATGTATTACCTTTTTGTAAGAAACTAGTAATTGTAATAGCTATTTTATACTTCTGGAGCACATGTATGTTGTGCTATAAATGAAAGCTACTGAACCTCAAAATTTCAGTAAGGCTATCTGCTGCTTGAGTCTTGTACTGAATACATTCAGTTAAATTATACTGTAGATATTGTATATAAATTTGTATGCCTCCTATCACTCTTTTGTATTTGAAGTTCAGTAAAGATTTTCAGGATTATCATATTGGTGCATTACGTCTTCAGTAAGGAAGAGATGAATTTGAGGTGTTCAGTGTACTACCGACTCCAGGGTGTGGGGGAGTAGTCTGCATTACCTGTCCTCCATCTGGACTGTATTTTATAATGCAACTAAAGTCTGCCAGTGTTTCACTGGTTCTACACGTGCATGCATAGCTTAGGAAAGTTTATAGGTAGCTAGCAGTATATTTTTTCCTAGGATCAGTGAAGGTGCAAAGGAACAATAGGTAGGGTCCACTGGAGAGAAGGGTCTTATGGTGAAAGCACTGGACTGTGCAGCTTCCTTCCATGTGCTAGACCAGGGGTGGGCAAACTATGGCCCGCGGGCTGGATCTGGCCCCTCAGGGCTTTGGATCCAAGCCGGGGCGCAACCAGCATCACGTCCCTGCGGCCCCCAGGCAGGGGGCTCCATGCGTTGCCCTTGCCTCCAGGTACTGCCCCTGCAGCTCCCATTGGCCAAGAACGGGAAACCGTGGCCAATGCAAGCTTTGGGGAGGTACCTGGAGACGTGGCAAGGGCAGCACACGCAGAGCCCTCCGATCCCTCTCCCCCAGGGGCCGCAGTGCTTCCTGGAGCGGCGTGGGGCCGGGGACAGGGCAGGCATTCAGGGAGCCTGTCCTGGCCCTGGTGCGCACTGCTGCCAACCTGGAGCCACTTGAGATAAGCGGCGTCGGCCCGGAGCCCGAACCCCTCCTGCACCCCACCCCCCAACTCCCTGCCCTGAGCCCCCTTGTACACCCCACACCCCTCCTGCACCCCAACCCCCTGCCCTGAGCTCCCGCCTGCACCCCAACCCCCTGCCCTGAGCCCCTTCCTGCATACCACACCCTCTCCCCCACCCTGTGCTCCCTCCTACACCACAACCCCCTGCCCCGGCCCTGCATACAATTTGCCCACCTAGATGTCAATAGGTCAATAACGTGCCACAATGGTAATTAGTACAAAGGGTCAATGATAAGATATTGTTAGCCTTTTTCCAGAGGGTCTGGCTGGAGAGTCTTGCCCGCATGCTCGGGGTTCAGCTGATCGCCATATTTGGGGTCGGGAAGGAATTTTCCTCCAGGGTAGATTGGCAGTGGCCCTGGAGGTTTTTCGCCTTCCTCCGAAGCATGGGGCAGGGGTCGCTTGCTGGTGGATTATCTGCTACTAGAAATCTTTAAATCATGATTTGGAGCATTCACCAGCAGAGTCAAGGGAGAGAATTATTTCAGGAGTGGGTGGATCGGCTTATGTGGCCTGCATCTTGCAGGAGGTCAGACTAGATGATCATAATGGTCCCTTCTGATCTTGAATTCTATGATTCTATGAGGCCCTCGGCCCAAAAAGTTTGCCCACCCCTGTGCGTATGGAAGGTGTGTATGGAAGGACGAAGGGCCTTGTGTCTCATTAGTTCATATATAGCAGAGTACAGCACATTTCTACTGCTAGCAGATAATATTCAGCTGTCTAGCAAATAGCTGAAAATAGTGGATTTAAAAAAAATAAGAAATTGCATACAAAATCTATTTTACAAGAGCTTAAAGTGGCTAGATCAGGAATTTACAGCTCAGGCTACCTAGGAACCTTAACACTGATTCCTTGTGTGATTAATAAGAGGTTTCATTACATTTTTTCCCCCTGCAGGATCCCTATTTTGCTAAATGTGAGACATCTGGGCCTGGTTTCTCAGAGTAGTAGTATATAGCACTTTGTATGTTTGAAGCTCAGCTTCAATTGACTTCAGCTGCAGGTGTTAGTACTCAATTCTTGCAAATTCAGTCCCAGGGCCTCTCACTGGGCATCCAGAAAATGAATACACAGTTTATGGCTATCTGTGTGAAAATGTTGGTTTAGCAACTTGCCCAGCATCACAGAGGAACTCTGTGGCAGAGGCAGGGATAGAATCCTGTTCTCTGTCTTAACTATGAGACCATCTTTTCTCTTCCTGCAACCTCTCACTCGTTCACTACACACTTCCATCTTCTGCAACGAATGAAGTGGGGATCCTATAGAGTAGACAACACTTCTTCATTGTATAACCCAAATTCATTCAACAAGCACCATTCGTCCTGGATATTGAATAAGGGATCCTAAGGGAAACAATGGTATGCGACCATGTCATTAGACTGTAGAGTAATATATATGCACAAGGGCCCTAATTAAAATTGCAGGGGAAACCTTAATTCTGGCATTTCCTAATTAAGACTTTGCAACCCTAACATTCTTTAATATGGGGTTTTTACATATTTCTATATAAATGACTTGGGAATTTGATAAGATAGGACTTGCTCACCTCCTAAGGTTGCCAGGAGGCTGTTTTTTAACAGAATGCCTGCTTGAAAAGGGATCCTGGTGGCTCTGGTCAGCACAGCTGACCGTGCCACTAAAAGTCCTATTGGCTGTAGTGCCAGCTGGGCAGGCATATTCCATGCCTGCCTCTGCACAGCACCTGGGAAGTGGCCAGCATGCCCCTCTGGCTCACAGGCAGAGAAGTGGCCAGGGGGGCTCAGCGCGCTGCCCACACCTGCAGACGCCACCCTGAGTGCTGACTCCACAGCTTCCATGGGCCAGGAACTACAGCCAATGGGAGCTGCAGGGGCATCACCTGCAGGCAGTGTGTGGAGCTCTCTGGCCACCCCTCTGCCTAGGAGTCGCAGGGACATACCACTGCTTCCCGGGAGCCGCCTGAGGTCAGCATCACCCAGAGCCTGCAGCCCAAGCCCCCTTTTGTGCCCCAACCCCCTGTCCTAGCTCTGAACCCCCTCCTGCACCCCAACCCTGAATCCTTTCCTATAGGCTGAACCCCTTAGCCCCAGCCCAGAGCCCCTTCCTACACCCTAAACCCCTCATCCCTGGCCCCACCCAGGAGCCCACACCTCAAATCCCTGCCTGGTGAAAATGAGCAAGTGAGAGGGTGGGGGAGAGCGAGCGATGGAGGGAGGAGGTGGGGGGAATGGAGTAAGTGGGGCGGGGCAAGGATGTTTAGTTTTCTCCAATTAGAAGTTGGCAACCATACCTACCGCTGAAAATATTGGAATATTGCCAGGTCCTGGGAGCTAACATTTCATTCCTGTGAAAGGTTCCATAATTATTTAATGTGTTTAAAAGTGTTACAAAGGGTAAAATTTTTAGTTGAGGAAATAATAATGTACTGCTAAATTAATATAAGCAAAGGTCACAACAGTTTCAATGCCCTTACGTTAGGAGTTTGCATGGATTTGGCTAGATCAATTTTTTAAATCAATTTAAACTGCTCCACTCGTCTGGTACAAACAAAGCTGGAGGTTATGGAATGGAAAAGTGCATTTGATTTTATAAACATCACTACTGCCCATGAAAATCTTCCTGCTTTGCATCCACATTCTTGAGGTCTGACCTATGAGTGAGAGGAACAGTGAATAGTTTTACGTTAGCATCAAGCTCCAATTCAGCACAGTTCGGTGGTTTGAGCACTGGCCTGCTAAACCTAGGGTTGTATGCTCAATCCTCGAGGGGGCCACTTAGGTATCTGGGGCAAAATCGGTACTTGGTCCTGCTAGTGAAGGCAGGGGGCTAGACTCAATCACCTTGTGGGTTCCCTTCTAGTTCTATGAGATAGGTGTATCTTCATATATTAATAAAATCTTTTGATACAGAAAGTAAAATGCTCAGATCAAAATTTCTGCTTCTGAAATTGTGCGGCTGCTCATTATAGGAAACAAAGAGGGTAAAGTACTAAAAAATGTTCTTACCATGGTGTGTTGCATAAGGCACTAGAGGAGGCTTTAGGAGACCAGGGTTCTATTCTCTGGTCTGTCACTACCCTGCTGTGTGACTTTGAGCCAGTTGTTTCACCTCCCATTTCCTCTCCCACTCTTTGTTTTATTTAAATGGCCTCCTCTGCAAGAGCTTACAATGTTTAGGATATGTACCTAGCCCAAATAATGACACCCTGCTTTTAGTGGGTGCATAGTACTAATGTACTACACGTAATAAATACGATTGGCTTATTGTCCATATGCTTTGATATAGTCACTCTCTGCATCCTACTGCTGCAGGGCTGTAGGTAAGATGAAACAAGTGGAGAGCTGCTTGCTTACAGCTGCACTGACGTTTCCAACGCCATTCATTACTCAGTGCCCCAGCCCCTTTGCTAATACAGGTGCCCTCTGTATTTGCGTGTCTGGTTGCTGAGCTACGGCCCTGCATTTGTTCTCCCACCCAAGCCCGAGGGCTAGAAAGTTACTGGCGGAAGAATAACGTGCCAGGAAAGCTAAATCGACCGCCGGTGGATCGATCTCAGAGCGTCGACCCCTGCCGTAGTGTAGACCTCCCATAACGGGGGCGGAGCCAACGCCGAGCCCCAGCCGCTCTCTGAGTGGCCAGAAATGCTGAAGGGGGCGGAGCCCCCCCCCCCGCGAGGAGCCTCAGCGGCGGCCATCTTGGTACGTTGGGATCCTTCGGCCGTGGGCGGGGCAACCAGTGAGGGATTCGGGAGCCTGATGGGTGTGGCCCGGGGTCGCTGAGGGCAAAGGGGAGACCACGAACGGGGGAACGGGGCCGCGAGGCGAGGCGAGTTCACCCCCCCCCGCACGCAGTACCTGCTCGCCGAGCGGTGCTGGGTCTCAGCGAGCCGCCGCGGGCCAGAGCCGAGCTACCGCTATGAGCGCCGAAGCCGCTGACCGGGAAGCGGCCACGTCCAGCCGGCCTTGCACCCCGCCGCAGACCTCCTGGTTCGAGTTCCTGCTGGAGGAGGCGCTGCTGGAGACGCACCTGAAGAAGCCCTGCCCTGGTTAGTGCCTGCAGGGCTAGCGGGCGCTGCGGGGTCGGTGTGCGGCCAGGGGAGGGGGCGGCCTACGCCTCGGGAGCAGCTGCCGCCGGGCGTTGCTCGGTGTCTCACATGCAGGGACGGGGGCGGCCGTTGGGCTCGCGGGCCCGCCCCCGACTCGCTGCGGCTCGTGCCCAGCTGTGACGCGCCGCCTAGAGAGAGGCGACGGGGTGGCTGGCCCGGCCTCAGTCTCAGGGCCACAGACCTTAGCTGCTCGGCTGGCTTCGCTCTCCAGGGCTGATGGTCGGGCGTCATTTTTGAGCCGCTAGACTTGTCTGTTAAGGAGCCAGCAATTAATGGGTGGTGGTTTTAAAACAAACACAAGGAAGCGTTTCACACAATGCATAGTCCGCCCGTGGAGCCCGGGCCAGGGGATGTTGTGAAGGCCAAAGCTGTAACTGGGTTCAAAAAAGAGTTGGCTAAGTTCATGGCTACGTCCATGAATGGCATGTCCGGGTGTCCCTAGCCTCTGACTGCCAGAACCTGGGACTTGACAACAGGGGATGGATCACTTGATAATTGCCCTGTTCTGTTCACCAAGCACTGGCCACGGTCAAAGAGAGGGTGCTGGGCTACGTGGACCATTGGTCTCACTCAGTATGGCCGTTCTTATATTCTGTTGCTCCTATGAGTGCATCCAGCCTCCACCATTTCTTGGCTTCCTTTTTACAGCGTGCCTCATTCTCTCAAGCCTGTCTATCCCTTCATCGCAGTGTGAAAGTGCACAAACTAACCAAAGCAAGTGCGTTTGTAACTTTTGTCTTTCTATCCCTTTCCTATATTGTCCGATGTCTCATTCTGTCTGTATTTACGCTGTAAGTGTTAGAGACAGTCCCTGCTACTAGTTTAGTTTTGTAAAGTGCCATACATGTTCAAGGTATTGAACAAATGATAAATAATGGTAAAGTATTGCAAGAAGACTGCCTGTTACAAGGCATGTTTAGGAGGAGACAGTGTGTTGATCCTAGATCAATTTTGGGATGACTGCCAGCAAGGCTTTTAGGATATAGGATTGCCTATCCAGTTGAATCACAATCAATGGCAGTCTTATGACCCAGTGGTTGCAATGAGCTCAGCTGCAGGAGGCAAAAGGACATAAAATACTTCCAGAGGTAGCAGTTGACCTCATACTGAAGACTAGCTGTGTATGCTGTATAGGTAGAAAATAGAAGTGTTGGACACTGTTTATATTTGCTAAAACCTGAAAAAAGTATTATGTTCTTTTGTTATTTATTAAAATATTGCTGCTCTGAAGACATCACTGTAATATGCTCTCACGCACAAAATCATATTTTTCATCCTCGCATTTTAAAGCAGGCCTGCACAACATGCGGACCGCGTGGGCTCACTGTGCGGCCTGCGGGCACGCGGCTGGGTGGAGCTGCTGGGTTCGCCCCCTGCCCTGGGGGGGGCCTCACAGCCCCACGCATGCCACGCTCCAACCACCCTGACGGCCAGAACCACGTGTCTCTGTATCTCGCTCCCCACCTGGCGTACAGCAGGTGTGTCACTTCTGGGTCCGCTGAGGCAGGAAGCGCTGGGCATGAGGCAGAGCCCGTAAGTGCCAAGCGAGGGAGGGGGGTGCCCAGCCTGGGCTCGAGCCGCAGCTCGAGGGACTGGGCTGAGATCCCCCACCCCCCTTCAGTTGGGGGCAGGGCGGCTGCTGTGCTGGTTGGTCCCAGGGCGGCCTCCGTAGTGATCGGGTGGGGGTTGAACTGTCTATGGGCAGCCAGGAAATCCCTGGGGAAGATGTATGTGTGTTGCACCTGCCCTGCCCCAACTGCTGCCCCCTTCCCTGGTCCAGAGACCTTCCCCCTTCCCGGCCCTTATCACACAGCCTTCCCCACACCCCGGCTCCCTGGGGTCCCTGTGTTTGTGTGTTGGACAGTCACATCCAATCCCGTCACACTGCCCCCCTTTCCTCTCCCCAGCTTAGTTCATAGCCCCAGAAAATCCCTTCAAACTATCCCCCTTTTCCCCTCCCCTTATTTCATGGGGGGGGGATGATGAGCTGGGGGGGGCAGTGGCAGTGAGGCTTTATATTTGGGGAGGGGAGTGAGGAGGCGAGCGGCGAGTCGGTAGCTGGAGGGGGGCATCCATTTTCAGTATTTTAATTTTTGGTACTGCTCTGTGCAGTAATATAGTGACCCCTGGGGGGTTGAAGAGGGGTGTGATGGAGGGGGTGGGCCCTATTTTACTGCTGTGATCTGGTCACCCTATGCATGTCGTTTCTCCCCCCCCCCCCCCTTCAGCCAACAACTGTTTCGGCAGGGCGGCGCTGGGGAAGGAGGGTTTGTTTCCGCGGGGTGGGTGGCGCTGGGGCGGGGTGTGTGTTTTGGGGGGGATGTTTTGGTGTCGCGGGAGGGGGGGATGTTTCGGCCCTCAGCTGTTTTCTTTGGAGTAATATGGCCCTCGCCACTTTGCAAGTTGTGCAGGCCTGTTTTAAAGCCTTCCATAGCACTGCCTCTGTTTACATCTTGTTGGTCACCTGCTGCTACACTTCTATTCAGGCTCTGTTTTCTGCTCATTGCTTTTCTCCATGCTTCTTTTATTTGTCTTTCTCAAGCACTTGCATACTTTACTTTTCTTACATCAGGAATATCTTTCATGTGCTGTGCTATTTGTCTCTGTCAGATTCCTCCTTGAAGCCCACCTTTTCCTACAGTAGGGATTGGCAACCTTTGGCACACAGCCTATCAGGGAAATCCACTGGCAGGCTGAGGCGGTTTGTTTACCTGCAGCGTCCGCAGGTTCGGCCGATCACAGCTCCCACTGGCTGCGGTTCACTGTTCCAGGCCAGTGTGGGCTGCAGGAAGTGGCGGCCAGCACATCCCTCGGCCCGCGCTGCTTCCCACAGCCTCCATTGGCCTGGAACAGTGAATCGCGACCAGTGGGAGCTGCGATTGGCTGCAGGTAAACAAACCGTCCCGGCCTGCCAGCGGATTTCCCTGACTGGCTGCGTGCCAAAGGTTGCCAATCCCTGTCCTACAGTCTCTCAGATAACCCATGTAGTGAAAATGGTGGTAAGAAAAATTCATATTGTTAACCTTAGCCTACCTACCACATAACCACCTTTTATTCGGTCCTATCTCTCCTCTGCCTTTCTGTCCACCCCCTTGCCTGATGGTATTTCTCTAGCAATATGTTTGTCGTTCACCACTTAGGGACAGATCTTGCAAATGTTACAGGATGTAATGCTTACTGCCAATGACTACAGTGGGATAACTCATAAGAAGGGTCTGTGTCACATAGTAAATATATTAAGGATCAAGACCTTTGCAGTCCACATGAGTTAGTCGTCATGTCTGCAAATATCTATCTAAAGAAGCATGCACACCTGTGGTGTTTTATGGAGTTACTAAATAATATTAACATATAATTGAGCATAACTGAGAAAATAAATCTTCAATGCAAACTGACTTGTGATAATGAAAAAGGTTTTAAAAGAATAACCAAAACTGCTGTTCTAAAATTTATTACCCAATGTTCTAACTCCTAAAGCTATGTCTACACAGCGCACCTTACAATGGTGGAGCTGTGCTGCTGCAGCCGTGCCGTTGTAAGGTGTGCTGTGTGGTCACTCTTTATCACTAGGAGAGAGAGATCTCCTGGTGCCAAAATAAAACCACCTCCAACGAGGAGCGGTAGCTTCATCGATGGGAGCGTGGTTCCCGCCAACGAAGCGCTGTCCACACCGGCTCTCTTCGTCACTAAAATGTTTGTCATTCAGGAGGATGTTTTTTCACACACCTAAGCAACAAGTTGTAGCAACGAAAGTGCCAGTGTAGACAGGATAAATTAGAAGGTTTTTTATTTTTTGGTTTAATGTTTCATTTCATGATACTTCATTTCACAGTTTTCCTTTTTGTTTGGTCCTTTCACACAGCAATAGGACAAGCATTTCTTTTTTGTAAACAAAAAATTTAATTGTAAAACCACAAAAATTGTCAGAGGGATTTAGGCAGGTTTGTACCTGTAATTTCTTTTAACTCAAAATCTTGTTAGTTTCAAGAAATCAAGTTGCATGCCCTTCTACATGTACTGTGCTAGCATAGCCTTGTCTGTTTAGAATCAGGACTTCTGAGATACTGTTATTAACCATGAAAATTTTACCTTATTCAAGTGAGAATCTGACTAAAATTACAAAGTGAAACTGTCATTTATTTGTATTCTTGTAGCACCAAAGACCTTGGCCATGGCTGAAGTCCCATTATCTTCACAAAAGACTAAATATGACAGGCCCAATCTACATTGTTAATTTAGATATCCTAGTATTAATCCACAATTTTTGATGTCTAAGTTAGCAGTGTTCGCCTGTATTTTGTAAAATACAGGAAAAAGTTAATAGTTCTAATTTTTGAATACTAAAAGCAGTCAAAACTGTAGGAAAAATTAGTGATCAGTTCAATACTGCTTTCCCCTGACTTGAACTCTATAACACAGAATTAGGACTGTCAAACAATTAAAAAAAATTATTGTGAGATTAAAAAAAGTTGTGATTAATCGCACTGTTAAACAATAATAGAATACCATTTATGTAAATATTTTTGCCAATATTTTTGGTTTGGTGTGTGTATGTGCGCGCGCGCAGGAAGCGCTGTCTCTTTTTAAGCAAAGCACTCAAGAGCCCAAATTCTTTTTCAGCCAGCAGCGCTCATTCCTGAGCAATCCTCAACAGACAGGATGTCCTCCTACCCCTACCTGTGTACCTGGTTGCTGTTGACCTGGGGTCAGGGAGAAGGGTGAGCCTAACTTCAGCCCCCTTGCATTTCCTCTGCGCAGCAGACAGAAGGAATGCTCCCTGTTCAGAGCAGCTTGGCTGGGGTGGCTACATTGAGAGAGAGGAGGCTGGAGCAGGGTGGCAAAAGGAGAGGTGCCCCCCTGAGCATGGTGCCATGGGTAGTGACCCCCTTCACCCAGCCGGTGTCTCCCTCCCTGCCCTGATGCTAGAGTCCCATCTCCAAAGGTTTGCGATTAACTCTCATTTTTTAAAAAAAGTGTTAATTGCATGCCTTAACTGCAATTAATTGACAATTCTAAAAAAAAAAAATTGCATACCTCTAAATAGCATGTGGAAAAGCAGAAGTGGAAACAGATTATTTCCAGCCAAATTTGAAGTTATCCATGAGGGAAAAGTCTATTTTTCTTGGGATGTTAATTCCAGTGAGGCTGTACTGGAAAAGATCCTGAGAGGTCTCTGAAGAAGACTGAAATATTTATTGTTACTGTTATTCTAAACTATTATTGTCAGTCTGCAACAATTAGTCATTTTATTGAAGACCTTTAAGAAATTGAAATGAATAGGCAGCAGGTTTAAAAGCAAACAAAAGGAAGTACTTCTTCATACAACACACAGCCAACCTGTGGAACTTGTTGCCAGGAGATGTTGTGAAGGCCAAAATTATAATTGGTTCAAAAAAGAACTAGATAAATCCACGGGGAGGTAGGTCCATCAGTAGCTATTAGCCAAGATGCCCAGGGATGCAACTGCATGCTCTGGGTGTCCATAAGCCTCTGACTACCAGAAGCAGGGACTGGATGACGGGGTGGATCACTTGACAGTTGTCCTGTTCTGTTCATTCCCTTTAAACTATTTGGTATTGGCCACTGTTGGAAAACAGGGTACTGGGCTCGATGGACCAGTGGTCTAACCCGGTATGGCCATTCTTATGTTCTTACATTGAGCCCTGCTCAAAATCAGGTTTTAACCTTTCTATTTGCCAGATTCGTTACTCTCAGCTAATAGTTAATGTGCTCAAGACACATTTAATATGGGAATGCTTTCTCTTATGGTGGTTGGTGGTTGAAATTTAGTAACAGTAATACGCAACAGTGAAAATAAATACGAAGAATATTTGGGTGCCAGGATAAAATCATAATTTAACCTAAGCTTATTTTATTAAGAATCTGGCTAAATTCAGTGTAAAAACTCATGATATTCTTTGAGGTTAGAATCTCTGTCAAGCAAAAAAGATGCTAGTATAAATGCCAAAAACATTTTCTGCTCAATATTCATGGTTGTAATTTTGTTTCAATATGACTTTGTTTCTGTGCCTAAAAATGAAATTAAAAATGTGTGGCTTTTTTTTTTTGTTTTTTGTTTTTTCCTGTTTATAGATCCTCCACCTGTTCAGTTGATTGTCCAATTTTTAGAGCAGGCTTCTAAGCCATCAGTGAATGAGCAGAACCAGGTCCAGCCTCCACCTGATAACAAGAGAAACCGTATTTTAAAACTTCTTGCTCTTAAAGTTGCTGCACACTTAAAGTGGGATTTGGATGTACTAGAGAAAAGGTATTGCTTATACATTTCAGGCTGAAAATCTTAAATTACAATGTGGCCCAAATTCTGTTTTTTAACAAGTTGGAAGTGGATCCTATTCTGTATTCCAACTGAGACATTTGAAAAGAAAGTTTGGTGTGGGTAGGAGAAGGAATTTAACAGTTCAGTCAACTATAATAGTTCCATCTGTTTATAAGTAGGTAAAATAAGACTCTTGATTAGGGGTTCTCAAACTGGGGGTCGGGACCCCTCAGGGGGTTGTGAGCTTATTACATGGGAGGTTGCGAGCTGTCAACCTCCACCCCAAACCTTGCTTGCCTCCAGCATTTATAATGGTGTTAAATATATTAAAAAGTGTATTTAATTTACTGGGGGGGGTCGCACTCAGAGGCTTGCTGTGTGAAAGGGGTCACCAGTAAAAAAGTTTAAGATCCCCTGCTCTTGATGATGTAAGGAAGCCAGGCCATAAACAGGGATGTTGCAACTCCCACAAGGCAATTAGTAGTAGTAGTAGTAGCAGTAATAGTAATTTAAAAAAGAAACACAGCAAACCTTATAAGATGTTCACATTCTTAACCTAAGTAAATGTATGCTCTTACTGTTGTAACCTTTGTCCTTCTCCACCTTCTCACTCTTTATTACATTTGTTTAATGTTGGATTGTAAGCTTTACAAAGCTTATTTTAAAGCTTGGGTGCCAAAAAAAACCCCAAACATTGGTTTCAAGTAGGTTCATTAGAAAACTAAAAATTCACCTAATTTCCCTGTCTTGTAGGAGTAATTGATTTTGCTGAAGTGGTATAAAGAAAGCATAATTTTCATGAAGACATAAAGAAGCTTGCTATCTTTATAAGCATATTGGACCATATGACTGTCTTCAAACACATTTTTATATAGGTGGGATGGGGTATTCATAAACAAGTTATTCTCCTTTCTCACCAAACTCTGATGTTTGAATATTTATAAGCTGTGCTTCCTTGCGTATTACACATTTTCAGATAATGTGGTGTAAGGAGCAGAGCAGGGGCCTATGAGTTAGTGTCCTTGATTCTAAATTTCCAGCTTTGTTAATTTCTGTTACTCAGTTTCCTCATTTGTGGGGTATAGTATTTATTTGTACTGCTGGAGTGTTGTAAAGCTTAATTCATATCTGTAAAAGTGCTATGAGGTTCTCCCCTATAAGTCCCTGCATTTATGTAGCACTTCAATCATAATCTTTATGGTCATGATTAGATACAAAACCCACAATAATAATATATGAGCTATAATACTTTTACTGCAAAAATGTATTTTTAATTTAATTCTAAATATACTGTAGAAGTCAAGATGAACAATCAATGCTTTCCTATGTGCTTCCCTTTCAAACTGGGTCTCCAGTTTTGCAGGCACACCTTTGTATTTGTAATTAATTCATGTGTGTTTTTGCACTCAATTTATCAAGAGTTCAAATTCACAAAAAATAGAGGCCAGTTTTGAAAATTGTCTCCTTAATGCACCAAAAACTTGAGCTGATGCAGGACTTCATAGACTCACTTTGTCCCTCTAAACTGGTCGTGTCTTAATTTAAAATCTTTCCCTAATAGGGAGAAACTAAAATATGATCCCTCGTCCTATTCATGAATCAGTTAATAACTATGGGTCTGATTGTCATAAGGCTTCGTAATCAGGACCCATACCTTAGGGTTTCAACTGCCTATGCTAGGTTACACAGCTGCATTTAAAGAGATTTCAGTGGCATACTCCAGGGGTTCTCATATTGGGTCAGGACTCCAAAGTGGGTCATGATCCCATTTTAATGGGTCTCTAGGGCTGGTGTTAGACTTGCTGGGGCCTGATGCTGAAGCCCGAACCCCACCACCCGGGGCAGTGGGGCTCGGGCAGACTCAGGCTTCCGTTTCCCATCCTGGGGTCATATAGTAATTTTTGTTGTCAGAAAGAGGTTATGTTGCAATGAACTTTGAGAACCGCTGGCATACTCTGATCCCAGTCTGCATTACAGCTTCATCCAGGGTGAATCATGGGTCCCATTTTTGCCCAGATAGACAATATTCTTGGACCTCTCATACTAAAAGTAGATTAATTGGCATGACTTTCAATATTGTATAGCATGACAACATATAGATCAGTCTGTTATTTGTTGAGGACTAAAAATCCGTCAAGTATTTCAGAATCCGGCTGTAGTTACTAAATGTGCATGTGGAATTGGTTGCTTTGGGGCTCTCACGAATGTTACTGTGTATTATGTAGTAGTATTTTTCTGAAGTCTTAGGGTACATAAGCTAGTCACTTACTTGAACTTCAAATGTTTCTCTTACAGAGAAATCTGAATTAGTAATCACGGTATTTTCAGTTGCATAGCATTGAACTTCAGAATCCTAGAGTGGGGCTTTCCTGACTTTTCAGTGGAACTATACTGTTTTATCACAGTAAGACTGTGATTGTACTAATGCCCATCACCTGTGTTAATGTTCAAACTTATAATGGAGTATGTGCCACTCTAGCCCCCAGTCTTAAACCATTGTGTGGTAGTGTGCGCAACTCATATGAGGCAAATAGAAGTAGCACATAGTTGCTTCTTGTTATAGGGGTCCACTCCTACTCTCAGTAAGAGTTTTGTCATTTACTTTGTGGGAGCAGGATCTGACCCTGGTTTGGGAGGAAGAACTTATCCGTGAGTGGGAGTCACTATTATAGAGGAGCAAATTACTCTTACTTTCCTGGGGAATTATGGATCAATTTAAGTAATATGCCCTGCACTGAGTAGTTTTGTCTTATCTAAACATACTAGAAGTAGGACTTCTACGTGAAATGTACAGTCCTCTTTTTCTTGTTTTTTAGTTTGTCTGTTCCTGTACTGAATATGTTGCTGAATGAACTACTATGCATTAGCAAAGTTCCTCCAGGAACTAAACATGTAGATGTGGACCTATCCAGTTTACCTCCAACCACTGCAATGGCTATACTTCTCTACAATAGATGGTAAACTAACTCTCTCCTTTGAGCTATTTTCATAGGTCAAATACAGAAAGAAATGTTAATTAATCCTATTTAAATTTAATATTGGTTCTGTTACCGAAATATCGGGTCTGCCTAGCTGAGAGCCAATAACAGCCTGACAGGGATAAGGAAAAATGCTTTATTTTGCAGAAGAAAGGAGAGCTCTGTAATTAATACAGGAGACTTTACTGCACACAAGTTTTACAAGCTTTTTATACACTTTCAGACAAAGACCATGCCGTGTTAACACTTCATTGGTGGGTGTCAAGCCCCGTAACACCGTTATTTGTTCAAGAAAGACTGGCTTGAAGCGGAATTTTTTTCTGTCTCCGACAGCAAGCAGAAAAGATTAGTTACAAAGTTTAAGGGACTGTGTACGTGAGGCCTTGTGGAGGCTTCTGCCTCCACCTACTGGCCGTTTGCAAAACTATGAAAAGGCAGGGGCGGCTATAGCTTTCACAGTTCTAAATTAGGCTATTCAAAGAAGCGTTGAACTTCTGTCCTTAATGGGTGTTGGTGGGGGTGGTGTACTTTTGTGCATGCACGTACACGTTTTAGCTTGCTAACAGTTTAAATTTAATCTTTGTTTACTTTTCTGTACTTAGATAAGAGGTGTGCAAACTCAACATGACTCTATAAATCTCAAACTAAATGTATAGCATTGTTAATATTCTGCTCTTTTATACTTTTGAAGTCACCTGGATGAGTGCAACAAGTGGATGGGTCTGAAGAGGCCTTAGAAAGAAAATATGCTGTCATGTAACAGAATATTGAACATAAATGTTTTTAGTGTGTTGGCTACTGAATTATATATCTTAAATACCCTATGCAGAGAATGTGTACAAGTTGTCAGGTTTTCTAAATTGAGGGGTATTTTTAGCGTGCATTGTGCTCTGCATATCACATGTTAATGAGAATAACAAACAATTCTGTGCTTAAATTTTTGTTTTCACTTTTTCCCCCCCTATAGGGCCATTAGGACCATTGTCCAAAGTAGTTTTCCTGTAAAACAAGTGAAACCTGGTCCACCTCAGTTAAGTGTGTAAGTCAGCAAATGTTCTTCAGAATGTTATTGACATCACATTTATTGAGCATCATATAGTTCAGAACCTAAATTTTCGGTTTGACAATGGCACGTTAATAGCCTATAGAAGATTAAAATTATGAATTAGTGTACTCTTGAAAAAAATAAAATGAATGTATTCAGAATAAAGCTTAAAAATATATTTTTGTTATATGATCTGTGTGGCCTGACAGAACTTGAAAAATCATAGAGGAAAGGGAGGCAGGTGTTTTTCACTCTGACTAGTAGGCTTAGGCCTCAGTCTAGTCTGTGTTCGGTAAATTTTTAAGTCTCTGGCTTTACTTATACCAGGCTGGTTAAATGATTCATGTCATATTGTTCCAGACTGTCAGACTAGTAATCCAATAGCTCAGTGGATTCTCAATCTTTAAGAATAAAGCTTGTTTTCTTCATTAGCTCGCAGGTTATTTCATTAGACATTTTGTATACTTAAATATAAAAATCCAAATTGTTTTGAGCAAAATATATAGAGGTGTTTTTTTTAAACTGCCTCTTGGATTGACTTTTTTTACACTGTAAATCCCTGTAAATTGCATTGCCAAAATACTGTCAGCTTTATTGTCAGGAAGTCTGTTTATGAAAAGCAGTTATTTATTTTGTAAAACAGAGGATAGATGCTAACTTTAGAGGCGTAGCATACTTTGCCCATGTATTGTGAAAAATCCTCATTATATGCATATATTAGATTTTTTTTAAAACCTCCTATGTCTGTCTCTGAGACTAAACTGGTCATTTAATGGGAAGATTCTCTGTTTTAAAATATCCAGTAATTTTAAAATAACCATTTGTCAGTTCCTGCAAAAGCATATTTATTAATTGTGAAGCCCAAAAGTACTGTAGATGTTTATGGGATTGGGCTACATTTCTAATTAACATAGTTGTTGTTTTGTCCTATAATTAGGATTGTGACTTGCCATCTAAAAATATTTTCTTTTCCTTCAGAATGAATCAGATACAGCAGGAAAAGGAACTTACAGAAAATATTTTAAAAGTGGTGAGCGTTTTTCCTTTATTTTTGTTTAGATTTCAGACAGATGTGAGTGTACCAAAGGGTTTAACTATTAGAGGTGCAATGTAACGTGTGTGTGTATGTGTATGTGTATGTGTATGTGTATGTGTATGTATGTGTGTGTGTGTGTGTATATATATATATATATATATATATTGCATCCGAGTATTTTCAGTCTTGTACAAGATGATATGTTGGTTAATAAGCTTTTTCACTTATTTGTATATCTCGGTTTTTCTGTTTTATTATTCCACTACTTTTATAATGGATACTGATCTCTGGATAATGTAAAAAAAACTTGCTTTGTGTAGTGAAAACGTTCTTTATGGGAGTCTTTTTATGCTCACACAAATAGAGTAGACATAGAGGGGGGTGTAGTCATGTGACAGTGATAATTACAGGACCAAATGCTTATGCTTTGAAATTGAATGGAAGCAAAAAGGAAAATAGATACATGTACCTACTTCAAGCTGTGGATTCTTTTTTTAGAATTCATCACTCACGTGCTTCATATATCTAGCTCTCAACTGTAAGTCCAGTGGTGCATAATGTGTTCTACTTTTTGTGGGGAGTAGGATTGGAAGAATACACTCCACATTTGTGGTAGTTGACATAGTTGAATTTATTGCTATGGAAGCTTTTTTAAAAGAAAATGAAAACTTTGCATTACTATGTTGAACTGATTTCTTCTGTGGTTTTCTTCCACTATTTTTCATGACTTTTTTTTGGATATGGGAAAATGCTTTTAAAAAGCCAATTTCTATAGTGCCTCTTAGACAAATTGCAAGATTTTTATTTACTGATATAATTATGTATCCAGTGCTGCAAATATAAATAATTTTGAACAGGAAATTAAAATAATTCTCCTGTCCTATTTAAGCCTTCTGATAAGTGTCACTATTTTTTAATTCTTCAGGAAACCTTATTCTGAAAAAGATCCTATGTGAAAATTTGCCAAAAATTGATATTTGTAAAAATAAGATACCTCAGAATTTAGGACCAAAAAAAGGCAATTTTACCTTTTGCTTTCTTTTTTTTTTTTTTTTAAATTCAAATGGAAACAAGAAACATTCAGATGAGGTGTTTATAACCCAACCATTGTAACTTGCTAATACACTGGAAACTGACTAAAATCAGGAAGTCAAGCTGACAAAAAGAAATTGACAAGTTTTTCTACTGTACAAAGTGAACAAAATATAAAAATGTCATAGACAGTGAAAAGTAAGGATCCAACCCTGCATTCAGTGAGTGCCAAAAACTCTCATTGACTTCTGTGGGAATTTTGGATGCACAAGAAATGCAGGATCAGATGCTACATTAGACTTTTACAGTTGAAATTTTAATACTAGGATATCTGTAACACAGGTAAGGAGTGTGGTGTTTGTTGTTGTTTTTTTTTTTTTTTTCAATATGTGAATTTGAACTCGAGTAAAAAGAAAAACCTTGATTTTTAAAATGCACTTAAATTATTTTAGCTGAAAGAGCAGGCTGCTGATTCCATCCTGGTGCTAGAAGCAGCACTTAAATTAAACAAAGATCTTTATGTCCACACTATAAGAACTCTGGATTTATTAGCCATGGAGCCTGGTATGGTGAATGGAGAAACGGAGAGTTCCACAGCTGGATTGAAAATCAGTACTGAGGAAATGCAATGCCAGGTACATTGAGTACTAAACTAAAAGCTTGCAACTTTTTATATTCCTTTTTTTCCTCTAGAGAAAGTCATTGTAGTGTTGTTACAGTCTAAATTAGAACATTCTACGATTTGAACTTTGTCCCTCAATCCAAATAAGATTTGTTGCTTCAGTTTTTTAAAATACATTAAAGCTGTTTCAGAATTGTAGACCTGCTTTCCCTCACAACCCCCCCTTTTTTTTTCTTTCAGAGAAAAGAGGAGGAGAAAACGTGAGACTCGATGTTGACATGGAAAGTTTTTTATAATAGAATTAGGGCTGTCACTTAATTGCAGTTAACTCACGTGATTAACTCAAAATTAATCTCTATTTAAATAGTTAATCACAGTTAATTGCAGTTTTAATTGCATGGTAAACAATAGAATACCAATTGAAATTTAATAAATATTTTGGATGTTTTTCTACATTTTCAAATATATTGATTTCCCTTACAACACAGAATACAAAGTGTACAATGGTAATTTTGTATTTATTTTTTATTACAAATATTTGCACTGTAAAAACAACAAACAAAAGAAATAGTATTTTTTCAATTCACCACATACAAGTATGGTAGTGCAGTCTCTTTATCGTGAAAGTGCAACTTACATTGTAGTTTTTTTTTTTTTTTGTTACATAGCTGCACTCAAAAACAAAACAATGTAAAACTTTAGAGCCTACAAGTCCACTCAGTCCTACCTCTTATTCAGCCAATCATTCAGACAAACAAGTTTGTTTACATTTACAGGAGATTAATGCTGCCCTCTTTTTATTTACAATGTCACCTGAAAGTGAGAACAGGTGTTCACATGGCACTTCTGTCGCTGGTATTGCAAGGTATTTACATCCCAGATATGCTAAACATTTATATGCCCCTCCATGCTTCAGCCGCCATTCCAGAGGACATGTGTCCATGCTCATGATGATCGTTTTAAAAAAAAATGTATTCATTAAATTTGTGACTGAACAACTTGGGGGAGAATTGTATGTCTCCTGCTTGTTTTACCTGCATTCTGCCATATATTTCATGTTATAGCAGTCTCGGATGATGACTCAGCACGTTGTTCATTTTAAGATCACTTTCACAGCAGATTCGACAAAACGCAAAGAAGGTACCAATGTGAGCTTTCTAAAAATAGCTACAGCACTTGACTCAATTTTTAAGAATCTGAAGTACCTGACAAAATCTGAGAGGGATGAGGTGTGGAGCATGGTTTCAGAAGTCTTAAAAGAGCAATACTCTGATGTGGAAACTACAGAACCCGAACCACCAAAAAAGAAAATCAGCCTTCTGCTGGTGGCATCTGACTCAGATGATGAAAATGAACAGGCGTCGGTCGTCACTGCTTTGGATCATTTATTGAGCAGAACCTGTCATCAGTATGGATGCATGTCTTCTGGAATGGTGGTTGAAGCATGAAGGGACATATGAATCTTTAGCGCATCTGACGCATAAATATCTTGCGACGCTGGCTACAACAGTGCCATGCAAACGCATGTTCTCACTTTCATGTGACATTGTAAACAAGAAGCGGGCAGCATTATCTCCTGCAAATGTAAACAAACTTGTTTTTCTGAGCAATTGGCTGGACAAAAGGTAGGACTGAATGGACTTGTAGGCTCTAAAATTTTACATTGTTTTGTTTTTGAATGCAGGGTTTTTTTTGTTTTTGTTTTTTTTAAATAATTGTACATTTATAAGTTCAACTTTCATGATAGAGATTGCACTATAGTACTTGTATTAGGTGAATTGAAACATACTGTTTTTTACAGTGCAAATATTTATAATCAAATATAAAGAGAGTAATGTACACTTTGTATTCTGTGTTGTAATTTAAATCAATATATTTGAAAATGTAGAAAACATCAAAAAATATTTAAATAAATGGTATTCAATTTTTTTTAACAGCACAATTGTGCAATTAATCACAATTTTTAATTGCTTGACAGCCCTAAATAGAATCATACTGTTTTCTACAGAAATGCACAGGCTGTACAAACTCATAAGCTACATTTCCTGCTCTGACGAGCTTGCAGTATAAAAAGACAGAAAACAAATGAAGGATATAGGAAAACTTATACAACATATCAACAAGTTAAATAGAAGGAGAAGTGAGAGTATAAAATATGTATAAAAATATCAACCTGAAACACTTACTTTAAAATGTTTATTAATTTTTAACTTAACTTACTGTTTAATATCAAATAATGATTGTTGCAGGTCTGTTATGATTTGGGTGCAGTCTACTTCCAGCAAGGCTCCACAAATGCAGTTGTTTATGAAAATGCCAAGGAGAAGTTTTTTAGAACAAAGGAATTGATTTCAAAGGTAATCTTGATCAAACATTAGAATCTCCTTGAAAGCCAGCATACTAAACATAGTTTAAAAGATTAATACTTTTTTCAGGAACTACCTAAAAACTCCACCAACACAGTGCTTAAATTCAAGCTTCAGCAATTTCAAAAGCATGTTTCCCTGAAGTTAAGTGAAGGGGTTTCCACTGGCCACTGGTGTCTCATCTGTGTTGAATAAAACCAGTTTTATAGTGTGTAAGCCCTTTTAACTCTTACACACCCAAATGCTATGATAATGAACATGGTGTATATCTTTCCCTTCATACTCTTGCAGGCATCAGTCCCCTATACATGTATGCAGTTTTGAATATGACTGACTAGCATATGGCAAATTTATGTGTTTATAGAGGTTTTTGAGATTACTATTCCAAATGTTGGTGATCTGGTCAGTGGATGAAATATAGGATTGGACATCTTTCCAGTTACGGTGTAATGTTCTTGTATGTATAAAGATAGCCATAGAAAGGTTATGGCATGTTTTGCTCAAAAATCAAACAAGAACACTTCTTTTAGATGGTATCTCTTCAAACATGTATGTGTGCTCCAAAGAAGGGTTTGACAGGTATGGTTTCTTTTAGGTGTAACTGCAGATCTGACAGACAACTCACTTAGTTTTATATCAGAGGGGTAGCCTTGTTAGTCTGGATCTGTAAAAGCGGCAAAGAGTCCTGTGGCACCTTATAGACTAACAGACGTACTGGAGCGTGAGCTTTCGTGGGTGACTACGCAGTCTTTGTGGGTGAATACCCACTTCGTTGGATGCATGTAGTGAAAATTTCCGGGGGTGGGTGGGGGTGTGTGTGTGTACACACACACACACACACACACACACACACACACACACACACACACACACGGAAATTTTCACTACATGCATCCAACGAAGTGGGTATTCTGCCACCCAAAACCTGTGAAAGTGAGGGATCATTGTCCAGGATAGGTTATAGATCCCTGATGATGCGTTGGAGGGGTTTTAGCTGGGGACTGTATATGATGGCCAGTGGAGTTCTGTTTGTTTGTTTCTTGGGTTTGTCTTGCAGTAGGAGGCTTCTGGGTACACGTCTGGCTCTGTTTATCTGTTTCCTTATTTCCTCGTGCGTGTATTGTAGTTTTGAGAATGCTTGGTGAAGATTTTGTAGGTGTTGATCTGTCTGAGGGGTTGGAGCAGATGCGCTTGTACCTCAGTGCTTGGCTGTAGACAATGGTTCATGTGGTGTGCCCGGGATGGAAGCTGGAGGCATGAAGGTAGGCATAGCGGTCGTTAGGTTTTCTGTATAGGGTGGTGTTAACATGACCATCGCTTATTTGCACCGTGGTGTCTAAGACCTCCCATGTAGATTGGTCCAGGCTGAGGTTGATGGAGGGGTGGAAGCTGTTGAAATCGCGGTGGAATTTTTCCAGTCTCCTTCCCATGGATCCAGATGATGAAGATGTCATCAATGTAGCGTAGGTAGAGAAGGGGTGTGAGTGGACAAGAGCTGAGGAAGCGTTGTTCCAGGTCAGCCATAAAAATGTTGGCATATTGTGGGACTATCATATGCCAGCAATGCCCCTCTGCTATGTACATCAGCCAAACTGGATAGTCCCTACGGAAAAGGATAAACGGACACAAATCAGACATTAGGAATGGCAATATACAAAAACCTGTAGGAGAACACTTCAATCTCCCTGGACACACAATAGCAGATTTAAAGGTAGCCATCTTGCAGCAAAAAAACTTCAGGACCAGACTTCAAAGAGAAACTGCTAGTTCCATCTGCAAATTTGACACCATCAGCTCAGGATTAAACAAAGACTGTGAATGGCTTGCCAACTACAAAAGCAGTTTCTCCTCCCTTGATTTTCACACCTCAACTGCTAGAAGAGGGCCTCATCTTCCCTGATTGAACTAACCTCGTTATCTCTAGCCTGCTTTTTGCTTGCATATATATACCTGCCCCTGGAAATTTCCACTACATGCATCCAAAGAAGTGGGTATTCACCCACGAAAGCTCATGCTCCAATATGTCTGTTAGTCTATAAGGTGCCACAGGACTCTTTGCTGCTTTTAGTTTTCTATAAAGTTCTCCACTTGTTGAAACTCTCTCCTTTTTTAGAAAGCAGTTGTCATCTCTCTGGTTTGATTGCCTGTCTTGTATGGTATATATTCACTGAACTTTGAGCTTATAGTGGAAAACTATTGATCTGTAGATTGAAATAACTTCACAGTGTGCAGCAATACTATAGCTGCATCTCTGGGTTGACAGTGCTTGCTGATGACTTCTCTGCTTGAGATAAAAAATTTCCCATTGTAAATTTGTGTGTTATAAAACCACTTTTCAAAAACCAAAACTTTACTGGGAAGAATCCCGTACTTCCACCCTTCTTAATTGTGTCTGCCAGTGATACAAGAAAATATTTCCCTGTGGACTTTCTCACTTAAGCATCAAATATTCTGAGGAAAGTTTTGATGTTCTGCATATTTCCTACTGTAGTTGAGAAGATGACAGGCAATTGTTAGGCAAATTTCCATCTCAGGTAAAGCGTTTTGTTTTGTTTGGATAGTTTACCAAAATAAATTGAGATGGAGGAATCCTGGAAAAAGACCACAAATTGTCTTAGGAGCTGAGCTGGATAGCGTTTCTCAGCATATTTTACCATGCCTTGTATATGCTGATATCATTTAATATTACTTTATTACCAGAAATCTGCTCAGCAAATGTACCTTTTACAAGAGGAAAATGTTTTTATCTACTTTAGATGAGCCTGCTTTAAGTTGATTGAGGTTATAGAATTTCCAGTGGTTGATGCCATTGTTAGACGTTGTCTCCCTCAACTAAATCGTTGCATTACAGTCCAGAATTAGCTAAAACTGTTCTCATGCAAAACCCACAAACTTAAAATAAACAAAACAGGAAAAAAAAACACAATTTTTTTTCTTCAGATATCTTTTAGGACTTGAGACTAGAACTTACATTTTGTTTATCAACTCATTTTTTCTCTTCTGTCTCTTTAAAACAACTTAAAAACTACAGTTGCACTCCAGATGCACCTCTACCCTGATATAACACAGTCGGGAGCCAAAAATCCCTACCACGTTATATGTGAAATGCCTTTATATCGGGGTAGCAGTGGCAAGGCTGCAGCGGTGATTTATAGGGCCTGGGGCTCCAGCTGCTGCAGGGAGTCCCAGGCCCTTTAAATCGCTGGTGAGGCCTGCTGCCACAGCCCTGGGATAGCAGTGGCTAGCAGCAGCCAGAGCCCTGGACTCTTTAAAGCACCACCGGAGCCCAGCTGCTACTGCGCTATATGCGAACCCGTGTTATATCAGGTCGCATTATAGCGGGATAGAGGTGTAGTAGTAGAATTTTGACTTTTTTTTTTTTTTAAGATACAAACTCCATCAACGGCTGTTTTTAAACAGAAGTTTTGTCTCTATCGACCACCTTCTGTTTGTCTCATTCAGTTAGAGGAAGCTTATTTAAAAAAAAAAAAGGAAAGCTCATGTTGTTTACATGTAGGAGTTGTGTTAATACAGTGCTAAAGTTATACTAGTTTAAAAATATTTAGAAAATTCAAAAGTTTAGATTTCCACAGTAGTAATGCCTTGGCTGTACAGCACACTCTGTGTTCTTTGGTATTTAACAGCAATATGTTAAACTACATATTTAAGAATGATAAACAGGAATAGGAGATACATGTGCAATGTGGTTAACGTTGCTGTAGAAATCCATAACTCTTTCCATTTCCTGCTTCTGATTTTTTTAAATTAAAAACTTTAATATTCCATTCATTTTAGGATGTGGGTTTATTTATTTGAATTTAGTTTTGTAGTTCTTCTAAAGTCCTGGAGGGAGGGGGCAAAAGGGGGAAATTAAAATGGTCACTAGTATCTTAACAGTGATCAACTTGGACCAAACTTTCAATATTACTAAAACAACCTTTCGTAAAATCTAAGATGATAGAAATGTTTCCACTGTTTAAAAACATTTTCCTGCCTCACTATGAATCCAAATATGAAATCATAATGAAACTGGCATTTCTGTCTGCTTGGTCAGTGAAAAATCAAATGGTAAGAGCACGTGAATTAAAAAAAAAACAAAAAACTGATTTTTAAAAAAAAACTACTTTTGCTTTTATTTAATATTGATAATTCATTAAAATAGAAGTTGTGAATGTTCAACATTGCTCAGAAGTAAGCCCATAATTATTCATAGAATCTAGGTAGCTAAAATTTGATGTGTTCTTATTTTGCAGATTGGTTCATCATCACTTCATTGCACCATAGATGAGAAGAGGTTAGCTGGGTACTGTCAAGCTTGTGGAGTTCTTACATCATCTTCCAATAGTACATCACAACAGTCAACTCCTTATTGTCAAATCCATTGCTGTATGAGATGCGGCAACTATCAGGTAAAGTACTGGAAAAGCAATTTGGAGCCTTTTGACTTGAATTAGTTCATATCTAAGATTTCTTCTTTAAGTAGTATCCACGGTGCTCCACAATAGGTGTGCTTGTGTCCCTGTGCTGCTGATCAGAGAACTTTGGTAGCAGTGTCCCTTAGACTCGCACATGTGCAGTCTCTCTCCATGCCCTGCCATGAGACTATTCAATGCACGGGCTAACCTACCTCATTTCCTTCGCAACTGCCCTGGCTAGATCATTACTTTCTATTTGCATGTCTATGGTTGGTTAGTATAGTTGTGGCTTTTCTTTACTTTTTTTTTCCCTCTCTTTTTTTAAATTTTACTTATTTTCCCCCTTGCTTTTCTTTTCTCATTGGGGACCCTTCACCCTATGGGATATGCCCAGTTCACCATCTCCAAGAAGTGCCTCACTTGCAAGGAAACAATCCTGGTTGCAGACAAGCACTCCCAGTGCATTTGCTGCCTCAGGGAAGGCCTCATCCAGCAGAAGTGTGGTATCTGCCAGCAACTAAGGCCACAGTCACATAGGGATAGAGAACGCCGACAAGATTATCTTCATGCAGGTGGCGCTCAGACCCTATCAGTACCCATGCCACAAGTCACCTGGCAGACAAGAGTCCTCCCCAAATCCCTCTATAGCTAAAGGCTGTGAGTCAAAGAAGCAAGCTGCTGACCCCTTTCAGGTCATCAAAGAAGAGAGTGGGAAGCAACCATAGTGAGCCCCAAGATAGCCATAAGTGATCTCCATCCCTCTCTGTATCTTCGGCACTGAGATCGTCCCATAGCTCTCAGAAACTGACAGCAGCAGGTACCGTTGACATGCTCACAGACCTAATGGGCACTGGCACAGAGTGGTTGGCACCAAGGGGCACAAGTAGGCTCTCTGCTAAAAAGGCCACTCGCGGTATGCGAGTCTGTATTGGTACCATCATTAACGCCTCATCCAGCACCAGAGCGACTGGTACAGGCAAGATTCCCAGCACCCCGCCATCAGCACTGAGCTGGTCAGTACTGGCAGAATTCCACCACTCCAGGTACCTCTGCGTATCAGACATAACCGGAGTCCCTGCTTCTCAGTACTAGGATCTCCACACCAAACCTCTGCCTAGCACGGGAATCATCCCTGCTGCCATGCATGCTCCCTCGCTCTAGCAAAAGTTCAGACAGTGACCAAAGGAGGTGGTGCGTCAGTACTCTTTTCTCAAGCTCAGTATGGTACTCAATATACCCTTAGATCGCCCCACCATCATCATCCTGGTACAGCCGCCAATGGGCACCACTGCTGGGCTCTGTTACCGCCACCCCAGTGGCCATATTGGGATCCATGGGTGCCATATTGTCAGCATGTCTCTTGAACTTTGAGCCTCACCTGTGAACCCTTGAGGCACACCCCCTTGGCCTCAGCATCCAGAGCTTCAGCACCTCCAGAAGACATGGAGGAACCTCGAGGACCATATCCTCCTCCCTGGATGAAGCTGTCATGCCTTCCCCACCATCTTTGGCTGACGGCTTTCATCTCTTCCAGGATTGGGCAAAGAGAGTTGCAGACACTCTCCAAATACTCTGGAGGAAGTCAAAGACACTCACCATCGTCTCCTTGACATTCTCCATTCATCCTCTTCCTCAAATACAGCCCTTCCTATTAATGAGGCCATCTTGTACCTGGCAAGAACCATCTGGCAAACTCCAGTATCAGTAGCACCTGCCTGCAAGTGGGAGGACAAAAATATGTCCCAGCTAAGGAATCTGAATTCCTCTTCTGCCGCCCTCCACTCAACTCTATCATAGAGGGTACCGTCACATCCCATGGCCATCAACACCAGATGGGGTCCGCTCCCTGTGATAGGGATTGCACATGTCCAGACCTTTTCAAAAGAAAGGCGTACTCCTCAACCATGCTTCAATTCTGTATTGCCAACTGCCAAGCCCTCACGGTGAAATATGATTATATAAATTATTGAAAACTGAATGATTTTATTGAACAGCTGCCAGTGTCGCATCATGACCAATTAAAGGCCACTATTCAGGAGGGCTAGTTAGTAGCAAAGACAACCCTCCTCCCCTCTATTTCAGAGTTCTTGTCCATTTCTTTGCAGTAGAGAAGGAACTGGGGGTGGGGGGTTACTGTGCGCTGATGAGCCTCATGGCGGGGCCTGAGGGGAGAGAGCATATGTGCAGACTTAACAGACACTACTCCAAAGTTCTCGGATCAGCAGCTCAGGGACGCAAGCACACCTACCGTGGAGCCACCTGCAGGGGGAGATATCTTGAAGAACCGTTGTTATTGCACAAGATGAGTAACTTCCACTTCACGGGGTAACTGTAGTATGCCATGGAGGCATTGTTACCTAGGAATTAGAACAGTGGTGGGCAACCTGCGGCTCATGGGCTGCAAGCGGCCCTTCAGGGCATGGTCACCAAACCGTTTGTTTACATTTGCACAGCTACCCGCAGCTCCCAGTGGCTGAAATTCACTGTTCCCAGCCCCTGGGAGCTGCGGGCAGCCATGCAAATGTAAACAAATGGTCTGGTAGCCTGCCAGTGGCTTGCCCTGACGGGCTGCAGGTTGCCTACCACTGAATTAGAGGGATGTTGCAGTCAAAACTTGTTTCTCTTTCCAACTTTTCTAGTGACACACTGTGTGACTTTAGGGAAGTAATTTAATTGCTGTTTTGGTTTCCTGATCTGTAAATGGGATATAAAACCTACTTCATAAAGAAGGTGTGAGGTTTAATGAACAGTTCGTAAAGGCTTTTCAAGTTCTCATTTAGGTGCAGGTTGGGTGGTGGGAACAACTTAGTTTGATCTGTTACATTCGATAGCCTCATCTATTAATGTTTAATTAGAGAAATGCCTTTTGAAATTGATACAGTATTTATCTGTTTGTGTTCTAGGAGTTAGTGAAGATTTTCCTTGAAGATAATATAACTCTCAGTTTACCTGTTCAGTTCAGACAGTCTGTGCTGAGAGAACTCTTCCAGAAAGCGCAGCAGGGGTGAGTAGTTAGCATTAGCAGCAGCATAACAGTAATGCCTAGGAGCATCAGTCATGGACCAGAGCCCCACTGTGTCAGATGTACAAACACAGAACAAAAAGTCACTCCCTCCCCACAGAGCTCTTGCTGTCAACTTGACTGATGTTATTACTTTGAAAATAAAAAAACAATTTTATATTGTTAATGCTTTCCACAGAAACTGTCTGAAGAATTCAGACACAAGTAATTAATTGGAGGAAGGTCAGTCTTGTGATGAGAGAAACTGAACATTCTGCATAGATATGATTCCCTAGGCATGTATTTCACTACAGTCACACAATGACAGAACTTCTTATAAAGAAGGGTACCATGGACACGAAAACGAGTTTCACTTAACTCTAAGCTTTTAATGCCCTTTAAGAGTTTTCCCAAAACCTGCTGCTCTAGTCATAGCTGTTCTTGCAAACCATTTGAAGCCCATGGCAATGGAGCAGACGTGAGCATTCTTAAGAATGCTGGGAGAGGCCCTGATCCAGGACTGAGACCCCGAGGCACTGCTGTAATACAAATAATCATTTTTAAACACTTATCATGTAGACATGCTCCAAGCAATGTTAGACAACACGGTGCTTAAAATGCTGGTGGGTATCTGTTATCCTGTCTAGACACCCTCTGTATGGCTGTTGTCAAGGTCTGTAATCTTACTGCATTTTTTGTATTCATGCAGGAATGATGCTCTAGATGAAATCTGTTTCAGAATCTGTACATGCAACACTGTTTGTGATGTAATGCAGGGTCGAGCAATTGGTATTCAGTTTAACCAGCTATTTCTTAAACCGAACAAAGAGAAAATAGACTTTCTCCTTGAGGTAAGATGTGATTCTTGAGACTGAAAGGACACTGTTAACTGAAAAATCTAATTTCTGTCTGTGTGTTACTACTGTTATTTGTAACACCCTAAAATTTGTCAAACTGAATGATTAGAGGTGAAAATGTTTTTCTCTAATTTTGAGCTTACTTTGTACATTTCAGATGGTTTAGTATATAGTCAGTCCCATTTCTGTGTTGATAGTTGACTCACTTCTTTGACTCGGGAACAGAGGTACCCATTTCTCCAAATACTGTGGCATAGAAGCTGCCAAAGTTTCCAAGTTTAATTAGATGTTCCCCTGTTTTTCCTTTAGTAAAAATATTTATCATAATTTCTAAGTTATGAAGAATTGTCCTGGAAAATGTATAGATCCCAGAGAGGGGAGTAGAAGAGCATTCAGGGGAAGGAAGTTGATGGTCCTCCAAGACCCATTCACTGAGCTGGGGAGGGAAGGAGCAGACAGGGAAATGTTTTTGTTTTTTTTTTTCTCCTCACCATCCTTCAGTGGAGCTAAAGTGGGAAGCAGAGAAGTGGCCAAGAAGGTTTTAAAAAGTTTCTTTCCCATCCCCCAGTGCCCCTGCAGGAGCCAGAGAGGGGAGCATCTAGGACAGGGGTGGCCAAACTGGGGGCCGCAGCTGGCCCTCCAGATGTTTTAATCAGGCCCTCGAACTCCTGCTGGGGAGTGGGGTCAGGGGCTTGCTCCATTCTGTGGCTCCTGGAAGCGGCAGCATGTCCCCGCTCCGGCTCCCACATGTAGGGGCAGCCTAGGGGCTCTGCACTCTTCCCCTGCAGCTCCCATTGGCCAGAAACTGCGGCCAATGGGAGCTGCAGGGGCGGCGCCTGTGGACAGGGCAGCTCGGAAGGGTTTTGTTTTAATCACGTACATTAAATGCCCCTCTTACCTTTACACTTCGTTATATTCAGCGTATAACCCTGTATTTTTACAGTTAAAACTTTACAGTTCAACTTTTTTTAAGATTATATTTTGGGTTAAGCTAAAATTAAAACTGCTCATGCTCCCAAATCAGTAATAGCTTATAGTTTTACAAATAAAACCTATGAAAGTCACCTGGCAAAACTGCTTTTTGAGGTGGTTCTAGGTTTCCTGGGCAACAGTCAATAACATCATAAGCAATACTGGCAGTGTAATAAGATGCAAGAACATAAAATAAAAGTGCTGTTTAAAACAATACTGTGTAAATGATGATGAAATCCAAGATTTATGGTATTTCCAGCTTCCTTTAATTTGATAGTCCTATAAGGAGCACTCACATTTGAAAACACATGGGGAAAAATCTGATAGCCACTCAATTGAGTTGCTCTAATCATTTTCTTTAAAAATTCTGGTCTGTGTAAGAGCAGCATAAAGTTTAGAAAAACAGATCTGCTGAACAAAAGCATTTAAAATCTCTCTCCTCTCAGAGTTCCTCACAGAGACTAGTCAACTTTTCCAATGAAGCTTCCCTGAGCTATTGCACATGTGGGCTTTAATTGTGGGTGGCACCTATTGCAGGCCTTGGAAGGTAGTGAGCTGTGCCTGAGTTGAATTCATGCTCTTTCATTTCTCTTTATCACTCTGCTGCTGATTTTCAGGTCTCTATTTGTCTGCTAACATAAGCCACTTCCTGTGCCATGAGTAGTAACTTCTTACCTGACACCTATAGCAAAAACCAGATAAAAGTGCACTGTGCACCAGCCCCCACTGATCCAGCAGCAGTCTCTATGCCCAGTTGACAACGGAAATTAATTAATGTGTTTTTGACAGACAACTTTATCTTTTTCAAACTGATGTAATAAAATGATTACATTGCTGATTATTAAATTTTAAGCATGAAAAGTTACTTTAAACCACCATCCCCCTCCCCCATGAGTAACTTAAGTTTCTGTTAACATGGAATACACAGCGGTTTTGTACGTAGAGAACTGGCTAACCTAAATATTTCACATTTATCATTAACTCAGTTAAGTGGACTTGATTGTTACATAGCAGTTGCTTTTGTAGTTTGCTAGATTGTTGCTTTTGCGGTGATGTTAGCAGCATAGATGATGTAATCTTCACATTTGGCTCTTACAGACACAAGCTTTAGACTCAGGAAGGGAATTGGGTATTAGAGGGCGCATGTAATGAATCACATGGCGATCAAAATAACCCCTTTTGTATACAGGGTTAATGATTGGCTTTCTGATCCCACTGTAACATCAACAATATTTGGAGGATGGCTAAATTAGATGGCTTGCCTCCCTCCATAGGGAGAGAGAATTTTATGTGACGTTGATTGCTAATAGAGCATGAACAGAAAATTGTGGAAATAACTCTTAACACTCTATATAACCAAATGAAAATTCAGAATTCCTAGTGATGCTTAATGATTTAACTCTTAAATTTTCTAGGTTTGTTCAAGGTCAATAAACTTAGAACATGCTTCAGAATCTTTGAAAAGAAAAATGGCAGCTTTTCTCAAGTAAGTACCTGACATTAGACTACTTTCACTGTGCAATGTAGAGATATTACCTTGGTATGTTAATGTTTCATGAACTTGCAGGTAAAAAATTAGACAAAAAGGGCAACTTTTTTTTTTTTAAACCCACGGATTCCGTATAAACCTCTCAAAGTTGTCTTATCCACCCATCACTGTTTTCCCACTTCTGCTCTCAAGACCCTGTGTCCCATGCTTTTTGGCAAAGGATACTTGGATGTGGGTTCATCTAGAACCCATGGATGAATGTTTCTGAATAATGAATAGGGGTTGGTCACTTCAGGGAAATGCATGATGCTTCCTCCCCCGGGCCTGAGCATGATTCCCATCCACAGCACACCCTTGTTCCGTTGCTACAGTAGGAACTATCTCTTGGATCATTGTGAAAGTGCTCAACTACTGGCTCACCCCATGGGTTACATTTTCAAAATCCTGTTTATAATTAATCAGAAATAGTCATGCAGCACTCCATACATCACAATCAATTCTAACATAGGAACAGCCATATTGGGTCAGACCAAAGGTCCATCTAGCCCAGTGTCCTGTTTTCCAATAGTGGTCAATGCCAAGTGCTTCAGAGGGAATGAACACAACAGGTAATCATCAAGTGATCCATCCTGTCACCCATTCCCAGCTTCTGGCAAACAGAGGCTAGGGACATAATCCCTGGCCAATAGCCATTGATGGACCTACCCTCCATGAACTTACCTATCTAGTTCTTCTTTGAATCCTGTTATAATCTTGGCCTTCACTTAGCTCAGAAAGGAGATTGAACTCCTTGCACACACATGTGTTGCATTTAATTTTGATGGACAAAATAAGCCCCTAGCCAACATAGCTATGCTGGCAAAAAAAAAAAACATTGTAGATGCAGCTATGCTGATATAAGAGTGCTTCTGTCAACATTAGTGGCATTACTAACCCAACTGGAAAAACTCCTTTTGTCACATAAGCTGAATCTACATTAAGGGTATGTCTACACGGAGATAAAAGACCTGTGGCATGACCACAGCTGGCCCAGGTTCAGTTGACTCAGACTCACAGGACTTGGGCTGCGGAGCTAAAAATTGCTGTGTAGACATTCAGGCTCCAGCCCAAGCCCAAAATCTACGCAGCAGTTTTTCAACTCTGGAGCCTGAGCCCCTTGAGCCCGAGTTGGCCGCAGTGTTTGTGTGTGTGTTTTTTTTTTTTTTTTTTTTTTTATCCCTGTGTAGACATTCCTTGGGGGCTCTACCAGAATAGTTCTACTGGCAAAACATTTGTAATATAGACAAGGCCTTACAAAAAATGCACCTGATTAGGAATTACTGGATTCCATTCCTGGTTCTGCCACAAGAAGGGTGGATTGATTTAAACGAAAGCAATTTAAATCAGCAATTGAAATCATGACTTGAATCACCAAGTAGAAAGCCTCAATTTAAATAACTGATTTTAATTAACTTTTCCATTAGTACTGCAGTAATCTTCTAGGAAAAGCTGCATTCTCATTGGTTGATACAACCATTAAAACGTTGATTTAAAACTAAACAGCCTTTACACTGGATTTGGTTTGCTACCTAGGAGCATACACTATAACTGTACATTTATTGAAGCAAATATGTAGCTTAATATTTTCAGATTAATAATGAATTATGCATGTTTACTGTGTTTAGAAAGTGGTGAATAATGTATTACTTATTTACTAATTAATTTTTTGCTCATGATTTGTTTTAAGCCACATTAGGATGGTAACTGGAATTTAATTAAACAACATATAAAATTTATTTTTATTAAACAAAACAATCCCTTAATAGAGTATATGACCTGCTGTGCCATATTTATAAAGCTCGACGTCCGAAGTTAGGTGTTCAGTTTTTCTTTTTTATAAAAAGCAGCCTTTAGCTCAAAGTTTTTGATAAAGGCTCTTTAATGAGAACAAAAGAATGACCATACTGGTTCAAACCAATGGTCCATCTAGCCCAGCATCCTGTCTTCTGACAGTGGCCAATGCCAGATGCTTCAGAGGCAATGGACAGAACAGGGCAATTTTCAAGTAATCCATAGCCTGCCATCCAGTCCCATCATCTTGCAGTCAGAGGCTTAAAGACACACAGAAAATGGGGTTGTATCCCTGACCATCTTGGCTAATAGCCATTGATGGACCTATTCTCCATGACGTCCTCTAATTCTTTTTTGAACCCAGTTATCATTTTGGCCTCCACCGCATTCTCTGGCAATGAGTTCCACAGGTTGCCTGTGTTGTATGAAGTAGTACTTCCTTTTGTTTGTTTTAAACCTGCAGCCTATTAAGTTCACTGGTTGACCCCTGTTTCACTTTGCCTCCCAACTGAGGATACCAAATTCAGAACAAGCTGCTGGGGAAAGAGGGCAGACACATCCCAAAACTGGTGGTTATTCTTCCATGAGATGTGCCAATCCTTTAGTATCTAATATCTAAATGTTTATTTATAAAAAGAAAGAAAGATGAGAGTTAAAATTGGTTAAGAATCAAATACATACAGTAATTGCAAAGTTCTTGGATCAGGCTTGTAGCAGTGATGGAATAAACTGCTGGCTTAAGTCAAGTCTCTGGTTGCTTCCAAATCATTGGAAGGTCCTCAGTCCCTTGGTTAGAATGCTCCCATTTAGTGTAAGTTCATAGTCCAGAGGTTTGAGCAGGAAAGAGGCAAAATGGAGATGTTTCCAGGGCTTTTTATAGCCTCTGCTAAGTGAAGGGAAGCCCGTTGTTCTCACTGTGGAAAATTACAGGTAACAAGATGATTGGAGTTCCATGGGTAAGTCACATGTCCATGCATGATTTTGCTTAGTCATAGCAGAGGCCATCACATGAAAGTCCATTAAGTGTAGATAAGCGTCTCCCGTGGTCCATTGTGAGTTGTGTCCTTGATGAGCCATTTAACTTGAATAGTTCCGTTAAGATGTGCAGGCTAAATACCTTGTGGGTGTTACCACAGGAGCAAACATTTGAAATACAGGATTTGATTTTCAGTTTTTAAAAGGTGCCTTTTTGCCTCTAACTTCCTCATTTATTGTTTTGCTGTGGTGTTCAGCCATGGTGGCACTTCTTTGTTTTCTCTTACTGTTTTTTTTTTTCGGGGGAGAGGGTTGTTTTTGTGTAGTGTGTACATTTAACTTGAGCCTCTGTTACGGTGTCTTTAAAAAGCTTCTATGCCACTTGCAGGTATTTCGCTCTTGTGACTGTTCGTTTTAACTTCTTTTTTAACTAGCTTCCTCATTTTTGTAGTGTTCCCGTTTTTGAAGTTAAATGCTATTGTGGTGGGCTTATTTGGTATCCCCCCTCCTGGCGCCCCCACAAGGATGTTAAATTTAATTACATTATGGTTGCTGTTAGTGAGAAGTTTTAGCTATAGTCACCTCTTGGACCACATCCTATATGCCACTTAAGACTAAATCAAGAATTACCTTTCCCCTTGTGGGTTCTAGGACTTGCTTCTCCAAGAAGTAGTAATTAATGGTGTCTCGAAATTATCTCTGCATCCCATCCTGAAGTGGCATGTACCCAGTCCATATGGGGATAGTTGAAATGCCCCATTATTTTATTTTCTATTTACATAGCTCCTGATCTCCCTGAGATTTCATAATCCTCGCCATCATTCTGGTCAGGAGGCCGGTAATATATTCCTACTGCTGTACTCTTATTATTCAAGCATGGAATTTCTATCCAGAGATCTGTTACTGTTTGTCATTCAAGATTTTTACTATATTTGACTGTTTTCTTTCACATATAGTTCCACTCGCTCACCAGCACAACCTACTGTCATTCTTATATATTTTGTACCTTGCTATTACCATGACCCATTGATTATCAACATTCCACCAAAAGCATAGTTATTTTTATGTAGATGTTTTGAGAGATCAATAAGTTTAGGCATTAAGATATTTTGTATTAAATTCAGATTTCATTTTAAACATGCTTATTTTTAAAAAAGAAAAACTTGTTATTTAAATAACAGTGGGAAAAAATCCAGTTATTTTTCTTGTAATTCACCATGGCCACAAGCTTTGTGACCTTGGACAAATCTGTTACTTTGTGTCTCAGTTCCCCCATCAGTAAAATACCTTCCTTACAGGAGGTTTGTGGAGATAGATTTATTAACATTTGTGCTGTAGCTGGATATTGCTCTGACAAAAAAAAAAAGCCTTTAAATAATCAAATCAGTATGCTTTCCACAAAAGGGAATGACTGAAATCTTTTATCTGCAGATGGAAATTATACCATTATTAATAATCACAGAAAGTTGTTTGAAATGTCATATGTAAGTAGTCAAAAAATTTATTTTACTTCCAAGTAACTTTCCTGCTAATGAATAACTTTTAACTTACGCAGGAATATGTGTTTGAGTTTGGAAGATCTTCAGCTTGTCTTCATGATTTCCTCTCATGAGCTGTTCATAACCTTACTGAAAGATGATGAACGGAAGCTGCTCATTGATCAAATGAGGAAAAGATCACCTCGAATCAATCTGTGCACTAAACCTGTGACTTCGTTTTATGATATTCCAGGTCTGTTTCCCAGCAAGTTTCCTAAATGTTTTAAATTATTTCTTTTCATGGCCAAAGTGACAGTAATATTCTGATGTATGTTTAAAAAGAAAATCTTCAGACACTATTATTCCTGTCTTTAGTCAATGACTCTGAGTCTACACTTTTACTGGGATCACTATTAGTTTAGGGTATGTTTGTTTTTCACACCCTATGCCTGCAAAAGCCCTACTGTAGATACAGTTACACCAGCAAAGAAGTCCTTTTGCTGGTATAGCTTATTTCATTTGGGGAATTGGCATAAGCTATACCGGCAAAAGCACTCTTTTGCCAATATGTACTACATCTGGGTTAGGAGGGTTTACTGGTATAGCTATACCAGCAAACTCGTTCTGGTGCAGACAAAGCCTATGTAATTCAAACTCTTTTAGATTTTATTTTTAAACCTTCTCACCAGCCTTGAGTGAAAAACTAAGGTAAATTTTAAATTAGTGCTCTATTTTTACATTATATTTAAGTAACTTTAAAGATGAGTGGATAGTTGGAGAGCTTTCTCTTAATATATCGGTTTAATCTCATTTTTGCCTAATTAAGTCTCAGATTCAAATGCAAGATTATTTCAGCTCTTGCAGCATTCTGTTCTATATTTAGTTATCGGGTTTGTCCCTTCTTAACTACCAAGGGAAGATAAGTCTTAGTTCATGTCTATGCTACAAACTTTGGTCAATGCAAGTTATGTCAGCATAAAGCTGCCACAGTTAGTATATCATTTTGTGCATGTTCATACTTGGCTTTTTGCATAAGTGCTGCTGCACTTACCAACAGTGCTTGTGTTGATGCACAGTGCAGTACACTATGGATAAGTGTCCTAGTGAGAAACCCACCATCATCCAATGCGCTGTTTTTGGGAAAGTTTTGGCAGTGCTTATTAGGGCAGAAATGAGTCGCACAGGGGTAACTGTGAGCAAGGGATCAAATTCCCAGCATGCAACTGTTTCCATCCCATAATGTCATCTGTATCCCATACCTTTCACAAATCCTTACATGCATTCTCACTGTGTGCCATCTCTGGTAGAAGCATGGAGCCTGCACAACTCTGCTCTATTATACTAAGTGTTGCAAGCACAGGATGTACAATCCTCTGTACTGGCAGAGCTATAAGAAGAACCAAATCAACGGGCAACAAGATGATGATGTGTCTGAAGGACAGACTGCTGTGGAACATAATGAGAACCAATGTAAGGTTATTGGTGAAGTTTATAGAGCAGCTCTAGATGGTGAGCGCTACTTCTGGGCTTGAGAAATGAGCACGACTGGTTGGATTTCATCGTAATGCAGATTTGGGATGACAAGCAGTGGCTGCAGAACTTTTGGGTTTGCAAGGCCACATTTCTGTATCTGTGTGCTGAGCTTGCCCCAGCCCTCCAATGCAGGGCCACTAAAATGAGAGCTGCAGTGACAGTGGAGAAGTGAGTGGCAATTGCACTGTGGAAACTTCCATTGCTGGATTGCTACTGGTCAGTGGGAAATCATATGGGAGCTGGAAAATCCTCTGCAGGGGCTGTTGTCATGCAAGGGTGGAGGGCCCTTTAATCGTCTCCTGCTATGCAGAACTGTGACTCTCGGCAACTTGAAGGGCATCGTGGATGGATTTGCAGCAGTAGGGTTCCCAAACTGCACTGGAGCAATAGACAGCACGCATATCCCTATTTTGGCACCAGACCACCTTACAGCAGATTACCTCAACAGAAAGAACTATTTTTCTGTGGTTATGCAAGTCTTGGTGGATCACTGGGGATGCTTCATCGACACCCATGTTGGCTGGTCAGGGAAGGTGCGTGATCCTTGCAACTTTAAGAACATAGGAATGTTCAGAAAGTTGGAAAGCAAGCACTTTCTTTCCTGACCAGCCATTAAATATCACCAGTGGTAAATGCCAGTAGTGATCCTGGGGAATCCAACCTACCCTTTGCTCCTCTGGCTCGTGAAGCATTATGGTGGACTTTGTTTTACCTGGTCTTGCTATTTTGGAGCCTGTTAAGTTATCTTCTTCCAGATGGCTGCATTGTCTAGTTTGGTCCTTGCTTTGTTCTTCCTTGGCTGACCTCAGCTATAAGCCAAGAAAGAGCACAACCCCTTCCAACTGCAGATCAGTCCTGTAAAGCTAACCTTTTCGGTGTCACTTTCTTATATATGGCAGTCAAGGTTGCTGTAGTCATTCTTCTCCTGAGAACAAATTAACATTCCAAGTGCCCAGTGAAGTACTACATAGTAACGGCGCAGGCAATTTCTTCTCTAACATAAGGAGACCAAGGGTCCATCTAGCCCGGTATCCTGTCTTCTGACAGGGGCCAATTACAGGTGCCCCAGAGGGAATGAACAGAACAGGTAATCATCAAGTGAGCCATCCCCTCTCGCCCATTCCCAGCTTTTGGCAAACAGAGGCTAGGGACACCATCACTATCTATCTTGGCTAATAGCCATTGATGGACCTATTCTCCATGAACTTATCTAGTTCTTGAATCCTGTTATAGTCTTGGCCTTCACAACATCCTCTGGCAAGGAGTTCCATAGCTTGACTTTGTGTTGTATGGAAACAATACTTCCTTTTGCTTGTTTTAAACCTGCCTATTAATTTCATTTGGTGATCCCTAGTTCTTGTGTTATGAGAAGGAGTAAATAACACTTCCTTATTTACGTTCTCCACACCGGTCATGATTTTATAGACCTCTATCATTATCCCCACCTAGTCATCTTTTCCAAGTAGAAACGTCGCAGTCTTATTAATCTCTCCTCATATGTCAGCTGTTCCATACCCCTAATCATTTTTGTTGCACTTTCCAATTCCAGTATATCTTTTTTGAGATGCAATGACCACATCTGCACACAGTATTCAATATGTGAGCATACCAGGATGGATTTATATAGAGGCAATATATTTTCTGGCTTATTATCTATCCCTTTCTTAATTCCCAATATTCTGCTCTAGAATTGTTAATTGTAGATTTTAGAGCCCAGGAGGACCACAGATTTGTGAAAACTGTTTTGAGCTGAATCTGACTTCTGTATATGGAACTCTGACTTACCTTGCTCAACTAGTTCCTTTTTCTGCAGCAGGGCCTACTCTTCTTCACAGTTAATTTTTAAAGGCTATGCTTTAAGGCTAAGATTTTTTTCATGGATATTTTTAGTAAAAAAGTCAGGGACAGGTCACGGGCTTCCACTTTATCACCTGTGACCTGTCCCTGACGTTTTTACTAAAAGTATCCATGACAAAAGGGAAGCCACTGGACAGCATGGGGCCAGCTGGGAGCTCTGGGGTCCCCCTGCCGGCTCAGAGCTCCCCTGCCAACCGCAGTGGCTGGAGGCTGTGGGGGTCCTACCATTGCAGGTACCCCACATCTCCCGGCTTCCCATGGGAGGAGGCAAGGTAATAATTGGAGATTGGTATATCTCCTAGAACTGGAAGGGACCTCAAAAGGTCATCAAGTCCAGCCCCCTGCCTTCACTAGCAGGACCAGTTTTTGCCCCAGATCCCTAAGTGGCCTCCTCAAGGATTGAACTCACAACCCTGGGTTTAGCAGGCCAGTGCTCAAACCACTGAGCTATCCCTCCCCCCCCATGTGAAGGACAGACTGTGCAGCTCCAAGCCATGGGCTAAAGTCACTGAGGTCTTTGGAAGTTGTGGATTCTGTGACCTCTGTGACAAAATCGTAGCCTTACTTATAGTTAGTTCAGTAGACGTGAATTATGTTGCCATTGGGAAGTGGATTTTTGGCTGAGCAAAGCAAGGTCTTGCACTCAACTTGATGGCATTTCTTAGTTACGCAATAACTTTTTGGAATTGAATGCAGCATTCAAGTTTTTGGGAATGTTCTAGGCAGCACCCTATTCATTTTTTGGAGGTGGGGGTGTGTGCAAATTAGAAAGCAGAGACGGGAAAAGGGAGAACACAGTGCCCCTGGCATCTGGTTTGCAGTTACAGCCACCTCTGTAGTTGTCTGTTGATCAAGGACTAGTTGAGGGCAACCATTAACATTTTTCAGCATGACAATACTCATTCTAGGCTCTACCCATATTCCCAATACTGTTTAAAAATGCTGACACACATAATGACTTATCTCTCAGACAGAAGGTGGGGGGCAATGGGCTTGGAGATATGCTGGGAGGTGCAAACAGCCCATGTTATGGAGGGAAGGGCGACTGTGGAACACAGAGTCCCTGGCATGGGTAGGTTGGGTTGCAGGAAATGCCAGAAATACAGGGAGGTGGAAGGTTGACATTCAGGGAGCTTGTTGGGGGGGAATGGAGGAGTGCAAGAAGCTCCTGGTGTGTGCAGTGTACTTGGTCTACAGAAGCAACTAAGTGTGTGATCTTCTAATTTATTATTTTTTTTTAAATCTTGCTTGTTCACCAAAGTACTGTGATGGGTATATCTTATAAATTTTTTAAAAAAAAAATTCTACAAACATAGCAATCTTCTGTTCTAGCATCAGCAAGTGTTAATATTGGCCAGCTGGAACATCAGCTTATATTATCAGTGGATCCCTGGAGGATTCGCCAGATTTTAATTGAGTTGCATGGCATGACCTCAGAACGCCAATTCTGGACAATTTCTAGCAAGGTAAATTATTTCTCGTATAGCTGAGTATGTGCAGTAGAACCTCAAAGTTACGAACACCTGAGTTACGAACTGACCAGTCAACCACACATCTCCATTTGGAACCGGAAGTACACAATCAGGCAGCAGCAGAGATTGGGGGGATGGGGACGGGGGAAAGCAAGTACAGTACTGTGTTAAACATAAACTACTAAAAAAAAAAAAACCCAGCTTTTTTCTTCTGCATAGTAAAGTTTCAAAGCTATATAAAGTCAATATTCAGCTGTAGACTTCTGAAAGAATAAACATTACATTTTGTTCAGAGTTACGAACATCATCTATTCTTGAGGTGGTTGTAACTCTGAGGTTCTACTGTAGTTGCATACAGTAAACTTCCATTGTGGGACTGTGATGTAGTAATTGGGGAAGGGATTGACTGTTTAGACTCCTGGATTCTAATTTTTTTTTCTTCTATTCTGACCTTCTGTGACACCTGAAATAACTTGCTAACTTCTGTTTCTTTCCCTGTCTGTATAATGGGGATGATGATGATATAGCTAAGAATTCTATATTTTCTGTTAAAAGTTATAGAAGTGTAAAGTATTATTGCACAGTTTTCTCTGGTATGCTTTCAATGTTGCTTCCTTGAGTTACATATTTAAAAACAATTTCTATCTAACTGTCTATAATAGTGTCTCTGGTTCTCTTAAGTCTCTATTTTTATCTTAAAATCCATACCTAAAAAAATGCTACCATTCTGCTCTTTTGACTTAAATTACTGTAATGTACTATTAATTGGCAAAAAAAGCTGTCTTGCATTTTAAGTTGAGTAAAGACTTTTTTTCTTTTTGACTATTAAATATTCAAAGCATCAACAAAATAGGATACCGAGGGATTTATGTATTTTGTCACGTGGAGCAACTAGTGTTTTTATTTGCATATGGACCCTGTGTAAACTTACGTTTTGAAGAGTTTTTTAACTGTAGTATTCACATCCAGTTAAGAATTTTAAATGTATATGTTGAAGAGTTGGAAACGACATGTGAGAAACTGCTCTTTTCTTTGAGTATTTCACTAAATCTGGTCACTAATGTTTTTACAGTGGTTTAACAGTTCAAAAAATCTGTTCCCGTTCAAATATTTTATATATTTATCTCTTAGTGGGAAGTACCAAATGTTTATGGCAGTGTTATCCTCGGAATTAAAGACAACTTGACTAGAGATTTGGTCTACATCCTGATGGCAAAGGGGTTACACTGCAGTGCAATTAAGGTAAGCAAACTATATATAAATAATGAGTTAATGGTTTTGATGTTTAATAATACAGATCATTCTCCCATAAAAATATCCTGTTTTTCAATAAGACTTGACTATGTTCTGCCATTCTTTAGTTGCTTATGAAAAAACTGCTGTGCAGTAGGAATAGCCTAGTACATACTGATAAAAGCAGATGTATTCTTGCTGTAATAAGAATAAGAACTAAATGAGGTATATTCTTTTGTAACATACAAGTGAAAGCATAGAGTAGGGTTTGAAGTACAGAACATGAGTCAGGAGATCTAGGTTTTATAGCAGGGCTGTTAAGGTTAAGAACAGCTTTGTGTTTAAAACTTGGCTGTTCTAAGTGCTCTAAAATCCATATGAGGAAACATATTGCCTTAAAATGTGGTGTGCCTCGTGGGGGCACTGGCTATTGTTACTGATCCAAATTTGGAGGCCTCTTGACCAACGAGTTTGTTCCCAAGATACAGCCCCTAGAGAAAAACCAGCTTTTCTTAAAGTTGACACATCTTGGCAATGTTTTATGCTCACAGATAGAGATTAGAGCAGGACTCAGATCATCGAATGCCCAAAGGTTACCTGACAGAGTTGATGTTACCTGTCAACTCTTTGGGGGAAATCAGATTAAAATGTTTGAAAAAGTTTGCTTCTCCAGTAACGCACACTGAAGTTCACATTCCTAAGGCATTACATTGAGCAAGTGTGCAGAGAGAAAGTATCTATTTAGAAAACTGCTTATACATCACAGTGTCTGGGTTGCTCCGTGGGTATGCTACAGTCATCAAGTCTGAGCACCACATGAGGCTCTGAGTACAGATCCAAACCAGGGCAGAAATTTGAAGTAAAAATAGCACACAATTTTCCAAACTGCCTCTGTCAAAGGGAGTGGGGAGTGGGAGGGCTTGGGGAAATGTAATCTGACTACAACAGAATATTCAGAAGATGCTGAAACTATTTTCTTAAACCTACGGAGGAAGCAAACGGAGTGGGAGAGTAGGTGGGAATGGGGATTGTTTATCTCAGGGGTCTGACCCTTCTCTCTACCCCCACATGTGATCTGGGGGTCCCCGCCCACACAGGCACACCAGGATCTGATATTTCCAGGTTTTCAGAAGCTTGAGTTTTTCTAAATTCAGTATTCTGGAAGGATGTAGTTATCTCTGGGCAACCCTAATTCTGTGTTAATAAAGGTAGGGGTTTTTTTTGCCATTTAATCTATTTACAACTCTGAAACAAACTTCCTATAGCAGGGTAGGCAAACTACAGCCCATGGGCTGAGTCCGGCCCCTCAGACCTTTTAATCCAGCCCCTGGAAGTGGGGTCAGCGGTTTGCCCCGCTTCACCTGCCCGGTGCTCCCATGTGTTCACGAGGGCACGCATGTTACTGCGGCTGCACAACCCAAATGCGCCTCACATGCCTGCTACTTGTTGGCTTAGGTGACTCTGCTGTTTTAGTAGTGTTAATTTTCCATTGTTGCGGATAAAACAAAGAGTATTTGGCCAGGGAGTGACAGCTGCATTGTTCACATTAATCAAAGAGGGCATGGAAAGGGGGTAAGTTTGGTTTAATTATCGTAATACGTTGTTAGGATGGTATATTTATAATAGTAAGTAAGGTTTTATGTTTATTTCCACTAAAAATTATCTTTATTTAATAAAATGTATTTGAATATCTCTGAATTGTTAATTTTGTGAGCATTCATGGCCCGCCATGCAATTTCCATACCCAGATGTGGCCTCAAGCCAAAAAGTTTGCCCACCCCTGTCCTATAGCCTGTGCTTGTCACTTCACATCTTTGTGCCTTAGTTCCCCATCAATAAAATGGGTATATACTGAACTTGCTGAAGTGTTGTAGGGCTAAATTCATTAAGGTGGAGTTTTTGCTTAGGACACATTAATGATCAATACACTAACTTATCTAAATTTGGAAAAGACTTCATGCAACTACCTAACACTTTTTTGACTGAATATTCAGCATGTGAAACCCTGTTTCTTTGCCTCACAGTTCCTGGTTTATGAACTATACATAAGATGAAACTATAACCATTTTATAACTAGAAAACTCCAGAATGTGTGTTGAGTCTTGTGACTTTTCCTTTTATAGTATGTTTTTCTTCTTTTTATTTTGCTTGAAGAATTTGGGATTCTAGAACTCCTGCATCTTTCAGGATTTGATAACATTTACTGTGGTATATTGGCTCAATCTGAAATTTACTTACATTATTCAAAGATTCGGGCTTGATCCTGAAAGGTAGCAAGAACCCACAACTCCCATTACATAGATGCCAAGGCTTGAAGTAATCCAGAATGGGTTAAAACAATATTCCAACACTTTTCTTACTATTGTAATTCAACCAAAGTAGTGGTGTCACTTTCACACATGCTGTGCTTTAATTACAGGATTTTGTCCATGCAAAGCAGCTTTTTGCTGCTTGCCTGGAGCTTGTGACAGAGTTTTCTCCAAAGCTGCGCCAGGTCATGCTGAATGAGATGCTGCTCTTAGATATTTACACTCACGAAGCAGGAGCAGGGGTTTCTGGAGAACGTCCTCCTCCTGATTTGATCAGCAGAGTCCGAGGATATTTGGAAATGAGGGTACCTGGTAAGAATGTAGCTGACTGATCTCTTAGGAAAGATACAGTAAAATGCAAAGGTGGTAACAGATATGCAAAAGCGAGACAATTCAGGGTTCTATGACCTTCAGTACTTAGGTTATAACCAATAACAAAAAGTAGAAAAGTATTAAATATATTTTTAGTTGTCTTAGTAAATTTTAGCATCTTGAAGTGATCAAGCTGTCCATGGACTGCACTTTTGCCAATTTCTTTTAAATAGAGCTGGGCAAATAACTGGTTTTTGTTCTCTGGCAACTCGGGGAAAAAATTGGTTTGACCCAAACTGAAACTGATATTTTTTTGCATGCTGTGTTTGTAGCCATTGTGGTCCCAGGATATTAGAGACACAAGGTGAGTGAGGCAATAGGTGTTGAGAGAGACAAGCTTTTGAGCTTACACAGCTCTTTATCAGGTGACCTGTGTAAGCTCAAAAGCTTGTCTCCCACCAACAGAAGTTGGTCCAATAAAAGATATTACCTCACCCACCTTATCTCACTGAAATCATTTGGAATTTTTGGCAAGTCAAAAAAACCACATTGTTTTGGATTGAATAAATTTTTGTTTCCAGACATTTTAATCTGACATTTGAATCTCTACTCTGAAGCAGGAGTTTGAATCCCGGTCTCCCCCTCCCAGCTGAGTGCTATAACCACTGGCTATAGGGGGATTCTGTGGGGGATCTCTTAGTCCCTCCTGTTGAAGATGTTCTGCTTCATGTAAATAATTAAACACTGGATCAGGGATTTGGATGAGGGAGAATCAAGTTCCAAGAGAGTGCCCTAATGACCAAGCTGGAGAGTCATATTCATTCTCTCTCGCTCTCTCTCATATATGATTGTTCATTGGTATTTTAACAAATACCGTTTTGGAAGCTGGATACTGCAACTTCTGTTTACAATCTTCTAAAGGCTATGTCCTGCTTTTCATAAGCATGGAACACCTACAGCTATGAGATAAGTTAATGGAAGCTGCTGATGCTCATCTCCTCTAAAAATTAGGCCCCCTCTGTATCCATCTACCATGTTTGCTACTATAAAATATAAGAAGCTGAAATGTTTTGATTGTGGGGATATATGTTTGGTACAGTGTAGGCCTAACCACACAACTCCTGGTCTTAATTGAAATTATTTCTAGATCTTCCCAGCTGTGTGTCATGTTTATAAATGATAGTGTTTCATGGGGGGAAAAATTGATGACCTAATATTAGTTGAGGAGCTCAACATTTTTTTATAAATCTCTTCTAGATATTCCTCTTCGACAAGTTGTAGCAGAGGAATGTGTTGCCTTCATGTTAAACTGGCGGGAGAATGAATATTTAACTATGCAAGTTCCTTTACTTCTGGTTCAGACTAATCCATATGTGAAGGTAATGGATGTTCAGACTGAAAGGGGCAAGATGCCATACTATGCCTCTTTTTTCTTTCTTCTCCTCCTTTATTACATATCAGATTATTACCTTAAAGCAAAATACGCAAACATTGTTTTTAGTGGTGAAAATTCTGCTGATCCACTCAGCCTGCTTTGCAGTTACTGTTGATATTTTTAAACTTTTTTATATTCGTATTTTGCTTGCTAGAATGTATAGATAAATGCAGCCCTTAGTGTTGCAGTGTGACCTGAATTCTAAGTGGATCAAGAATGGAGCATTGTTTTCTCGGACCTGTTGTGGTTTCCCTAGGCTGCATCTTTATATTAAAAATAAAGATGGCTGCAATTTGCTCCCTTTTATGAAAATTAGTTGCAGGCCTCAAGCTCCCGGTTAGATGACCTGTGTCACAAAGAGGAGTCATCCCTGCTACTGTGGTATGAAATAGCCTGTTTAGACCAATAATCCCTTTTATCCCTTGTAAATATGCAAAGAAGCTCTAGCCACTGTATTTTTGCTGTTTTGTTTTGCTTAGTTGGGGCAGCTTTTGGCTGCTACATGCAAAGAACTTCCAGGCCCCAAAGAAAGTAGACGGACAGCTAAAGACCTTTGGGAAGTGGTTGTGCAGATCTGCAGTGTATCCAACCAGCACAAGCGAGGGAATGATGGCAGAGTGAGTTTAATAAAACATAGAGAGTCTACATTAGGCATTATGTACAGGTATGTGTCCATGAATTATTTAATAAAATCAATCTTTGAATTCTAAATTTGGCCTTGTCTTCATTCAGGAATTGCCCTGTTTCAGCAATCAGTAGCCAGCAACTGGCATAGCTACAACAGGCTGGGCATTTTTACCAAAGAGCATTCAGTGCAAATCTCACCTGCTCTTCTCTACCCTTAACGGTCGGCGTCGGCATTGATATAGTGACACTGATTGTTAAATCAAGGCTATTCTCAAAAGTGGACAAGGCCTTTGAATACTTAAGATGAAATCCTGACTCCACTGAAGTCATTGAAAAAAATTCCTATTGACTTCAGTGGGCCCAAGATTTCACCTTTAATATGTAAGCCTCTGCTAATTTTGTTTGATTAACCCAGTGGCACCCACACTGTGTCCAACTGAGAGCCATTTGCAGCTTGTCTATAGCCAATGTTGTCTCTAGGCCTCTGCCCAGATTACAGTGATGTGTTACATGCCGGATCTCTGGTCTTCACAGGCCAGTGCTCTGTACTAAATCTTTCGCGGGGCTTTGTTTAAGAGTAAAACTTTATGGGACATACTTTAGCCATCCTTGTGCTGATCTGGTTAATATGCATCTAAAACCAGGCTGCTTTGTCTTTCAGTACCATGTGATTGGCTGGAGGAGAGGGTGTAGAGGCTTGCTTTTTATGTTCTTGTGATTACATATTTTCTGAAGCAAAAGGGAGCCAAGGCCTAGGTGTACACTGAAATATTGAACCTGTTAAGACTCCTCCAGTTCAAACAATAAAAGGTGATAGCCTTGTCTTGATAGAACTGTTTAGAATTTTGATAGTAAAGGCTCCATCTCTTGCTTGAAATGCGTGATGGTGAGAATTTCCAGGTCCAGCAGTAGTATTACCAACTGTATATACAATAAAAACTACAGTGTATCTTTGCATATTAGTCTTTGGCTCACTGCTTTGATCCCAGCCTGTAGAATTATGTTTGTGGCCCCGACTGCCATGCATTAAAAGTTCTTTTCACGTGATTGTATATGTCCATTCCACTTCAGGTGTCTGCACACCAGTACACTGGAGCTGGAGAACTTTTTCGCGTAGCGGAATTCATCAGGGCAGCGCATGTGCTTTCTGCACACTTGTGCTGCTAGTCGATGATATAACAGGGAAAGCTGCCCTGACCCTCAGGTCCTTCTCATTCCCCTTGGTCAGTAGTTGTCACACATGTGAGCTCTTCTTACTCCTTCCCTTTCTCTTTAGATCACCTCTAAAGAAATAATTTCTTGAGCAAAATTCTTTAGTTTAATTAAAATAATTAGTTTGTAGTGATACTCATTTTAAGCTTCCTTTATACTACCCCCCTCCCCCGAGCTTCAGCTTGGTCCCCAAAGTCCCCAGCTTTCAATAAGTCCCCAGCTTATTACCATTCAGTAATAAGACCATGCCAGTTAGCAATCCCCACTGCAGCTGCTTAAAGTATTTAGGAGAGGGTCACATTAGGTACAAGTGCCCTATATGAAAAACTGAAAAGTTGAAAAATTGGAGAGAGTTCAGAGCAGCCATTAGAGTCATTATAATGATAGACTTAAGCTAAATAGATTGAGTGCCTTAACAATGGGAAGGTTAATGGGTGACTTGATTACAGTCGGAAGTACCTACACGGGCAACAGATATTTAATAGTGGATTCTTCAATCTAGCTGACAAAGGTATAACATGATCCAGTGGCTGAAAGTTGAAGCTGACAAATTCAGACTGGAAATAAGATGTAAATTTATAGCAATGATTAACCTTTAAAGATTAACCTTTAAAACAATTTACCAAAAGTTGTGGATTCTTCATCACTCAACAGTTTTTAAATCAAGATTGGGTGTTTTCCTAAAAGATGTGCTCTAGGAATAATTTATAGGAAATTCTATGGCTAGGGTGACCTTAAGTCCAGTTTTGGCTGGGACAGTCTTTTAAAGGTCTGTCCTGCCATCCTGCTTTTGTCCTGTTTGCTCTTGCCAACTTGATCTGTGTGCACTAGGGAGCTTTAATGCACAGCAGCGGGGTCCACATAGGAAGTTAGTGTGTAGTACACTATGTGCTGTAGATTTACACTCCGGCTTGCTGTGCACTATTTCATCTATAGTTTAAACAGTCCGCAAGGCTTCCTCGTGCTCCCATTATATTAAGCAATGGACTATGCTAAAGTAAAAGCAAAGGACAAATTAATTTAAAAAATGTTATTCTTGGTGTAACACTTAAAATGGAACAGTCCAACATCAGTAATGGAATAAATGAAGAACAATGACAAGCATTCCTCCTTAATGCTCCCTATGTATATGCAAAACTGAAATTAAGAGTATTCCAGTAGGTCAACAGTCTGTTTTGGTTGACCACCGCTGTATTATTTCTGATGAACAAATGTTTCTATGCACTTTCAATTTTGTTTGATACCTTACACATGTAACATGTATCTCTTATTTAGGAATGAATTACTCTCTTTTATCAAAAAGTTACGGGTAAGTTTTATGTTGCAAACTTTAACATCTATTGCTTTATTTCCTTTGGTATAATATTTGGTAATTGGGAATTTGTCTAACCATACAAACAATGGTTTGCTGAATAGCTTGCTTAAAATTCCACTAGCTTCTGATAGCAGAGGTCTTATTAAGCTAATGATCATAGAATGAGGTAGATAAACTTTAATAAATAGGCAATAACCATAAAACCAACATTCACTTAAAGATGACATAGCTGACTTTGTTGTTTACAATTAGGAATTCAGATGAAATTGTCTGTCTTTTCTGTTCAAACTGACTCCTTCTCTATTACCTTAAAGTCTAATGTGGACTGTATTTTATGCACCCCAATCTAAACACTTCCATAGGGGAAGGCAGACAGCTGCTGTTTGGATCACAAGAAACACATGCACAAGTCAGAAAGTAATGTATTTTTTTTTTATTTGTAGAGTTTTATAGTTCCCATTGCACTCTAGAGCCAGGGGGGAATAAATATGCACAGTGGCCTAAAATAAGTACCACTTATTTAACATCTTTCTGAGTAGTTTATTAAGGGACTGTCTTTTAGGGCTTGTCTACACAGGGAGCTATTCTTGATGAGCTCCGTGTGCTGATTAGCTCTATGTGCTGGATGCCCTATTAGCTTAATTCATTTTGGAAATGGATTAAGCTAATTGAGAATAAGGCACTCTTGTTCTGGAATAAGAGCATCCACGCATGGAGCTAATCAGGAATAGTTAATCTGATTTAAATTCACATTATTCCTTATCCTAGATTAATCTCCATGGGTAAAAATAGTTGTATAAAGACTTAAAAGTCCTTGTAAACCCCTTAAAGGATACACCTGCCCTGGAAGAAATAACACTGATATGTGTTGGCTGTCCCTGATGATGAGGAGAGAGAAAATGGGCTATTGTGTAATCTCGTTTTTGTTTTTTTTCTTCTTCCATCATAGGAACCACTGGTTTTGACTACTATATTATCCCTGTTTGTTAAGCTTCATAATGTTCGGGTCAGTACAGTGTCATCATTATCCTTCCTTTTTTGAATTGCATATTTGCTTTTGTAACTCCCATTTTAATATCTTTCTCCTCTTAGGAAGACATTGTGAATGATATTGCAGCAGAGCATATTTCTATTTGGCCATCAACTATTCCCAAGTAAGATACCTACTAATATAAAATACTGTTTTCTAATTATTCATGTGTATAGTGTATCTAGTTCCAGCTATAATGTTACCTGGTTTTCTATTAGAAGGCATAGTTGCATTCATTCAGGCGGGATTCTGATGTAGCCTTACAATGGATCTTTGCTCATAGATATGGATGCCCCCGATAGAGGAGCAAGTACAAATGTGGTTTTCATTAGTTACCTTATTACTACTCGTTATTTAGTAGCTCTAGAAGTTAGTGTTATGAAGTGTTAATTTTTCCAAAATGTTAACAGTGGCAAAGGGTGTGTGCGCTTATGTATGTAATGTTATCTCTTGAAAACAAGCATGGAGTTTGATGCATTTAAGCTTTGTTTTATTACCTCATACATCTTACCTACAGTAGGGCTATATCTGCACTACCAAAAAGGTGTATGTTTTTACAGCATAAATAACTAACAACACATCTCCACCCCAAATCCTATGGTAAAAACATACCTCTTCTTGGAAGAGGAAAAAAGGCAGTTCATTTCCCTTCCTCCCCCCGACCCTCCACCCCCCCATTACAATTTCTCAGTGTAGCTCCATCAGTGGGAGCACTTGAGTATACACATCACTGTCAACCACCATATTATGTAGATCTGCTCTGAGCCAGGTTAGATATTTATTATTATTTGTATTCTAGTAGCACCTAAAAGGCCCCAGTTGGGGATCAGGGCTCCTATTGTGCTGGGTGTGCACAACAGTCCCTGCCATAAAAGAGCTTACAGTATTAACAGTGACTAAGCACACAATGGCTAAACAATGATTAAAACTCCTGTAGCTGGTCTGCACTAGTGCTTCCAGTATTACTGCCACTGGTGCCACTGAACTAATGCTCCCAGTATTACTGTCATCTAGACTCATTCCTAAACCTGTAGCAAATCAGGCCTTACCGCAGGTGGTAGTTTCCTTTTCCCACTTTTTTGGTGGAAGCTGAATTTTGCTTGGGACTGTTCTGCAGTGGCAGGTGAAAAGTGTCGTCAGATGGGGGGGTGTGGTGCAGTCATACAAGGTATGTCTCCAGATAGTACAGGCAGGTTTGTTCACTTGGGAAATTTTAAAACAGATTCTTCTCTAAAGTGGTAAATTATTTTTAGGAGATAACTGACAAAGGTGCTGAGACAGCTGAAAAGTTCTGAGGGGAGAACTGAGTAATTTCAGAGATGAGTCTTTAAATCAGTGGTACCTAAAATGTTTACCTTGCATTCCCCCTTACCTCCATCTATGCCCTCCTCCATCCCAGGGCTGGGAGCAGGGCTGCAGCTCTGGGATGTGGGGGACATGGACAAGGGTAATGGAGCCAAGGCTGGGGCCACAGCTGGGGGCAGGTGTAGGGCCATGAGCTGGGGTGGAGCTTGGTGGCGCTCCCTCCCCACCTCCCATGGGGGCTGGCCTGGGTCCCAGCCCCACACCCCAGAACGTTCCACCACACTCCTCTTGGGGGCATGCCACACAGCTTGGGGACGTCTGCTTTAAATGAACACCTTTTAATAGGAGACTAACCCTCACCCAAGTGTGCACCAAGGATATATATGATAGGAAAATCATGCAATTTGGCCCCCACCCGAATTACCCCATATTTTTAACTGCACAGATCATAACTTGTTTTTCTAACAAGTTAACGAGTATTGCAGTGCTGTTGGATAGCCAGATCAGAAGATGTTTTTTCCAATGTTTCCAAAAAGACAGCTGTAAAGTGGAAAACTTTTTTTTAAATGTGGAGAATCTATTTATTCCACCAGGAGAAACTACTCATGTGCTAAATCCCTGGTATCACTCACTTCCCAATCAGTATTGCACACCTGCATGCTGTCTGCCACTGGAGGTTGCTGTTTGGGTGGTTGTTATGCAAATCCTGCAGTGAATCTGGACCAACACAGGTTTGAAGTGTAACTTCTCTGTTCTTGAAAGTGAGATCCCATTGCTTGCAGTTTACTTCAAGGGTACCACTCTTTCGCAAGGTCTCATGGTGTTGTAGTCATTGATACCATTCTAAACTTTATCAAACTATGATTAATGTATTTGAAAGGTCTCAATACAGGAGATAAAATAGGGTAACAATCTTAATGGTGGTATATCTTATGGGGGGGGGGTATTTTTTTTTTTTTTTTTTAAGCAAAATGACTTCATTCTTAAAGTAGATCTGAAATGAGCTTGTTTGCTTCAGTATAGTGATTGACATTACAAAGCTGCTTCTTTCTTTCTTTAGCCTTCAGTCAGTGGATTTTGAAGCTGTAGCTGTTACCGTAAAAGAGCTGGTCAGTTATGCATTGACTATAAACTCAAACAACCACTTCTGGTTAATTATTCAGGCAGATATTTATTTTGGTAAGTGAAACCAACGTGTGTGTGTGTGTTTGTGTGTGTGTGCGTGCACACTTGTATGCACTGTTCTCTGTCTTAAGAGTGAGTTACCCTCATGTATCTTTTGCATAAAAGCGAAAGCTATGTTATATCTTATACTAATCATTTATCAGTAAAAGCTTAAACAGCACAGAGCTTTTAAAAATGGCAGTGTTTTTGGACTCAAATATGTAAATGGATTGGCAAGGGCAGATCTTGAAGAGCATGCATTGTTAAAGTCAGCGAGATTCCACATGGTCATGTGAATCATCCTGCAGGATGGGGGCTTTGGATTCTTTTTCATTATTTTAAAAACTGAAATAAGTAATTGTGACTTCAAATCTTCAGTGCTAAAGGAAAAATTTAAGATGCTAATACTCTAATTTATATACCAATCTGTAGAATCAGGTGAATATTTGTATTCAGTGATCCAAAAAAAAGTGAAATGTAGTTATTATAAGGCCCTTGCTGGAGTAGGGCTCAGAGGTGGTAACTCCCTGCCTAAACTGGAATGTTTTTAAAAATAAGATTCTACTAACCCAGCTCAGCCCTGTCCATGTTGGCAAATCAAATAGTAAGGGAAAACCAGTTAAGCAGTTAGACATTGTTCCTCAAATTCATTGTAAGGGTCAAGATAGGCAAGACATGATAAATCCTGCTCCCTAACCTGTTGGGTTATAAATAGCTGTTGCATTTTGAAGGTGAATTAAATGTTACCTGTATAGTTTGTGGGTCAGATACCATCCTTTTGTGGGTAAAGGCCCACATGTGTAATAGAAAATTTCTGAGTTTCCACTTCCAGTGTTTAATTCAAATTTGTTTTGAGAGAACAGTCTCTCAGAATGACAAGGCACCTGTCAGTCCCATGAATCTGTGGATGTTAAGAGATTCAAACAAATCTGAGTGTACCAGGAGGGGCTTGTGTGCAGAGGCAACTGCCTCTGCATTGCTTCCTTGGCTCCCCACTTCAAAATAGCAGCATGTGACCTGCATTCTATTTCCAAAGGTGAGGAAGTTGCTCTTGGTTCTACTAAGAACACGGGGTGGTACTGATACTAATAGTACCAGTTAGAGCCATAAAATAGTTGAGTGCCAGCACAGAACCATTCAGATAAGCGTCGAGTCGTGGTGGAGCCCGTGTTCTGAGCAGTGGATGGGGAGCATTGTGGGACTGCAGTGGGAAAATCAAATATATTTCAGTGATATTTGCCATTTCTGTCCGCATCTGTCCTATAGTTTGAACTGAATTAGTGCAGGGAGACGTTTACAAGATTTTTTTTTGAGCTTGTGTACTAGGAACGTCTGTGTAATATTAAGAGTACACGAACAAGCATTTCAGGTGCTTGCACAGTTACTGGGAATGTCAACATTCTGTAATATGAATAAGATGCCAGAGTTCAAACTCTGCAATCTGATTTCTAGCACCATTTGCTTATTCCTGTCACCCCCATAGCTGAGCTGCCACTTGATTCTGTTCTTTCCATCCTGGACCCTGTAAATCCCCTTTGAGACCACTAACCTTCTGTGAAGCCTTGACTGTTGCCTTGAATGTTTGAAATAAAAATCTATAGCAGCACCTGCTAACAGTCTTCAGTCCAGCTGTGGCAGTTTGTTGGTGCTCTGATATTACAAATGGTGCATGTTGGAAACCCCTGTGTGCGGCAGAGAACTAATTCAGGGTGAGGCAGCAATGTGGCAAATAAATTAACCCCACGGGCCAACATAGTGGTACAAATTAAACTATTTTTAAAAAGTCCCACTTGCCCTCCCCAACTAATCAGAGTGAAAATGTTTTAAAATATGAAAAATAATTAAGAGAAACTTGCTTAAAACCCTAGGCTTCATAGTTGTCAATGAGCTTTACTGATTAATCTAAGTGTTTCACATCCTCGTAGCAGAATGTCTTATCACATAGTGGTTACAGTGTTGCCACCTCCATGTACAAGTATGCATTTATACCTGGCTGATGAGTAATTCTTCAAGTAGAATTAAACTGTAATGAACTTTAAATTGTTACAAATGTTTACATTTTGATTTTTGAGATTATTCTAACCTTTTCCTCCCCGCTGTAGCAACAAATCAGTATTCAGCAGCCCTTCATTATTACCTTCAAGCAGGAGCAGTATGCTCTGATTTCTTTAATAAGATGGTACCGCCTGATGTATACACAGACCAGGTGAGTTATGCTATTAAAATATTTGGCACTGTGGAAATACTCTCTTGGATTCATAGATATGAGACAACTGTACACTAATCAGGGGTGGACCTTATCTAACCACATAAGTTAATATATAGTGTGTGTGAATGTATGGATATTTAGCTATTTTAAATGACATAGACATAATATATTTCCTTCATTGCTTGAAACTCATAAAGTCTGTAGTTTTCTACTGTGCTGATGCACAGGTGCGTGGGTGTGTCTTTTATTCATTTTTTAAGTAACTTGTAGAGATTGATCATATAATCTACTAATGGAAAGCACACTAACTGATGTTGGATTTATATATACCTGAGTGGAATCCTCAGAATATTTATGCAATTATACATTGGCAAACTAATAATCAACCTTTTACAAAGTTTGTAATTACATTTTTAAATTAGAAATGCACAGATGTATAGTTAAACTACCCCCTTACTGTAAAAGATGAGCACTGGATATGGATTATATAAATAGTGAGAGCAGTTTCTTCACCTACTCTAAGTATAACCATAGGCTTCTGTCTTTGAGCACAAAGTCACACTTTCTTTGGGGAATGCCGTGGTGAACAAGGGTGCCTCAGGGTGATGAGGGTAGGACTATAACTTGACCTCCTTTAGGAATAATATTTTATGGTATGTCTCCACACCAATGTGAGTCTGTGCTCAAGCCTAACCCCCCTTGCATCCACACACCGATTGTTAACCTAGACCTCAAACCTAGGGTCCAAGCCCTATTGATTTCCTGTGTGCACGCAGACCCAGCTTGACTCTGGTCCCGGAAGTCCTCTGGATGTATCCCAAAGTTCCTTGGGGCAACTTCATTTAGTCCTCTCTATTCCAGCAATCTGTGGTGCGGTCTACTGCACTCTGTATTACAAACAGAAGCCATGCCTCTCTTTGCAAATGGAACAGCTCAGATCAGCATTAACCCAATGTCTGCTGAACACCAGTCTGCAAGCACACTATCAGAGAGCCTGTGGGGTATTCAGTGGAGACCGATGAGAAGATGCTTTTTGCAAAGGGATCTGCTTCCTGGTCACAAGAGTGAAGCCATATTTTTTTTTGTGCATGCTGTCTCGGTGCCCCTGCACATGCAGCCCCAAGTAGATATGGGGGCAGAGAGTCAAGTGGAGACTAAGCAGCTGCCTTGCAGAGAATGAGAGTGACAAAGCTCCCGGCTCAGCACAGCCATGCGAGGGATGACCCCCAACACCCAAGCCACTCCCCATCCCTGCCAGGGAGCCACTTGGTCCCCACTCTGCTCCCTGGGGCTGCATATGCAGGCGTGCCCAAACGCGTGTACTGTGAGAGTGGTAAGTGGGAGTCAGCCCCTAAATTTCCCCATAGCCTCCTGGGATCCTTTAGCCCTTCCCTGGGGATGCACTTCACCAGGCTGTGTGAGTGGGTGTGTTTTTCCTCTGAAACCTGTGTTTGACATAAAACTTCAAACAGACAAATAAAAAAGCAAAGAAACACCTTCATGGACCATACCATTTTAAAAATTAAGAATTGCAAAAGTTTCATTTTAATAGTTTCACTGCCCTAGAGACTGAGTGTCCTAATTATCCTCTGAACAGATGCACATGGCATTTTCCTGCCAATGTGACTCCATCTAGAGGTGGAAAGCCCAATTCTCAGATTGGATGGTAATTCAGTATAAAGCCTTCTCAAATGGCAGACATTCTACTGAGCCAGCTACCACAGGAGCTAATTGTGCAATTTATGTACTTGTGCTACTTATGAGCACTTGAGTCCCATCAATAGTGCTGTCTCAGGAAACAGGGTGGGCAGTAGAGTTTTTCCACAGTGCAACACATTTGGAGGGCTAGAGTGTCGACACTAGGCTCTCTAGGACAGGGTTACTTTGACTTGGGTCTGTGCACTGCAATGTGGATGCCAGCGCCCTAGTTCAAGCATGGGTCAGAAAATCCTTAATCTAGGTCAGTGGTTCTCAAACTGTGGGTTGGGACCCCAAAGTAGATCATGACGCTGTTTTAGTGGGGTTACCAGGGTTGGCTTAGACTTGCTGGGACCCAGGGCCAAAGCTGAAGCCCGAGCCCTACTCTTACTTAGGCTTAGGTTACAGGTCCCCTGCCTGGGGCTGAAGCCCTTAGGCTTCAATTTTGGCCTACCTATCCTATTTCATAGAACTGAAAGGGACTATGAAAGGTCATTGAGTCGAGTCCAGCCCCCTGCCTTCACTAGCAGGACCAAGTACTGATTTTGCCCCAGATCCCTAAATGGCCCCCTCAAGGATTGAACTCACAACCCGGGGTTTAGCAGGCCAATGCTCAAACTACTGAGCTATCCCTCCCCCCCGAGTGGTGGGGGCTCAGGGTTTTGCTTTGGCCCCTCATCCTGAGCCATGGGGCTTGGGTGGGCTCAGGCTTCCGACCACCCCCTGGAGTCATGTAGTAATTTTTGTTATCAGAAAGGGGTCGCGGTGCAATGAAATTTTGAGAATCCCTGACCTAGCTTTAAAATGCGAGTCCCACTAACCCTAGACTTAATTGCTGTGTAGACATAGCCTCAGAGCCTTGGCCTCTCAACAGAAAGTCCCCATGTTTGTCTATTTAAGTCTGGGCTCCATTAAATTTAGCCTAGCAAATTATTATAGCTTCCATCAGGATAGATTGATCTTAATTGTTATATAAATAATTAATTTTAATCTTGTGTTCCATTCATACTTTTTATTTTCCTAAAGAAAAGTTTGTTCTCACTGATTTTTTTATAACCATTAAAACATGTCAATTTGCAACCAAATGCAGACTTTACACTAAATTTGGTACTTTTTGCTGATCAGGAGGAGGTTATACTATCTATACACATTTAACCACTTAGACTTTAGCATACATTTATTGAGAGTCTTAATTTTTACTTTTTAATTATGATAGAAAATGGTGAATGACACTTACTTACTAGATGTGTTTTTTTTTCTCTGAATTTTTGTCAAGCTGCATGTGGATGGAAACTGAAATTCAAATAATATACAAAAACAGTATTTTAAGATTTTATTTGTTAGTTGAATGAAACCTCCTTAAGTGGCTGGATACATAAGCTTTTTTTCCCTCTTATCAAAATATATTTTGCATTTAAAACTTAATGATTTAACTGAAATATTAATTTCGTTAAGGCTATGATTTTTGGCGTAGACATTTTTAGTAAATTTCGCAGCAAAGGTGCAAGGGAAAAATGATAAGTCATGTAAAAGTTCAACAAATAAAACAGTTTCTTCCTTGAGTAATGTCCATGTGTGCTCCACTTCAGGTACATATGTCTCTCGAGCCCTTGATAAGAGATTTTCTATTAGCACTATCTGTTTGTCCCACACATGCACTCTGTACAACTTTATGCCATGCTCCAAGGGTATATAGTGCTGTATGAGCGAACTGAGTTCCTTCTCTACTGCCTCAGCCTGAGACGGAGCGCTAGTTTGTCCACCTTCTGTGTGCCTCAGAATGTTTTATAGTTGTTCAGTGTTTGTTAGTTGTTGTTAGTGTAGAATTGGATGGATAGTTGAGAGGTTTCAGTTTTTCCTATTCACCTTTGTCTCCTCCAACTTTTTTCTGGGGAGCTTATTTGACCTGGTTGGGCATGCCTGACTCGCCAGGTTTCAAATGCTGCCTCTCTTGTTGGGAGGCTATCCCAATCAGTGAAGGCCAATCTAAATGTGTCTGTTGCTTGGGAGAGTGCTATATTGCCCAAAAGTGTAACTTTTGCCTGGCTCTAAAATCTAGAGGTCAGAAGAATCAGGAGACCAACCTGAAGCTGCTGATAATGGAGCACGCCCTTCAATCCATTTCAGAGTCCGTCCCTCAATCCCTAAAATACATCTGTCTCCGTACAGATCGTGTACCCCTTCGACGTCAACTAAGGCCTTGCCTAAGAAGAGGAAGATCTCTGAGGGTTCAGGGAAGGCTCCAAAGAGGAGTTTGGTCCTCCACCACAAGGAGCCAGCTCCCAAAAAGTCCCAATCTCCTGCGAGGTCTGTGGTGTCAGAGTCCTTGACTTTTTGACTTGGTACCATGGAGGCAAAAGACTCTTCCTCTGGTATTATAAGAACGGCAATACTGGGTCAGTAGCCTGTCTTCCAGCAATGGCCAATGCCAGGTGCTCCAGAGGGAATGAACAGAACAGGTAATCAAGTGATCCATCCCCTGTCTCCCATTCCCAGCTTCTGGCAGAGGCTAGGGACACCATATTTGCCCATCCTGGCTAACAGCCATGATGAACCTGTCCTCCATGAACTTACCTAGTTCTTTTTTGAATCCTGTTAAAGTCTTGGCCTTCACAATATCCTCTGGCAAGGAGTTTCACTGTGTTGTGTGAAAAAATACTTCCTTTTGTTTGTTTTTAAACCTGCTGCCTATTAATTTCATTTGATCACCCCTAGTTCTTGTGTAATGAGTAAATAACATTTCCTTATTTACTTTCTCCACACCAGCATGACTTTATAGACACCTATCATATCCCCTCTTAGTTATCTCTTTTCCAAGCTGAAAAGTCCCAGCCTTATTAATCTCTACTCATATGTCAGCCGTTCCATCCTCCTAATAATTTTTTTGCTCTTTTCTGAACCTTTTCTAATTCCAGTATATCTTTTTTTGAGATGGGGCGACCACATCTACACACAGTATTCAAAATGTGGGCATACCATGGATTTATATAGAAGCAATATGATATTTTCTGTCTTATTATCTATCCCTTTCTTAATGATTCCTAACATTATTAGCTTTTTTGACTTCCACTGCACATTGAGTGAATATTTTCAGAGAAATATCCACAATGACTCCAAGATCTTTCTTGAGTAGTAACTGCTAATTTAGACCCCCATCATTTTATATGTATAGTTGGGATTATGTTTTCCAATGTGCATTAGATTGCATTTATCAACATTGAAATTCATCTGCCGTTCTTTGTGGTCAGTCACCCAGTTTTGTGAGATCCTTTTGTAGCCCATCGCAGTCTACTTGGGACTTAACTGTCTTGAGTAGTTTTGTATCATCTGCAAATTTTGCCACCTCACTGTTTACCCCTTTTTCCAGCAGATCATTTATGAATATGTTGAATAGAACTGGTCCCAGTACAGAGCCCTGGGGGACACCACTATTTACCTCTCTCCATTATGAAAACTGACCATTTATTCCTACCCTTTGTTTCCTATCTTTTAACCAGTTACCAGTCTATGAGAGGACCTTCCCTCTTATCTCATGACAGTTTACATTGACAAGGTCCCTCACCAAAGGCTCTTAAGCAAAGTCTTCCTGAAAATCTAAGTTCGCTATATCCACTGGATCCCCCTGGTCCATATGCTTGTTGACCCCCTCAAAGAATTCTATTAGATTGGTGAGGCATGATTTTCCTTTACAAAAACTATGTTGACCTGTCAGTGGAACAGAAAGATCCCAGAGTACTTTGGAGAAACACAGCAGTGGAAGGTCTCCAGTACCATCCACTTCCAGATTTGATAAATCTGAAACAGATTATGCCAAAGTGCCTTCCCATTTGGTTTGGCCAAAACTCACAGCCTTAGCCCTGGCCCTTATGCGCTCCAAACCAATATTACTGCCCACGTCAACTTTTGCATTGGTACTCCAGGAACTTGTCAATGTTAAATGAGCTGGAGTTCCCACTGCTTATGGGTACTGAAGGACTCTTGGTAATGAGATCCCAGTCTCTGAATTACCAGTCCTTCCTGGTACTGCAAGATTCTCCATCCTTTTCTACGGGTGGCCCCACGCTGGAAGACATTGAGGAGGATGACGGAAACATTAAATCAGTCTCCTCCTCATCAGTGCAGGTTCCCCTCCTCATCATTACAGGAACCCACACTTTGACAAAGACCCTCGCTTACATCTGAGATGGCCGGATCAGACCTGTATACCAACCCCCTCTCCTGTATAAGCCTCCCCAATGGCCATAACGGGATTCTTGGGTGGCGTGTAAGCAGCAATTTGCCAGATATCTGGCTGAAATGCACCGGGAAACTAGGGTGTCAGTCTCCTCCACCAAACCCCCAACACAAGGAGACTTTTGAGGAACAGGAGGCTAGAGTGGACAAAGACTACCCTCAAACCCTTATTTCATCTCCGGACAATACAATCATGCCTCCACCACCACCGAGAGCTGACAATTGTCTCCATTTCCAGGGCCTTGCAAAGAGAGATGGCTGATACCCTCCAGATACCCTTTTAGGAGGTTAAAGAATCACATCACAAGTTCCTAGACATCTTGCAGTCAGTGACACTCAAGTGGGTAGCGCTACCTGTTAATGAAGTGTTCTTGGATCCAGCATATATGCTACTATAGACAAGTGTAATGCCAACAAACCTCAGTTATCAGCAGGCAGGATTGAACCTGGGACCTCTGCAGCTTAGTGCATGAGCTGAAAAACAACTGGCTGTTAGTGGCAAACTCCTGCCACCAACTTGTAAATGGGCAGATAAATACTATGATTTCCCCCGGGACTCAGCATTTGTGTTCTCCCAGCCTCTGCCTAAATCCCTGCTTGGGGATGCTGTAAATGAGCAGGGTAGACAGCATTACTCCAAGTCTACTCCTTATGACAAGGACCAGAAAAGATTAGACTTTTTTTTTTTTGGATGGAAGGCCTAATTGTCCGCAACCATCCAGTTTCAGATTGTAAACTATCAGGCCATCATGACCAAGTATGACTACATCAATTACAACAAGTTTGCATCCTTTACTGAACATCTTCCACAGGGGCATTTCCGGGCCATAGTTAAAGACTGTCAGTTATTAGCCAGAACCCCTCCCTAGGTGCCCTTGGATGCCACAGACACTGGATATGACAGCAGTTGTCATGCCCAGGGTGTCATGCTTCCAGTTGTTGGGATTCCCAAGAGAGGTTCAGGATATGGTTAAGGACCTCCCATTTGATGGTCAGAAGCTCTTCTTGGGAACTGTAGACGAGTCCCTGCACACACCATGCCTTGGTCCATGCCATCAGATCTAATGTGGCACTTGGTTCGGCAGTACTGTCTTCAGTCTTGGACTCAATTCCAAAGTTCCCTCCTCCATGTGAGGATACTACTTGAAAGTCACCTGAAGTGGAGCACCCAGAGGGACACTACTTGAAGAAGAAGATTACTCGCCTTGTGCAGTTAACTCTTGTCCTTCAAGATGTTTGTCCCTATGGGTGCTCCACTACCCACCCTGCTTCCCTTCTCCTTCGGACTGTTCTTTTTGGTGGTTTGGATAGAGAAAGGACAGGGCAGTTTGCCCACACAGCCCTGTGTAGCTCTCGAAGCACAGCATGAGGTTGCATAGAGCGCATGCACGGGCCAAACAGACACTGCTATCAAGGGCTCAAGAGGCACATGCACACCTGAAGTGGAGCACCTATGGGGGGACACCTCAAAGAACTACAGTTACTGCACAAGGTAAATACCTTTATTTCACTACATCAACATATACAAGAGTATAGTGGGAGTGCTCTGACCCCATAATGGCAGCTCCTGGCCTGCGGGGGTGGGCCTGGCTCCCTACTCTGCACATCGTGACCAATCACATGGGGTACCTCCATCACCAGAGGGGTGAATGAGCCAAACCTGAGTGGTGCTGTGACCTTGTGCTCCAGATGACATAACCACTCAGTTTAGGGGCCTAATCAAATCTGTTTTTACAGCCATTTCTAAGATTTCATTCAAATTCAAGATATCTGTGACCACTATGACAAAATTATATCTGTAATTGTAGTTAGTGGATTGACTGGCTGTTTCTGGTCACCATAGGACAGACTTTCAAAGATATTCAGATGCCTAAGTTAACCACCTAGTTGAATTTTCAAAAGTGCCTAAACAGCTCGGGTGCTTAAACTGCTTAGACACTCTTGAGAATTCCACTGTATTTTTAGTTGCATAAATGCCCTTGAAAATCTGCCTCCCTCTGCCCCTGTCCCTGTTTTTAGAATTAGATCTCACCTTCTCCCATCTGGGTTTTTATTAACTGTAAAGACTGAAAATAATATACTTTGAATGCAGTATATGACATTTTGACATATTTATAAATAGGGCACTACCAAATTCATGGTCCATTTTGGTCAGTTTCATGGTCAGAGGATTTTTAAAATTGTAAATGTCATGATTTCAGCTATTTAAATCTGAAATGTCACAATGTTATAATTGTAGGGGTCCTGACCTAAAAAGAAGTTGTGGGGGGGGAAGGGGAGGATTGCAAGGTTATTGTGGGGATGGGGGGTGGTACTGCTACCCTTACTTCTGTGCTGCTGGTGACAGCACTGCCTTCAGAGCTGGGCAGCTGGAGAGTAGTGGCTGCTGGCCAGAAGCCTAGCTCTGAAGGCAGAGGCACCGCCAGCTGCAGCACAGAAGTAAGGATGGCATGGTATGGTATTGCCACCATTACTTCTGTGCTGCTGCCTGCAGAGCTGGGCCCTCAATCGACAGCCGCCACTGTCTGGCTGTCCAGCTCTGAAGGCAGTACAGAAGTAAGGATGACAATACCACAACCCCCCTAAAAAAACCTTCTGACCCATCTGCAACTCCCTTTTGGATGAGGACCCCCAATTTGAGAAATACTGGTCTCCCCTGTGAAATCTGTATAGTATAAGGTAAAAGCACACACAGGACCAGATTTCACAGTCTGTGAAGTGTTTTTCATGGCCACGAATTTGGTAGGGCCCTATTTATAAAGCTGGAGTTCATCTCAAAAGTTAAATATGGTGTTCCTCATGATTCCACTGTAATTTAAAAGCTGCACCCTTTAACTCATTCAAAATATTAATGCAGCATATTTTTAAATAATATTTTAATAGCTTATAGGAAGTTTAGGCTTCAGCATAGTTGTTACTAATAAATTTATTTTAAAAATTGAATTTAATTAAACTACAAATAAAATCTGATTTAAGTAAAAACTTTTTATATCTATAGATGTAAAAACTTCATCAATTTTTATCCACCCTGGCTTCCATGGTGTACTCTAAAACAGTGTTTATCAACAACCAGTGTGTGGACTGGTGCTGGTCCCTGAGATCTCCCTCACACAGTTTAGGAAGGCAGCAAGCCGTTCTCTGGTATAAAAAAAGGTTGAGAAACGCTGCTCTAGAAGATGAGCCAGAAATTCTTTTGTCAGAATATGGCAGATATTCTTGTTATGGAGAAGGATCTTTAATCTTCAGTCACTGTCATGGAATGTTCTTGTGAAATTAAATCACTGTATATGACTTAGATCTGGTCTTCCTCTATTTCTCTCTCATTCATCTGAAAACCATGGTAATGTTTGTGGGCAGTATGTTAGGGAGTGGTTGGGGACCATGTGTCAGTTGCTGTTGACAGTAGGAGATCAGTACTTTGCCATGACCCCTTGGAGGTAAAAGAATAGCCCCCACCCCCTTCTGATAAGGAGCTCTGGAAGCAGCTGGGTTCATGAGTTTTGGGATCATAACCAAGTAGTTAATTTTAGTTATAGATGGGAGAAGGCAGGTAAAGAGAAGTGATAATGGCTGGACCATAATACATGTTTAAAGGCTATTGTCTCCCTGCTCTCCACTGGAGATTAGGTCTGTGTACCTTCTAACTCATCCCTAGGCCAGGAATTTCATTCTGTAAGGACTCAAGGAGTCTTTGTAAAACAAATAATCAAGGTATGGCAGGTAAATTTGTCTTGCTGGAAAATATTAGTTCTTCGAGTGATGGTCCCTATGTAGATTCCAAACGTGGATGCACATGTGTGCCATGCACCGGAGACAGAAGATTTCATAGCAGTGGCCGTTGACCTGCACACATCATGCATCACCTCATGCTCCCGTATGAGGTTATATAGGCCCCTCTTACCACCACATGGCTGGAGTCGGAATCCCTGAGGGTGCCTCAGCTCCCAAGCTTCCCTGAGTGGAGCATAAGGAGAAGCACAAACAGAACCTGCTGGTGCAAGCGCCATCTCTGATCCCAGCACTGGTGTGCCAGCTGCCTGCAGCACCTGGACTCTTGGGCACTTCTTGATGAGGGCCACCTGGTGGCTAAGGTGGGTCTTCAGTCCTCCATGGGTGCAGCTTACATGGCTTCCTGCTCATTTGCTACTCGAGCAGTGGTGCAATCCTGGGTGCAATCCTCTGGGCTCCCCAAATAGGTCCAGACCACTGTAAAGGACCTGCCCTTTGATGCCCAAAAGCTGTTCAGAGAAAAGACTGACAAGTCCTTGTACTCCCTCAAGGACTCCTGCACCACCCTCTGGTCTCTGGACAGCTATACTCCAGCTCCCAAAGGCAGACAGCAACAGCAGCCATTCAGGCCCCCTATCCACTGTATTATCATAGTCAGAAGGAGGCACTATGTCACCTACAGGGATCCCAAAGACCATGCTACTCCACCTCTGCCACAACCACCTCCTCAGCAGCCGGCCAAGCACCAGTTTTGATATGCATATAGAGAACCGCCACCCTCTCCTGCAGTGCCCTATGTTGTCATCTTTGGGGGCTGCCTTGTTCTATTTGCCTGCAATTGGGGCAAGATCAACACAAACAGTTGGGTATTGGAGGTCATCCACAATGGATACTCCATAGAATTCCTGGCATTTCCACACTGCCAACCCTCACCCTGGATGTCCCCCAGAGATCCCTTCCATCAGAGCACCTTCCAGCACGAAGCTGACGCTCTTCTCCTCAAAGGTGCCATGTAACTGATCCCACCTCCCTACAGCGGACTAGGGTTCTACTTCCCTGACTTCTTCATCCAGAAGAAGGGCAGAGGGCATCTCCCTGTTCTGGACATCAGAGTGCTCAACACCTTTATTTGAAAGCCCAAATTCCGTATGTCAGTTTATCCCATCCCATCCCTTCCCCGCAGAGCCTGGTTTGCAGCTCTTGACATGAAAATTGCCTATTTCTAAATCAGTATTCACCTGGCCCATCAAAAGTTTCTGTGATTCAGAGTTGGACCTGGCCTTTATCCATTCAGGGTCCTGACTTTTGGCATAGGGATAGCTCCACAAGTCTTCACCATCATAGCTGTGCACACATACCATCTAGGCTACTCAGTCTTCCCTAACCTGAACAACTGGCTCCTTGTCACGCACTGCTGCTAAACTTTCCTCTTTGCCATCCACACCCTCGCCTCACCTCTCTTGGCATTTGTATCAGCGAGGCGAATTGGTCCTCGTACTTATCCAGACCATTGCCTTCATTGGAGTGTGGCTGGATTCTGCTGCTGCATGTGCCTTCCTTCCAACGAATTGCTTCACAACCCTAATCACGGACCCCTGCTGCAAGCTCCAGACCACCCTCCACCACTCTCTCCCCTTCTTGGCCACATGACGGCATGTACCTCAGTGACACTGCACACCTGCCTCCGCATGCGTTGCTTGCAACTCTGGCTCCTCTCCATCTACCAACCAAACACAGACCAGCTAGACAACAAAGTCCTGATCCTATGGCAGGTGTTGGCATCCTTCATTGGTGGACCGACCCTTCTGAGGTCCTGATTGGTGCCCCCTTCGTCCCTCCCACACCATGAGCCACTATCACAACAGATGCCTCCCTGGCATGTTGGAGAGCTCACCTGGGTTGTCATACGCGCAGGGTGTGTGGATGCCTTAAGAGGCCAGGATATGCACATCAACAGTGGTTTATCCTCCCCCCTAATGATTGACATTTCTGTATTCACACACTCTACCATAGTCTGCTTCCTAAGGGGCCTGCTCCACACCTTCCCCCCCTCCCCCAGTCAAAAATCCCACATTCTCATGGGACCTTTAATTTCAGTCTCACCGCTCTCACAAAAGCACCCCTCGAACCCATGGCAACATCCTCATTTTCACATATCTCCCTGAAAGTAATCTTAGTGGTCATTACCTCAGCTAGATGGGTCAGTGAACAAGCGGCCATGATGCCTGAGCCCCCATACACCATATTCCACAAAGACCGTGTCCTTGGGTTTACACCCTAAGGTGGTGTCTGAGTTCCACATCAATCAGTGTATGCACTTCCCAATTTTCTACCCCAAACCTCCTGCCTCCATTGCCAATAGACTCCCTCGACGTCCGACATGCGCTGGCATTCTATCTGTAATTAACCTGGGACTTCCATGCCTCATCACAACTCTTTGTAGCGATTGTCAAACGATGCAAGGGCCCTGTCCTCTCTTTGCAACGCATTTCTAAATGGGTCTCTGGGTGCATCTGTGAATGCTACATGTTCAGCAACATGAGGCCACCTGATGTCATCATGGTGCACTCTACCTGGGCTCAAGCAACTATGTCATCCTGCCTCGTTGATGTCTCCTGGCAACATGGTACTTTGTACATACCTTCATGTCATATGATGCCATCGCCCACAGGGCAGTAGCAGATGCAGCAGCAGGCCAACCTGTATTACAGCCAACACTTTTGACCACATCACTGCTTGCTACTCATCCACATTTGGAATCTATATAGGGACCATCGCTCAAAGAGGAGGTACCAGACATCTTGAAGAACCTCTAGTTACAGGTAAATAACCTCTGCTTCAATTTATCTTTAAAGAAAAGAATGTCTGTACAACTATTTACCATTTGTTTACTGGTTCAGATAAGTTGCTAACAATGTGCTTAATATAAGCATCAGCATTTTGGAAGCTGTTGTAATTGTCTTGTGAATTTGTGCTCTATAGGTGATAAAAAGAATGATAAAGTGCTGTTCTTTGCTCAACTGCCACACCCAGGTAAGCATGTATTCAGGTGCAAGTTTAAATAAGGACTCTTTTTTTTAAAACAGTTGATTTTAAGTCCAAACTCTCTTTAAAAGAAAAAAATAACAAAATCTGGTTTTAAAAATGTAGAAGTTTTGTTTATGTAAACATTCCCTGGCGGAGTTGGGAAACGAATCAAAATATTGTGATAATACTTCAGAACCAGCCAACGAAATTTTAGATCGGAACTCACTCACTCAATACATTAGTTGAGCTTCTCATGTTTTTAATCTTAAAATATTCATTTCCTTGCAATCTCTTCTCTTCTCTTCCCCATGCCCCCTTCAGCTTTAATGCCCAGTCTAGCAGCTGGGGAATGTAATGGGATTTGTATTATGGGGGCACATCCTTGCCAGGGCTGGGGTCAGACTCTGCTCAACCTAATAACCACACAGGGCAGTCTAGAGATCAGTGGGCTGAGCAGGAATTCTAACAGGGCTGCACCCAAAAGTATTTGGATCCCTGTTGCTGAAAGAAAAAAAACTGTCAGCTAGAATGAACCCACCCTCTGGAAAAGTAAGTTAGGATTAATCAACTCTGAAAAGACCAATGGCATGTCACTTTCTGTCTCCTCCTCTTCCCTCCCCCCCGCCATGAGTTCCTTTTACCCTTCCCAGAGGACTTCATGACTTGCAAGCATTTTTTTTTAAATCTGCACCTAATCAGTATATCTCTTGGAGTTACACCAAGCTATTATTCTGGTGGGGTGGAATAGAAGACTAAAAATAGAAAATTGTTAGCAGGTCTGACTGACCTTTTCCCTCCTGCATGGTGTACTGTCGCCTCTGCAGTCTGCTGGTATTACTCAAGCTTGAAAGGCTGTATTATGCCCTTAATTGGAGCAAAGCTAACGCATAAAGCTTAATTTACTGTCCTTGTCTCTGATATTTTGATTCATTCTGCAAACACTAAGTTTAGACTACTGAGAAGCCATTTACTATGAAAACTAGATGTAATTATTAAGTTTCTCCAGTATGTGGGAAATTTAATAATTACATTTGTCCAGTATTTTCAGCATGAAAAGAGACAAGCTTTAAGGAAATAAATTAGTCTTTCTCCCTACAGGTAGCAATTTTATGTCAGTTCCTCAGAGAAATAGACTATAAAACAGCATTTAAGGCACTGCAGGAACAAAACAGGTAAACATATTTATGTTTAAAATTAAAATTATGTATGTATTCCATGAATTAATTGATATTCTCTTTCAGCCATGATGCTATGGACTCTTACTATGACTACATCTGGGATGTTACCATTTTGGAATACTTGACATGTATCCTTTCATTAGAAAGAGTTAAAGAAAAAGCAACTTGTGGGGTCATGTTGAAAAACCAACACAAAGCTTAAGTGTAGTGACAGTTGAGTTGCTGTTAAGTTTCATGCTAGAACATGTAGATGTAAATAGGTTACTCCTAAGGCAATTCTGGGCTTAAAACTTATGTACACAATTTTTAAAATTGTATACATAATTCTGCAAATTTTGTCAATAAATAAATGTGGCTCTAGCATGGCAGTGGGGAGCACAGGCCACTGGTTGCATTGAGGTGGGAGATCACCCTGAAGCCCCCAGCTCCCCTGATTACAGGGACTCTGCAGTAAGGCTGCACCTGACCCAGTACAAGGGCTGGGCCTGCTCCCAAAAACCCCCAGGACCTGCCCCCTCTGTACCAGGTGTGGGGTGAGGTGTTTTTGTGTGGGGCAGTCTGGATGCACAGGGGCTTAGTGGGGGGTTCTGGGTGCAGGGACTCTACAGAGGATCCAGGTGATGGTGGTTGGGGTGTGTTGGAGGGGGGTCTAGGTGTACAGGGGTAGGGTTTGTCAGGGTGAAGGTTTGATGGGGAGCCCCAGCTGCTGCTGAGAGGATGGGCTCCTACTTCCCCCATTCCCCTTTTCTTCTCCATCTCCTTCATTTCACTCTTCCTTTCTTTTCTCCCCCCCCCCCCCTTCCTAGCTTGACTGTGGTCACTCTGTTGCACAGAGAACAGGCAGGCTCCCAGGACACAGAATGGAAACATGACTGGCCCTAGAACCCATGTGGTGCTGTTCAGCTACAGTGTCTCTGGAGCCCAGATGCAGCCTCCTTAAGTTGGGCAGCTCTGTGCTTGCAGAAATGCGGGGTGGGGAAGAAGAGACAGTGGCTTGTAACCCTGTGTGCCCCTCCCCCCATGCTTCACCTCTGTTTGAAGGGGGCAGTTCTCCAAAACACTGCACCCATGGTTACCCCCACATGGCTTCCCTGTTTTCTGCAGGGAAGCACAGGCAGTGGGCTGTTTTGTGTAGTCATGCAAAGTTCCCTCCCCCCCGCCCCCCAGGAGTAATAGGTGTAGCAGTCCTATTGCCTTGGGCAAGTTGTCTAGGTCTGCTGGGGTTGAAAGGAGGAGTATCTATACTACTACTGCTTGCTGGCACAGCCTGTGTAGAGCTTTTGACCTGACTTGAACTTGGGTAGAAAAGTAGGTTTAGTGTCCAATTCTATGACTTGCTCAGCCAATACCAGAATAGTTATTGCTCAGGAAATACTATGCAAGTGTCTTGCATTTTAGATTATGGCTCATTTGTAGTTGCTACATTACACATAAATACTTTCCTTGACTCTTGTTCAGATCTCCATCATAAAAGAGGAGAAACAGACAAGAGGCAAATAGCAGTAAGTTAAAGAAGGGGAGGGGTGTGGTGCTAGGGATCGGTTAGCTTTGAATTACATTTTACAGTTTGGCTCAGTCCACAGCTGTAACTATGAAGGTGAGAGTGTTGATATGAACTCTGGAATAAGCTTTCACTTTATAAAGTGAAATGCTCTCTCTTTAAATTAAGGCAGAAACTGTCTTGTAACTAATAACCTTATTGTTCACTTCTATACAAAAATTCTTGTTTTTTGTACTTCAAGATTAAAGCTATTGGCCAGACAGAGCTGAATGCTAGCAATCCAGAGGAAGTATTGCAACTTGCTGCACAGAGACGAAAAAAGAAGTTTCTTCAAGCAATGGCAAAACTTTACTTTTAAACATTCCTATAAATGCTGGTGTAGAGTGGAAAATATTTCACTTTATTTAACATGTGTTGAGTATTTGAAATTTTTATACAAATACATTTACAAGCATATTGTGTGTTTTTTTAAAATAGATGAAATATTAAAACCCATTATCTTACAAAATTGTACAGAAGATCTGGAATACTAAAGTAATGCTTTTTTTTTTTAAATCAATTTGAAGCAATGACTTCAAGTTTCAGTTACATTAACTAGTAGAGAATGCTGAGTTTAGGTACATTAGAGAGACTACTACTTACTGTGATGGTGTGTGCACAGAATAAGCACTACTCACACATTGCCAGCAAGAGTCTTGCTTTGAGTTCTATAAAATTTTTATACTCTGCCCTACTGAAGCATGTAATTCCTACATTGTTGCTCCTTGCTGGAGCACCGATTTATGGCAGGAGCAGAGGTAGTGAATAGAGTGGTAGTTAATGCTGTTTTAAACATTGATACCTGCACAGTATGGGGTATTAAAGTACTGCTTCCACTTTGAGTGGCTGTAGACTTCTTGCAGTCAAGGTGTGCCTCTTGCTAAGAGCTCTGTATTTAAAAAGGGGCCATGTCTAGATCTTAATATGTAGAAAATGATTTTTCCCTTCAATTACTTTTCCAGTTAAATTACTTCAGCAGCAAATTGTTACTTTTACCTGAGGTCAAACTTAGCATTTAAAACAAGATCAGGTTAGCACCTCTTCAGTAGCCCTCCCCCCCCCCAGCAATCTATCACTTTAGTGAGGCCTTGTCTAGACTGAGGATTTAATCTAGCCCTACCCCTCTAAAGATGCTATTTTGGCCTTTGAAGCTCATCTGGGCTTCAAACAGTAATTCCCCTTGCACCAACATCAAGGAGATAGGCAAAGCTGCTAAGTGCAGTCAGATTAAATTTCCAACTCAAACATCCTTCAACTTTATATTGCAAGTACCCCACAAACCAGGAATAAGTGGCATGGGTACATGTGACATCAGCCTTTTTTTTTTTTTTGGTTGAACTCTGATTTAAAAGGTGACCATACCAAGAAAAGTCACTAGGGTATTTGTGTACACTACTGCTTTAAGGAGCAACACATAGCTTTGTTTCTCCTGCCATCCAACAAACTGGTGTATGGCTCTGCTTCATTAATGATGTTTTAAAACAAGTTCTTAAAAATCCATAATAAATTCATAATTTAAAGATTGATTAAATTAATATTCCTACCATAGCAGAGATTAAAAGCAGAAGGGACCAAATGATCTAGTCTAACCCCCTGCATAACCAAGGGAGGGATGAATGTTGTGTAACAATTCTGAAGTCTGCACCAGGCCAAGCTATCCATTATTCAGTTAGGCTGTTGAGGCAGAAAGACATGTCAAAGTGTTCAAGGATTAGATTGAGTCCTTGCTTTTAGGGTAGCACTGTACTGAAGCAGTATCCTGCTTTGGCGTTTCTACCATTGAGTGTTCATTGCATCTGTCTTGTCAGTGGTTTCCATACTTTCACTTTTTCTCTGTGCTTTTGGGGGGTGTTATTATTCCTCCTATACACCCTGGAGATAACTGTCCTGGTGCTGTTAGAGCTACTCCACAATTCACTTCATCCTATGTAAATTGGAGGGGGGAAAAAAAAAGTCATGTTAAAGTGGATTTCACTTCTTCATTGTATAAGCGTTGTGCTTAGTTCAAGGCTATCTTCCAGTGAGGTGCTACAGTTACTACTATATTTAAATATCCCAGATATCCTTTGGTCTAGTTTAAGTTGAATTTCCTTAAGATAGTCGTTTAGTCCTTACCTTCTTAATAGGGGATTAGAAAGGAGAAGGAATTGAAGATAAATTTAGGTATCGCAAGTGCTTGAGCACCTCAACCTACATTGAGAGACTTTGACAATTTGAATACAATGACCCATGTGTACTCTTATGACTTCAGGTACAAGTAAAATGCAATTACAATTATGGGAGTAGTTTCCTTCTGCAAACAGACATATACCATCACCATGTCCTTAAGTGGTTGGCAAAGCACATGAGTGCTTTAATCTGGCTATGTCTGTGCTGGGACCATTTTACTAGAATACTGAAAGTTGCATATTGAAATTTACTATACTGCTACACTCACATGCACACACCTCCATTACTGAAATAAACTATACCAGTAAAAGTGCAATCTTATCAATGGGACAGCTGGCACAGCTAGGCCTGTCAGGGTCAAGGGTATGAAGACATGTAAAAATCAACAGAACTGTTGATAGTAAACACCTGGCCCTACTATCAACATTACTTTAAAAAATTAGATAACATTATTAGCAACTCTGCCTGCAGGAGAGTGACAAGGTAGTATAGGCCCTGTCCGTACAACATCTCTTAATGAAGTGTGCCACATTATAGCCAGTCATGGGCCCTAGCTATTTTGTGCCTCCCAGCAGCCTAGGGTTGTCTTCCTGCTGCTAGTTCAGCATCCTTTTGCAGGGGCAGACATACTCCATCATTGTTTGTGTAGACAGCCTGGCCTATCATCCTTCCCCCAAGCACCTGACAGCCCTTGCTACATATATGGATGTGGAGTAACTAGCTGTTTATCTTCCAGGTACTTTACCTACCTCATGCATGTTTTCCCTATGTTACAGTGAGACAAGCAAGGTTTGATGACGGGGGGGGCAGAAGAGTCAGACAACCATGGTACTTGCCTCTAGTCAGCTAGACCAGTGTTTTCCAACCTGTGGTCTACAGACCCCTAGCAGTCCACTAACTAAGATTTTTCAAAGGGGGCCACATTTCAAATAGATGAGTAAGGGTCTGCAAATTAAAAAAAGGTTGAAAACCACTGAGCTAAACCCATGAGTATGTGCGCACAGAGCTTTAGGAACTGTACTATTCTCCACCCGTTTAAGCTTAAGCATCATACAAATCAGTGTTTGATATACAGACAAACGACACCAAGTAAGGCCATACCAGCATGTCCAAGTAGTTTGTATGGGTTTGGATATTATGTTTGTCTTCCACTGCAACCTTCTTAAAACTCTTCAATTTCACAGGGGCTTTTCTTGCCACCCTAACAAAAGGATCCATCCACGCTACACATTCTGAAATGCTGTTCCAGTCTAAACCTAAGGAGAAAATATCAGGTTTAGGCATCTAAACCTTAGTTGTGTATCCATCCTCTATGAGCATTCCAACATGGTAAATGAGAGGATAAATTAGTTTGTTTCCACTTTCGTGTGATTTGTACATATCTTTATTGATACAGTACTGGCTGCAGGTTTAAAATTAGATTTAAAAAAAATAAAAAGCTACCTCAAATTACTTGTTTGCATCCTGCACTATCACATAGCAGACAAAGTTTTGTCCTATAATCCCAGTGAATTAAGATAAACATTTAGTTTTACTCAAGGCCCAAACCATAGTTAATGGCTATCAAAAAGCCGTGTGTTTATTAAAGCAGCTATGACATGTTGCCTTATTTAGCTTATGAACAATAATCACACTCCTAAACATCCCCCCACCCCTCCTAAAAGGCTCAAACCCTTTCCACTTGCCTTCAGTAATAGACTAGATGTGGAATCAGCAACCCTGGACATGGTAAGAACCACTGCTCTGTGCAGCTCTTTATAGAAGAGCATCACAGGGAAGGTACAAGATCTGATCAGTTTCATGCTCTTTTATTAGAGGGGTAGCAGAAAATGGGATAGTTGTTAAAATCCAGTAGAAAAATCTGACAAAAAAGTGAGGCAGTCCTGTAGTATTCCACTTTCCTCAATATTTGCCAGTGTCTGGTACCTTACATTATATAGAGGGGTAAGTTGACACCTCTAAAGTTAGATTAAGCTACTATAGGGAATAACCAGGGTCTCAGCAGAAAATAAGGTGAGTTCCTGGCCTAGAACATCTAATTATAAACTTATTTTTATCATTTACTTTACAGCTGGCCTGACAGGAAAAAAAAATCTGATTTTAGAGGGGGAAGAAACATTTGTGGTAGCCAAAAGTAACAAAATGGGACCCAAATACATCAGTGCTGCAGCTTCTGATTCACTTTTCCTTTATCTATTAATATCACTGTATTAATCTCATGCACAGAGATGGGAGTAATCAGACATCACTGTAGAAAAATGTAGCAAGATTATTTTGAAAGTTATCCCCTTGCATGAAGATGAATCCCATTATTGACAAAGGCATACCATCTTGTGGGAGTCAACACAAATAAAACCCACATAACACACTCATGTAAGATTAAGTCACCAAAACTCCCCAACTTTTTAGCATTACCTAAAATTACCGTTTATCCTTTCATATCAACCTATTTCTGCTATGTCCAGCCACTCCTCTTGAAGCAAAGGATTCTGAAGTGGACAGGTTGATAGGAACCACCACAAAAGTTTTTATCCTGGACTGCTGTTGTCAGTCAAGAATGACTGGTTATAAACAAATCATCTTCCCCAGGAAGAACTAGATACAGGCTATTGGAGCCAGATCATAAACCAATAGTAATTGCTGTTGAATTTTTAGTTTACAGAGCAGCAGCTACAGAAATAGCAGCAGACCAGGAGCAAAATATTCTGTTATATTTCCAGATACTTCCACCTCAGAGGCACAACAATTTTGTGCTTCCAGTGGTTGTGACCGTAACATAGCATGGGGTGCAAATGAATGAGGAATCTGAAAAACAAAATGATCCAAAACTGAATCTATTTTAAATTGATCAAGTTGTGTGTGGGGGGGGGGGGGGGAGGAATTAAGTAAAAAGCATGCTGTTAAAAGCAAGGTAATTTTAAAATGACCTCAGGTTCAATTTTTAGAAAGTTTTGCAGTGCTCTAAGCATTTAAGGCACGGGTTGGCAACCTTTCAGAAGTGCTGTGCCAAGTCTTCATTTATTCACTCTAATTTAAGGTTTTGTGTGCCAGTAATACATTTTAATGTTTTTAGGTCTTTCTGTAAGTCTATAATATATAACTAAACTATTGTTGTATGTAACGTAAATAAGGTTTTTTAAGATGCTTAAGAAGCTTCCTTTAAAATTAAATTAAAATGCAGAGCCCCCCGGACCGGTGGCCAAGACCCGGGCAGCGTGAGTGCCACTGAAAATCAGCTTGTGTGCCGCCTCTGGCATACGTGCCATAGGCTGCCTACCCCTGATTAAAGTGATGATATAGGAATGAATTGAAACCACTTAGTGCTTAAAAAGGCTGGCTGTCATTGTAAAAGACCACCTTACCTGAAGCTTTTTTAACTACCTCAGCTGAGGTATAGTGCCAGAGTGCAGCAGCAGCCAGTGTCCTATACTGGAAGTCCAGAGAACTGACATCTAGAATACATAGGTCTAAAAGCTGTGAAAACAATAGTAATTGTTACAACGTTTCTTTTAAGAGAGAGTGTCCCAGGCCCATCATAGGACTAAACCACTAAAAGAGATACAGTGTACAGGCACCATTTATTTCCTCCACACACACAAAAATATTAGAACTTAAAGTCTGAGGGACCCTTCAGTAAACTGGTTTGTTACTCTGTTCTAAATTTGATTATACAGAATCTACAGCTCCAGATGGGTGTTTTGTTTTGGGGATTGGCCTCCTCACAGCTAACAGTCATCTCAAATGACCCAGCACGAACATGGAAAGTGTCCATAATAAATCTATACAATCTTGAAACAAATAATTGAATCAAGAAAAAAAAAGTTCTTGGTTCATATTTCCATCTAGTAACCCTTATGCTTCTTATGCTGCTGCTAAGTGTGCACAGAGATTGGTTTAGTGCTCCAAGTGTTTTTTCATACTAAAAACAGTTCCTTCTTTCTCTTCCAAATAGAGGATGCACTTTAAAAAAAATTTTTTTTTAATTTATATGTAAAGCAACTTAACACAAAACATCCATTCACACCTTTAAATCCTTTGCCACACATCAAACACTACCTTGTGTAATACTGTAGTCCTGTCCACCTTGGGATCAAGACTTCCTGGCAAGTGTACTGAGCCAGCTGTTGCTAATAGTTATAGCATGGTTTCCTTAATGAGTGCTGGCCCCACTTCCATATCTAGACTATAAAACCATCCTAGGGACAATGGAACCCTACTAACAAAAGCTTAGCAAGGAGGGGGAGAGAGGAAGATAGAAGTGTGTGCTGTTGGACATTTTTCCTCTTAGAGGCTTAGATCACTGGAACAACAAGTGACCTTATTGCACTTTCTATTTTTTAATTAAAATGGTCACCACCTTCAGGGAACCACTTAGATATTATCATATACAACTCTGCCTTGTTCTTTTAAGCATTAGGCAAGATATTTTTATAAATCTTATTTTACAGCATACACTTCTGCCTCGGTCACCAACAGTGGCGTGTTAAGTAGTGTGCACTGACAAACAACTACCTACCTGTGCTATTTGAATGAATTTTTCCTGAGAATACTGAGGTAGCAGCACTTTTGGAACATCTTTCAAAGCATCCACTTGGAGATAAAGATTGAGCCAGGAGATGATTGTCACTGGACATAGTTCCCATTTTAAAGCCTGCAGATATTAAAAACCATGAGATAATATATGTAATTTTTTAAGAACTTAAAGTGCATAACACCTCTTTCCATCCCTCCCACATAAATAATTAAAAAATAAAATAAAGTAATAAAAACCCCACACACCACCCACCAAGTTCTCCACCCCCCCCCCCAATCTTTACCCAGTCCCCTTTCCCCATTTTCATCTCCACTTAGGTCAGCCAGACCTTTTATCATGCACCTACATGCCTGAATCACATGCAGGACCCCCTACGATTTCAAGTACACGTGCTCTGGAAATAACTTTGACTTTTAGAAATAGAGCTAGAACAAGCCTGGATTTCAACAACAGCCAGACCATCTTTCCCACCCTTTTCCCTCCCCCCCCCCCCCCACCTTCTCCAAAAGATGCCTCACAAACACTGAGCAAGTGGTCTTCATGCAGGATATGCACATAAGAGCTGGGGAGGCAAAACATACATTCCCAAGATGTGCCATGGCCTTGGAACTGTAGCTACAGTAGCTGCAGCCTAGCACAGATTAAATTTAGTTTTGGAGGATTTCTAGGTTCTCAGCAGAACAAGGATTACCATTTTCCACCCAACTCTTCTGGGAACCTTGGCATGGAGGCATTCCACCTGGCAGATGGCCCAAAGCCAGGGACTCTGGAAGCCCCAACTGCAGGGCAGTCCATCTGGCTAGCTACTGAGGAACCATAGGTCAGGACTCCAGGTTACCAGTCAGCCTGCAAGGTGTGCTGCTGAGTCTGGCAGGTAACCAGGTTTCAAAATCTGCCTGGTTTCTGACAGAATTTCATCAAAAGGTGACATGGTAGTGCAGAACAATTAGAATTTGATGAAAAATTGTTTCAACAAAATCTTCCAAACAGGTTCTAATACAGTATTTTAGACTATTTGTATGGGCTACTTCAATAGTTCCTCTCCACTCCCAGCCTGCCATCCTCCAGCCAGACCTATTGGTGGTTTAAAAATTAAAAAAAAAAAAAAAAAAGCCTACACCCACACTCACACCCCCTTCCATTACATACAGTTCTTGGGGTCGCACCCTTTCTTTGCAGAAAACAAAAGTAGGACTTAAGTGGCAAAGAGGGGCCCTTAATGGAGACCTCCACCCTAAGGGTGGATGCCAATCTATGAGAATGAAGAATTCAATTCTTCAGAAAGTTAGAAGTGAGGTACTACTTTTTGCCTACAGATGGGGGAAGGACACCAAGAGTGCAGTCATTAAATATAACAAGATGCTAAAATGAAAGGCTCTACTGGGCTATCACTCAACCAGCTAATTAAAATAGTAAGACTGTTACATTACCTTTAATACAATGAGCTCCATTCTTATAATATCATCTTCGCTACAAGCACCATCTGTGACATAGGCAAACTCTTGTAGTTTAGGAGCATATATCTCCTTTAAAAAGAAAAAAAAAAAAAACAAGACCAGAAGGGTTTTTGTATCCTGCAAGAATGCAAACGAGCTGCAGTAGACAGCTGTGAATCTTTTCAGATTTATACACAGAACCATTTTATCAACTCAGTTGAAACAGCTGTACTTCAGCTATTTCTCATGATAGTACAAATAGCATAAGCCTTTCATACTGTAAGTGTCCACAAAAAGTAAGCTAGAAACTAGTAGTGAAAAAACCATTAAATATTAATAGAGAAGACGTTATGTATTCCACAGGCCATCACAGGACTTTATTAGAACCAATTTTATGGATAGGGGAGTAATGTTGGCCAGAACAGAATTATTTCTTGCTTATATCACCTTCAGAGTCTAGGATTTTCACCTGCTCAGACAATTCTGAGACCCCCAGTGAAACAACTGTTTAATTCAAACACCATATCACTCCTTGACGATACATTCTATATACCAATAGCTATATTAACAAATCTTAGTAGATGCAGTTTATACCAGCAAGAGTGCTTTTACCAGTATAAAAAAAAAGTTTTGTTTTTTAAAAAAACAGGTTTAAAGAAACATCAATTTGAAATCTAGCTTATTGCAGCAGTTCAGTAGTTTCAGGTCCTACACCTGTCCCTGTGACCACCTGCCAATTTCTGTGGTATTGGAGGGGGTGGGGGGGAAATGGTTCTGTCTCCTACTGCTGTGTAGAAGGCCCAGAGAGGAAACTGATGGACTCTTGGATTATGCAGGGGAAACAGAGAAACTGACTACACATAGAAGGCTAAAAGATGCATAAAGTTAAAGAAAATTTCTCTGATCTCAGTTGTTACTTGTAACAATAACAGGTTAACAGTTATCTTTTATGTTGATAAATTTCCCTTCAAGAAGCAGTTCAGATATTCCAACCCTAAAAACCACCATGCATATAGCCACTTACCTCAAGTTTGGAGGCAATGAATAATGAGGTAATACCTATTAGCTGAAGCATATTTTTATTGATATTCTTTTGTGTCAACATGAATCTATCAAAAAAATCTTGAGCTAGGTAGAAGGTTTCTCTGTGAAGCATATATACTTCACATACCTATGACAGGACAAAAAACAAAAACAAAACTTAGTTCAGTTTTCTGTTCTATAGCTTGATGTATTTATAATTAGGAAAATGCATTAGTAAATCTGTTTTAATGGTAAAAACACAATTTTGTCCTTAATGTGAACAAAGACAGTCATGTTTCCACATGTGTTAGTTTGTTGTGGTTTGCTTTGGGGAAGGGTGTTGGAGGAAATCTGTCCAACACCCAGGGTTAAGCACAACCTGCTAGCAAGTTTTCAAAATATGATACACAAGTCTTAGTTTTAATTAAAACTAAAACAAGATGAAGCTATAAACTGATGTTAGTTGTTTGCCTGTTTTGCGTTAAAACAAACTGTAAAAAAGGGGAAACTTTTTTAATCCCACCAAAACTCAAGCTTATTTAGGATTCTGCATTTCTCCTCTTAACTTTAGGCAGATTTTAAGTAACTCATTGCCCCCTTAAGATTAAATTTTACAGAAGCCTGATTTAAAAAAAAAAAAATTTACTAAATTTCTCTGCAAACAGCTTCAAACCACCTGAAACAATAATTCAAGAGGTATGAACTCTTCCACCTACAAATTAATTTCAACTGAGTGCAAAGTCAGTACTTAATTTAAATATCGTCACTAGCTGTTTCATAGTAGAAGGGGTTAAAAACCTGAAATGGTCTGGTTTGGGGGTTTCCCATTTTTATATGGGGAAAAAAAAAAAGTTACCAGTTGGATCAAATACTGTTTAGTCTATCTAGACTAGGGTAAAGAGTGCGTTATTAGCTAGCTAATATCTAACATCATACCTTTAAATGCTATGCTAGATAAGGCCTTAAACAAAAAAGTAGGGGACAAATCCATCCTGAAGCGAGTGGATGGAATTCCTATAGCATTATCTGTGTCAAATTCAGTAGTGACACTCAGTCTGGTGTTAAGTTACATATCAGGAGGGAAGTGACACAAAGCTGTGTCTACACTGTGCAGCTTACAGTGGCACAGCTGTGCCTCTAAGCCATGTCATTATAAGGCACACAGTGTAGCCACTCTTTGTTGGCAGAAGAGAGCTCTCCTGCCGACAAAATAAAACCACCCCCCCAATGAGTGGTGGTAGCTTTGTCAGCAGGAGAGCATCTCCCACCAACCGCCCTGTCCACATCTCCAGAAGACAACAGTGAGCCAAATTCAGAGGTGGTGAATACATTAACATGTTGGGAGTAAGTGGTGAGATCATGTGATTTGTATCATTGTGATGATAGTCAGGCTGTACATTTTTCCCCTAAAATTTACTAGTTCCATTGGTGATAGCAACAGTTGGAGTTATAATGTAAATAAGGCATTGGTGGCCACATTTGATGTGGAGCACATTTGAGGTCATGAAATTTACCATGTTTCACAATCTCACACAGATCCGCCAGCAGAGCAGGGACAAGAATTTTGCACTACTGGCAACAGTTAGACATCCCTAAAACAAGAGGTATTATAATACAAGAGCTATGCTCTCCAACCATTTCCAAAATAAATCCAGTCTCAAATAGTTTTGAATGTGGTTTGGCTGCCAATGTGGAGAGTGTCAAACTGTTTTGAACTGTTATCAAGAAAGCCATTGCCCCTTTAGGGCACTGCACAAGCAAACTGGTGAAATCTTTTGAGCAAAATTTGACCCACCCCCATTTATGCACGAATCTGTTTTAAAGAGGAGTGGTGTTTGAAATACTTAATATAAACATCAGGAGAAACAGCTACAAACTCTGATCTTTCCTGTACAATACACAGGGCCTTAGCCATGTCCCCAAAACTACTCAGCTATTAGACAGTCCCAAGCTTTGGGGGATGTGATTAAGGTCCCAGATATAATCATGCTATAACCATTTCAGTTTACAATCATGCTGAAGTATGATTCTCCACAACTAGAGATGGGCAGATAATGGCAGCTGAATTGATTTTTTTTTTTTTTTTTTTTTTTTTGGAGTGGGGGGAAGGAGAGGATTTGGTTCAGCCAGAACAATCAAATTTCTGGCAAATAGAAAAAAAGTCTATTCAGGTTCTCTTCTGGAACTGAAATTTGAACCTGTTATCCTACATCCCAGATGAGTGCCTTAACCACTGGGCTAAAGGTCATAGAGGGGAGCACCAGCACCACCTTATCTGGCCATTTTGTGAACAGTCAAAACTATTCATGTCAAATTTACAAGTTTATAGAACTGCAGTTTTCATCAAAAAAAGCTTATTTAAGACAAACTCATCCCATTCTACCCACAATACTGATGGGTTAAAAGGACCAAAAAATAAAGGAATATTACTCCCTGCTCTATTTTAAGAGATCAGCATTATCAACTTTTGTGTTTCAAAATGTGTTCATCATTAAATGTCTACACGATCACAGATATTAGCACTTTACATAAACTCTTTGCCTTTACACCAGTTTATTTTACAGCCATAGCACAATATAAAGTAACTCAAAACATACCTCCAAGAGCCAGTCCAGGAGTATTGATCTCATGTGTGGTTGCAAGTTAGAATGTAGCGATGTAAAATGTTTGCAGTGAGCGTATTTGTTCTCCTTCTTCAGAATATTGAGCCAGACATCTTTGGAATTTCCCCAGCTATGGAATAAAAAGTCATGTGAAGTTTTGAGATCTCTTTACAAAAAGAGATAAAATGTTTATCTTAGTTTGTTATATTGTAAGTTAATTTTTCCAATATTCATTCAGAGGGGTAGCTGTGTTAGTCTGGATCTGTAAAAAGCGACAAAGAGTCCTGTGGCACCTTATAGACTAACAGAAGTCTAGGAGCATAAGCTTTCGTGGGTGAAAGCTTATGCTCCAATATTTCTATTAGTCTATAAGGTGCCACAGGACTCTGTCACTTTTTTCAATATTCATCTGTTTATACGCAATCAGAAAAAATATTTTTAAGTTATACAACTACAGGCATACTTTGTTCTGAAATCCCAAGATATATCTGAATAACCCAATGGTCAAGTACACATACCCACACACGCAGGTTATCACTTGGAGCACAATTGCTTATTTCGCCTCTCCATGTGGTCATACAGTTCAGATTTGATCAATTTGAAACCTGGGCTTCCTAAGCAGTCAGATAAAAGATGACTTAAGACACCCCAAAAATAAATCTTCAACCTGATTTAGTGCTACAAGCCAGTCCAAACTATTGGTGTTTAGAATTCATTCTTCTCTCCCTTCCTGCTTCCTACATCATTTTCCCAGGGACTGGAAACATACTGTGATGAGCATAACTTAACAAAAAATAGAGAGTTTTAACAATGAAGTAGTTCATTTACTCACACTGAAGGTTTGAAAAATCCACTAGGGCAGTGGTCCCCAAATTTTTTTTTCTTTGCCCCCCCCCGCTTACCTCTGTCCACATCCTGCCAAGTCATGGACAGAGGCCAGCTGTGGACCATGGTGCGCATAGGGCCAGGAACAGAGCTGAGTGGTGCTCCTTCCTTGCCCCCCCCCCATGGGGGCTGGCCTGGGCCCAGCCATGCCCCTCCACATTCCTCTGTGCCCCCCTAGGGGGCATGCCCCACAGTTTGGGTACCTCTGCACTAGACAGTAGAAAGCTTTCACTGGAGTAAGTGGCTGCTTATACCTTCATTTTTGTATCATTTTAACTTTGCATTATTATGGAGTGTTTTGGGTTTGGGTTTTTTTTAACTACACATCTCACCATGTAGTCACTAATGGCTGGTCTACCCTGAAAAAATTATATTGGCAACCACACCCCCTGACAGACAGTTAAGCTGACCTAATCTCTGGTGTAGACAGTAGGTCAAGAATTTTTCCATCGACCTACCTAGTGCCTCTCACAAAGGAGGATTACTACAGTGATAGGAGAAACCCTCCTATTGCTGTAGTAAGTGTCTACACTGAAGCATTAACATAGCCTAAGAAAGTGCTCCAAAACATGAATCACATGTTAATTGATGTATTGTTGTTTTCATCAGTCCTCACTCATACTATCAGTTTCAGTGTCTGCAGCTGCTCCTACTTCTTGCTAAGCAGCAACAGAATCAGATTAACAGGATGGGTCAGTTTCACTGCTACCCACAGGATTCTGAATAGTATCAAGCAAAAGGCCATGTCAATTTTACTCAACTGCTCGTGAAAGATATGAGAAGATGCAGAATTATTTGCCAGATTTATTCAAGGGAATGGGATCCCAAAAATGGGGTTAAAGTATCAGAGACCCCTTTCCATCATCTTCTTACAACAGCTAGGCAACTCTGGAAAGGGCAGAAGAGAAAAATGATTTTCCTCTACTGCAGCTGAAGGGGGTTTATCAGATACTTATTAGATAGACATATGAAACATGGAGTCCACAGGGAAGAGTCTATGAACAGAACTCTGGAAGAAATCTTAGCACCCTCTCCAGAAATTGCAGGGGGAGCATAAAAGAGTTCAGCTTCTCACCAGGGCATTGCCCCAGGGTTCACAGAGATCATCCACCCATCCTCATCTTTCATATCTACTGTGGGTTATTAGGCATCTGCTAAATTTTCCAAGTCCTACTCACCTCATCATTCTGTTCTTTAGAGAGTGAAATAACTAATAAAATGGAACCTATTCACTCACCTCAGTGGAGTAGTAACTCAAACACCATGATAATTTATGTAACAACTATTTCATAGCTGGGCCATTTTAGCAGAAGTACAGCTAATATGCTTCCCCAATCTGGGTTAATTCCTTAGACATGAGACTGAAGAAGGTTTCTTCAATCAGATAACCTAGTTCTAGTCCATCCACATGGGAAGTGCAGGATTGCTCCATACAATATATTCTCTACATTTTTCTAGACTTTATACACTGGGCTGCCACCATTTCTCTAGCAGATCTACTCCACACTATAATTTGTTTCCATGATTAGGAGACCCTTCCTCTTCACCAGTGTCTCTGAATATGATGCCTCCACAATGCTTCCCCCAGGCTGGAAAAACCAGGGCTATGCCAGGCCTTTTATCAGCATAGCACTGTGCCAGCCACCAAGGCACTAGAATGAGTAACACACTGTCTCATGGTCAAAACATTAGACATACTTTAGAGTCCCTAAAGAAAACGTAGGCTAAGAATGCTTTGGCCTCTACGTTTTCCAAATGTCTGGTTCCAAATAGCCATGAATACAGTACACTTTAAACGCTCCCCCCCCCACCCACACCCCTAAACCAAACACCGTAATATTTGCAAATGACTGAATTTTACATTGGTATTTGATATTAAGCTATAAAGAATGGCTCCAATTAGAAGAGTTAATGTAACCCTCTTTGCGTGTGTGCTCCCCCTCCAAACAAAAAAAAAAAAAAAAAAAAAAACACACACACAACACACTGGAATTTTTTGGGTGGTCAGGTGAGGGAGCCAGGGGAGGGGGGGGGATCATAGTGGATGGGATGAAGATTTCATTGGTCTCTGGTTATGAACCCATTATTGGACACAGTTAAATTAATATAGTGTAGAATTTGTTGTACAATAATTTGGAATAATATGTAGATAACTTACCTAAGTTCAGGCAAAGGTGATGGATTTATGAAGAGGTTTCTGAACCTGTATTTCTTGAATCTGGAAAAGTCAGTAGCTGCCATTTCCTTGTGTGGTGTTTCAATAATTATGCAGGGGGAGATGCCTCCTGATATTGTGGGTGGCCAACAACTCTACAGTGTAAACAAAAACAAAACAAAAAAGAAGAAGAATAAGTTTTAAAGTGCTGACTTCACCGGCCCAGTTTGCTTTTGAGATATATACTCAAGTAGTAACAGAATAAAATAAAATCAAGAAATTATTGAATAACTTCTATTGTGTACATGTAACCTATCTAGCTTCAGCATCCTTAAAACTGCTGTAAGTAATTTCAAAAACTTCAGAATGAAGAGCCTGTTTATTCAAGTGTTCCAGGATATACATACAGGTATTGAAAGATTAGAAAACAAAAGAATGACTTCCTAGTCAAGGTGGACCAACTACATGCACATAATTCTGATAAATCAAAGGAACCTGGCTTTTGGGAGGTAAATAGCTTGTGATTTACCAACGAAGGTGTAACTAATCCATTACTTGAACCATCGATTCATTTATTTGTGGAACTACGATGTTCTCTTGAGTACCTAAAATGTCATGGGAAACACGGCAGCCAATTCCACTATCTACTTTTCATCTGGGGAAGATAAGGAGGAAAGGACAGACATGAACTATCTACAGCACCTCAGTGGAAACACAGCTACGTATTACCTTCAATTCACTATTCAAGAGGCAAACCACCCACACAGTTCCAGGGCTAGATACCAACCTGTCAAGCAGCAACAGCCTTTCAGCCTGGCGAGAACCAAAAATGGTACACAATGGAGACCCAAAACAAGGGACATATAAAATTATTCATGCATAAAACCTTAAAGTGATATTTGTACAACAGGAATGACTCCCATGCCTCTGTTTCATGATTGTTTAATTAAAAACATAACTGCCACAGCAGGACAGACCATCTAGCCCAGTATCCCATCTTCAGATGGTGGCCAATGGCAGATGCTTCAAAGTGAATGAACAGAACAGGGCAATTATCAAGTAATCTATCCCATCATTCTGTCCCAGCTTCTGGAAGTCAGAGGCTCAGCAACATCCAATGCATGGGGTTGTGTCCCTGACCATCTTGGCTAATTGCCACTGATGGATCTAATTTTTTTTTTAAATCCAATTATACTACTGGCCTTCACAACATCCCCTAGCAATGAGTTCCACAGGTTGACTGTGCATTGTGTGAAGTACTTCCTTATGTTTGTTTTGAACCTGCTGCCTATTAAGTTCATCAGGTGACCCTCGATTCTTATATTATGCGAAGGCATAAACACTGTTATTGATAAGTTTCAACCAACCAATGAAAGTGAAGTGACATCAAATTTGTATGGAATATAGGCAACAGATTAAAGTGAGCAAAATCCCTTAAAAAAAAAAAAAGGAAGGTGTGGCCAGTTTGTCAGCAAGTGCTTTCTAATGGGATGAGATTGGCTGTAGCCCACTAGGCTGCTCCAAAGAAGGAAGGAAGGATAGAGCTGTTCCAGGACATGTTTATTTTGCAGAATACTGCATATGAAAAATGCATGCATCCCATACATAGAAACCTATTTAGTGAGATGGGACTCTCTGATTGCAACTAGTTAATAAAGTAACTTTTACACCTATATAGCACCTTCCATCTCCAGCTCTCAGAACACTTCACAATCAACATGTTTAGCTTCAGATCATTCCTTTGATATAGTAGTATTCCCATTCTTTTAAAACCAGAAGACATTGACTTTCCCCAAAGTCATAGTCAGGTCTTGTCTACAATAGTTAAAGTGCTATTTTAATCTGCTTTAGTTAAACCAAAATAAGAGGGCTTTCACTGGTTTAAGAGTGCCTTATCTCAGTTCATTTTAAACTAATTCCTAAGAGACTTGAGGAAAAACAAAATAAACCTGGTTTAAACTGAAATAAGAGTACCCACATAGCCTTTTCACCCATTCAACTAAATAGGTTTAATTTAAGCTGTGGTTTTAAACTAGTGTAACATTCTTGTTAGACAAGCCCTGGAATGAATCCCATCATCCACACCATACCTCATTCAAGAATAACTTTCCACATATAGATAAGCCTTCGGCCTGTGGCAGAGGTGGGCATACAACCCAGAAGTCCTGAGCCTGAACAATGATACTCTAACTTCAGTAAAGCAGTAGCTTCCCGTCACTACTCAAACTTACATCTTCCAGTGGCAAAATGTATATATAAAATGGGGGAGGACTCCTCCCCCCCAGTTCCAATCTGTTTTGTATGCATGAATGCATTACCTTAATCTCATACTGATGTCTTTTAATGACTTTTTCATCTTCTCCTTTCTTGATATCCTGTTGAGAAAGACATTAATTGATCAATGCCCTTCAACCATACTATCATATAAAGCAGTGTGCAGAGTAAACCACCACCATCTTACACCACTTCCTAATCATATGTTCTACTGAGAACACCACCACAATTCTTCCCTGTTCCCCCTACAGTGGCAGGTATAGGAAACGAACCTTCCAATCCTGCATATTTCCAGGTAAATTAGTCTCCTGCTCACCTCTGTTGCTCTCCTTTTCTTGGTCTGGAGAGGCTCTGGTGCCTGCAGCTCTTGTGGAGACTCTTCCTGACAGGGGGATGGGAGTGGCGGCAGCAGCTGCTGCTTGGCTTGCAAACGACTACTGGAGAGGAGAAAAACATACAGCATGAAGAGAGCAGCTGTTGTTAAACAGACACAGGTTAGTTTGGTTTATGAAGCTTACAGAAATTACCTGCGTCTTGACATCTTTCTTGGGGTGTAGAATCCCTTCCTGGAATAAGGAAAGAACAAGAACTTAGTCTATAGACACAAGAGGAGAAATATAGGACAAACTATGGAGCCTAACTCAGATTTAACACCAAGGTTTGTGTGCTGCACATTTCAAGCACTGGCTCTTACACCAGTAGGCGTCAGAGCACAAATATTTTACTAATGCAAAGCATGTGTACACATATGTACAAATACACAATGTGCATGTATTTTATATCTACATAATTGCACAATGTAGGTTATACATATGCACAACCAGGTTCACCACTAGGCATAAATCCGTGGTTTCCAAAATACATGTGCCCATGTACACCAGTAGCAAATTTAATTCACTGCATTTGTACAGGGGATCAGGGGGATGCTTCATCTAGGTCAGTGGTTCTCAAACTTTTGTACTGGTGACCACTTTCACACAGCAAGCCTCTGAGTGCGACCCCCCCTTAAATATATAAAAAAGTGTTTTTAATTTATAACACCATTATAAATGCTGGAGGCAAAGTGGGGTTTGAGGCAGAGGCTGACAGCTCACGACCCCCATGTAATAACCTCATGACCCCCTAAGGGGTCCCAACCCCCAGTCTGAGAACCCCTGATCTAGATGGTGGAGAGGGAATTCAGCATGTGCAAGGAGAGAGAGGGGACACTAAGCCCTGGCCATCTCTTCTTCCCCACCTTCAGTGTGTTAGTGTAGCATATTGGTCTATTATACATAAATAGACACTCACATTAAGCAAATACCATATATTTTATATGCACTGCCATATTATTTTTATTATATACACACTCATCTAATGTATACACACAGTGTAATGACATATTTAGAAACACACACAGTAGTTGCGTGCACCCACCCACCCCATGTACAGCCAGGCATCTCTTCCTCGCCTAGCTATTTCTGTCCCCTGCACCCCGGAGCTGCTATGCCTCTCCCCACCCCAGCTCTGAGAGGACTCTACCCGGGACCCCAGGGCTCCCTGCCCTCTGTGGCTCTGCGAGCTGCTCCGGCTCCGCGCGTTTCTCCGGCCCCTGAAATGCCGGTTCCGCGCCAATTTAGAGAGCGGGGAAGAGCAGGCGGCAGCGGCCTGGGGCTGGGCTCTGGGCGTCCCCCTGGTGCTGCCTGCCCCGCTCCACCCCCGGGACCTGCCGGGGACCCATCCCCCCGCGTGTCACAGGGCAGGGGGTCCACGCGGGCGGGCACTTTCCTCCTTCTCCCGCGCGGGGCCAGCTCCCTCCAAAAAGGCAGCCCCCTCTCCCTCCCACCCGGGCAGGGTTAACCAGGGAGCCCCACATGCCCCCCCGCCCTCCATAGGCGGTATAATGGGGCCCGCCCGGGGCTGGATTAGCCGCCCCAGCCGGATTCCCCACCCCCGTCCCTCCCTGCACCGAGCCAGTCTCCCTCCAAAACCTCAGGCACGGGCGCCCCGGCCCCCCCTCCAACGGGGGCCAGCGCGGAACGGGGTCACCCCGGAGCTGGAGGGGGGCTGCAGCCGACACCCCCTCGCCCCGCGGAGGGAGGCGCAGCCCCGGCGTGCCCCGGGCCCCCCATGCCCCGGAGCTGGATGGGGGCGCCCGCCGGACACCTTTCCCCAGCCACTCTCCCTCCAAAACAGCGCCCGGGCAGACATCCCGCCGCCGCGCGGGGCCCAGTCCCCACCGATCGCCCGGAGCGGGGCCCTCCGGAGCCGGGCCCCCCGCCGCCCCCCAGCCCGCAGGAGGGGGTGCATCAGGCACCTCAGCGCCTCGCCCGCCCCGCCGCGCCGCGCCCCGGCCCGACCCTGCCCCAGGCTCAGGGACACCCCCTCAGGCATTGCCCGCCAGCCCGACCCCCAGACCCTTCACCCGGGCGCACCTCACCCGCTGCCGCCCGGCTCAGCGCTGCTCAGCTGGCGCCGGCGCCAAGCCCCTATATACTGCCGCCCGGGCCCTCCCCTGCGCATGCGCGTGTCCCGGCTCATCACCACCCCGTCATCGTCCCTCCCTGCAACACCCAGGCCCTACTCACCCCCCCACACGTGCACAGACCCCCTCCTCCTCATGCAGCACAGGGCACCCCCAGGCTGCTGCACTCTCCAGCAGTCCCCCACCCTCCCTCTCCGTCCTATGCACCCCGTGAGCCCCACTGCACAGCCTTCCCTGCCCCCATGTGCTCTGCCCCCAGCACAGCCAGGGCACCCACTGCACAGCCTTCCCTGCAGGGCATCCACTGCACAGCCTTCCCTGCCCCCAGCACAGCCAGGGCACCCACTGCACAGCCTTCCCTGCCCCCATGTGCTCTGCCCCCAGCACAGCCAGGGCACCCACTGCACAGCCTTCCCTGCAGGGCACCCACTGCACAGCCTTCCCTGCCCCCAGCACAGCCAGGGCACCCACTGCACAGCCTTCCCTGCAGGGCACCCACTGCACAGCCTTCCCTGCCCCCAGCACAGCCAGGGCACCCACTGCACAGCCTTCCCTGCAGGGCACCCACTGCACAGCCTTCCCTGCCCCCAGCACAGCCAGGGCACCCACTGCACAGCCTTCCCTGCCCCCCGCACGGCCCAGGGCACCCCAACTTGCTGCTTCCAGGGGAAGGGCAGGGCAGGGCAGAGCAGCCTCACTCCTGCAGGGATATGCAGCCTCATCTCAGGTTTCCTATGTCCCCACACAGGCCCCGACTTACATACAACTCTGCTATGCCCCAGTCCAGCACAGGACACGCCAGGCCGCTGCAGCTCCCAACGGGAGGCAGCCTCACGCCCAGCTCCCCCCCCGCCCCGAACTCCTTACACCGCTCCCCGTCGCCTCCGGCCCAGCCCGTACAGTGCGCCCGGGATTCCTGCTCTGGGGGTGCGGCGGGACACAGCCCAGCTGTCACCACCCGCCCCCATCCCCCTAGAGCCGCCCAGCGCGGGTTGGCGTGGAGCTCCACCCCCGGGCGGAGCCAGGGGCAGCCTCGAGCCAATGGGGAGGGAGAAAGGGCCGACAACGTGGACCTGGCTGCAAAATGTAAACACAGAGCTGTGCGCGGCCTGGCTCCCATAGCAGTGAATTTAAAATCCAGCAGTGCGACTGTGTAGCTACACATAATAATAGCATGACACGGAGCTGGCGTTCTCTCTGCGTCAGCACCGCAGATATTTGAGTTGAAATAAGACACTTCTTCCTTACAGCCTCACTGGTGAATAAATTTTTCATATTTAGCACTTGCCCTGATAGTTTGTATAGTGCTTTGAACTAGTTCCCATAATACTCCTGCAGGGAAAGTATGATCTCTATAAATGAGGAAACTGAGGCTGAGTTGCTCAGATCCGCACAGCAAATCAGTAGAACTGCCGTTACAATACAGGATTTCCTGTGGATGGTGTTAACGTAACCCTATACCAAAAACCTACCGACCGCTATACCTACCTTCATGCCTCCAGATTCCATCCCGGCAGGGCCGGCGCTTCCATTTAGGCGACGTAGGCAGTCGCCTAGGGCACCAGGATTTGGGGGCGGGGCCGCATTTTGCCAGGAGGGCGGCAGGCAGCTCCGGTGGACCTCCCGCAGGCGTGCTTGCGGAGGGTCCGCTGGTCCCGCGGCTCCGGTGGAGCATCCGCAGGCATGCCTGCGGCAGGTCCACCGGAGCCCCGGGACCAGCGGACCCTCTGCAGGAACGCCTGCGGCAGGTCCACCGGAGCTGTGGGACCGGCGGCGAAATGGGTAGAGCTGGCCCTGCGCCTAGGGCGCCAAAAACCCTGGCACCGCTCCTGCATCCCAGGCACACCACATGATCCATTGTCTACAGCCAAGCACTGAGGTACAACCACATCTGCTCCAACCCCTCAGACAGAGACCAACACCTATAAAATCTTCACCAAACATTCTCAAAACGACAATACCCACACGAGGAAATAAAAAAAACAGATCAACAGAGCCGGATGTGTACCCAGAAGCCTCCTACTGCAAGACAAACCCAAGAAAGAAACAAACAGGACTCCACTGGCCATCACATACAGTCCCCAGCTAAAACCCCTCCAATGCATCATCAGGGATCTGTAACCCATCCTGGACAATGATCCCTCACTTTCACAGGCCTTGGGTGGCAGACCAGTCCTTGCCCACAGACAACCTGAAGCATATTCTCACCAGTAACTGCACACTGCACCATAGTAACTAACTCAGGAACCAATCCATGCAACAAACCTCGATGCCAACTCTGCCCACATAGCTACACCAGCAACACCATCACAGGACCTAACCAGATCAGCCGCACCATCACCGGTTCATTCACCTGCACGTCCACCAATGTAATATACACCATCATATGCCAGCAATGCCCCTCTGCTATGTACATTGGCCAAACTGGACAGTCCCTACGGAAAAGGATAAACGGACACAAATCAGATATTAGGAATGGCAATATACAAAAACCTGTAGGAGAACACTTCAACCTCCCTGGACACACAATAGCAGATTTAAAGGTAGCCATCCTGCAGCAAAAAAACTTCAGGACCAGACTTCAAAGAGAAACTGCTGAACTTCAGTTCATCTGCAAATCTGACACCATCAGCTCAGGATTAAACAAAGACTGTGAATGGCTAGCCAACTACAAGAGCAGTTTCTCCTCCTTTGGTTTTCACACCTCAACTGCTAGAACAGGGCCTCATCCTCCCTGATTGAACTAACCTGGTTATCTCTAGCCTGCTTCTTGCTTGCATATATATATACCTGCCTCTGGAAATTTCCACTACCTGCATCTGACAAAGTGGGTATTCACCCACGAAAGCTCATGTTCCAATATGTCTGTTAGTTTATAAGGTTCCACAAGACTCTTTGCTGCTTTTTGAGTTCAGAGTATCTCTTGAATATAACAGACTTTTCCAAGTCACACAGTAGGAATGGTGGGCATTTAAAATGTAAAAGTTCCCAAATGTTTCACAAAACATTAACGTGTTTTTAAAAGAGCTCTCAGGTCTAAATTCCACAGAGATTTTGGAGAGATAATGTAAGTTATAAGAACAAAGCTTGAATGGTTGTAGTTTCTGCAACCAGAACTCCCAAAAATGAAAAGATATTCAACTTTATACACAGTTTAAGAGGACATTAATTTTTAAGATTCTACCCTAGTATTTTTCTTGTTCTTCTCTCTTTCACCTTCTGTGTCTCAGGCCTTGTCTAAATGCAAACTTTCAACATTTTAAAATAGATTTAGTTAAACCAATGCAAACAGCTGGTTTATATCAATTTACCTTAATTCAGTATAAACCATCAATAAGCCTATTAAAGCGTGTTGCACAAGGGGCATACTGGTTTCAATAAATAATTTTAAAAAACAACTTTGGTTAAAATGGCGCAAGCTGTGTGTGTAGACAAGGCCTCAGGCACTCCCTTCCTATGTATTGTTGTCTCCTCCCCCATCACATCTCTAAACACTTATGTTCCTCCTCCTTCCATCCTCTGCTTCCATTCTCTCCCACCCCCTTTTAATATCATATAACAAAATTACACACAAATTTTCTGATATCCTAAAGGGATGACAAGAAGTACAAATATATGCACTTTTTCTTCCTGTCTTTTTATTGCTTTGTCATTTCAAAGCGCAATAAAAAGCAATATATTATATCAAAGGTTGAGATGTTATAATAGACTATTCCAACATGTAGTAAGCTCTTTGGGGCAGGGACTGTCTTTTAATTCTGTGTGCACAATCTCTCATACAATAGAGCCTACATTTCTGTCCACTGCCACAATACAATAAACAATGTCTTACAGTAGTATGTGATAGATACCCAAGGCCAATGTTTTTCACAATTCTACAAAACTGCCACAGAATCTAAGCTTTCATTTTTGACAAGTTACATTGCTAGTCCTTCTGATTAAGAAGAAAGCCTCCAAATGTAAATCAAAGAAAAAACAATGTGGTGTTTACTGTTCACGTCTGTAAGTAGCCTACAAGTAATCCAGGTGAGATGTGAACTCCCACTATTCATTCCAAAGGAGTAAATTTTGAAAACTAGAAGTGAGACTATAAAATGCCATTAACAACTATTTCACTACTGATCATTTTAAAATAAGCATTCAGTCCATGTGCTTACTACAGGTAGGCACAGACAGATATTGACCTCATTTAGGCAAGGATTGTATAACATTAGCACATGTTAACATGCCAGCTAATACATTTTAACAGTCTATGGTAGACAAAGCACACTGCCTTTAACACATTAGCTTTAGTTCAGCCAGGCTTCACACATGAAAGGCAATGTGGCAATAAGTCAAACCAAAGAACCATATTTCTTTGATTCTCAATAGTATCACCTTTCTTCTTTATCTAGATAGATACATTTGGATCCCTTGATCTTTACTCATGATGGAAACACTCAGTAGTCCTAACCTAGAGGAAAACCAGTTTCTTTTGTTTCAAGTCTCAATTACAGCGGAAGAAGATGGCTCTGTCAGACAGTCTTACCCTTGTCTCTATGTGACTGAAAGTCTGGTCTTTTGCCTTCAATACTAATAAAGTTAATATCTACCCCAACCACATCCTTGTTCTTCTCAGTTACTCCTCAGCCTATTAGGAAGGCACCCATTGCTATATCCCTCCTGAAAGGGTTCCTCTGCAATCCCTACACTGAGGAGCAACACCTGTTAATAATAGTGTATTAACCCTTTCCTTATCTAACTCTGCATATGGTCTCACACTGACACTCAGAAAGGAGAGGACTGATTTTCTTCACATTTTCTAGCACAAATTCACCTCTGAGCTGTGACTAAGCATGAGGAATTTCAGTTCAAGAAGTAGTTTTGGGAGTAAGTTCTAAGCCACTGAAAATAGGAAAATAAAATACTGATTCATGATCAAAATACTTTACAAATATCTAATTCCCACATCACCCCTATGAAGCAGGTAGAATACTATTTCCATTTCATAGATGGGGAAAGTGAGTTGGAGGTTAAGAGACTTGCTCTAGCAGTGGGTTTCTTGTCACTGCCAACACCCTAGCCTCGGTCTTCTGAGCTGGAAATTACACCAAGATGGGTCTGGTTCCTGACTGGTGAGAGATCAGTCTGATTCTGACAATGCTATCAGCTGTAGAGGACCCTTGTCTCTTGGGATTTTTTTTTTCCTGCAAAGGCAGGTTGAAGTTAGTTTAATGTTCATTGATTACACTTCTCTGTGTCATGGTGTATGATACAATCAGTGCTGGCTGTAAGCTTGAAAGTGATAATAATTTGAGCCCCAGGTTGAGCCCCAGAGAATCTGAATTTCTCTACATACCCCACTTCCTTATCTTGGCCATGGCTGGGACACAACGCAGGTTTCCACTCATCACCTTTAACGTAGGAAGTCCCCATCCACTATTTCCCATACTCACTCCACAGACACATGCAGCACTTCTAGACAGGTTCCCTATTATCCCACCCCTGTAGGTCTACACCTCTGCTCCCACAGCTGGCACGGGAAAGGAGTGTGGATCAAATGGGGTGGAGGATGTTGCACACTGGACCTTGGAGGGCAATCAAATTACTATGCAGAAACCAATGGATTTGCTTGAACTGGCCCTGATCAGAGGGTGGTGGTTAAAGCTGAATTGCAAATACCCACACTCCCTTTCTCTGTGATGTGTAAATTACTGCCTAACAGACTTTCAGCTTTGAAAAATTAAATTTAATTTCTGGGGTTACAGTTAAAAGTTAAATCTGGAATCTGGTCATTTTCAGACATGCTCAGTGGCAATATTATGGCTATATGCTATTCATATGCATGAATTTAATGCAGGTAGCATACGCTGAGGTTTGTGTGCCCACTCTGAGGCCTAGTCTACACTAGGAATTTCCATTACGTAGCTACGCCTCTTTGGGTGAAAAAATTCACACCCCTGAGAGACAAAGCTATACCAATCTAGCCCCCACTTGAAACAGAGCTAGGTCAATAGGAGAATTATTATGAACCCCTCCCACCAGTGTAGGTAGTATCTACATTAAAGAGTTACAGTGATGCAGCTGCAGCGGTGCCACTGTAGCATTTTAAATGTGGACATACCCCTATTCTTTCTTCCCAGGTTTCAGACCCATCTCCTCATCCACAAAGTGTGTGGCAGCTGGCCAGCTCCCATCTTCCACATGCCAGAAACCTGGTAACCAGCAAAGATGCCCACCTGCTCTGTTTCCCCCTCCCAAAAGGAGGTCTCTGAGAAGACCCATTATAGGAAAAATGTGAGTCTTGTGGCAGTCAGCTGAATTCTCCTTTACATTGAAGTCATATTTTTAGTTATACTTACTGCTGGGACTTCTCTTTGTGTTGCTGTAACAATGAGAAGACCATGTTTTGGGAGGTAGTGTTGTTTTGTGGTATTGCCCAGGACTGAGAGTCAGGCGTTCTGAATTCCATTCAGAGCTATGTGAACTTGGAGAAGCCACAACCTCGCTCTGCCTCATGTTCCTCATCCATAATAAAAGGATACAGCTACCTGCCTCCCAGAGATGGTAGAGGATTAGTTAGTGTATGTACAAAGCTTTCAACATGTAAAGGAACATCTGAATGTTCAATATTACTTACATAGTGACAGTTCAGTGCACAATTCCTTACAAAGAGGTATAGTCCCAAGGAATTTACAATCTAAATAAAACACAATGCAATATCAGACTGTGAGATTGTTAAAGAAAAGAAGATGGGGGGAAGGAAAGCAACTATTTTACAAATTAAATCTTATGTTTCTTTATGATCAGGGACCAGATTTGGAGTTGATAGCGTCAGAACTGCAATTAGCACACAATAACAAGCCACAGTTTTGCTAAATGGAGGAAAATGTGTTCTTAAGGAATATTTTCCAATCTTTATTCCTATTTATGCTTTGGAAGAGGAGCAATGTTTAAATGGTTAACGATAAATTGTAAGTGATAATAGTAAAATTAGATGGCAGAATTCACATGCCATTGAGATGTACTGGTAAAGTTCCATACAACCCCCAAATAATATGTTTTATATAATTCAGCAACCTCAAAAGAACAATATGTGCCTCACTGATACTAGTTCAGAAAGGCTAACGCTAATATTGCAACAAAGGGTTGTAAATGTAGGCCCTTTCCACAATGAGAATATCTACAGTAGACACTTTTGTATGTGTTTGCCAGCAATGGAAGCAGAACAATGTGGGTTTTTTTTTTTAAATGTTTAGCAGTCATCTTAATAACTGTAAATTGCCATTGGTGCAGATTCTCCAGTTGAAGCAATGATGGAAGTTGTAGTACAGCCAGCTTAGGCGTTCTGCCTGCTACTCTAGACAATAGGGTGATAAAACTGCCTGTGACCAGTCTATATTAGCACTCCCACCACTGGAACTGCACTACTGTTGGACAACAGTGGGAGATTTTCACAATACCTCCAGCTCTGTTTTAGGGTGACCAGATGTCCCGATTTTATAGGGACAGTCCCGATTTTGTGGTCTTTGTCTTATATAGGCACCTATAACCCCCCACCCTCTGTCCCGATTTTTCACACTTGCTGTCTGGTCACCCTACTCTGTTTAAACTAGGGGAAATGTCAAAAAAGTCCTACTGGTGTTAAGTATCCGAGGGGTAGCCGTGTTAGTCTGGTTCTGTAGAAGCAGCAAAGAATCCTGTGGCACCTTATAGACTAACAGACGTTTTGCAGCATGAGCTTTCGTGGGTGAATACCCACTTCTTCGGATGCAAGTAGTGGAAATTTCCAGGGGCAGGTTTATATATGCAAGCAAGAAGCACACTAGAGATAACGAGGTTAGTTCAATCAGGGAGGATGAGGCCCTGTTCTAGCAGTTGAGTGAAAACCAAGAGAGGAGAAACTGGTTCTGTAGTTGGCAAGCCATTCACAGTCTTTGTTTAATCCTGAGCTGATGGTGTCAAATTTGCAGATGAACTGAAGCTCAGCAGTTTCTCTTTGAAGTCTGGTCCTGAAGTTTTTTTGCTGCAGGATGGCCACCTTAAGATCTGCTATTGTGTGGCCAGGGAGGTTGAAGTGTTCTCCTACAGGTTTTTGTATATTGCCATTCCTAATATCTGATTTGTGTCCATTTATCCTTTTCCTTAGAGACTGTCCAGTTTGGCCGATGTACATAGCAGAGGGGCATTGCTGGCATATGATGGCATATATAACATTGGTGGACGTGCAGGTGAATGAACCGGTGATGGTGTGGCTGATCTGGTTAGGTCCTGTGATGGTGTCGCTGGTGTAGATATGCGGGCAGAGTTGGCATCGAGGTTTGTTGCATGGATTGGTTCCTGAGTTAGAGTTACTATGGTGCAGTGTGCAGTTACTGGTGAGAATATGCTTCAGGTTGGCAGGTTGTCTGTGGGCGAGGACTGGCCTGCCACCCAAGGCCTGTGAAAGAGTGGGATCATTGTCCAGGATGGGTTGTAGATCCTTGATGATGCGCTGGAGGGGTTTTAGCTGGGGACTGTATGCGATGGCCAGTGGAGTCCTGTTGGTTTCTTTCTTGGGTTTGTCTTGCAGTAGGAGGCTTCTGGGTACACGTCTGGCTCTGTTGATCTGTTTCCTCTAGCTTGCTTCTTGCTTGCATATATAAACCTGCCCCTGGAAATTTCCACTACTTGCATCCGAAGAAGTGGGTATTCACCCACGAAAGCTCATGCTGCAAAACGTCTGTTAGTCTATAAGGTGCCACAGGATTCTTTGCTGCTTCTACTGGTGTTAGTAATTCTGGGAGCCTGAGGCCCTTCCTACACTGGGTCGGGTTTATTTTTGCACCGTGTACTTACACCAATACAAACGTCTAGCACAGAAGCACTGTACCAGTAGCTTATGCATTTCAAACTGGAGTAAGTCACAGCTTACTCCAATGCAGTTCGCTTACATTAAGGGCACCAGAGCAGCTACATGATGCAAAATATATTGGAGAAAGAGGCCATCAGCCAGACATAGCCCTTGAAGTGGTGTTGGAACAATTTTTATAGGGGGGCTTCTGAGAGCCATTGAACAAAACTGTAAACCCTGTATATAATGGAAACCACTTCAAGGTAGGGGGTGTTGCTGCAGCCCCAGCACCTCTAGTTTGAGCACCCCTGAGCCCTGGTTTACGTGGGTTGTTACTGCCATTGTTTCTAATCCCATGGTGTAACTGACAGTATTATAAAGGCTGTTGGCAGCTAGTGATCCATTGTTTATATTTAAAAGACATTTTTCAAAAATTTCCCGTTGCTAACACTGGTTCAGCTCTACTAGCTGCTGCAGGCCTTTTAACAACAATGTTGTTAAGACCTGATCTGAGCAGGTTTAGGTAAAACAAAGATTAAATTGGTGGCAACAGCCCTTGCCCACTCTGCACTAGGACTCTCATTGTTGCTTAATTTTTGTGGGACTGAACTATTGTTAGCAATGGAAACGTTTTAGGAAGTGTACTTGGAATAGACTGGGCTCAATGTAGACCAAACACAGCACATCATAACCATGTTTGGCACCGTAGGACAAAAGCTCAGGGAACACTAGAGCTGTGGTATGGGCCAGTGATGGAACTGGAAAAAAAGATTACTGCCAGCACTCCAGTCCTTGTGGCTGCTTCTCTCAACAGGACCACGTAGTTGTTGAGAAGGTCTCCACTCCACGGGCCCCTGTGGCCACTTCCCTCACCGTGGTTGAGTGGATTGTTGAGTCGATCTCTGATCCCACAATCTCTTACGGTGACTGGGTTGTTAACTAGCTCCCTACTTCCCTCCAGCTGCTGGTTGCTTCCCTCAGTTGGGCTAGGAAGAGGGGTGTTGAGCAGCTCTCCAGTTCACACCATGCCCTCAATCATCTTGCCACTAGAATAAGGGAATTTTCTCAGCAGCCCTGATCCTTGCTATAATGTGACTAGGTGACATTATAGTCACCTTTAGGCCGGGTGTATACTATAGATAGGGCCTTATGGAGGTAGGATGAGATGGTGCCCTTCCCTTAATCAACATACTGGCAGACTATCAAAACTGAGTTTTATTATTCACATTTCTCAGCCTGTGTTCAGTCTCCTCTATTCTGAAAGGTTGAATTGTGGTTTAAGGATGTCAAGGGGACAAGGGTGTAAAAAACATGTCCTAGCATGACCTTTCCTATGATAGAAATGACTCATTCTCTCTCTCTCTCTCTCTCTCTCTCTCTCATATATATATATATATATATATATATATATATACACACACACACACACACACCTACCTTGACTCTCATTTGCATGTGTCATGGGTTGATGAAGTATGAAAATGGAGGTGGGCAGCTTCTTGTGGTTATGAATATGCACTAAAATGACACTAAGAAAGCATACATTGCACAGCTCAGTCAGAAAATATAGTTATTCGGGATCTATTACAGTTTTAACCATTGAAGAGGTGTAATTAAAATAATACTATGGTGATTAGAGCTATATCAATAGCTATTTTGTCTACAAACAAAAGTTATACTGGTATAAGCTGAGGTGTTAATTTAAACAGATACAATTATGGACACTTTCATTCTGGTGTAAGAGGTTTTTATTCTGTTTACTTTAGAAGAGGTTTAAGCCAAACTGGAGGGGAAAAAAAAACCACTCTTATTCCAGAAAAAGTGTCCGCCTGAGGAGCTATACCGGTATAGCTATAGCAGTTTAACTAAATTATACCTGTATAACTGTAAGAAACTTTCCTTGTAGACAGGCCTCATTATATAGCGCTCCTTGTTTTCATAAACTCATAACCCTCTATACGTTTTTTTTCCTTTGGAAATGAAAACTTCAACATTGTACTCTCTCAGCAAAGGGGTGATTTTTTTTCCTGGAAATTCAGTTTGACCATTTTTGAGTTACTTGGACAATAAAATAAAATAAAAACACTCCACTGACTTTTTTCATACATAAGAATTATACAGTCAAGTCACAGAACTGGGCTTTTTGAAGTTTACACTTCATTGAACAATAAAAAGGGTAAAACATACCTGTTCATAGGAATGATCATATTGGATCAGAGCAGTGATCCAGCTAGTTACAATCCCATCTTTGACAGGGATCAGTACCACTAGTCCAGAAAAAAAGTGCAGGAAACCTAATTCCAGAGAGGTTGCTGTCTTCCCTGGGAACAGATTAATGGTGAGTGTCTTCTTCACTATAGAGTTAATTCAAGTTACTTCCCTTGTGTTTACCTAGCTCAAGTGCAAGTGGCCACACTGTGATAACAACACACTGCTGTGTCCACACTAGTGATGCGCTCATTCATGTATGGCACATCTGGGTGGATCCTACCATTATTCTTTCCACTGCAGTAAGTTGAGCTGAATTTTTTTCCTTAGGGAACTGGGGGAGAACTCATCTTTTCTTTCTGGGCACCCAGAAGGAATTATGGGAAGGCAGTGGAGGACTAGCAGCCCTCAAGCAGAGCTAGCCTGGCTCCATGCTACAGAGCAGTGGTGTTAGCAGCTGATAGACTGGCTGACCCATTGTGGGTATAGCGTAAAGCGAACATGAGCGTAACCTAAATTAGATGCCAACACAAGACAAGGGATTGTGTGTGAGGATTGGACTCAAGTGAGCAGCAACACTCAAATGTACATTAACTTTAAATCCCTTTAATGTAATGAACATTTATAATTGATTTCAGTGAATAAGTACTGTAGATTAAATACTGTTTTCAAGTGTCAACATACAGAAATTTATTGATAATCTATTTTACAGGCAGATGAGGTCACTCTACCATTGGATTAGCAGATTGCCAGTTAACTCAAGGTAAAGGATAGTGCTCACTTATGGGGCCCAGTGAACCTGTAAAGTGTCCACACTTGCTTTCACAAAGGTCTTAAATACCTTGAGTTAAACAGTCAATTAACTCTAGATAAAAGTCTAGTGAAGACTCCTGTAGAGGAAGCACACCCTCTACCTTTGCTTCCCAGACAACCCCTCTGCAAATGAAGTGTTTGACTCGGATCTGCACATTGTCTCCTCCCATTCCAGGGCCCTCAAACTATGTTATTTGGCTAAGGCATAGCCCAAGGTGATATGGCATGAATTATGCATAATACATATGTTCAGCTATATGTTACCATCCACATAAGGAGCTCATTGCTGACAATGAGTGTTAACAATTCCCCCCTTCAGCTCCCCGAAACTCTTCTTACTGGTACTGAAAGTGGTTTACATTGGAACTGACAGGAGTACAAGCCTTTTAGCACCACTACGTGTAATAAGGACCTAGTAGAACAATGTTTTGATGATGCTTGCTATAGTGGGAGAAAGCTATTTACAATACCCATCTACAGCAGCAGTTAAACCATTTTCAATATCAGGTAAAGGGAGGGGGCAAAGAAGAGACACTCATCGGCCCCATCTCCACTAGGGTTCAATGCCACGGACGTTAACATTAGCAGAAGACACTCAGCAAATGTTAAGAACAGCATCAGCTAGTCCTATATGGAGCAAGTCTAACCAGTATGGTGTTCGCAACTGCCAGCAACCAGTGGGATGTCTAGACCAGAGTTCCCAGAGCCAATACTGGTAGGTTAAGTTAAACCAATGGGAAGTTTTTGAACATTTTGCTAGCAGAGACAAGGCCATTGCTCACTATATCCAGCAGCAATGAGCCATTTTCCTAGTACAGGCCATACCTTCCTGAATCCTTAACAGTATCTCAGAATCCTCACTTAGACTAAGATTCTGTGGCTTTTGTATGGTAATTTGGCAAACAGTTGGAGGCAGACGCCCCTTATAAGGAAGGTTGGGCCATGCATCATTGGAAAGGTAGAATCCTCACAGATATTTAGTATTGACTTGACATTGCCTTGAGCGGCTAGTGTAGCCACTAAAATATACAAAAAGAAGTTGAGCCTGCAATTGTTAAGAGTTGGAACTTTGTTTACCCTTTGCCATTCCCACTTCCTAGACCCCAAGAGCACAATTTGTTTCACAGCTGACTGGAAGAGCAATGTAGCCCATTACTATTATACCCCAAGAACAGAGAGAATTTTGAACTACAGAAGGTCATTTTGTAGTGATAATTGTATTTATAGACAGTGTCCAAAAAATTAGTGCTCAAACATTTGGAATTTAACTATAGTATGGAAAAAAGACTCAGACAAGCCACTTTAATAGGCCAATTTTTATTGATAGTTAAGATCATATGTTTCTTCATAAAGTGCAAGATGCACCATGAAACCAAAATAGAGGAAGTTGTGTTATTAACTACACATTGTTTAAGCAATGCTACTTTTTGGCAAAGTGCTGTATTTTGTTGTTGTTCAGCTTGTATCAAACTGCCTATTCAAACTAAGAGCCAGACCACCTTTGATATCAAAAGAACTGCTACAAGTAGAGAAAGTGGCTCCAGAAAGAAGCTGCCATATATGCATAGACTGATGTACAGTATTTATCTTAACTGAAATGTCCCTTTTGAATTTTCAAGTTTGTTGTGTACAAGTTAAACCTAGAAGGCACAGGTTTGTTTACAACACATCTGTCTATTGACTGATACATACGGAAACACAGTTTCAACAAAATTAATGAATCAGCATCTGAGACAGTGCAAGGCCTCCACTTTTACAAGAAACAATATGTTTTACTACTGTTCAAAAACCATATAAAAAGCCACACAACTCACACACTACTAGAGAACAACAACAACAAAAAAACTGCCCAAGAACTCCAGGCACAAAACAGAACTAGTAACATAAATATGCAAGACAAAATTAACAAAAAAAAAGTCACTGATAAAGTATTGATAGATAGAGATCGCTATCTCATACAAGATAACATGGTTTCCAATATTAAGAACTGAGAGGCACAGCTTTTGTGCAACAAAAAAAGTTTATATCCTGAAAGATATAGGATTTCATCACTAGAAAATTATCCAGTAATATAGTATAAAAAAAGATTAGTATCTCCCAGTTTTTAGGAGCAGTCTAAAATTGCATTTACTTGCCAACTGAAAAAAGGAGGCTCCAATTCTAATGCTTGGGAGCCATGCACTCCCCCCCCCCCTAAAAAGTTAAAGAATTACAAAACCCTTTTAATTCAAAGGAGGTGGAGATGCCATCTTCCTTCATTTAACTTTAGGAAATTTAAAGCTGAAGGAAAGTAGTTATTTAGGAAGAGAAAAATTAAAGCAAGGAGTCTCCTGAGCTGGATCGAAGAAAGAAAGAAAGAGTTGGGAGGGAGGGGAGGAGATGAAAAAAGGACAGAGGAAAAGTTGAAATGAAAAGGAATGATACCAGAAGCAACATTAAGATCTCAGTGAGCAAATATGAGAGATTCTAGGAATCGAGATTGGTGAAGCTACAAAATTATTCTTGGATAAATAAGTGAGAGTTTCTAGCCCAGAGGAAAATATTGTATATATATGGATATGAATCACAAAAAAAAAAAAAAAAAAAAAAAAAAAAAGAAGAAGAGGTAAGATCATAAATCATCTACATTCTGAATTGGCATTAAGCACTTAGACTCATACATAATCATTCAAAGCAAAACTTATGTCCTATATCACTGGAAGTTTTAAAGAACAGGTTAGACTAAACGCCTTTCACGGATGGTCTAGATAGATGTGATCCAGCCTAAGTGCAGGGGGCTAGACCTAGAAATGCCGGGAGGTCATCTAGAATATACTCCAGTAAGATGACAGGAGTACAAACAAAAGCAACGTGGATAGTGCTACGTTTATAGATACACATAGCAATTAAACTGTTAACTAAAACCAGAAAAAAAACGGAGTATTTGAAGGGAATTGGGGACCAGAAGGCTATTTGCTACAGGATTAGGAAGATTACTCTCCACAAGAGTTCAGCCTGCATCTATTATATGCAGTGCTACTCATACTGCAAGATTACTACAAGGCATTAGGTTTTTGTATCAGCAGAATTGAAACATTTGGCCATATTTCAAAGAACATTTCATAGGTTTGAAATAATTCTTAAGCATTATTGGTTTCATCTAAATCACAAAAATTAAAGCCACCCATATACATGTTTTATAGTGTTGAGGCTTTTCCACATGATTTCAGCTGGAAGACTTGGTTGAACGTGACTAACATTTACATGCCTTAGCAGCAAATGCAGGAAAAGCAGTGATCACAGATGAAGCACTGGAAACAAAAGAGGAAGAGTAAAGCTTCACTGTTCTCCCCCTGTTCCTTGATTTACTCAAATTTCCAAGAATTATCTATCATGGTTAATTTTGTAGTGTGGCTGTCTGGAAGTATCTGCACTGTCAAATTTGGTGCCTTTGCTTTTCAAGGCATGCTTTCTTCCAGAAGATCATGCAAGATTTTAATAACTTTTTAAAGAGAATGTTTAATGTTCTGTACTTTCCCCTCTCCACCACTAGTCTATAAAATTACATCATTAGATATTTTTCTGCTTTTATGCCACATGAGCAATGAAATATCCACTGTTAATGTAGCTCCTGAATCTCCACTTTTATATATCCCCCCTAGCACTGCTTAATTCTGGAAGACTAGTAGTGTTAGAATATATTTATAATGTTATGCCTTTCAGCACTTCCAGGCATGGTCACCTCAACTTTATTCTCTCGTTGGGAAAGAATTGGGAAGGGTGCAAGACCTCATCTGGAAATAGGTTTTCCATCCAGTAGTTTGTGAGCCGTTCCTAATCTATCACTTGAAATGAATTGATCAATTCGAGGCAGTAATCAGCAGCTCGGAAGCCCATCCGTACTCACCATCCACTAGAATAGGTTCTGTAGAAGGTGTTTCAGCTATGGGATGGACCTATTACAGAAGACAGTCAGTCTAGCCCTTTCTCTTTGGATATACACGACAGATAAACTAAACCAAGTTCTGGGAGGTGTGTAATGGATGCATCCTCTCCCCCCAAAAAAGAAAAAGTGGAGAAAAGAAAAAAAGAGCATGATCTAAAATACTGATGGAATCTTTGGGTTAAGTGTCTATATTTAATAACCCATAGGTCTACTTTTCATTTCACTCCACATGAAGGCACAAAGTTTGTCCCTCTCCAATACCTGTAACATTCATGCCACATCTTATTCCAGTATTATCAGGTGGACATTTTACTCTCTTCTGCTGCTTATATGAAGTAACTGTTTGTTTAATGAAAGTAGATAATACCTAGTTTAGATTAAATCTAGAGTTATCCTTCTTTCAATAAGAGTTTAGTGACATCTACTTCAAATCCACTGGCAACTATAGCCTTTTAATGCTTATGCTAGAGTATAACTGTGCACACAGTATATACAGACATACAAAACTGTCAAAAGCACTGGTTATTAAAGTGTATGGTTGACCCCAATAAGTTTGTAACTTCATACGACTGAAGAATCCACGTTCCATCTTTGTAAGAATTTTCTTTAAAAACCCATCCAAACATCATAGTAAAGTTAAAAACCACACTCTCACACATTTCCAAAACACTGAAATATTTAAGATAACCATTTAGGACCTATAGCAAGGCATTTTGTGATACACTGTATGTAAATGTGGTTTCAAACTAAATGTAACACTAGTCACGATTGTATTCAAATGATTGATGATCAGCTTCAGATTGATAACACCTTCATTATCTATACATTAAAACAAAAGCAAGCTAAGAACAATTAACCGATAGGATTAAAACCTCAAAAGCCTTCAGTAATTGTACTGACGCTGGCAAGGCTGGTGAACAAACAATCCGTTGTGCTTGATTTGCCGAGAGTGGCAATCTCTGGTAAGATTTTGGCGACGGAGACTGTTTCTGTTGAAATGGTGTCTTTCATTATGTTCTTTTACCCACTGGGTTGGACGAAAACTCTTGGTTTGTTCCAGAAAACTTGAGTGAGCAGCAAGGGTGGCAACATAGCAATGAATATGCTGCCCCATTTCATTTCGTGCTTCCATTCTAAAATTTAACATACAAATGTTAGTTACAGTTCACCTAGCACTTGGAGATCTAGGTAAGTTTATTAAGGGAATGTATTTTCTTCTAGCTGAATGAATATAGATAGGCTTGGAAGGATTAGTTTTGTATCAGTAAATGTCACTAATCAATTTCACCGCACACACACACACACAAATATTTCTATCAATAGAAATGTACAAATAGGTAAAGTAAGAAAAATGCTGCTTGGAGAACTTAAGAGCTTGATTTCAGGATATTTACTGTGTATACTTTGACATGTAATGTTGACAATTTGTATTTTAATGGTTATAATGCTTTGACTTTTTGGATCTCAAGGTGTAATGCCGTTAAATTATTGTCTGACATCCCTACTGCCTGGCCCTTCCACCCCTAATAAATCTCCTACAACTGGGAGAATTTAAATAGATAAAAACAAAAAAAAGTGCTTAAAAATAAAGAGATATAATCCATCAAAGTTATTTAAAAATAATCAAATTCTGCCAAGCCTAAATAGAGATGTTTACACAAATCACTTCCAGTAGTTGACCCTATCCCATCATAGTAGGCATGAAGTTTTTTGATGTAGTTCTTCAGCATGTTTTAGGGAGTGAGTTAATAGGTCTGTTTCCTCTCCCCTCATTCTCTCTGTAAAGGACTGTTCTATGTTGCCTTTTGTATTTCTGATTCAATATTTAATCCTTTGGGTATAATGCACTTTCCAGCTTGCTATTATACATGAACTAATGGCATAATGCCCAAAAGATCATATAATGTATTAAATACAGAAGGGAGCATGTATTTCATGATCCTCAGAAGAATTAGTAAATATTTACTAGATGTTATGGTTAAAGGTCATCTTGCACAGGATAGTTTAGGCTGTGTGAAAATAAAGGGCACTAAATAAAAGACTGTTTGGATTTTCCTGCATGGCTGGCAACCCAAACATGATGATCATGCATAAGACCTGGAAAGTTAGACCAAGTAAGCCACTGAAGTCAGATCAGCTGTGTGAAATGCCATGAGTAACTAAAGATCATTCTTCAGCCTGTCCCTTGGATTCCCTCAATGCCTCTCAAAGTCAGACTGCTGTAGAGACATCCCATCGCACAGTATGGGGCATCACCAACCTATGCAAGGGTGGGAGAATACATCAGTAAAATGTCTCTTGCTTCCCACCCCCACAGCCTGAGGGTGGGGGTGGTGGTAAGTTTTGTAACTTAGAGCTTTCCAGAGCCCATACAAATTTTAAAAACAACTTCCATGAACCTCCCCATCAAGGTGGCATGATAATGGTGACATTACTTGTATAGCAGATGCTTTTATGGGACATGACGTGGTAGTATGCAGCTTTACCACCACCCTTTTTGGATGACTCCAAGTTTAGGAGCCCATGCCTTCCCTGTGCTCAGGGAACAGAGGATGGGGCCCTCAGGGAGTCAGTTATAACAAATTCAGCCCTAGCATGTCTGTTTCCACTAGTGGAAGAACCTCACACCAGTGGAAAATCTGTATAGCAGAACATCCTGCTATGCCCCCGGTCTGCCTACTACCCTCCATGCTGGCAGAGTGTGTACCACTGGCACTGGAACAGACTCCCCTGCTTTCCTTGACTTCCTACCAGCAAAGAGTTGAAGCCAAAACACATTCACTTTGTGTCAGCAGAGCAGCACAAAATGAACGGATTGAAGGATATGGGCCCCAAGATGAATTATGCATTGAATGCCTATCCCAGAGTTACCTCCCTTTACAGATTATTAAAACCGACAGACAAGAGCCGGTCAGTATAATGTCCAAGTTGACATTCTGTCCTTCACTCACCCTAGTCATTTCACACTGGAACTGCTCTTATTCTTTCCTTTTATGCTGATCAACTGACCTTGCATGTAGGCTCCTGTAATTATGGCACTACCACTGGCTACACGTGATGCATTAATGGTTTTAGAAGCAACATGTCAGAGCTGAAACTCTGAATGAAGACAGTAATAAGGGAAGTTCTGGAACAAGCACAGTTATGGTAGCACAAATACAAGCACTACAACAATAAAACCATAACAGATCAGGCATTAGTAGACTAATTGTGTCTCAAGCATGGTTTTGACTCGTGTCATCAGCCACAGAAGTGCATCAATAGCTCACTAACACATACATGGATTTCATATTGTCCAGAACAATAAGCCACAGTGTATGTTGTATTAGTGAGCTATTGATGCACTTAGAAGCCCAGGCGAGGAGCGTGAGTGGCTGGGTCTTAGATGGAAGGGGAATGTAAACATAGTGGGAGATGGAGTCAGGTGATCTGGGCTCTGACACTCATGTGGGTGTTTTTCCTCCACTGGAGATGTACCCCCAGTGACTTCACTGTTTGCACATAAAAGCTAACAAGATTGGAACCCTAAAGATTCTTAACTGATAATCAACATTTTTAAAAGCCAGTATTCTGTACTTAGCAGTATATTTTACTTGTTATAGCAGAATTAGAATTGACTAAGTAACTTGACACAGAGGTTAGTCTTAAAACTGGTATAGTTTTGATAGACAAGTCTATTTACAAAGCAGACCGATCAAACAAAAAGTACTGTCCCAAAGCAGTAGTACTTACTGTGCCAGTGTGCCTTAAGCAGCTTTTCCTGGCCCTACAATGTTAAATGGCCAACCATTAAACAACTAGAGACTTCAAGACAACATTTTACTGTATTGTCAGCTTAGTTGAACAGTTATTATCTCTCTCAGTTACTGTATTTCATCTCAACTTTAATGTTTTAGAGTGAGACAGTTACAATTTTGTTGTCCATAATTTCATGTACAAGGTAATTATTTTGGAGAAAATATTTAGCCAAGATCCTCAAAAGGCATTTAGGCACCTAATTCCCATTAATTTCACGGAGTCTTAGTATTTAACAGTGATACTTGGGCCACATCCTCAGCTGAATGCACAGTTCCATTGAATTCAGAGGAATGATGCTGATTTACACCAAGTGAGTATCTGGCCCTTTAATTTAATTATATATTTAAGTAGTGCTGCATTATAAAGAGAGGCAAGATATAGTTCTGGAATGGCTTATACCAGCATCCCTAAATTGTACAAAGCCATCACAATAATTCAATATCTGAATTTGAGGAAAGGGGAAGGCGACAGATCCATCTACTCTTGAATGACACAATTCTCACTCAAATTTCACCATCTCCATTTTGCAACCATTTCTGTTACATTGCTGCTACTGACTGTAGGTTCTTACAAACTAGTCTATTGTGTTTAAATTGTATTATGCCCATCCCCATGGTATTAGGGCACCCTACAGTTGTGACAGATTTCTTCAGAGCCCAATTTTCAGAGGTGCTGGGTACCCACGACTCCCACTGACTTCAGCCAGAGCTATGGTGCTCAGGATCTCCCAAAGAAACAGGCCCTTGATACCAAGAGCACAGATTTTCAGTGTCAGCCCCATGCTTGTTAGACACTGGCTTAGGTCGTTTTACCAAAAAAAGAAAAAAAAAATCACCCATTTTCTTTAAAGTGTTACAAACCAAGAAACTACAGGTATGGGAGCTAGGCTGCCACTGAAGTCAGTGATAGTTACTTGCACGTTGCTACACACAGAACCAAACTCACCATAAGATGATCCTTGTTCATTCTTATTACAGAGGATGAACACTAGAAGTAGGCAAAATTTGTCCAGTCCTTCTGAACAAGGGCCCCAGAAATTACGTTAATATTTCTCAGAACTTGACTATATGGGAAAAACATGTGGGGTCATAAATGAAGTATTTTTGCTATCTCCACAATAGCTTTTGCTACCAGGCAAATATTGCATGATAGGTTTGAGTCTGTGGTCATTCTGCATGGTTACCTCCTTAGAATTCAGATCCTAGTGGAAGAATAATTTCTGACTTTAACAAGAGAAAAATAAATTGTTTTTTGGTGGCCTTCCCAATTCGCAGAGCTTGGGCTGAGCCCAAACGTCTACATGGCAGTTGAACAGCCCCTTAGCCTGAGCCCCATGAGCCTATTCTACTGGCACAGGCCAGCCGTGTTTTTTTAACTGTAATGTAGGCATATCCCCCGACTTCCTGTGACCTTACCCTGGATAAATCACATGTTTCCCCCTCGGGTTCCCAGTCTCTGCAATTGAGATAGTACTTCTCCCACCTCAAAGGGTGTTTGTGAGGACATCATCAGTGTTTGTGAGAGCAGCAGAGAGTCCTGTGGCCCCTTATAGACTAAGATGTATTGGAGCATGAGCTTTCGTGGGTGAATACATGCATCCGACGAAGTGGGTATTCACCCATGAAAGCTCATGCTCCAGTACGTCTGTTAGTCTATAAGATGCCACAGGACTCTTTGCTGCTTTTACAGATCCAGACTAACACGGCTAGCCCTCTGATACTTGACAAAATGTTTGTGAGGCACTTTACAGGGGTGGGCACAAGTACCTTCTATCATTTTTATTGCTCTCTTCTGGTTTAGAAATCCTGCTCTGAGGAAAAGAGAAAAAACTGGGCATGTTTAGACTTGAGAAAAGATGACTGAGGGGAGACCTGATAATCTTCAAATATCTTAAGGGTTGTTATAAAAAGAGGAGAGCAAAGCGATAAAGAGGAGGTAAGGAGGGTGAGGACACGTTGTTCTCCATGTCCGCTGAAGGTAGGACAAGTAACGGGCTTAATCTGCAGCAAGGAAAATTTAGGTTAAATATTAGAAATGTTTCCTAACTCTAAGGACAGTTAAGCACTGGACTAGATTTCCAAGAGAGGTTGTGAAATCCACATCATTGGATATTTTTAAGAAGAAGATGTTAGACAAACTCCTTTCAGAGATGTTCTAGGTATTCTTAATCCTGCTTCAGCACAGGGAGCTAGATTGGATGACTTCTGGAGGTCCCTTGCACACCTACATTTCTAGGAAGCACCTAGATAGGATAGTCTATCGTAACAGTTGTGCGAGTAACTTCATCTGACTTCAACAGGAATGCAGTGTACAACTAATGGGATAATTAGGCCCCAAAAGAATTAATTACAATGCCAAGACCGGACAGCTGATTATTCACTCCCAGCATGGCCACCATGTACACGAGTTTTAAAATCAGGCATAAAGCTATGATGAGCTTATCTTAAAATGTTGGGAGTATTTGTGCTTTGTTCATTCACTTAAAACTGAAGCTTCTAATTAATTCTTCAGGCATTTGGGCTAAGCAAGTTGTAACCAGGTATTTTACTGTACTCCTTTGCACTCAGCAGTAATTCATGACCTATGTATTTACATCATATTGCCAACAGAAAAATAAATAAAAAAAAACTTACCTTGGACTACTTGGATTAAGAAACTCCTCATCTCCACAGCTAGTCTCATTTAGACTGTGACAGGTATTATGGACAGCATATACAGACATGCTGGGATGTTCAATTAGAAGGTTCTCCATAGGACTGGTTTCCACCTTGATAGTGGTTAATCCACCTGCAGTAAAACATGGGGGAGGGGTAATAAACCAGCTCTCCTCCATGGGACATGAGTCAAACTGGATGAAGCAAGACTCGCTGGCATCAGCCAAACACTCTAAGGAAGTCGGTAAACAAGAAAAGGCTGGGGAGCGGTCAGCAGCTGATGTTTCACTGATGTCTGCTTCTTCTGTTGAAAAGTTAGTGCAAGTGTCTAGTGGAGGTTGTCCATTGTTCCAGTTGCCACAGTTGAGATGAAGTCACCACAGATAGGTGATTGCAGGAGATGGAGATCAGCAAGTTCACGTGGAGCAAGTAGGGGATAAAACAAACAAAAAAGGTCTACCATCAGCATGTACACAAGCATTTTACACACAAACAAATAAAAGGGAGGTGATCAGGAAACGCTTTCCCACGTCAGATAAAAAAAAATCAGGAGTATTGCCAGAAAAGTGATAAAATTGTGTAACAGAGATTGCTCAGTGTCAAATAAATATTATCCGTACAAGTAGTTCTACTACGGTCTGAACTTGTTAGTCTTGGGAAACTGATGTCAGCTTCCCTAGTCAGCTTACACAAGATGTTTTGTGGTTTATTGTTTTACACAAATCCATGTTATTTATGCTTTGGCTAAAAATTCCTTTGGAGCTACTGGCTTCCTTATACAGAAGTATGATAAATATAACTGCCTGCTTCCTGCTGTAGAGGTTATATTTAACAGACATCTTACCTATAAAGTCAACCAGAATCCATTCATCATCTTCTTTTTCACTGAACTCTGGCTCTTGGCTGGACAAGTTATTGATCTCTCCCACAAACATATTATTCAGCCTCTGGAACATTACTAAGGCAAGAATGAGACTGTGGCTAGTAAGTCTTTGTATCCAAAAATTCAAGACACGGGCTCACACTTATACTAGCAAACTGGCAGAGATATGAGAATAAACTGCATAGATGCTTTATCAGCTTACGTATGGAACATGGAGAGTCATGGTTTGTAAACAGTTTATACAAAACCTGCAAAGAAGAAAAGAGTGGACTTAATGCTAAAGCAATTAATCTATTTGTAAATAACAAGAACGAACTCAGATAGGGCCAATTCTTGACTGCAGGTTTTGGGCAATGGCCTACATCAGTGGTTTTCAACTTTTTTTCTGGGGACCCACTTGAAGAAAATTCTTGATGCCCATGATCCAACAGAGCTGGGGATGAGGGTTTGGGGATGTGGGAGGGGCTGAGGGCTGGGGCAGAGGGTTGGGGGGGGCTGGGAATGAGGGGTTCAGGGTGCAAGAGCGGGCTCTGGGCTGGGGTGCGAGAGGGGGTCAGAACTCTGGGCTGGGGGTGCAGGCTCTGGGGTGGGGATGAGGGGTTTGGGGTACAGGAGGTGGCCTGGGTTTGGGGTGGGCTCAGGGCTGGGGATTGGGGCATAGGCTTATCTCAGGCAGCTCCCAGTCAGCAGCACAGCCGGGGTGCAGAGGGAGGCTTCCCACCTGTCCTGACACCACAGACCACGCTGCGCCATGGAAGCGGCCAGCAGCAGGTCCGGCTCCTAGGCAGCTCCATGATGCTCTTGCCCGCAGGTACCACCCCTCCCAGCTCCCATTGGCTGGGAACCGGCCAATGGGAGCGTGGAGCTGGTGCTCAGGGCAGGGGCAGCACACATAGTCCTTTGGCTTCCCTGCCTAGAAGCCGGACCCGCAGTGTGGTGTTGGAACAGGTAGGCACTAGCCTGTCTTAGCTGGGCAGCACCACCAACGGGACTTCTGGTGCTGACCAGAGCTGCTAAGGTCCCTGGGTTCCGAGCAAGGCGACCCAGTGCCTTACGTGCCACGACCCAGTACTGGGTTGTGACTTGAACTTTGAAAAACACTGGCCTACATGACTCGAAGTATTTGCCATGAGGTGGTATTACACTTTTTCATTGGCCCATAATATCCCGCCAACAAGCTGAACCACAGGAAGAGGCGTGATGAAGGAAAGACCCAGCAAGGCTCTCTTCACAGGGTTGCCTAAAGCCCTCCATCTGGATTCTGCCCCACATGCAAAGGTCTGCATAGCTCCTGGCCCCATCCCCACAGATCTGCAGGAATGGGAGAGAGGCAAGGGTCATCTATGCAGAGACCCTGTGCTCTAGAACCCCTGGGATCTTCTGGCCAAAGTGGCTCCAGATAAGCACTATTACTTATGACCTCCCCTGGGAACCTTTCCTCCTTCTATGTAAGTGGGGGGTGGGAGGGAGGGACAATACAGAAGAAGTGATAACAGTCTGAAGCTGTATTACCTAAGTAGTCCATGTTGCGGGGAAGGGGAGAGTATTGTAACCCTATGCACATGCCCCAGTCCTGCAGAGAGCCCTCTGCAGGGTCCCACTGATGTAGAATGTAGGTAGTTGACCCTCTCTGTATTGAGCAGAGAAGGCACACACAGAGAACACCACCATCCTTGTGCAGTTCAGGGGCTCTGCTTGAACATTAAACACATTATGTTTTCTTCTGTAATCAGGTTCACAGGTGCACTAGTGTGGTTATTAAGTGGGATCCTTTTCATAGTGATTAGTTAAATACTACTGTGTTCTGTGAGGTTCTACATAATTAATGCAAATACTGGCTGCACCACCACAATTTGAGAATAAAGTTGCTTCCTTACATTTCATGATAAGCAACATTAATTTCTCAACAGAAGACACTTCCCTAAATGTATATTTAAGAGACTATCAGTTTCAGCCTGGACTAATATATATTTGTGGTTGAAGCTGAAAAAAAAAAAACGTTAGCCATTTAACAATCAATAAATAAATAAATAAAAAAGTCCAAGTTCCTGGGATCACCACAGCGGCACATGAGATCACCTGTTGTAGTCACTATCTTTGAATCATTAACAGAGTTCAAATGATGGTGTCAAAATGCTACACTTTAACAGTAATGTTCAGGTATTTAAACTTCAGTCATTTATTTTAAGCACCTCTAGCTATATTTCCACCTGTTAAGTTAATTATTAGAATGTGTGTGTAAACACAGTGAATCACTTATACAATCTCTCCTCTCTTCCTGGAATTAGCTTAGGTTTACGACAGACTAGGTAAATTAGAGACATTTACATAAAAAGGTATGAATTTCTATATTCAGATAGCTTGTGAGAGTGAAAGATAAAACTATACTAGAGAAGGCATTCAGAACAATTGTTCAAAGCACAGCAAAACAAAGTATATAATTTCTAACTAGTAAATATTGGTTAAGGGAGATTATGTTTACAGAACATGAACTCTAAGTTTCTGTATCAATGTAGTGTAACTCTTGGACCAAAGATGCCTTTGCATTGGATACCATAAAATTAAAAGAGAGAGACCTTTGCTAGTTACTTCTGTTTATCATTGGAGTGTCTCTCCTGTTTGTTAAGCCACCTAGGTACTGGTTTACATTCTGACATTGGGATCCAATACTATTGGTACCTCTCAATTTGTTGTACTTCTGCAGCACATGGGATGTCAGAGGCTGAAAATTAAGAGTATTAATCAAGAACCATTGTAACCCTAGATAATTAAGGTGTCAATGGTTCCTATAAATATAGCTGGGGGCAGCATAAACTGGGGTTGGTGCTATTTGGTTTGCTATGCAGCTGTAAGTGTGTTTACTGGGTAGGCTATGCAGTATAATAGTGATTATAGTAGTTGACTGAGAGTTGTGTGTGAAAGGACAGCAAAATAAGGTCTAGTCAATTCTTGACTGTAAGAACTTGGTTCCTAAAAACTTTTATCCCCATGCTAAAACCACTAACAGTGTCATTGCTCAATGGTCTCTTGGCAACCACCAGGAGGCTCCAAAAAAAGCAAGTTTTAATCAAAGCTGAAAGAGGTATAGGTAACATTAGCTGTTACTGCTCAAGAAAGATCTTGGAATCATAGTGGCTAGTTCTCTGAAAACATCTATTTCATGTGCAGTAGCAGTCAAAAAAGCTAACAGAATGTTAGGAACCATTAGGAAAGGGATAGATATAACACCACTAAATAAATGGTACTCCCACACCTTGAATTCTGGTCACCCCATCTCAAAAAAGACTATTAGAATTGGAAAAGGTACAGAGAAGAGCAACAAAAATGACTAGGGTATAGAACAGTTTCCATACAAGGAGAGATTAAAGACTGGGACTGTTCATCTTGGAAAAAGAGAGGACTAAGGGGGGGGAATATGATAAAGGTCTACAAAATCATGAATGGTGTGAAGAAAGTAAGTATATATCTTGTCACATAACATAAGAACCAGAGGTCATCCAAGGAAATTAATAGGCAGCAGATTTAAAAACCAAACAAAAGGAAGTACTTCTTCACATAACGAACATTCAAGCTGTAGGACTTGTTGCCAGAGGATGTTGTGAAGGCCAAACGTATAACCGGGTTCAAAAAAGAATTAGGTAAATTCATGGAGGATAGGTTCATCAATGGGCCAAGATGACCAGGGATGCAACCCCATGCTCAGGGTGTCCCTAAGACTCTAATTTCCAAAAGCAGGGACTGGATGACAAGGGATGGATCGCTTGATAATTGTCCTGTTTTGTTCGTTCCTTCTGAAGCATCTGGCACTGGCCACTGTCAGAAGAGAGGCAACTGGGCTAGATGGACCATACTAGGTCAGACCTTTCTTATGTTCTTACTATGGCAAAGCGTTTCTCCATCCACCATAACAGCTTTCAGTGCATTGACTTGAACAAAGTGGCCACCATTTTGTAAACTTCATTTTCTACCACACAGCGTAGTTACTGCTTAGGTATTTTATCTGCAGTCAGGTTGACTGTATTGTGCTTCTTACAAATAGAGATATCTACACAGAAGAATGTCTACAAGGTAAGGTTGTCAGCCCAAATATTTACTGACCACAACACTGGTCCCACTGTAAAATTTATATCAAATCCATTGTAGTTCTAGAGAATGCAATAGCTTAACATGTATTGGGCTGAAAATATTACAAATGAAAAAACTGAAACTTCACCAGGAGTCAGTAAAAGTGATGTACGTTTTCTAGCTCCACCTTAATTTATGTACTGTTTTCAGTTTGTTCAGTTAAATATTACTTTTTAAACTTTCAGCCAAGGAAACACTAGGTGTGGAAGTTTTTAAAAATTATTGTTATTTTGAGCGGGGAAGAACAAGAGAGAAATAAAATGGATTCTTAAAGGAAAGCTTAAAATGAAACACCATTTTCATGGCAGGTCAACGATTAGGCCTAGCAGACTTTATTGTGTTCTTTGATGCATAAGGCAACAAGTATGATTCTGAATAACTCAAACTTACTGTAGGTGGCATAATAGCCTCTCTGAAACAGTTATCCAGTTTCCAAGATGTGTTTGGCATTCTGAATATTGGTGGAATATTAAAAAGGAAGGTCCTCTGAACTGCTTTCAGAGGTAGATGATACAAAGGTATATATGTAAAATGATCAACTGATCACTCTACTTCAAAATATTTGCAATTTATAAGACACCGAGCTTCTTGAGAAGCTACTGCAAGTCTGGTTTCTGGAAGTCTCCACGTTCTCTCAAAAGCAATCAAGAGAACTTGTCCATTCAGTGCCTATACTGTTATTAGAAAGGTCCAGTTGGAGTCATTGTTGTTCCTTACAAGATCAAGGACAGTGAATAGACTTATAGGAAGTGTCTAAGAAAC